>NC_137458.1:304745213-305973398 GCF_964235325.1 Thermobia domestica
TACTTGGACAACACAGTATCTATAAGGGGTGAACATGTGCCATCTGGAGGAATTAAAAGAGTGTCGGTAATGTGTACAGTGTTCACCTGTGTCTAAAAGTCAAGGATGTTATAAATAGAGGATATGCCCATATGTATCTTCATCCTATTAAATCGATGAAGCCAAAAAAACAACCGAGCATCTGATTGGCTACTGTCGTATCTGCCATCATCTGATTGACTACTTTCGTTTCCGCCATTATTGTTGGCTCAAAACATTGCGATCTTATTGGGCAGAGTGGGCAGAGTAGGGGTGGCGGAACTGTGACGTATGGCTTCATGATTTTGTTGTAAGGGCAGATCCTCTATTTTATAAGATCCTTGCTGAAAGTAGTTTCTCTAATTTTTGAAGTGTAGCACGACCTGTTGTAACAATTTACGTAATTTATTGATGGGTTCGTAGAACAGTGCTAATGGTTCCAAGTTAACCTATGACGTTGCAATGCAGTGAACTTTTGATTTCCCATAGCGGCTAAAGAAGGGTCTGGAAGGTATACCATTATATAGCATGTTCGCTTAAGTTTGACCTGTACAACAGATCACTGGTGTTTGTAGGTGCCGTTTAGAAAATCCTTTATATAATATATATAATTTTCAGGAAATAAGGTATATTTAAATGGATTTGAACAAGTTTGGAGATTAAAATTCTCACGGACCTAAAAATTCGACTTAATTTCAAGGAGAACAGAAAAAATAATTCCCTTTATAAGTCACTGGGCTGGAAATTGAAGGTGGTGCAAGTTACGCAATACGGTCAAGTTGCAAACAAGCACATATTGCTACAAAATACTGCATTCACTTCAAATTGTATGTTGATTAAGAAAACCTCTGAAATTATTTAATTTTTCCCATCATGTCATTTTCTATCATTTCTATGATTCTCTACTGTACCGGTACTTTAGAACTCCCTTTCGTGTTTTCTTTTAATAAGTGAAATTTTGAACTTTCCGAAAATAAAGGTTTCTTCTTTCTCCCTCTCTCTTTCTTTCTTTCTCTCTCTTCTAATAAAATACGTATAGAGAGAAAAGTGGAATGCGGTTACAGAGGAAAATATGCCAAATGGATCGAATCAGGCGTGGAGAACCTGCTGAATAGGAAAATAAATTCAAAATCAATTACCGTTTCTGTTTCCTGTTAACGTATAGATCGGAATTCGTGCCAAGAATTGGGCGCCATCATATTTTGGCCTTCACAAAAACAGAAAATTAAATTAAGAACTTCTAAAGTTTCCTCTTTAAAAAAAAAGAAAGAATGAATGTTACTGTAGCAGTAGTTTCATGCCAAAACTTGCCGGTTGTCCAAACCGACCTGGATTTACTATACACCCACCGCCACATAGACACACACACACTACAAAGAAACTTTCCCTACTGGTTATTACAATGTTAAGTGTTGATCGAGGAAGGTTTTTGTCAATATGTGATATGGTCTCGTTCGTGGAAACCATATGTGCGAACTATCGTTTGTCCGATGACGTTGACTGCCAAAATAAATGGATCACCGATTGCTGTAAACGTTCCCCAGAAAAACGCAAATCTCCAACACTAATCCAAAACCTTCCCCACTCACTAACACTATTATCATGATCCACTCTTTGCCTCCTATTTTTACTCTTCTGAGGGCTGATCGTATTGTAAAAGAGAGAGAGTAAAAAAAAAAAAAAGACTCCAACAGTCTTGGACATTTTCTCTTTCTCTCAGGGATGGTTGGGACAGAGAGGGGAAGTAGAGAAATCAGAGCGAATAAGGCTGTTTCCACACACCAATGAGTTCTAATTAAAAGGGACATCTGTCCGAAAACAGTGGCCTCTCTCTTTCCGCTCATGCCACTGAATATACCATAGGAAAATGTCGCTGAGAAAGAAGTAAGTTTTTTCAGTATGTTGTATTTTCTTTTCTTGTCTCTAACTCCGCGACTTTGCTACTTTAGTTATAATCATTCAAGATCAAAACTAACGCAATATTTCTCAGTATTTTGAAAGGTTCCATATATATATATATATATATATATATATATATATATATATATATATATATTTTACTATTTTCCTCATGTGCAACTTCGTGAATTTGCTACTTACAATCACATTCACTATTTCATTATTATTGTTTTTCTATAATTTATATATATATATATATATATTTTAAATATCTCAATTATTAGTCTATGTGTTGATACATATGTCGGTCATTTTCGATCATTTTTATGTATCTTCCCCTCCTCCTCCCCCAACTTACGTACCTCAATTCGGATTTAAATGTCATTGAACTGTCGCTGTTTATCTCAGCGACCCCGAAAATTATGGATTCAAAACTAATATCGGTCGTTTTCCCACATTTTTATATATATATCTCTTCTTCCCCTACGATGCTCCAGTAAAGTGAAATGATGAAAATCATCCCAAGTCCAAACCTCATCTATGTTGAAAAGTTGATCGAGATTGCTAGGGTGGTTGAAGAGTTATTAAGTCACGAACATAGTGACTTTCTTTTATATACAGGGTGGCCTAAAAGTAGGTATACAGTCCCGTACTGTATTTTATATCATTTCTTATTATTATCGTACAGGTAGACCTAGTTCCTTTATTATTTGTTCTTAACGTCTTTTTACTTATAATTTAAGCCTGGAATACTCGAAGCAAATAAATTCATAAACTAGAATATTATACTTGATCAATGCAGGGGTGTATACCTACTTTTGGGCCATCCTGTATATATAGGGTGTCTCAGAAGTCCTCTGACATACGGCAACTCTCTTATTATCACAGTTATAACAAATAGTCTACAAATATGTTTTCAATCCAAAGTGAAAAAAAAAATCGGACGAGCCGTTTGAGGTGTACACTCCTCATGCGCCCAATGTTAAATGAAAATGCAACGTTGCCATTTACCTGGACCCACAACATAAGTGAATGAAGTTACTGTTTGAATGGGTGTTGACCATCAACACGTTAGCGTAAAGACAGTAACTTCATTTACTTATGTTATGGGTCCAGGTAAATGGCAACGTTTCATTTTCATTTAACATATTTATTTTCTTATCCTTCTCAAGTTTAGTGTTTGAAGTGGAAGCATTTTCTGTGTCATTTGTGGCTTTTGAAAGGATCTCATAGGTATTAGATGTTGTCATAAGAGCAGGCGTCTGTGATGATTTCAGATTTCTTAATTTCGATGGGTTATTGTAGTTGGGTGTAGACTGAAAATGAAATGCGTGCTAAGAGCCAAAGATGGAAAAAGTTCGGTTTAAATGTCAAAGTGTGGTCTATGTGCCTAACACTGCTCAGTTAAAATCGGAATATCTAGTATTCACTGTGGACGTAGGTCAAATAATCATCAGTAGAATGCGCGTGGGCTTATGTGTCATCAGTTCTGAAGTAAAATCTGAACTTTTTACTCAGCGTTTCCATTTCGGCATTTACCATGGATTTTATACTCAACAAATGTCTTGGACGGCTGAAGGTTTCATCTTCCTACCTTTCTGTACTGCTATCTTGTACTAATACTATAAATTGCCTTAACCTCGAATGTTAATTACACCTCGAAACAAATTTTTTATACATGTTTCTCTATAATTCCTCAGTGAAGTCCAAAATAAAATGTAGTGACTGCAATAACAATAATTGTACTGGAACGAGCTTTAAAAAGTTGATGCCAGAATTGACAGAAAATAAGTTTTGAAACCAGCGAATTCTGACTGAAGTTGGGGTGTTCTTTGCATGCCTAAATAGGCATGTAGGGGCTAACATGAGAGACTGAAATAGACAGTTCAAAAAGAAGATAGATGACAGGAAAATATAATTATTCAAAGAGCGTTGTGTAAATTTTTCTTTTCTTTTTACAATTGCTAGAAGATAGGAAAACGAATATAATTTAGTTTCAGATTTAATGGGTGTTACTGTCAAACACCAATCCCGAAATTGCCAAATTTCCGAAGAAATTTGTTACTTTACCAAAAAACAGTTCTCCTGCAGGGAAGCTCCGGACATTGATATGATTAAGAATCTGTAATTATAATTAAGATTAGAAGAATATAATTTCAGGAAAGTGATAGAACACTGTGCTCTCCCTACTTATTTATAAGATCAATCTCAGTGGTTTCCACATACTGTTTGTACAGCCACCAGCAAAATTACCTCCTTCCTTAAGTGTTCTATTAGCTAGTTAAAATCATTGCAAGTAAGACTAGGCCTATACACAAGATATTAATGATCGTATAAGCAGACTTTCCTTAGGTGAGTGTCACAATTACTTACTCGAAATTTCCTTCTTTAACTCACAAACAAGTTATATAGACTTTCGTCAATGAGGAATATATCACGAAACGTTCTTCAAGTTGAGGCTACCTCATTGTTTGTAACGATGGTCCCGATTTACATTACTATTCTTGCTCACCTTAACTTGTAGTTAGCAAAGAAGAAAAGACGGCAAACATTATTTTCTCCTTCTTAGTATTGTATCAACACGTGTAAAAATAAAAAGTTCTATTTTTATTTTCCGTAACTATTAGTTTGTTTACTTATCTTCGTATGAGGAATTTGTAGTAGAGTAGTAAAGTATGGAACTCGTATGGTAGAGACCCGGTTCGAATCCCGTAGTGGTAGTTATTTTTTTATTTATTGTAAGGTATTTTTATTTACGTAATTGGTATTATAATTCTTTTATTCCTTTATTATTATTATTATTATTATTATTATTATTATTATTATTATTATTATTATTATTATTATTATCAGAAGGCCGGGACGTGGCTACATATTTTATATTTTAAGAAGTTTTTGAATGAATTTCAAGTCTTTTTGTTGATATGGAAGGTATATGGAACACATTTGAAATGGTGAATTGCTTTAAATAGTAATATTTATAGCAGTTGTAGTAGTAGAAGAAGAAATAGTAAAAACGTATAAGCAATTGCTTGCTAAACTCGTTATGTTCCAGGACAGCACAGATGAAGGTTGATACAGCTGACGTCATCTTGTAGTTGTGTTTCGCATTTCAATTTTCAATTGGGAGTGCAATGAAGAAAGTCGTTTCAACACTACGACTAAGAGAAATTGAATATTTTCTGTTATCTTACATTGGAAGTATCAATATCACAAATGATAAAAACTTACTTTAATTATCCAACGGGAATTGAACCCACAAACACCGGGATGTGAAACTAACGCTTGTCCTACTACTCTAAGACATCGCTATTAATTAACGGGCAAAAACTTGGTGTGAAATGTCTTAAGGAAATAGCACATTTTTACAATTCCAATGTTGTAAAACTCTTATTTCCATCATAATAAAATAGAAAGTAATATGTAAATACAATAGTCACGAAAACTCAAATCTAATGTCAAAGTAAATTGTTGAAAATGAGTGATAGAAGTAGTATTATTGGATGTTGTTGCAGCATTTAGATATGAGGAAGTTCAACGCTCTGCTTGAGCATCGAAGCTAAGTGTTACGTGAAACTACAGTTGAAATATATCTATTCGTTAATGAAATGAAATGAAATCTTTTAAGTTTTACGTCTCACGGTTATGCCGGCTAGGCTAAAGGAGACGGTTATATATATATCTCTTAGGATATTTCTTTATAATTATATTCTTTCTCGAGCAATTAATACACATTGCAGATTGTCGAGTTCAACATTTTATCCAGCCTACTCGATGTTGAGGAAATCAAAATCTTTAACCGTTGGCCCGCGAAGACGTAATGTGTGGCCCACGCACTCGAACATAATTTTTATACATATTTTCTGTGTATTATGTTATTTTGCATGGACGTTTTCTTTTCGTGAAATTTAGAAAAAGAAAACTTATAATATAAACAACCAAAAATTCAAGCTACCCCATGCCGAAAGCGTCGATGGACCAGTGAGGGGTAACTAGTACGAAAAAGTACTTCAAGTACGTAAAACGCACGTAAAACTAAGACACAATGCAATTAGAATTACATATTTAATTAATATAATGCTCAAGAAATAAAGCATTTGGAAATATATATTATACGGTTCAAAGAAAGGGTGAAGTGGTATACATACTCCTTTCGGATAGTCGACTCGTCAGGAATCTTTCGATTTTTAAATTGCTCCAAAAACATTTTGAAAGTTTCATTGTTTTTCTTTGCCAACGGGATATTTCTTCCAACTAAGACACTGCAAACATATTTGTAAAACGGAAATAGACTGTCCACTAGTACTTTGTCCTATCATAAGTTTTTCCTTTTTCTCCGCGGCCCTGAAGTTGCTTACACCTGCAACATGCTGTTGCACACGCAAACTTTTTTTCTGCACTGACTTTCACTTCGCAATATTTGCAGCAAAGAATATTTCTATCCGTAAAAAAAAAACTTTTGCTCCAAATTCAGACACAAACTAACGCAAAAACGAAGTTTTCTTATGTTTAATTTTAGACATGTTAATGGTCTGTCCTTCCACAAATTTAAGTCCAAACTAAAACAAAAAAATTTCTCCACCTTCACCCCCCTCTGATGGAGAACATTATTACGCCTCCTTATCTTACTTGTGATTGTTGGAGATCTGGTCTTATCACTCTAGTCATTGAAGAATGTCTTATCTTTTGAATTTTCTATATTAAAGAAAAGATGTTTAAGAGGTGGTGGTGAGTCGAGTTAATGGTCAGTAAATTTATTGTCGAAAATTGAACTGCAAAAAAAGGAGTTAAGACCGGCAAAAAGCTTTTAAAAAGAATAATAAACAAAAGAACGCCGAAAAAGGCAAGAAAGGACAAATAAAATCCACTATTTTCTGGCCTACAATGACCCAAAATCGACGTATATTATGATAAGCCTCATCTTCGGGAACGCGTCAAAAAGACGATTTTTCCTCAACTTCCGGGCCCTACTTGTAAGTTTGTACTAATGTTTCTACTACTACTACTGTTTTGAATATTAATGTTTAAAGCAATTCACCATTTCAGATATGTTCCATATACCTTCCATATCAACGAAAAGAGTTGAAATTCAATCAAAAACTTCATAAAATATACAATATGTAGCCAAGTCTCGACCTTCTGATAATAATAATAATAATAATAATAATAATAATAATAATAATAATAATAATAATAATAATAATAATAATAATAATAATAATAAAGGAATAACATAATTATAATACCAATTCGTAAATAAAAATACCTTCAAATAAAGAACAAATAATTACCACGACCCGGCCATACGAGTTTCATACTTTACTACTCTATTACAAATTCTTCATACGAAGATAAGAAAACAAACTAATAGTTACGGAAAAATAAAAATAGAACTTTTTATTTTTACACGTGTTGATACAATACTAAGAAGGAGAAAATAATGTTTGCCGTTTTTCCTCTTTGCTGACTACAAGATAAGGTGAGCAAGAATTGTAATGTAAATCGGGACCATCGTAACAAACAATGAGGTAGTCTCAACTTGAATGTTTCGTGATATTTTCCTTATTGGCGAAGTCTATATAACTTGTTTTCGAGTTAAAGAAGGAAATTTCGAGTAAGTAATTGTGACACTCACCTAAGGAAAGTCTGCTTATACGATCATTAATATCTTGTGTATAGTCTTACATGAAACGATTTTAACTAGCAAATAGTTTGGGTGGAAGATGAAGTGACGCTGTAGTGAAGTGGGTAGTGCATTGAACTTCTATTCTGTAGATCCGGGTTGTAATCCTGGCCAGGTTGAAACTGTTTCAAATGTTTCAATATCAATTTCAATGCATACTCAGTGTAACAAGCAAGACCTTCTCTTCTCCAGAAAGAAAAAAAGATGTTGGAATGAGGAGAATTGGGAAAGGTCTGTCAATGGAAACAATCATTTACAAACCTACTTCCAGCAGTTGTTCTAGATTTTGTTCTAGATTTGATATTTTCATCTACTTTCAAGCTTTTCTTATTCATGCGTTGTCAGTATTTTTACTTCTCTGAATATAGAGTATATAACGAAGTAATACATTACATACATAGCAATGTTGAGAATAATATATGATGTTCATTGGACAACACGCTCTGAACCATAGAGATTCATCTCGGAATGGAGAACTGTTTCGTGCGTCACTTATTCACAATTTTACTTGCATAAGGACTGACTCAGGGCTACCAACTACTATCAGTATCGAGTAAAGTTACGTGTAAGTTCGGTTGCATCTGTCCAGGCATTTTACATCAGCAAATGACCTGGACCCCAAGTAATAAATTTAGAGCACTTAGGGGGAAGATACTTTTGCTGGTGGCTGTACATCCGATCAGTGATGATTTCAGAAGAGGGAGGAGGGGGAGAATTTCAGTATACATAGGAAGTGAAAAGCACTGCAAAATTGCTGGAACTAATTCGTGGCTAAGTGGTTAGCGTATGTGCCTCTGGCGTGGGAGACTCGGGATCGATTCCTGACGAGAGCTCATGTGGTTTGGATTCCACGTTAATCAGTAGGTCCTGTCTCATATAGCCTTGCTACTGAAAGGGATGTTAAACTGGAAATAATCATGAGCAGCAGCAAAAATAATGATAATCTACGTTGAGGACGATCAGAGATATGGCTGCGGGAGATACGCTCTCAAATCATCACTACGTCTGATCCTAACCTTTTATATGCTAATTTGTTTCTCTGTATTTTTGTTTTGGAGCGTCGGTAGGAGAGGACAAAACATAGAATTCGTGAATAGAATCGAGTTCGAAATATAAACGCACAAACCCTGTATATGCAAGCCATATAAGTGCCCTGCATCATGCGAACAAACCACGATCGCTTCGCTCGTAATTTCAGAAGTAGAGGTATAAGTATGCCGAAAAGCTATAGAAAAAATCCATCAAAAGAAGGAGAAGGTGCTTTCAGAGTTGTGGAGGACATTTGAGTGATAACATATTGCATACATGATCACAGGTAATATACACTGCTAAAATACGTAATATACAAATTTCTTAATTTCATCAATAAATTTGTATGTTATTATGCACTCAAAAGTTGCGTTCTTGATGGGATACCCTTTACAATATTTACGAACTGATTTATTTTTCTTAATTCCATGTAGAAGTTATCAAAATTTTTCCACGTCTCGAGAGGACCATGAAAGCTGTTATATAACAACATTTCAACTATATTTATTATTAGAATGTAGCTATTGTGTAATCACTTGTGTATCTTTAAACGTTGGTAAATATTCTTTATTGTGTTCGTACAATCACTTTAGCAATATATACTTTTTATACTGTCAACCATGTAACACTAACACAGTATATGATATCTAAGAGGGGGCATGGTAGCTAAGTGGTAGAGTGCTTACTTCTGATGTGGGGGGTCCCTGGTTCGATTTCAGGCCAAGTAAGGTCTGGTAGACAAGATCGTGCCCGTGGGTTTTTCTCGGGATACTCCCGTTCCCTCCCATTTTCTCATTTCACCAATTTTTCCATCATCATTCACTTGCTTTAATCATCATCTCCCTTAGCTTAAAGAGTATAATCGTGGGACGTTAAACTCAAAGACTTCATTTCATTTTTCTAGTCTTCACGATGTTTCATGAAGCTCCTCCGGGTTGTTTCAAGTTCGATGAAAACGTCTAAACTGGCACAACATCAACGACTTGCTACGCTATGTTTCAAATGCCTCTTACAAAGATGTAACCTTTAATGCATGAACTTCATATTGATGCGTTATACTGGCTTTTATGAACACTTTTAAATTAGGCGGGAAAAAAAAGGTCAATTCTTACCCACCTCCTTTCTTTTCGCAATTCTACAAAAGGGAAATTAATAGAAATAATTCCGACGTTATTGTTGGATCCCTTGATCACTACATTCACTTACTAAGGCACCTTGTTGCCTAGGAGAATTAAATAACTCGCATAATCTTATGCGGAAACCTATACGACAGTCTTCTTTTTGTGTTGAAGTACGTAAAGAATTGATATGTTCTTAGGGATTATTAAGCCCTCAAGTTGCTCTCAAAGCAGGTATTTTGTTGTCCCTGGTTACATCGCCCCATCTGTTACATGTTTACTTCTATTGCTCCACATTTATATCTTTCCTAATCGTAACTTGAGTGTTCTTTACAAAATATAAATAGTGGAAAAAATGTCTTGAGTATTGCTGATCAAAAGAACTAAGAAAAGACTAGGAGAACACACAGACACAATGTTGTAAACCTCTAATTTACATGGCAATGGTTCGAACCAATTAACATTTCATACCAAAGTTGAGCGCTATATATCTGTGATACCTCGTAGCGATGAGATTACGAAACTTCTAATCTGCGAATACAAATGAGAGCTCATGCAGAGGCGGATCTACAAGGTAAAAACTTGGGGGGAAGGGAAAGCCAGAGCTCAGACTATGATACTTTGAAAAATATATAAATAACAGCTTAAATTACTTTTGTAACTGAAAAACTGTGGGTTCCTAGGCTCCCCCGGCCCAGGGCTAAATCCGCCACTGAGCTTATGTAGTTCGGATCCCACGATAAGCTGTAGGTCTACGTCTTATATATCTTCAGTGCTAAATTCCAAATCAACCGTCCAAGCATAGTTCAAGAGGACGAAGCTATGTCGAACACTGCCCGACAATCCATAACAGCTGTTCAACGATTGTTTGCTTAGCATAAGAAATGGTATATCCTTTACAATATGTAACAATAAATAGCAAATGTCTACTCTGTGCCTTATGTTAATCCTGATAATGAATAGACGCGCAAATAGATGTCGCTACTGAGCTATCGCTTGTCTGTCTGAGCGAGTAGATGTCACTATAGGAGCTATCGCTTGCTTGCTTGAGCGAGTGGATGTCGCTAATTGAGCTATCGCTTGCCTGCCTGGGCGAGTAGATGTCACTACTTGAGCTATCGCTTGCCTGCGTCAGCGAGTAGATTTCGCTACCTGAGTTAACTCTTGCCTGTATAACGAATTACTTGAATTATTACATAAGTATGGTTTGAATGTTCGGATGGTTAGCTTATAAATTCAAGAAAATCTTGAATGAAAACAACTAGAGCTTTTAATTAGGGGTGATTTCGAACTGTATGTTCAGCGAGTCAAAGACTTGGACGGAGTAAATAGTACATTTAATCAACAAATAGATTCGATAAAATTGAAGTTCATCTTATCTTCTGAGCACCAATCAACATAAGGAATGGAAATATAGTTAAGATGAAATCTCAACCACTGAAATATACCTAACCAATAGTTTCCTACCGGGAATCAGTCCCAGAAACTCATTTACCAAAGGCTCATGCGCTAGCCACTGGAGCACGATTGAGGGCTATTAAATACATTTGCGAGTTTATTCGTTGATCAATCGTGGGCCAATAAGTTTTTTTTTTTTTTTTTGTTTGTTTTCTTGCCCCACTCTATATATACTAGTACATATATAAATGTAAGCTATACTTGTTGACTATGTTTAAAAACCTAATTTTGAATCACCCTGTTCGATATTACTACGTTTTTATGCATGCTCATTTCTGTTTTATATTTTCCAACAAAACTGGTACCGTTTAACCGTTTTCCCTGAAGCAATGCTGAATATGGCTATCACAAATTTATAACTGAGTCATGTTTCACTGCAAAACGAAAACAAGCGTGGCGACCATTGGCTATCTATTTACAACCACCATCCTGTGCTATGAAATGCCTCACATGGACCCCCAATATGGCGCCAATATTAAACAGTAGCCGAGGGTGGATAAAAGCGCGGAGGAAGGGAAGACAATTGATTCTCAAATGGGATCCCTCACCTCAATCTTACGCTTCATTATATTGCCGCGAGGAGGCGTGCAGATCGCGTTTCTACCTAATACCCTATAGACCACAGCGCCACTTTCTTTTATCCATATAAACTTCCCTTTGGCGAGTTTTCGTTCTGAAAAAAGAGAAAATGGAGAAGAAAAAGAAGATGAGTGCTAAACGGAAAGAGGATCATAGGAGGGAATAGAGAAGGTTAAATATGATTCAGAGAGTCCTGAGGGATGCCAAGGTAACAACACGAAAATGGAGGAACAACGAAAAAACTAAGTATGCCAAGCCTGTGTGCTACAGGATATGGTGTTATTATATTTGAAAGTTGTGTATGCGGAGATCAAGTTTAGTAGAGTATTGCTCATTTTTAAGGTTTCCTTTTTATGATACGTTAAATTAAGAGCAAGCAGGAGCAGTGCCGATTACAACTTTGCTTTATGGGGGAGGGGGGCAAGTGGAGGGGCAGAGAGATTTTTGGGAGCAACTATTTTTTGTGTAGCGAAAAGGATAGTTTTATATTACCTGATAAGTCTGTATCCACGCTGGCACGGGGGACGAAACCCATAATTTTTACTGCATTATAAAATTTTCACGGTAGAGTTGGAAATGAACTATAATATATGGTTGGATCGGATCCCCCTAACTTCTACCGGACCCCTCTACATTTTTGGGCTGACTACGGGCCTGTTACTTGACATACGGTACATTAAAATTCATAACGCATGGGCGGAGAGGGATTCAGAGAGGCAACATTAGCCTCCGGGGGGCGCTCAATCCCATTTCCCCCTGACGTCATTACTAAGCAGTATGCCTATGCGATATACAGGGTTATTACAAATGATTGACTCGATTTCATAAATTCATTGTAGATTTATTGTTGGACATTATCACAAAACGTATTGAAAAATCAAGAAGTTTTTTTGTTAATGTTCACTTCTGAGTTCTGCCACGAGAGCGCAGCAGTGAGCATTTATTCAAGATGGCAACCAGTGCAGAGAACGTTTATGTTGTGCTCGAGTTTCATTTACATCAGTCTGTCCTAACAGTGCAAGGACACTTTCGAACGAAGTTCAACAAGAATTCAGCAACTGCCAAATCCATTCAGCGATAGAATGCACAGTTTACAGTTTCAGGATGGCTCTATAAGGGGAAATCAATGGTCGTGAATTCCTAAACAGGAGATTTAAAAAACCGATGGATCGGTCGTGGTGCAGATGATGATCAGCAATTCCTGTCATGGCCACCACACTCTCCGGGCTTAAAACCACACGAATTTTTTGTGTGGGGTTTTTGTGAAAGATGTAGTGTTAACACCTCCGCTGCCAACGAACCTAACAGAACTTACAACTCGCATCAACAGTGCTTTTCATCTTATTGATACGGACATGCTACATCGAGCGTGGGAAGAACTTATTTATACAGTTGATATTTGCAGAATTGCTAGAGGGAGGGTACACTTTTGAACACCTGGACAATCACGTCACGCAGCTGTTGCTTACTGTCAATAAAATTAGCGTACACTTTGTTTCTGAATGAAAAAAAAAATCACGTGGGGTTATGTCGGGAGACTGGCCACTCCATAGGCCCTCTACTGCCAATATAATGTTAAGGAAAAACTTCTTTGAAAAACATCCGAACAATTTTGGCGTAGTGTGCTGAGGCTCCATCTTGCTGCCCCGATAGCTCTTGAAATTTCCGTGGCCTATGAAGTTCTGGGATGAAAATTTCCCTGAATAACTGTAGGTATCTCTTCCCTGTGACGCCACCTTCCATGGAAAGCGGTCCAATCAGTACTTCGTTCATCACGCCGCATCACACCATCAATCCCGGAGTCTAGAAATCATGTCAAATGTTGACACTGAAGTTCTCTGTCTATCAAATCGCGCAGTTGTGTCTGTTGACCGATCCCGATGTGTGCAATTTTGTATTAGTAAACACAATATTCCGGATAAAGTCAGGACTCCTCTGAAACTTGATCAGCATCAACTCAGCAAACTCAATTCGCCTGTCGAAGGTGTTCATGAATAAACCATGGATTATATAGCGTCAGCTTCATGTTACTCAAAACTCTACGCGAACTTATCCTTGAAATGTCCAGTACGGCAGACAAACAGGGGCAGATTTCGATTTGTGAGGATGATGATGCCAGTTCCGCAGCTACACATCAGGGGCGTCATTTAGGAGGGGCAGGAGGGGGCGATTGTCCCCCACTAGTACAAAACATGAAAGTCTTATGTCTGTGGTGCTTTTGCTCCTCTCAATCGAAGTCTTAAATGACGCCCCTGCTACACATGCTTGTGTCTTCGCAATTCATACAGTTCTCAGTTGACCAGGATGCTTGAAGTTCAAAGCACTGGATTTATCATCAAACTGCTTGTTTATTGTATCCCTGTGGATTGTTGGCGGTTCGAACTTTTCCAACATCATACGCTGGACATTTGATACATTGTTATAGCAGAAGAAAGGGGCATACATTTTACAAGCTGCTCGATAGACAACCGTTTTCCGGCCATGTTGTTTTCTAATGCGCACTAAGTAAGCACAGTCTTGGCCTCGTTTCCAAAATACGTATGATAGTGCCATCTATCGACAACAAAAGGTACTTTCTAATTTTGCTGTGTTTTTAGATTGATTAGTTATTAAGGATCAAAACTGCCTAATAGAATCTGACCTATCCAGCACAGTATTTTTAAAAATTCGTGAAGAATGGATTAATTGAATTCATTCGAAACGATAGGCATTTTTTTATGAATACAAAAGAAATTATGAAAAGTTCTCAAATACGAATTTACGGTATTCTTTTCTGATGAGAAATGTACAGTGTATGTCGAGTCTTATCTCACTAACTTCAAGATCTCCTGAGATATTCCATTCTTGTCATACAATTGGAACACCCGTCTCCTTAGTTATATTATTTAAACGATAAAACCCGAGGTGAAGGCAAGTGCTACGTTCAAAAATGTATTTCAAACAGTTTAGTCTTTTTGTAGTGAATAACTCAATGTCGATTCCATTTCTAGATACATTGTAAGGTTCGATACTCTCGCGCACAGCAACCACATGTTTTTACCGCACAGTGAAAAATCTGTTCTCCTGACAGCGGTATATTGTACAAATATACAGTATCCTTTTGCTTACTATAATAATCAGTACCGAGCATACGTTATCCGTATGCTACGTAGGCACTGCCCTTATCTAGATGTTACATCATGCCGTTGCAGGATGTCTGACATCTAACAGTTTTCCGTATAGCACATCCATATACTTATGTTACCTTCGTCAGCTATATGTTATATACGTTCATTTGTGTGTGAGATCCTGACCGCCTACATTGTTTCATACAGAAAGTACGTATAGATGGAACACTTATACAGAAAGTATTATAAAACATGTGTTTTCAGTTATACGTCTGCTGTACGTTAAGTCCAAAATCTACAGGAATTACGCATGTAACCTATCTTTTTAAGTACGCCACCTACATTTTTTTCTCAGTGTACGAACATGTGATATTACGTTCATACATAAACAATAGCATACGACAGAATGAGACCACCAGGAAGACCCGAAGAGGCTTCAGAAGAACTACGAAGAGAGCCGAATTCGCCTCATGGATCCTCCCATCAAGAAGAGGCCTATAAGAGAAGACCTCAAGAAGAGAAAGTTATCAGTTTATTGCTGATCAGTCACATATTAACACATTCTCCTGGGAACGTAATGCGCTATGGAGAATTCCTTTAAAGCTATCTCGTGAGGCCGCTATGAGCAAAGGGGAATTCCCTTAGTTACCTTCTCCCGGGGCTGTCATGAGCTACGGAGAATTCCATTAACTATCTCCCGAGGCTGCTATGAACAAAGGAGATACTTAAACCACTTACTTATGAGGCTGCTATGAGCGAAAGAGTTATCCTCAATACCTGTCTGAGGCTATTACGAGCTAAAAGACAATTGAACCTTTATTCCGAAGCCACTTCCGTGTGCCGAGGTTCTTTTATTGAACTCTGAAAACATTTAGAGACATACAAGAACTTTGTAAATCTTTTATACGACTTTATTATTTTTATAATAAAAAGTGATGTGTTTAAATCCCGGATTCGTTATTTAAGACTCTGGTAAACAGAACATTGCAATATTAAATTCACATTATCATGCTACATTCTCACAGTTTACAAACTGGCTAGTGAGTAAGTATTCTATTGTCAGTAGATGTCAGGCAAATGTACACATTATACTCTAACAACAGTTTTTCAGGAATTTACCAATTCTCTTTCTTAAATTCTCAGGATTGAGTATAGCCCGCTCCCCCCAGTGATTTTTAATGAATCATAGTGATTCTAACGATTCATACTAGTTCATAATGAATCGGAATCGCATGTTATAAAGATTTAAGATGCAAATCTTGCGGTAAGGAAGCTTTAGTATAAGTAGTAGTAGTAGTAGTAGTAGCAGTAGTAGTAATAGTAGTTAGTAGCAATAGTAGTAGTAGTAGTAGTAGTGGTAGTTAGTAGCAATAGTAGTAGTAGTAGTAGTAGTAGTAGTAGTAGTAGTAGGAACGGGTTAGAAGCCCGCAGGGGTTGGTTGGGTTCTGTTCTCGATATAAGTAGTAGTAGTAGTAGTAGTAGTAGTAGTAGTAGTAGCAGTAGTAGTAGTAGTAATAGTAGTAGTAGTAGTAGCAGCAGCAGTAGCAGTAGTAGTAGTAGTGACTTCCAGTTCCGGTGACAAAGAACTGGGGGGAGCGGGCTATACACAAGCCAATTCTCAATTTATATTTTTTTAAAAATGTCGTTAGTGTGAGCTTATGTACGTTAACTAATTATGTGTACTTTCAAGTTTCTATTTTCTTGTGAAGTAAACATATTTTACTGAAATTTACTCTTTATATATCAATTAAAAGTGTGCAACATGAGTATAGGTAGGTTGTTTTACTACAGAGTTTAGCTTGTCCAATGAAAGTAAAGGCTGAAAGTCTCTGTAATTGCCCTTTGAGTACTATGAAATATTTAGATTGAAAAGTGGTTATCAGTGTAATGTTGAAAACACATGGAATGTAGAAGCAGAGGTAGGACGCACAATTCCCGTCCGCCGTTAGCTTTAAAGTACCATATGGGAAGTTAGGAGTTAAGGATATTAGTGGAAGAATTTGTCAAGAATTAGGATTAATAACGCCATGTATATAAGAACTAAATAATTATCAATTATATATACATACATACAGATCCATATTTAGGTATTTCATGCATTGTCCCAAGAAAATGTTGCTTTGCTCTTATTTGGTCGAATTCAGCGTATAGAGCAGGGGCACACCCACACGGGGTGTCCACCAGGCCCGGACACCCATCCCCGCAAACTCGACATACATTTCTACTTTTTTCTTTATAAACCTGTGCCTGTTTAGCAGAGAAATGACTGGTGCAGAATGAAAATTTGACTTTACACTTTATCTGTACTCTCTTGTTGTGAAACACTCTAGTTCAATAATTTTTTTCTGATAATATAAATGGCAATACTTAACAATTGCTTATCGTCTTTTGGGATTCAAAACACCACTGGTTCAATATTACAGGGTCAATTACCACCCCTTGTAAAATCCTTGTTCGTGGAAAATAGTGAACAACAACCATGTAGTAACATAGTAGACCGACGGGGAAGTCGGATTCTGATGGTGACCAAGATGGCGGCCATCTTGAAAGCCGCCATCTTGAATTCACATCAAGATTCTTAAATGGGAACATGATCATGCGGCACATCATTTTAGGCTAGAATTTAAATACAAACACAATGGTGAAATCAGTTTGCTGATATCTTTATGTGTTCAAAATTTACAAGCATTTCAGACATGTATATATAGACTTAGTGTCTCGTACCATTTGACACCCTCTCTAACTTTGATCCTCCCTCAACAAAAAATTCTGAATGCACGCCTAGTATTGGACTAAATAATATGGCCGTAGTCGTTTACATTGAGCCAGCAACGGGAAGAGAAATAAAGAACCAAAGATATGGATTACACCAATAAGAACTAGAGCTCCCTTTGGCGTGGGAGACCCGGGTTCGATTCCCGGTGGGAGCTCATGTGGTTCGGATTCCACGTTCATCGGTAGGTCCACGTCTCATATAGCCTCGTTGCTAAAAGGGACGCTAAACTATAATCAACTCAACTCAACCAATAAGAACTAAGCCTTAACTTCTTCTAGCGCCAATAGCGTCACAGATATTGTGTCTCATTGTTGCCAAATGGTTAATGCGTTTGGTTCTTGTGCATATGGTCCACAGTTCGATCGCTGGTAGAATACCAATTTTGAATGCAAATCAGTTAGTGGTTCTGGATCCCATAGTAGGTATATATTGAGTTCTTAATCTAAATTAGACAGTTCCTTAGGAGAGACAACTACTACATAATTTTGTTAGAAATATTAGCACCTTGAACTTCTCGCTATTCGTAGGTAATTTCCTGTTATTTTTCTCCCTCTTCCTTTATTAGTATTATTATTATTTATACACAGACATATAACAGTAATACAGGGCTAGATTAATCTATCTGGAGACCCGGAGCTAGAAAATATATGTGGTTCCTGCTAACTTCGCGTAATACATTTCTGTGAAAGCACAGTACGAAAGTTAAAGGAATATATGTAATTCTACATCAACCATACCATGCAATAGATGATATTATAACTAGCGGAACTTTTCAAATGCATAAAAAAAACACAATGTTACCCTATTATACAGGGTGGGGCAAATAAAAGTAGCCCTGACGAGTGGATACGATTGGATGTGAATGTATGCGTGGAATCATACCAGGTGACGCACACACCACGTGTATGCGCACCACCGGTTCAGATCTTAGTGCGGGCTGTGTCAGTGTGAGTTAAGCAGTGCACAGGTGAAGATGGTACTCACAGTACAACAGATGGGTGTTCGTTGTCGAAAGTTACGTGAAAACAAATTCGTGGAAAGAGTGTGGTCAGTTGTTTGCTCACGAATTACACGGTGTCAAAGTGCCAGCAAAGACTGCAATGCAATGATTAGGCAGAAAATGGCGTCAGACAAGATCTGTTTTGAACAAGGCAAAAAACATTCCGAAACGTGTCCGAACACCTGAAATTGTGGTCATTTTCACGCATGTGGTCATTCAAGAGATGAGTGTTGATAATTTCCAACATCTGCTATAAGCAGGTTAGCGAACTATTTCCTTTCCTTTGTAGTGTTTCTTTGCACCCTAGAACTCTCTTCTCCGGGCCATTATTATTATTTTGAGAAAGATTGGGGCTCGAACTAATTTTTTAAAAAAATTATCGGGCCTGGGCCGGGCTTGGACCAAGAATTTAAAAAACTTATCGAGCTTGGGCCGAAAATCTCCAAAACTTTTCGGGCCCGGGCTGCGCCGGGCCTAGGTACATTCGGGCTGGATTAGGCTCGGGCCGAAACATTCGGCCCGTGCAGGTCTCTACAACACACACAATTTATAGAAATTACAGTTATATAGCAGTTTCGATGGTGAGTTAGTATCAAGTGATGAACCACATGGACAAGACATACAACATTCAACTTTTATAGAAACGAACTAAATGGCAGTTTCAATGTTGTATCAGTATCAAATAAAAAAAGCATTTTGACAAGGCAAGACACGATTCTTGTAGAAACTACAGTTTGAATGTGATGAAACCGTTAAATAACTGTAGTTGTCATATGAGATATACATTGACTTGTCAGCGTGCTTTTCATTTATATGTGCATAAGATCATTTCCAGAAAGGTAAGATTGTTTGAGGCAATCTTGTAAAGTTATAAGGCAGGTATGTCATATAGTTATGTGGGAAAATACACACTTAAAAAAAAAAAGTTAAAGAGAAGCATTTTACTACGTACGAAGGACTAGTCTCTCTAACATCAATGAAAAATAGTTGGAGGCGAAAAAGAAAAAGGCAATGCTGTTGAGTGTTTGGAGAAGCACCTATATTACTTGCCAATTACTTCTCTAATGTCTTTTGCATCCAATTTTAAACTCACAGAATAAGTGGTTTGGGGGTAAAAACAACGGGAGGTAGGATGTGTCAGCTTTCAGATTACTGGGAAGGGTTGTTCTGGAAATGTAGATGATGCTGAGAGCGCGAAGGAGGGGGTTGATTCGAGAGAGCTTATTCTTCTGCAAAGTAATATTGGCAAAACGTCAGGCTTCGTAGAAAAGAAAGGAAAAAAAAAAAAAAAACGGAGAGTCGCCAAGATTTGCTACCCGTGGGCTACCATTTCCGCACCCTAGCCAGAAAATTCCTATGGTACTAGGTATGAATAGTATACTGGATGAGGTCCCTGTGGCCAGAGAATATATTATATATATATATTTTAAATTTTTCGTCAAGAGTTATGAACGAAAAGGATGGGGATGTGGAGAGAGGGGTAGAAATGAAAGGGAAGGGGAAGTCTATTTTTAGTCTGAAAAAAAAAAAACACATACAAGACTGTATAATGCGGTAAGAAAGAACACCCAACACTTTTAATGCACCATTTTGTATGCGTCATTGAGTGTGTGATTTAGAAATGCTAGGGGCACAGTTTTATACCTTATCGCATATTCTAGCAATAAAATAACCGGACCTTAATATGAAAATGAAAAAGACAAATTTTTCTTTTCTTTTTTTTTTTTTAAAAAAAGCCAGAATTGAAAATTTTTCGTTGAATATTATTACTATACCTTCGCATAACTATTGTATAATATTTTATCTCCTTGTCATGTTATAAGAGGTTGGTCATGTCATTGGACAAATATAAAACGGAAATGTGAACCATTTTCCATAGCTCGAAAATTGATAATAACAGCACTAATGCATTGAAATAAAAACGATATTTATTGCACTGGAAGTCTTACAATGTTGGTTCAAAAGTTATTCCTTTAGAAAACAATTTTAGGTAAAGTTTTTGTATTGGACCATCACAGTTCAACTTCCCTATAATGCAAAGTTTTTATAAGAGAATTGATTTCTATATACAGTACCATAAGAAGTGGTTTTAAAGTTGGTTAAGTGTAACGGACCTTATTTCCGCGTTTTCATGACAAAAAGTGGGATATATCTCTGTGCTTCTTGTTCTGTGATAAATTCTTGCGAAATATGCACATCAGATATTTGGGAACTTGAGCTCTCTTCTCCCTTCTTACGTAAAATTTATTGTTACCTCTGTTTCTGTGTCTTGTGGATCCATACATTATCTTGTTAACAGTCTTAAGGAAGGAGGGATAGGGTGGGAGTGGGGGGATTCTGCCACAACAACAACATTCCGAATACAAATTTACACAGATTTCTGTCTCCTAGCGTCTAACTGGTGTACTAACGATAACTTTCAGTTGTAAATATGGAAACCTCACTGTATCGATTCTTGGAAAGCAATAATTTATTAACTCGTTGTGAACATTAGCCCAGAAATTCGATACCATTTTAAACTTATTTATATACGTATCTTGATAAATAAATTCAAAAACAACTCTGGATAGCACAGATCGAAAAATTTGTTTTATTGATTGCATTAAAAAAATCCTTATGCTTTGTTACAATACAGCTTGTTATTGTTCAGCTAAACTTTTGTTATATTTACCGCTTATTACTCCAGAACAGAAAACAATTCACACCTGTTTTGCATACACATAATGGATTTTGATTTTCAAGGCGTTGCTATATACAGGGTGTATTAAAATAACTTTATAACTTTGAAACAGAGATGTGCGTCTACGCATAAAAAACGATAGTTTACGTTTACGTGTCAACTATGCGTAGACAATGTAAACAATGTAGACTATGTAGAATATGTCAACAACACGTAATTTAATATGGCGTCGTGGACAATAAAGGAGCTTTCTTTTGTCGTTACCTTGCGAAATTGCGTACAAAATAAAATGCCTAGACCAGCGAATAGTAACGTCCGAATACCTAGTTGCGTCTTGATGAAGGAAAATGAAAAATATTATTCATTTTGTAAAATATGCAAGAAAAAATTGGCAAATACAGCAGATTCAAGACTGAAAGCCCACAGGTGAGAATTAGTTTTGTGAATTTCATTATAAAAGCAGTGCTCGAAGTGGAAAGTCTAAGGAAGTGGTATGTGCAGAGCAGAGTAAACATACAGATTAGATAATTCCCTCTGCTTTTTATATGTTAGTCGTTTCCCTAATCTTTCGCTGCACCGAAACAAAACAACTGAATGAGGAAATATGAACAAACGAGCAACGAAATTCTTCCTTACATTTGATAGTGGTTGTCTACATAGTCTACACGGGAAAAGGTGTAATGTAGATTACGTATAGATTACAGTAGACAATCGCGTAGACGTAAAATTATAGTTTACGGCACATCACTGCTTTGAAAACTCATATTGATTATTCATTTATCTTATCGACATTATTATTATTATTCTGTTTTGGTGTCATTTTGTTGCAAAGTACAAGTTTTGACTGACAGTATACTAGTTCAGAAACAAACCACCCCAAGCGCTAGCGGCAGTTGCAGTAAAGATGGCTGTCTTTACTGGTCCCGAGCGTGCTAGCTGTGTGTATTGGTTTGAAGAATTCATGTCTGTGACGATTGTGCAACGTAATTTTCGTACAAGGTATGGTAAAGATCCTCCCAGTAGACCTACTATTTATCAGTGGCATAAGTATTTTATTGAAACTGGATGTTCAGTAAGACACAACAAATCTTCAGGTCGTTCTCGCACGTCTAAAGACGTTTCAAGTGAGAAAAAGTTGTGTGAACAGTTCTACAAAATCAATCTGGTGTGCTTCTCGACAGTGGGGCATCCCACATGACAGTTTGGTGGGTGTTGAGAAAATGGATGTATCTCAAATCACACAAATTATAAACAGTGCAGAGCTAGTATCTACCTCGCAATTGAACAAGTCATACTTGACATGCTGCAGCGGTTTTGGAAAGAAATCGACTTCAGATGGGATGTTTCCATCCCACCCATCTCGATCAAATTTTCAACATAGATGAGGTTCGGGCCTTGGATGGATTTTATCATTTCACTTTGATGGTACAACTTAGAGGAAGAGGAGAAGGAAATATATATATATAAATGATCGAAAATGACCGATTTCAGTATCGAATCCATAGTTTTGGTAGTCGCTGAGACGAACAGTGACACTTCCGATGCCGTTTAAATCCAACTTAAGCTGTTTATGTCCAAAATGAAATGTATTCTCTTCGTACTAAGAATGGGAATTCTGATACCAATTGATACATCTTATTCAACTGAACATAATGATTTAAATTCTTATGCGCCGTTTCGGAGAAAGTCCAGAGACTTTTTCCTTGCTTTACAGTAACCCACGCTACCTATTCAGATGAAACTGATAACAAAATGTACACCCATCAAGTTCTTCACTATGACATCAAGAAGACGACAGTGCAGTACAGTTAAAGAGATAAAACCTAAAATTATAATTGACCCTAAAATTCAGTGCTTCGATTGTTTTGGGATATTAATTCAGTCCCGCACTTGACAACAAACCTATATTCAGGGCACAAAATTTCGAAGTCAGACGCACTCGCTAATTGAAAAATGATGGTCGCCAGTATCTGTCACGTACAAATTATGAGATGTCCCCCCTCCCACACCGTACTGACTTTGATTTGACATCAGGGCATACAATTTCAAAACCAGACAATTAGCTTCAGGATAATAGATTTTGAATTGGACAATTCATGAACATGTTAAAAAAATATCTTACCTTAAGACTTCACGTTTGCGTAAAGCTCTCTCTCTGCACTGAGGTACCAGTTGTCGGTTGCGGTTTTCGGATCAGAGTAAGCTAATTCTCAATTATTTTCGCGTGAAACAGAAACTGCGCAGCCCTATAAGTTTAGGCAGAAACAATTCCTATGAAACACTGGTCGCCAGCTCTAAGTTTCTAGTCGCCAATGGCGACCGAAAATTTTGCGCCCTGTCTATATTGATCGCAAGGTGTCACGAAGGTTGATCCAGATCTGCCAATTCCAGCACCCAATAGCACGCGAGGGTGTGTCCCGGTCCATAAAGTTTTACCAATGTCGTCTCTCGCGCTATACGAGGAATATATTGTAATGTCCCACGTGATGCAGTGTATACACAATTCCACACGCCAGTATTTACAAACACCACCACGCGGTTTGGCAAGAGGATTTCACACCAGATGGATCCACTATCACCTGCAGACGACGGGCTTCTGGCCCCTCCCATGGAGCAGACGATGACAACGGAGCAGTAGCGCCACCGCTACCCAAGGAACCCTATAAATTGGCTGGACGACGGCAATTCTGTACCAGTTTTCTGGTAACCCTCCTACTGTTTGCCACGGAACATTAGGAGTAACCTAACCCCAGGCCTCTAGTCTGCTACTGGACTACGCCTATCCTATCTCCTGGCTTAGCCTGCTACGAGACTCTGTCTGGGAATCCTTACCTCAGCCGCTTATCCTGCTACGGGGCTCTGTTGGCCACTTAACCCTCCTCTGCTTGCTATGGAACATTGGATCCTTATCTCCCCTCTGCTTACCCTGCTACGTCCTGTCTGCGATCTTACGGTCAAGACTACCTTTAACTAACCTTGTATATTAGAGAGGTTATTTGTGTAGTATTTTGTAAAAATACTTTTATAGTGACAAGTTTTATAATAAAAACCGTTAGTGGGAGTCGATTCCGGACACTCTTTTTATTAACAGTCTACCTATACCTATATGGGACAAAGTTTTACAATATCCTGAGGGTACAGTGTTGTCAGATTGCCTCAAAGTTTCATTTTGTTTATTTTTATTGTCGTTATTTTTATATTTTTCTTCTTAATATCTTATTATTATTACGGTACCGTTAATTTGTAATAATTGCGTGTTCGTGTTGTAATTCTTTTAAGTACTGGTTTTATTGTCGCTAGTTCGCCATGTCTTCTAAATTTGGCAACAGTGTTGGTGCACTTCTGCTGCTGTTTCACGTTTTCTCAAGTATGCGTTCGGAAGCCAGTTCCACGAATCGTACCGATTTTTTCCGATGCATCATACAAGAGACAGTTCTATGATTGGTGTACAGCTCAGGATTCATGAGTCGTCACAGTCACTAATCATGGACAAAAATGTACTTTCCTCCTTCGGGAATCGATTTAGTGCTGTGCTAACTTGATCTTCTTTTCAGGAGCACCGTAGTGTATTTTACGTTATTGGGAAAGTGCTCCCTTTCGTTATACACTACTTTGCCGTATCCCAGGTTTAAATGTCACATAAAAAGTGGTGTTGTTACTCTTAATTTTCTTTGATCGCTCTCTCACTTATTTTCGGTAATTTTTATTGTTAAGTTTTAGGATAGGCTAAATGTTACCCTTAGGTTTCCAAATGTTTCGTAAATGTGGCACCTCTTTGACCTTTTGTTTTCGCTAAGCCTTATTATTCACAATCTAAGGTTGAATAGATTAATTATACAATATTTGAAATTCCTAGCTCATGGAGACGGAGGTTTACTGGTTTGTGGGAACCAGTGATAATTGCAGGTTTTTCTCTGATGGGGACTTTCAGTACAGAGGAAGTGAAAAGTAGTGTTGCGCAAATGATGGCAACCCACATCAAGCATTAAGGTGGATCACCACCCGGAAATAAGTACTTATTTCAGTTCATTTCCTTAACTACTGCGCAATGAAACGTTACATATTATAAATATTGTGCTATAAGATAAAGTTATGTTTCAGCTACAACACAAGACACTGATTCATTTGGTTGTGTCGTCTGATATCGAAAAAGATAACAAATAAAAGAAAATATTTGTTTCGTTTTACAATGAACACACAAGATGGCACTTGCTGCTAGATCTTGCTAGAAGTGCTCAGTTTTATTAAGTGATTATTTGTATGTGTAAAGTATTTTAAAGTAACGATCCTATTATGAAATAGATATATTGTTCGAACGTTTTTCGTGTTATGTTTCACATTTTATTTAAATATTAATTTGCATTTAAGGAAATAGATTTTGAGAAGACACTTGCGCAGAGCACCATAATGCGTTGTTGGAAAAGTTGTACGTTTAATTCCTGGGCTCTAGCGTTGCAGTCTGAGAAGCGGAACTTAGCTGTGAATCGCGGTAAGGGTCGAAAACTAATTTGTTCAGTAAGTATCCAAGCAGAATTCCATGATTACTTCCTTTATTATCTGCCACCAGTAAACACTCGACACTACCTGGCAACGCCGCACTATTCAAACAGCGTTTAGCATAGCACCGACAACACCTAGTGATCCACCTTAAAGGAGATGTAGTTCCGAGCGGGAATGTCGTTGCTTCGGGGTAAGGGAAGCCCGGGTCGCCTTCTGAAATCACTACTGAGTGAGCTACAGCCTTTCTGTTTTAAGTCTGCCTCTGCTGGCGCTGCTGCCGATGTATTTTTTCCCGTACATCCCTCGAAAGAGTAGGGACAAGTTGCTGTGGCCGACATCCTTCAATAGATGGACACGGACAGGGTTGCCACATTGCATTATTTCACCGGCTTCGCTGTGCACTGTTTTGCTAGTCACTCTAAATAGCCTACGATTTTCACTCGCAAAGACCAAAAGTAGTAGTAGTCCCCGGCGTTGGCCCGAATGACTCATCCTCACTCTCTTTTACGACCAGGATTTTTGAACTTCGTTCCCTTTTACGGCTAAGATGAATGCTTTGGTACCTCGATTCTGATTGGCTGAGAGAGGTCACGTGACGTTAGGCCCCGCCCACGCGGGAAATTCAAATTTCCAGGTCACGTGGTATGACGTCATGAGTCACCCCGCGGGGGAAATCCCTCACCCGGGATTTTTGAAATTTGTTCCCTTTTACGGGTAAGATGAGTGTTTATGATTGGTTGACAAATGTCACGTGATCTTAGACCCTACGATATTTGAAATTCGTTCCCTTTTACGGGTAAGATGAATCCTTTTGGTACCCCAATGCTGATTGGTTGATAGAGGTCGACTCATCCTCACTCTCTTTTACGACCAGGATTTTTGAACTTCGTTCCCTTTTACGGCTAAGATGAATGCTTTGGTACCTCGATTCTGATTGGCTGAGAGAGGTCACGTGACGTTAGACCCCGCCCACGCGGGAAATTCAAATTTCCAGGTCACGTGGTATGACGTCATGAGTCACCCCGCGGGGGAAATCCCTCACCCGGGATTTTTGAAATTTGTTCCCTTTTACGGGTAAGATGAGTGTTTATGATTGGTTGACAAATGTCACGTGATCTTAGACCCTACGATATTTGAAATTCGTTCCCTTTTACGGGTAAGATGAATCCTTTTGGTACCCCAATGCTGATTGGTTGATAGAGGTCACGTGATCTTAAGCCCTGTGACTTTTGAAATTCGTTCCCTTTTTACGAGTAAGATGAGTGTTTTGGTACCTCGATTCTGATTGGCCGACAGAGGTCACATGATCTTAGACCCCCCCCCAGTCCATGAGTGAAATATAGAGCGATATGTCGGTGATCCTGTATTTTAGAATTTTGTTCCCTTTTATGGTTATCCTTAAAGTTCCCATGGAGGGTTCAACCTCCTCCTTAAATAACCCTTTTTGGTATCATGATATTGTACTGAAGTTTACATTAAATATTATCGTTCTTTTGACAGATAAGATGATTCTTACCTTGATGGAGATCTTGTCCTTGAATTAGTAGCCTATGTCTCTGGAAGTAACAATGGTGAAAGAGGGGTGTCGCTTGTAGATTTCTTATAACACATTGTTGTGAGTTTAAGCGATTTATTGCTCAGTAAGCGCTTCATTAATGGAAACAGTGTTGCCAGATTTTTCTTACCGAAACTGCTCCGATTCTTTTTGAAACGGTTCCGCAGAGTGCAAGAAATTTTAAACTAAAATTTTTCGAACTAAAAAAATTTCAAAACTAAAAAATTTTAAAACAAAAAATTTTCGAACTAAAAAATTTGAAACAAAAATTTCAAAAAAATTTCGAACTAAAAAATTTAAACTAAAAACTTTCGAACTAAATTTTCAAATCAAAAAATTTTCGAACAAAAAATTTTCGAACCCCAAAAAATTTCGAACTAAAAAAATTAAAAATTTTTCGAAAAATATTTTAAACTAAAAACTTTCGAACTAAATTTTCAAATCAAAATTTTTCGAACTAAAAATTTCAAAAAATTTCGAACCAATTTTTAAAAACAAGTTTCGTACTAAAGATGTAAACCACATCTAAAAATTTTCAAATCCAATTTTTTTCGAACTAAATTAAGAATCAAATTTTGAACACTAAAAAAATTCTTTAATTATTTTTTCGAACAAAATCATGTAAACCAAATCTTGGATATATTTTCCACCTTAAATTTTCAAGATTACCATTTATTTGAAAACAAGTGTTCAGGGTTTCAAGAAATAATAAAACATATTTTTTTTCAACTTGTTGTATTTTAACGAAAAGTATGTGGTCTTCCTATACATGTTTATTAACATAATAAATACAGGATCTAGTTTAATGAATATGTTGGACGTATCATCATCTTCGAATCTTGTAGCCGTATCCTGTAAAGAAAAAGAAGAAACGACGGATTACTTTATGAATTTCTTTTTTTTTCTGAAACAATAAAAATGAGTCAATATTGATAAGAGAGAAATAAAACTTACTCGTAAATGATGGATCTGTTTAGGTTCATCTTCCTCCTCGGGTACGAGATGACAGCATTTTCTTCCACTGATGTTGGTTTACGAACTCTTCTGGGTACTGCATTTTTTTCTTGGTGTTGCTCCTTTATGGTCAAGGTTCCTCCTTCGGTACGAGATGACTGCATTTCTTCCACTGATGGTGTTGGTGATGGTTTATGAACTCTTGTGGGTACTTCATTTTCTTCTTGGTGTTGCTACTTTGTGGTTAAGGAAGGGAAAGAAGAAAAGGAAAAGGAAAAAAGAAATGGCGGCCTTATTGGGTATTTACAGTTTTTTCTTCTTCATCATCTTCTTTTTCCAGTTCCATCTTCTGTTTTTTAACGTACCCGTACGGAACCGTATCATAAGAATTGAATTCTTTAAATCGACGTTTTGTGTACTGGATACTGTACATTTTTTCTTCTTTGCGTGTGACGATGGTATGGTCTTTGGTCCTGCATATCTTATGGGGGATAGTGATGGTGACTTGTCCACGGCATTGATTTGTAATCATTTCTTTTAGCGTGTTGAAATTTAATTGTTGTCCTGCATTGTAATTTAATGTAAATCCTCTAATTTTGCATATGTAGCTGGTGACGTTGGTATCCGGATTGTATATTTCTAGGCTGTAATTTTTTGGTCCTCCACTGACAAATGTCTTGATGTATGCTCGTGGTCCGTAAGATTCCATCTCATTCGATAAGCATCCCAAGTACGTTGAAGGTTCAATGGTTGGCTCCCCGGGCTTCTCCGTAAATATCACAGAATCCGTGTCGAAATATAAAACACGTTCCTGCAACATTTCCAGGTACTTGTACAGTTCCAGACGTGCCTGACATGTTGTAAATGCACCTAACACGACATTGGTGTTTCGGTTTTGAACAGGCACATGTTCATTGTACTCCCAGAACGCATACAACATCGTATCATTGATGGGTACAATTTGATGGAGTTTAATGTCGGGGGAAGTGAGTTTTTCATAAAATTCTTCCGGCCGGTCAATAATTGTGGTCTGGCTAAAGTTTGATCTTTGGCAAAGTTTTCCCCAAAGAGAGTTCCCACAAAGCTTAGATAAACTTCTTCGTGCAGGATTATTTTCAATTTTGGACGGATCCAATGCAATACCTTCACGCTCCAGGACGGTTTGTATGAATTTTGATTTGTCTTCTTCGGTCACACAGGAACTGGGCCAGCCAGACGCTTCCATTTTTGATTTTAAAAACGTATTGATATATTCCGTGAACAAGCCACCTGTTTTCGTGATGGGATCATATTGTTCAATGTCATAATCCCAAATTTCAAAAATTTCCACTGGTTGATATCCTAATTCTACTGCTTTCTGGATTTCATATGATACCCATGTTCCAGTGAGGCATCGCTCCTGGTCGTTGTGTGTACACGTTGCTGTAGGGTCTGGGTTCATTTCTTCGGCACACGCAGCACACAGTGGAAAGAGTAGTTTCTTGTTACATCGGTAAGGCAGGAGACCATGATAAAGATGGCGACTTGGTAATATCGACATTTTGATTAGACCATTGACTTTATTTATTGGTGGTATATTTTCATCACCCTGTAGATAAATTCGTGGATGTCCTACAGGGTATTTAGCACACTTATTGATGTAAGGATAAAGCGAGACAATATCGAAATATTTTATTACTTCCCCCGCTTTTTCGTCGACTTGGTGGTACAATTTCACGCAATTGGTCCTTCCTCCAAAAAAGCTATCTCTTGGATTTAATGGTCTGCGGTTCATGTACGGGTGATTCTTCAGATACGTCGCCATTGCAGGATTTTGTTTTAAGAACTGATTAAATTCGCACTCCCACATTTCATGTACAATGTAGCCCAATTCACGCAGTCTTGCATTTTTGCGTTGCGTTCGTTCATAACGGAATTCCATGGTGTCTTCTGGATTGTTGTAGATGGGCTGATTACGGCCTGTAGTAAAACATACTTTACACCCGTGATAAAAGCAGCCGGCATGCTCGTAGATGTGCTCCTCTAACGTCTCAGGATCTTGGTAGTAACCATCAACATGGAATCCCGCAATAAACACTTCTTTTTGTCGGGCCGCATGTAAGATTTGTTTTCCTTCGCTTTTTTCAATGTAGGCCAGCCATTGTATTGCAGCGATCGATTGGGTACTTCTCCATCGATAGCCATGTGCCGGTAGAATTCCTATGGTATTAGGTTTAAGGAAATTCCGGCGGAATACTAAATTAGAAGCACTGGCAATCGTGATCGTCTCCAAGAAGGGATTCACTTTGGTTTCTGTTTCAAATGACGTCATAAACGAAACGCATGCTTGTCGCAGTACATTGACATCTTGAATACAATACTTGAGAATTTCTTTCTGGAAATCAAACGTGTCATTACGATGATCGTTGTACCAATGCATGAACTTGTTTCTGTCTTCGACGGCCATTTCATCTGCACCATAATACTTTGTTTCTGGAAGTGGTCCAATATACGATTGATTCTCCTTGGTGTTGAAGAAATGCGGGAAGTAGCCTTTAGTTGCGGGTAAATTGAACGCTTTTGACAATTTACTTAATGCCATAGGTAGGAAGTTCAACGAGTCAATGAACGTCAGATTATTCAAGGTTAAACTCAGTATCTTGGTCCCATTTAATATGACGTCAGGTCTCCATTGGCATTGTTCTACCATGGTCTTTAGGATGAAATGTCCATCGTATCCCTTAGCGTTGTGCGCGACACAGAAAATCCTATTTATATTGGGACGACGTTCCCGCAAGTACTGGAGAAAATTATAAACTGGATCCTCTCCTTGGAAAATATGCTGGCGCTGACCACACGTACTGCAAGACTGCTCGATATTATTGTTTTCAACACATGCATAACATACTTGTTGTGCAACCAATAAATTTGGAATGTGTACATACGTATTATCGCCAATATTTTTGTCCTGCATAGATTCTATATCATAGAATATCAATAAGGCTTTCTTTGCGTGCATGAGTGAAGGAACACCAGGTTTCAAGCATTGTCGATCAGGAAGCATAAAACATTGATGGGATCCTGGAACAATCTTCTTACAAACATTGCAAAAGATCTCATTACAATCATGAAGTCGTTGTCCTGTATGCACAAAAGAATATACTCTGTAACATCTAGTACATTGCTTCACCATTTTGCATACAGGTTCCCCATGATGATATACAATATTACGATGATTATTAAAACATTGTTCGCCATAAAATTGACGATTGCAGTCTTTGCATAATATCGTCGTTTGGTTCTTGTCGCATAGAGGTCTCTGTAAACATTTGGAGCACGTTACAGGACAATTTTTCACATGTTCATTGCGTTTACTATACTTTTTATGGCACGCTTCACAGTAGAAATTGGTTGCAAAACAAGCAGTTAAGGATTGAATGATGTCAAAATGGCCAGCCAAACAAATCAAATTTATGGGAGTGCGATTTTCATCATCATTGGGCCCCTCGTACATGATATCATGGCCTGTGAAACTGGTATACACTGTAATTTTATATTCTTTGAGGTATGACTGGAATTGTCGAATTTCATTTACACTGGCACCATGATCCAAATTCACTCCTGCATTTGCACATAGCGCATCGACTTCTTGGTCCACAACATATTTCGATTGGCGTTGATACTGCTTATAACGTTGCACATCTACATTCTTGTATGCCTTCAGACCAATAGCAATAACAAGGGCGTACGCCAAGCACCTTGAATCTTGATTTTGTACACGTACAATCCCTCGCTTGGTACGTAATAACTCTTCGTTCTCCAGTACTCCTTGCCGCAAACCGCCGCCGTAGCCACGTGGAATATCCACACGATGAAAATGAACGGTGAATGGTTCGTGCAGGAGAAATGCATTGTTACTTTGTAACACTCTTTCGAACGAGGCCCACATCGTTTCCAGTGTCAGGTTTCGCGCTTGGCGAAAACTCACCCAAAACGGTTTATTCGTGTTGCGTGGTGATATTACTGATAAACCAACCATCGCCTCATCGTCGACATTGGCTAACAAATGGTCCAGCATTGCTTGGAAACTATTATGTACATACTGTATGATATCGGTTCCTACGGGCGGTGCGTTGAATTGAATTTCGAGCATTCTGCCCTCGATGTTAAATCGTCTATAATGACGAGTGATTTCATTGCGAACAGTAAAACCCGATTCGGCCATGGTTAATAAAAGGAGATAAACAAACAGGTACGGTAAAACAAATATGTAATGTGGGGAAAAAAGGAATTGAGCAGCGTGAATTTACTACAAAAGAAAAGAAGAAAGAAAAATCTTAATCACCTGATAAACAGGAAATCATAACGTTTATGATAAATTCTTAACTAAACAATTCATGTAAAGGTCCTGAGTTTGATTCCCTGGCGGTGACGTTCAGAATCTCATTATGAAAGCACACGTACTAGAAATCAAAGTTTTTTTTAAATAATTATGTTACTGAAATGAGTGTTTTATTGCTGTCAAACTCGAGACCATTACATCAGCATGTAACTGACCTACCATTCTATAGTGATAAAAAGAATGAATGAATAAATGTTTCATCAGTACTGAGATGTTAGAAAGCACGCGTAAGCATTTTTTTTCCCCACTCACAACGACCTTTAAATGATGCGTTTGCAAGTTGAAGAGATTCATCAAGCATTAACGTAACACATACGTAATTGTCGAAACAAAATCTGTATAGCGTATTTTTTTTTATTATTGTGACTAAGCGGTTAGCGTACATGGTTCGGACGTGGAAGGTCCTGGTTCAAGCCTCGGTGGGTTTGCTTTTCCACGTCGGTGCATGTCAAGCCTTTTCTGAAATTTAATATTCTCACACGTTATCATACATTCTTTTCAAAACTAAGCTAAATGGTTGACGTGCACACCTCATAATACATAAACGTACATAAATCGTCTATAATGACGAGTAATTTCATTGCGAACAGTAAAACCCGATTCGCCCATGGTTAAAAATGAAAACAAACAAACAGGTACGGTAAAACAAATATGTAATGGGAAAAAAGGAATTGAGCAGCGTGAATTTGAGTTGATTTTTTGATTTTTAGTTTAGCGTCCCTTTCAGCAGCGAGGCTATATGAGACGCGGACCTACTGATTAACGTGGAATCCGAACCACATGAGCTCCCGCCGGGAATCGAACCCAGGCTTCCGACGCCAAAGGCGCGTATGCTAACCGCTTAGCCCAGGAAATCATAACATTCATGATAAATTCTTAACTAAGCAATTCATGTAAAGGTCCTGAGTTTGATTCCTGGCGGTGACGTTCAGAATCTCATTATGAAAGCACGCGTACTAAAAAATCAAAGTTTTTTTTTTAAATAATTATGTTACTGAAATGTGTGTTTTATTGCTGTCAAACTCGAGACCATTACATCAGCATGTAACTGACCTGCCATTCTATAGTGATAAAAAAAAGAATGCATGAATGAATGTTTCAACAGTACTGAGATGTGATAAAGCATGCGTAAGCATTTTTTTTTTCTACTCACAACGACCTTTAAATGATGCGTTTGCAAGTTGAAGAGGTTCACCAACCATTAACGTTACACATACGTAATTGTCAAAACAAAATCTGTATAGCGTAAATCTTTTTAACCACATATTCATGCACTCATGGCTAAGTGGTTAGCGTACATGCTTTCTAACGTGGAAGGCTCTGGTTCAATCCTCGGTGGGTTTGCTTTCCACATCGGATCGCTGTCAAGCCTTTTTTGAAATTTAATATTCTCACGCGTTATCATACATTCTTTTCAAAACTAAGCTAAATGGTTGACGTACACGCCTCTGGCCTTGGTTCAATCCCAGGTGGTTGCTCGAATATCACGTTAAGCTGAAGGGGCCGCTAATGGTTTCAAAGGGTATCGAACCATATTATTCTCAGACATAGTTTTTAATATTCTGTAATGCATTCTTTTCAAAACTAAGCGCACACATTTTCTGGCCATGGCTCAATTCCCGACGGGAGTTCACATTCAACATTAAGCTGAAGGGACGCTAAACCATATCATTTTCTCGTGCTTACTTCTAATGTGTGGGGGTTCCTGATTCGTACTCCCACTTTCCCATTCCACTAATTCCTTCATAGTCTAAATATTTCGTACTAAAAGTAAAACAGTGTATGAGTGATCCACCCCCACAAATATAAAATAAAAATGATTTTCGAATCTTGGGTGACAAATAAAATCTCACTGAACTTACCTCAAATTCAATGAACAAAAAGTCGGTGCAGTAAAGCTTAAATGAAGACACTTCTAAAAAAGCAGATCTTCTTCACTTCACAGTTGAGAGCGATGTAGGATTTGAAAAATGAAATTTAGATTTTTATTTAGGTCGTTGTGAAAACGATGTCACCGTCAGCCAATCAGAAACGAGGAAATTTATAAAATGACATCACAACGAACCAATCAAAACGCTCGCTGCTTTTGTCATGAATCACGAACGAAAACGATGTGTAACAATCGATCGTGACGTCATTCAAGTTTCTCAATAGTTACAACATCTAGTATCACAGTTCTGATCCCAAATGCTTTCTGTCAGGATCATGTCACTACTTGTCGTAACTGTGACGACATTTCATTTTCCTCATATTCCATACGAGAATGTCAATGTTTGCTTTTTTCATGAATCATGCTGACACGTTCGTAGTAAAACAAAAGTAATGCGATCCGCTGACGTTTGCATTTTCAATCATATGTGCTTCTATGTCTACACACAAAGAAGTCTATCAGCATTTTATTTTAATCCACGTTACACTGTCAGATTTATTTTCTTAAAGTATATGTGTATCCTTTTCAAGAACCATGGTTCGAAACCCACCAAGCACGATTAAAAAACCGAATTCATTCATAGCTAAGCGGTTAGCATACACATCTTTGGTTTGAAAGACCTGAGTTCGATTCCTGGAGAAACATTTCTTAGAATTTTTCTAGAACTTGTTTCAATTTCTAGTTCGAAAATTTTAAAAGTTTAGTTCGATAAAAAGTTTGATTTGAGAAGTGTTACACTGTCAGATTTATTTTCTTAAAGTATATGTGTATCCTTTTCAAGGACCATGGTTCGAAACCCACCAAGATCGATTAAAACCGAATTCATTTAAGCGGTTAGCATACACATCTTTGGTTTGAAAGACCTGAGTTCGATTCCTGGAGAAACATTTCTTAGGATTTTTCTAAAACTTGGTTTCAATTTCTAGTTCGAAAATTTTAAAAGTTTAGTTCGATAAAAAAGTTTGATTTGAGAAGCGTTACACTGTCAGATTTATTTTCTTAAAGTATACGTGTATCCTTTTCAAGGACCATGGTTCGAAACCCACCAAGATCGATTAAAACCGAATTCATTTAAGCGGTTAGCATACACATCTTTGGTTTGAAAGACCTGAGTTCGATTCCTGAAAAAAACATTTCTTAGGATTTTTTCTTAAACTTGGTTTAAATTTCTAGTTCGAAAATTTTAAAAGTTTAGTTCGATAAAAAGTTTGATTTGAAAATTTTTAGATGTGATTTACATCTTTAGTTCGAAACTTTTGTTTTTAAAAATGTTTTAGTTCGACAAAATTTTGTTTCAATTTTTTTTTTAGTTCGAAATTTTTTTTGGGTTCGAAAATTTTTTGTTTGAAACTTTTTTTGTTTCAAAATTTTTTTTGGGTTCGAAAATTTTTTGTTTGAAACTTTTTTGTTTCAAAATTTTTTGCTTGAAAATTTTTGTTTAAAATTTTTTTTTAGTTTTGAAATTTTTTTAGTTCGAAAAATTCTTTAGTTTAAAATTTCTTGTACTCTGCGGAACCGTTTCGAAAAGAATCGGAGCAGTTTAGGTAAGAAAAATCTGGCAACACTGTTTCCATTAATGAAGCGCTTACTGAGCAATAAATCGCTTAAACTCACAACAATGTGTTATAAGAAATCTACAAGCGACACCCCTCTTTCACCATTGTTACTTCCAGAGACATAGGCTACTAATTCAAGGACAAGATCTCCATCAAGGTAAGAATCATCTTATCTGTCAAAAGAACGATAATATTTAATGTAAACTTCAGTACAATATCATGATACCAAAAAGGGTTATTTAAGGAGGAGGTTGAACCCTCCATGGGAACTTTAAGGATAACCATAAAAAAGGGACAAAATTCTAAAATACAGGATCGCCGTCATATCGCTCTGTATTTCCCTCATGGACTGGTGGGGGGGGGTCTAAGATCATGTGACCTCTGTCGGCCAATCAGAATCGAGGTACAAAAACACTCATCTTACTCGTAAAAAGGGAACGAATTTCAAAAGTCACAGGGCTTAAGATCACGTGACCTCTATCAACCAATCAGCATTGGGGTACCAAAAGGATTCATCTTACCCGTAAAAGGGAACGAATTTCAAATATCGTAGGGTCTAAGATCACGTGACATTTGTCAACCAATCATAAACACTCATCTTACCCGTAAAAGGGAACAAATTTCAAAAATCCCGGGTGAGGGATTTCCCCCGCGGGGTGACTCATGACGTCATACCACGTGACCTGGAAATTTGAATTTCCCGCGTGGGCGGGGCCTAACGTCACGTGACCTCTCTCAGCCAATCAGAATCGAGGTACCAAAGCATTCATCTTAGCCGTAAAAGGGAACGAAGTTCAAAAATCCTGGTCGTAAAAGAGAGTGAGGATGAGTCATTCGGGCCAACGCCGGGGACTACTACTCCAAACGACTGAATGACAAATTGGCAACACAGCAGAGGTCATTCACTTCTTTCTCCAAAGTAAAATTCCTCCGTAAGAAGGCAGCAAGGATGGAACCAAAGTATGTTTCACATATTTTCCGAGGGCACACTTGAAATAGAACGGCTCTTGTGAGTGTACTGTACGTTTATGTTGGAGTTTGTACGAATATGAACGTAAAACGGGTCCCATCTAAAATAAGTTGTGAACTGTTGCCGTAGTTTGTAGGAAATATAGGTCATATCACATGTCAAAGCAGACCACACGTACCAAATATGCTTCTTTAGCAATTACAACGGAACCTCTTACATGAACTTCTTGAAACAAAATTACTCGAGCATTCTATTACATTGCACCAAATCTTCTTACAGTGCTGTCGTCTTTAGGTTTTTTTTTTTGTTTTTTGCCAGTGTCTTATATCATCTTCCAAAAGATTTGCTGTTGATGTGGTGTTTTATTTTTATGCTTCCTTGAGTCCACGAAATGGTTCTTGTGAAAATGATGCCTGCTCGTTGTCGCTTGATGTCGCACTGACCATCTGTTACTGGAGCCCCTCTCCCAGGAAGGCGTCCAATGAAGTTCATTCCACTTTCAGTTAGGACGAAAGAGAAAAAGAGAGACGGAGAACATGCGCATGAGAGAAAGATAGACATTGCTTCTTTCTTTTTAATTTACAAGGAGCTTGTAACATAGAAAGAATATTCGCAATAGGACATATCACGGCGAAATTAAAATACCGCTAATTTTACAGTTATTATGTGATATCTTCAAATAGATGAAAGATAATCAAAAAGTGGAACAAGAGCTCGCTAGACAATATTATTTTCCATGAGATACCATTATCACGATGACTCGTTTAACTGCTTTTGATTTGCAGCCATTTAGAAAATCGGAATTTATTTTCGCGTTTATAAACGGTTGCAAACAGAAAGCTGTTAGGTGACTCATGGTAACGGTACCTTATGCAAAATAGTATTATCTAGCGCGCTCTTGTTCCACATTTCGATTATCTTTTATCTATTTGAAAATGTCTCATAATTACTGTGAAATTAGCGGTATTTTAATTTTGCAGAGACAAGGCCTCTTAAGATCTTGTTTTTCGAACTTACGTTCAAGATAACAAAACTAAGTTATTCTCTAACCTTTAATAATCCATGAAGGATTATGGCCGGCGAAATAGTGCACTTTAAAGTAGTTTATGAGGAAACAGAAGATCTCCTCCTATCAGTGTTATTTCTGCCTATCTAGATCAGAAATCGCCGTCTCTTAATACAAATACTCTTTAACTCCTTCGAGATATTCGGGGTCGTTACTGGAAATTGTTCGCCTTCAACGAAGAATTGAACTTGGGAGTAGAGTTGTATATAGAAAAGTGATTTTTTCCTCTTCGCTGGTCTATGGGTTTGCATATGTGGCTTTGGAGCATATAATCCCGACATCGATTCTCAGTGTTAGAGTATTAAAAAAAATTAACATATTACAGTTATTGCTATCTCACTTTAAATTGTAGGCCCGCGCTTCGCATATCTTTGGTCCTGAAAGATACGATAAACTTCAAGAAATAAGTTAAAGGGTTCATCTTTTTTTTTTTTTGACATAAAATGAAATGTTTCAGTTTAAAATCTCACGATTATGTCCGTTAGGCTAAGGGAGACGGTGATTAAGGCCCGTGAATGATGATGGATGAATTAGTGGAATAAAAGTGTGGGAGGAAAGGAGAGTATTCCGAGAAAACCCACTGATACAATATTATCCATCAGAAACTTACTTAGAGGAGTATCGAACCAGAGACCCATACACCAAAGATAAGCACTCGATCACTGAGCCACCATACCTACCAACTTGTAAAGAAGATAATGGAATAATACAAGGCATGATAGGTATTAACATTCCCGACTGGCTTGGCTCAACACAACGGAAACCGTGGTGATATTTCATTTCTGCGAAGGTGAACCTTTATTCCCTTAACCTTTAAGGTTAGTTAACTATTTACAGTAAATATTCATCCTATCACACATTGCGCTGTTAAGAACTCTTAATTATATTAGAGTAGCCCTAACAATGCATAGGTGAATCGTAGATGGACTGATTGAAGCTTGGCCCATAAATCAACATACGTACACAAATGTAGAACATGCCCTCGGACAGAAAATGAAATAAGCTAAAAACAAGCTTTCCCCGCTTGAAAATAAACACATTATTGAGTTTTCGGCGAAAAAACATAGAAACAAAAAACACGACATGTTGGCCACAAACAAATGCCATCCTGTAATCCTTGAGATTGATGGCTGCGGGTGGTGAAATCTCTCTCTTGGCCATTGATGAGTCGAGGATTCTTCACCAATGATGCGGTCAAAATTGAAAACCAATGACCAGATAGGTTTTTATATAGAAGCGTGTTCGTCGCATCCAACAAACGATATAGTGACAAGCCAATCAGATAGATACACGGAATGAGTGTCGTTTCTGTTTTTAAAAAAGCATAAATTTACAATTATGCTGACAACAATATCACATTCCCCTCCCCACGCCTCTTATCGTTCCCTGAAACTGTTGGATAATTCGATTGTTCCGTCAAGTTTAATTTTAAAAAAAAATGCTTATATATATATGTAGATGAACATATAAATCTATGGAGGATATTTCATTTTGGTTTCAAATAACATCCTTCACCATGTCTTTTGCTTATTCAATAATTCCAACAAATATTTCTCTTTTGTGTAAGTAACCACTGCTCCCGTGTAGGGTGTATGCAAGGGCGCCCTGGGGGGACAGGCCCTCCAAATGTTATTTGGGCCGCCATGTATTTTTATATGTATTGTTATATGTGTTCTTTTATGAATATACAAACCCACATCTGAATGGGCTCCCCCAAAGTTGCAGAGGAATATGCGCCCTTGGGTGTATGCAGTGCACGGTTCGATTTCTTGTTTGGTATAGAATTTTCAGTTTCGATCCAATATCGCGAGGCAGTGGCGTATCTAAGATTTTGTCTATGCACAAAGTGGGGAACCAGAGGTGCAATTGCCAAGCTGAGTTTGAGAATTAGATATATTTTAATTTATGCATAAATCGAAGTTTTAGTGACACAAATTGCAGACAGGTGATATAGTACACACACCTGTCTTACGTGCAATGATACACACAAAAATTTAGCAGTGAATCTAATCTTTTATTCTATTCATAGAAGAAAAAGGAAGCATTTCTTGGACTATCTAATTTCCCGGGCTACTTATTCCCCCCTCTTGATTTTCTTTAACTCAAACATTTAACTTTCTTTATAATTAAACGATGTAAATATTCCTTTGCTATAATAACTAAAGTCTCGTTTTGTTGGTATCCGTGCAAATCAGGGTTGTTTGTTAAAACAAATAATTAAAACTTGGTTTAAACAATTGATTTTGTTTAAAACAAATATATATACGTTTTAAGCACTTTGTTTTAAACACGTGTATTTTTTAAGGCTTGTTTTAAATATGTTTATTTTTATTTTATTTTATTTTTGTAAAAGAATCTGCCAGAGAAAGAAAATTATCAAACAGTGTTTCCCATTCAGAAGACTATTTTCTTTTCATGTGAATACTTTGATTTCTCGTGGCTGCAGCAGGTCAATGTGGTGATCTTCAATTTATTTTGTCTCTTTTTTTCTCCTTGTTTTCAACGTTTGTTGAGTTGTTTAAATAGTTATCAGTTAACTTGCGAGAAAGTGTCGTAGTCGAATGTTGGACTGCTTATACAACTGATATTTAAAAAGTAAGTAAAAGAATTATCAAGGAAACAAGTTTTTGTGTTGTATTCAGAAAACAAAGGGTTCTTGTCTAAATTGCGCTTCTGAAATGAAGATATCGAGGCATTCGTTGATATAGTAGTACATGTTGGTTCTCAGTCTCCACACATACATACTTTAGAGAAAGAAAGAATCCGAAATAAAAGAAAGAAAAACTACGTGACAAGGTGCAATCTGGAGTTTTATATGATTGCCGCTAGAGAGGGGCGTCCGTTTAGACGTCATCCGCCCTCCTACTCTGAATTTCAGATTTTGGGAGCAGTAATGCAGTGTTAGAAACCCTTTGCCAAGCAAAGTCCACAGAAAAAAAATCGAAGTCCTTACACCGAATAGTAAATACGGACTTTGATCAGTTATAATCCATTTCTATTGGCGGTAAGCAGCAATAGGTCTATATTGCTCTCTTGTATATTTTTTGGCCTAAGGATTCCGAAGGGGATTCTACTTTCGAGTTTCGGGTCTGCTTAAAATTCTGGAAATTGAGGCTAAGCAACATTCCAGTTTTGATCATCTATATTTCCTCCGAATTTATTCGGGGGAAGAAACTCAAACTTGTTCTGTTGGACTTTGCTCATCAAAAGGTTTCTAAAACTGTCTTACTGCCCCCAAAATTTGAAATTCAGGGTGCGTTTGGGGGCTGCTACCCTCCTGCCCCACTGACATCCCTGTCCAGTGGCTGTCATATGAAACTATCCTACGCCATTTCACGTGGTTTTGTTACATTTATTTCGGACTCTTGACTGCGCGAAGATATTACGTTTTGAAATAGAATTCATTTGCTGAGCAAAAGTGAACCTTATTCAAAATGAACTTGGATCCATTGCGGACGCCCCAAATATTACCTTTTTTAAATAAATTATTGACTTGAAAAAAGCAACCAATTACATAGGCTTGCAAAAAAATATTCTGAAGTTAACACAATATGAAGTGATTAAAATATTACTTTCGAAAATTTATTTTTTAAGAAAAAAATTATTAACATCAGTGTTCTGAAATAGTAATCAAAATTTGCAACTAAAATCTCACCCGCCTCCACGAAACGCGAGCTTAACCCCTAAGGGTACAACTAGGAAACTTTCAGAAACAGTAACTCCGAAATGACTTGTCTTAGGGCTAAAATAACAGCACAAGCGTATTTCTGGTAAAATTCTAGTCTTAAAACATGTAACATTACTCCCTTTGCATTTGAAATGTCGAATACGAATCAAAGATGTGTGCCATGATGCTTGATAGCACCATCTGATGTATCAGACCACTTTCAAGTTTTGTCATTCTCCCTCAACCCGTCCTCAACACACAAGGGTGGTCAGAACTTTTGTTTTACCTTGTATATTGATAGATTGTGTGCAATCTCCATAGTAGGTAGATTTTAAAATCTACCTAAAAAGCTTATACAACCAAGGAAGTACACATGAGAGCCACTGGCAAGAGGGTGTAATAAAAGGGGGTCGTGATATGAAATAAGTTGAGAATTTTATTAATCTATACTTAAAAATTTTGTACCAATACATGGTAGTCTTAACCAGGATAAAATAAACGAAAAGATAGGTTGCAAGCAGTGATGCTAGTTAGCCGGTTCATAGAACCGGTTGATAAAATATTTCGAGTTCGCAGAACCATTTGTTATACCTAGACATAACAGTAAATTTTACCGTTATGCCCAGGAACGGTAAATTTTAGTTTAATTACCTTTGTTTATAGAAATTCTTACAGCTACAGGGTTAAACATATGATTTCTCAGAACAAAATCTAAGCGGTTTATTTCTTAATCCGTTTCTAATTTCGTCATACCATCTTGTATTAGGATGCTGTGTAAGTCGCTTCTTGTTACTTGTGGTATCCAGTATACTTTTGTCTACCTTGTATAGTTTGTTTCCTAAGAAAGATATCTATTTATCTACCTATCCATCTCGTCTCTCTCTCTCTCTCTCTCTCTCTCTATCTATCTATCTATCTATCTATCTATCTATCTATCTATCTATCTATCTATCTATCTATCTATCTATATATATATATATATATATATATATATATATATATATATATATATATATATATATATATATATATATATATATATATATATATACATCCCTTTGGGGATCCTATGGTACAATTTGTACCATACCCGTTTTTCATGGTACATTGCGTTATTTCTCTTCTATTTGAGCTTTTTCGTCCGAGTTTCTTTTGTTTTCCAAGTCCAGAGGCCTTGTAGAAGACATTACGTATGGTTTCAGACCGTCCCTGCGTCCAGACATAGGAGGTGATGACGTCATAAGTCAAAAATTTCTTTTCTCATTTTCTAAGCCTATGTTCAATATTTTTTGGCGGGCTTATTTTTCTACGTAGAAGATTGAAATTTTGCACAAACATTCAGTCCACCGAGTAGTATTTACCAGATTTTTTGTTCCGATGTCAGTGCTAAAACAGGGGGGGAACCAGAGGGGCAAAGGGGTTAAAAAAAGGGATTTTTTAACCCCCAAAATCCCGTTTTTCGTCATTTTCCCGCCTTACATACATGATAGGACCACGTGAGTCATACTGTCTGAAAGGCAGTTCCATTCTGAAGAGAACGACGGTCGAATTATTATTCTAGGGTAATTAGGGCCGTCTCAGTGAATTTTTATCCAAATATACTTCTGTATACGGTAAAAGTGGGGCATGGTAGGGAAATTTTTTCTGGCGGGCCTATTTTTTCACGTAGAAGATTGAAATTTTGCACAAACATTCAGTCCACCGAGTAGTATTTACCAGAAGTTTTTTTTTCCGATTTCTGCGTAAAAACAGGGGGAGTCCAGAGGGGCAAAAGTTGAAAAAAAGGGAAATTTTGTCCCAAAAAATCCCTTTTTTCAGGAATTTCCCGCCTTAGATACATGATGGAGACATGTGAATGGTACCGCCTGAAAGACAGTTCTATTCTGAAGAGAATGATTGGCGGATTATAGTCCTAGGGTAATTAGGGATGTCTCAGGAATTTTTTTCCCTGAGATCATAGTGTTTTATGGTAATTTGGGGCATTGTGGGAATTTTTGATAAAAATTCTCCCGCCCTTACTATTCAAGATAGAAACTTGAAATTTGGCACACACATTCAGTATACCAAGTACTATTTATCAGATTTTTTTAGATGACTACGATCTCACAGGGGGGTCCAGGGGGGGGGCAAAGTTCGAGAAAAAAATTTCCCTCCGAAATTTTCGCTTTGACATTTTTTCTCCCGCTTTTGGTATATGATATGAGCATGCAAGTGGTACCATTTGAAAGTCAGCTCTATTCTGAAGAGAATGAGGTATGAACCATGATTCTAGGATAAATAGTGACGATACAGTAGCTGCTTGACTGAAAGTCTTAAAAATAGCCCCAAAAACCAGGATCCTTTAAGGGATATACAGGATCTTCCAAAAGTCATGAAAAAAAGTAAAAAGCTGTAACTTTGTAACCATTTATTGTATTTATACAAAACTTTTAGTGGACTTGTAAGAAAGTCTGAAATTTTGTTTCCAAGCATATTTTCAACGCCAAACCTCCAGCTGAGTGCCATTTACGTCCAAACATTGCTTAAGTCTTTTCGGAGGGCTCTGCGTTTCAACGATTTCTTTGGACTTCGCAACACACTTTCCTGCACGGACTGAATCACATCAACACTAGTTGTTGGCCTTCCGCTACGAGGCTACTCCAAGACACTTCCGATAGCTAGGAACTTATCGTACCATCTCTTGATACTTGAACCTCCAGGTGGTTGTTCGTGATATTTTTGTCGGACTTTTCTTCTTACCGAAACACTAGATTTTAGCTCACAAAAACCACGCCACACACTGCGCTTTCTCTTAAGTAGACGCCATCTTTGTAACGTGATTTGCGGTTATGACGTCAACGTTTACATCCGCTCATTGTTGCCACTAAACATTACAAACAAACTTCAAAATTGTAAGTAGTACTTTCAAAGTTACAGCTTTTTACTTTTTTGCAGGACTTTTGGAAGACTATAAAATTATATCTATGTATATATACAGAACTGATTGTTAAAAAATTAGTATAACACCACTGGATGCAAGTAAAGAGCAAAATGTCTTAAGAAATAAGTTATTACACAATTTTGAAATATATGTTTAAAATCATGTTTTAAACTGTTCAAATTGTTTAAAACACATTTTTCGTGTCTTTTTAAAACATGTTTAAAAAATTTGGAACATTTTTTTCATGTTTTAAACAGTTTTTTCAACGCTGGTGCAAATTGGTGTGGAACGCCTTCAGGTGTACAATGATGTTATCAATCACACTGTATACCACCTGTAAATGGTGTTTGCCCTCACTTAAGATATCTCTGCATATGTTCTTACATTATTTATATTTTCTGCTTTTTCATTATGGTAAGATAAATATTTTAGTTAAAGAAATAAGGAATTATTTTCAACGACCGGTGAAAATGTCGCACACAAATAAAATTGAAAAATCGAAATTATCCTGAATATCAACTGTAAATTGATTTTAACAATGTACAAGACATTTCTACTTATCTCAAAATTTTGTGATCGTTAACGTGCGGTCGTATCAATTGACCAGAGATCTAGAAATGATCATGACAGTGCAGGTGAGCTCAAGGGAGAAGAATGAGAACTGTTCTTCAAATATTGGAAAAGGATCAGCTTTTATCTCGAAAACAAAACATTTATTGACTGACGTGAGCTGAAATTCAGTGGTGCGACTCGGACCATCAGCATTCGAATCAAAGCGCACCTTCCTTCAAACTTACCTCGCTGTAGGGCTATTTCTGGAAGTAAACCTAACAATATTGGTACCGTTCGAAAGGTAATTTAATGCTCTACAAATTTAATTAGGGTGCTCTTTCCATATCTCAACTTATTGAGGAGATAGAGCAAAAAAGAACATATTAAGGTCACAATATGTCAGTTTTTAATGTTTATGGTAAATGTTCCGAAAAACCGTTGGGTCTATCCAAAGCATGAATAGATAAACTTGTAAAACACACCTTATAGATAAAATGGGGAAGAATAAATTCATTAATATCTTCATTCGTTTTGGAGATATGGCCTTTTATTAGAAACGCTCATTTTCTAGCTTCAGTAGGGGGAGGAGGGGGTGTCCGGGAGGAACTTCCGCTCGTAACAAGCGACCGCGGTCTAGAAATGATCAGGGTAGTGGACTTGATGATTTAGGACCACCGATTGCTTTTACTCCCCCGGGTTGAACGAAACCTAAGAAATATGTGTTCTGCCTCCCGACTAATAGCATTATCAACAATTGTCTATCGATTGCTGGATGAAGGTCTTTTAAATACTTCTTGATAACCATCTACAAGGTATCTTGAACAATTCGTTTCCAAGATATTCGTAGTGATACATAATTTCGTCACATCACCTTGAGTTAGGATGCTTGTAAGTCTCAGCTTGTCACTTGTGGTATCCGGTAAAAAAATTTGCTTTTATATACCTTGTGTGGTTTGTGTCCTAAGATAATTATCTATCCATCTACTATCTCTCTCTCTCTCTCTCTCTCATATATATATATATATATATATATATATATATATATATATATATATATATATATATATATACAGAACCTTTTGTTAAAAAAAATAGGATAGCACCACTGTGCACGGCGCCCTTCCAATTTCACGAAAACCGAAGCATAATCTTTCCTAATCGTAGGTGTGGTGTTTGCCACAAATTGTGGTGCTTCTCTTCGCTGCGACCACAACTTTTGTTACAGATTATTATCCTAAGTTATCCATTTTTTGTTACACGTTATAAACCGCTTCAGAAATTGCTCGAGTTCGTTACGTTTCAGTAAAGATTCGCAGATGGAAATTAAATTGAGTAAATGTTTCAGACCCGAACGTCAAGGTTCTTTTTATGTCCACTTTCTCCAAATACTGTTACATTGTTTGGTCATAGAAGTTTAGGTTATTGGCGACGTCACATCCTCTTACATGCCTCTTGAGCTCGATGTTTACCAGAATATCATCCACTTTGGCTGTGGTTCTTTGCCCACTGCAAGGACCATCTTAGATGTTGAAATTTCCAAGCAGAAAGCGACTGAACCATTTTTGGATATTGCTTTTGATAAAGTATCTTGCCTATAAACAAAACAAGCTCTGTCGGAGGCACACACAGCATTTGTGCTTATATACAAATAAAATTGAAAAATGTGGGGTTGTATTACTGAAAGTTTGCTGATCAATATCTAACGTCTGATTATCAGAATTCCAACACTTTTCATAATTATCAGCTGCCAAATGGCATTACGCTTGAATACAGTGACTCATATACTCTGGGATTTAGGATACAACGCAGTCTCGTTCGGAACAGGCTCAATAATTTTTAGACTACCTATTGTGACCGCGACGACTCGTGAAGTCTGGGCTGTACACCAATTATAGTGCTGCTTTGTCTCACGTGTTACGCATCGGAAGAATTCGGTACGATTCGTGGAGTTGCGTTCCGATCGTTCGCTTGAGAAAGCATGTTAAGGGTATTCGCTACAGCGAAATTAAACTACCGCTAATTTTAAAGCTTTTCTGTAATATCTTGAAAACAAATAAAAATATTTGAAAAACAGAAACATAGTAAACTAGACAATACGATTTCGCATGTGATACCGTTATCACAAGTCATCCATCTGCTTTCGATTTGCAACTGTACATAGATTTAGCATTTTTTGCGGGTTCTGTGAATAGCGACATACCAAAAACAGATAGGTGAATTGTGCTAAAGGTACCACATACAAAATCGTATTGTCTAGTTCACTACGTTTCTGTTTTTCGAATATTTATATTGGTTTTGAAGATATTACAGAAAAACTCTAAAATTAGCAGTAATTTAATTTCGCTGTAGTGAAGACCCTTAAGTGCACCAACGATGTTGCCAAATATAGAAGACATGGCGAAACAGTGACAAAGAAAACAAAACACTTCAAGAACTATAACACCAACACTAACAAATTATTCGGAATTAAAAGATAACAACAATAATAGCATAAATATGAAACAATAACAACAAAAATAAACAAAACGAAACTTTGCCATAATCCGACAAAACTGTACTCTTGGGAGATGTTCTTCGTATAGCACGAGAGATGACCGTGGCAACATTTCATGGATGTTGGTTGACGAAAGGGACACACCCTTGTGTTCTATTGGATAATGAAATTTATAGATCTAGATCAAGTTTCATGACTAGAGCCCGGATTTCCATGCACAAAACAAACCTGAGATATACATACAAATATGCACGAAAAACGTAAAAAATATATGCATTAAAAATTTAATAAATACACTTGAATATACACTAAGAAACTAAAATTTGAATTTCGTACAAAAATATCTTACCTTAATGACATCTGTTGCAATGAACTGTGAACGCCTTTCTTACGTTTTCTTCTGTAAACCCTCTGCGTTTACCACTGAGAAATGTTTTGTAGATCGAAAAATTCCTTTCTACATCAGCAGAATTCACTGATGCATATGAAAAACACCAAATGTCTTCTTGTGTTAGGCCCTCTTCCAATTCCTTGTTTTCAAGATTGAGTATATTCGCAATGTCAAAGATCGTTTTCTATCCGGGATTTTAGCCTAATATTTCACAAAGTTTATCTGACTATTTTTGCAAGACCGTAAATTTTAGTGGACAAAGTCTGCGATAATTCGCCCAACAAGGAGAGTGAATGCTGCAAAGCATTCTTACGGGATTCTGTCTGATAAAATTTCAGATATTCTCGAGAAGTGGTTGTGTAGGTACTTAATTTTATTCTCAATGCCACTTGTAGAGAAATATTTTTGTGACACATAAATAGAGATTGTATCACCGGGATTTACTGAGTCTACAACTTTCTTTACTTGATTTAAATTATCTGCATAACACGACACAGCTTCTAGCCACGAGCTCCACTGGTTTCGAATGTCCCGGAACATTTTTCGCAACTTTGCGAAAGATACGTACACGCGATGGAACTTTTACAATTACATATTTTGTTTACATTTGATACAAGCGCGTTTAGTGCCGGATATTGGCATCTGATTGTTTCTGCTACGCGATGAAGACCGTGTGCAAGGCAAGTCAGGTGGACTAAAGCCTGTGACAAACATCTTGGCATTTCAGCTAAACGAATAAAATGCAGGCTCTGGTGTGACGTTGCCAAGTGGTAAAGGGGTGTGGCTGTGACTAAGCAGACAAGCTACAGGGCGATCAGGTGGCAGGATGTAGACATGGATGTTGTGAAGTGCCTTATGCAGAAAGGCAGCTTCCTTGTGAAAGGTGGTGGAGTGACGAGGGAATTATTAAATGAATTTAAATGTTAATGAAAATTACTAATTAATGCTCTTAATTATGCAAATCACTACTGGGAGTGTCAAATGTGACCTCCTGCCGGAGCCGCCACTACCACACTTATTACCTTCTTGAGCATGAGAAAATAGATAAACAAAATGACATCTCAGGGTTTTAATTTAAAATATCTCAGGGATGTTTCTACCACAGCTATGGTCTCAGCAGCTACTTATAAAGGGTATGGTAATTTAATAAGGTTAATAAAAGAAAAGAAACAAAAAAATAAAATTAACTGAAAAGGTGGCAGCCTGTTTGTTCACCCTTTACACTCATAGCTGGGTCTTTTGGTTCTCTGGGGCGAATCTATCCTGGGCCCCATTCAGGAAGGTGGTCAGAAATACTAGAGTGAAGGAGTTAATGTTTCCTTAACTCTCCATCCTAAAAGAAAACATCAGAATTAGCAATAGGGTACTCACCACACAGGAAAACAGAAACCCTCTCGCTACTGGTAGTTGATATAGATTTATTTCCAGCTTGACTAGCAGGTTAGATATGGAAACACACACTGATTGCATTTGATAACAAACACTTTCTTACTGATATCTATGATGAGAATTACTTTCACTGGTGCACCATTAATTACACTGAAATTTGATATTTCATATTACACTCGGTATTTACCACACGACTTTGGTAAATTTTATAAAGATTAAATGATACACACTGGAGATCTCACTGACCTCCCAAATGGTAAGCAATTAAGCAAACAGAATATTTCTCCTCATTTAAAGAGTTTATTGTCTCTAACCGTCTCTATTGCGGCCCATACACGTAAACACATGCCTGAAGAAACAGGCCGACTTGTATGAAAAATGATAAAACCACAGGCAAGTTGATCGTGTATGGCCTCGTTCATTCATATTGAAAGTTTTCAAAATCTTCTGAAAACATGCTTGATGTTTTTGCCGTTCTGCATGCATGTATACCGTGTATGGGCTCGTTCATGCAAGGTGGCTGTTTTATATTTAGGTCCGCCAATCACGACAGCGGAAGAAATCACATGACTCTCTCCTCCGTCGCATGCCAAGGTCGTTCAAGATGGGTGATCGTTATTCCTGGAGCATCAAAACATAGAGAGAGAGAGAGAGAGATGCGTTACATGACAAGGGATTCTGTGCATGCATTTATTCACGTATACAAAGAAGTACCATGTTTTTGGAAGGTAAAATAAAAATTAAAAAAACTACTGTGTGGGAAATGACGTAAAGAATTCTACATTTGAAAATCTAGAAAAGCTGAGAGAATTTCAACCTCACTCCACACTTGATAGTTGTTAAAAGGAGGATAAATACGTTGCGCTCCAACTACAGAAGAGAGCACATCAAAGTGAGAAAAAGGAAATTAAGTGGTTCTGGCCAGCAGGCTTATCTAGGGGGGTCGTTTTTGAGGAGAGACAGCTACAATGTACAAAACCCCAAAAAATGTGTTACAGCTAGAGATTTTGAGGGCTGAAAAAACGGTTTTTTTTGTTTCCGTCCGAAGTTTTTTTCTTCAAAAATATTATGTACCAGGTAGTTTTTATTATACTTAACCAAGAACTACTGCCCCAAAGCAAACGTTATACCTTTGTGTAAAACTATTTCAATCCAAGTCCTTGTACACAGAACCTATCTACATAAGACTGATTTTTTTAAAATTTCATTTAATTTCCTTAAAATTTCCTGACAAAAATATTTATTTATTATTCGTGACTAAAAAACATTATAATTATTTTATTAACAGCTATATATCACTTCCTGTTTTACACCAAGTGGAAAAAAAAGCGAATAAAATTCAAACTGAAAAACTGAATTAAAACGTTGTTTTTCACCATATTTTCCAACTGATAAAAAAATGTTTTTTAAAACACTCAGTTTACGGCGATAGCTTTGTAGCAGTATTTATAGTACCTTGTTGAAACGTTTGTCTTCAAACTGTCAAATATAAAACAGGGGCGGATCCAGGACGGACTTCTGGGGGTCGGTGGGTTATAATACTGCTACTTAGAGCTACCTTTAAGAGCTTCAAACTCTGGGATGGGTTTTATTTATATATAAAATAAGAAATCTTCATCTTCTGGGGGTTATCGCCCCTCTGGATCAGCCTCTTATATAAAATCAAAGTAAATCGTGTAATCTGCTGTTACAAATAAGTATATATATATATATATATATATATATATATATATATATATATATATATATATATATATATATATATATTTTGAAGTCCATTTGTTTGTTATGAGTTTATATTGACACAAATCTAAAGAAAAATTACACAAAATATTATAATTTGTGTGGAATAATTTAGTTCCATTATCTAAACCATTTCCATCCAATTTGGACATGTTGGCGAGGGAGACCCGGGTTCGATTCCCAGTGAGAACTAATGTGGTTCGGATTCCACGTAATCAGTAGGTCCACGTCTCATATAGCCTCGCTGCTGAACGGGACGTTAAACTCAAAATCAACTCAACCAATTTGGAAGTGATCCGCACAGGAGCACTAGATCAATCGATTGTAGTAGATGTGGTAGCAACCTGTGCATTTGGTCATTCCTTACACAGAATATACACCATATTATTTTTCAATCGATAAATAATTTAACGTAAATTATTAATTATATGTAAACTTTGTTATATTTAAATGACTGGAGCAATATAATTTTACGATGATGTTTTAAAAACTGGTCGTTTAGGGGGTCCAGGAAATCATTTGGGGGGACTGGCCCCGACTCCCTCCTCCCCATGGCTACACCCCTGTGATATTACGATTAACTTTAATTTTTATCGGATTAGGAAGAAACACGTGTAAGCAAAAGCAACCTAGATGAATACAGCAGTGATGAAGAGCCTGATGAGTCATCTCCACAGGTAATTAAAATAAAATATTATTGCAACTAGTTTTATTTTCACACTTATTCCTGTGTACTGACATGTAGAATTAAGAGACCTCGATGCTCACTACTAGTTGGTAGCAATCATATTGTCTTACCATTCGACTCTTCATGGTCTCCGTCCTCCGCATTTCTTAAACAACTTCTAGTAAGTTGAACAGCATGTTGATGCGTGTGTGGGCAAAAAATTCTTCCAACATACATGATGAGACAAATCTTTCATGAATGTTGGTCATGCAAGTGTGTACATGTATGGGCCGCTTATAGAGGTGAGGAGTACAGAACATAAAAAAAACAAATTTAAATCAATTTAGAAATTTGTCGCACAGTTCCATTTCTGGTGATTTGACGAAATAAAGTCCACTTCTTTTAGTGTCTCTGCACACTTGAAGGGACGTGAAAATGTTTATATGACGTTAACACTTACAGGATGCTACTAGTTTATGAAGTTATCATGCTTATGAAAATCACACAGTTCCTGGACGTTGGTGACGTAACTAATGGGAGGACATCAAAACTAGTCAACCCCGTCACAGAAGTTCGTCAGCTCAAAATAAACATGATGTAGGTAGGTCTCCTTAATAAAAGTTCAGGAGGGCCCTGTCAATTAACTGGGACAGGCCAATAGATCTCGTGTGAGACCTGTTAATAAGCTACTAGATCATTTTATGTCACGCTGTAGTGGGAAAGCACTACGTGAAAGTTAGCTTAACAAGGTTATACTTCTGAATTTAGCACATACATGGCCAGTTTAGCCAAAGCTCGGGTGTACGATAAGAAACTAACAATGAAATGCCAAAATAACGAAGTGTTTGAGATTTAGAGTTAGGTCGCACAGTTTTCTTTCTCAACTTCTTAATATATCTCACATATTGACTTGTGAGCACAAACAATCACTTAGTAAATATGACTATCACACCCGATTCACGGTACATGTAATATCATGTACTTTTATCAACAGAGCTCCAGGGTGTCGATCGTGCTACACCGCTCTGGGACTTAACAGCAACTGAAAATCACAATGTCACAAAATTCCTTCAAACTTCCGTAGTTTCCTGGAAATTGAGCGACTCGCTCTTCCAAGAACCGTAACAAGGAGTTTTGATAGCCGGAGGCTAAAATGTGGGTGGTCTATCCAGCCAACAACGCTTGGGACCGCCAAACTGCACTTGCACAGAACAAATCACACGTGACATGTGCTGCCACCATTGCACCAAGCGGCAGTTTCGGAAGCTCCTGTCCAAAACAGTTGTCCATGACAGGAACTATGTAAACAATACTTCTTTCGTTCATAATAACTATATACAGAATGGAAAAACCTGATTATACAAACATTAAGATATAATAATATACACAGAACATAATTATATAAAGATACACAGATGACACTACATATTATCAGCGTAGGGAATCTTTTTCCATGGTATTCCTATACGCGTCTGCTAAACTCGGCTGCCATCTTGCCAAGAAAGAGAGAGAGGGAAACATCTGTTGATATTAGCAAATTTTGAAAATGCACACAAGATCTAAATGTCTTGGACGTAGGGAAACACGATGACAAATCAAATCATGAATTTTAGCGGATTTTCCAAGAACTTGTGAGCGTAATACGGTAGTATTAGTACATTACACATGAAAATAATCAAAATAAAATACAAGATTTCAAACACGCAGTGCATCTCGGGAAAAGTAGATAAAGGTCCGTCGGCTGACGATAACCGTCATCGCTTGGAGAACGCGGAGAGCTCAAGAGGTGAGACATTCTTTTAAAAGGTGTGAAAAGCACACGTATAGAAATTGAAAATCTATCATAGTGATGTTAAAAATTTTATGACTTTTTACACAAAGCATGGAGTGCGTCGCTTGAGCAATGTTTCCACCTAGGGATTCTATACAGAGGAAGCTTCCAGTATACTTCCTATACTATTATTTCTGTCCTTCCGTGTTCACCTAGGCTTTTCTTCTCCCTCACAGTAGTCAACAGTTTCAAACAGACTTTCAGCTCAGAAGGCTGTCGCCAAGAAAAAAAATCTCTGTTCAAGCTCTCTCTGCATCGTGAAACTCAAGACTTCGATATACGAAGTAACTAAATATAATATATTTCTTCTTATATTCTCATATGCAGAATATGTAAATCCAATGATGCAGGTAGTTATATACATCCTACTTCCCGTTAATGAAATGCACGCGCCTACCTAATGATATGCATAAACCTATGAAAAATAATGTACATACATGAATAAAATATATATCAACAGAATATTAATACTACCGTATTGCGCTCCGTGTTTACCCAATAGTTATCATAATTGTTACATAATATGCAAATTAAGACTAATTAAAAGCAATTAATTTATTCACAAATTACCATTTTAATAAGGAAATGTGCACTCATCTGCATTTCGATTTGCAGATGAAGCAGAGGGCACTCGGCTTCACACAATGTGTACAAAATAAACGTGGCAATACCGCTGGCTTCTCATTTGGTGGCAGCATTTAAAGAGAACTTGGAACACCGCCCTCAAATGCCAAAATGTTTATCACGCCGTTTAATTTAGGATACAACACGTTATTCTATTATTCTATACAATATTTTATTTTACATCTGTGTTTACAAAGTGATTCAGTTCACTTTAAATTAATAACCTACTTTCTTGTGATATACTCTGAAATATGCAGCAATAAAATTGGGAAATATGCAGTATCCTGCAAAGTTTACGAAATATGCATGCACATCGAAATTCACTCAAAATATGCACTTATATGCGCTATCACATGCGTCTCAAACGAATCCTAACAAGTGCGTTAAAAAAAAAACACTTTCCATACGTTTCTGCATCTTACTATAATAAACATACATTTTGCATATAAATCCTGGTTATATTCATGACTCCTTTGCATCCAGGCGAACAAAATGCAATGTTTGAAGTTGAATTCTCATGAGCAATTTTCGAGAAAATAAAGGAAAACGATTTTGTATGGCCTTGAAAAAAAGTATGATCTGATACAGTTCATATTTTCTTTTTGTTTTGCTGAAATAGTTTGTTTATTATTAATATTTGTGTTCCCGTACCAAGGACAACGAGTGAAGCTACACTTGAACCAAGGTGAAACCAATATTGTTCAGAAAAGTCAGATTGGAAGAGAAGTCAAGGAAGGATGTAGTATATCAACCCAATTATTCAACATACACAATGAATGTTTAAAGTAGGAAGCATTAATCCACCCCAGCCATTATACTTGTATCCATGGACAACTTTGTGCACTTTGTTAACTACGAGAGAATACGAACACAGAAACGCCTTTCCCTCTGATCTAGTAGTAAACGCGCGCGACTTTGGTCTATGTGGTTTCTGGTTCAATTCCTCGTAGGAAATCCTCAACATTTGAACGCTGTGCTGGAAGGCATAGTGGTTCAGCGGTAGACAGCTTATCTCTGACGCGTGGATTCCCTGGTTCGATCCCCGAGCAGGTAAGTGTGTGGTGAAAAACATCGTGCCCTTGGTTTTTTCTCGGGATTATCCCATTTCCTCCCACTTCCTCATACCACCAATTCTTTCATCATCATTCCTTTCCTTTAATTATCGTCTCTCTTAGCCTAAAAGGACATAAGCGAACAGCAATAAATTCAAAATTCCATTTTATTTTTCACTTAGTGTACTGAAAGAGTCAATAATTCTTATCCAAACCACCTTTGAACGCAGAAACATTCAGTCCAGTTAAAAGTAAAGTTGCTCTTGCGTGAAACTCGAACCTACAATGAATTGTAGCTCATGATACGAGGACGAAGGGCCGAGACCACTGTGCTATTGACACCAGCAACCGCTGCTGAGCCACTGCTACACAAGTTATATCTTCTTTTTTAAGCAAGCTTTGTATCAAGGATCTTATAAAATAGAGGATCTGCCCTTACAATAAAATCTTGAAGCCATACGTCACAGTTTCGCCACCCCTACTCTGCCCACTCCGCCCAATAGGATCGCTATGTTTTGAGCAAACAAACATGGCGGAAACGAAAGTAGCCAATCAGACGATGTCAGAAACGAGAGTAGCCAATCAAACGTGCCGATGCTCGGTTGTTTTTTTTGGCTTCATCGATTTAATAGGATGGAGATACATATGGGCAGATCCTTTATTTATAACATCCTTGCTTTGTATGCTTTTGAAGTAAACATGGAAATCGTCATAAAACCATAGTTATTTATTTGTTCTTGACGAAGTGTAGAAAAAGACTTCCATTGTATCTTTCAGAAGTTATATTTTAAGTGGCGGATCTAGAATATAAAAACGGGGGGCAGTCAGAATCTAGACTGTGATAGATATAAGTTTCAAAAATATGTAAATTATAGCTTAAATTATTTTTGTCATCTAAGAAACTGGGGATCCTAGCCCTCGGCTCAGGGCTACATACGCCACTGAATATGTTATCATTTTCAACCTATATTTCTGCCTCTTTTCCTGCGAAAGAAACAAGAATTTGTTGACGAAGATATGAAAACAAAAATAGATCAAAAACAGAAAGAGAAACAATATCCGCATTGGAAAATATATGTATTTGTTTATAGTGTGACTTATCACTGTATTGAAGAGGTCGTAGCACATAGAAACACGGACAGTGGGGACATGAATGAGATAATGCGCCGTCGTTTTACTGTGAGAGAAAATGTATTTGACTGAGTGAGAAGTAGAACCCATCCCTCTGAGAGAGGGTGAAGGGGGGTGAAATTCCTGAATGAGGGTGTGTGTAGTAGCAGGGGCCGCGATAGGGCACATGATTTCTGCAAACCTTCCATTCCATTTCGCAGATTAAATTTTGATCTATTGCTTGTGAAATGTCACATATGCCAGAGGTTTGGCTTTTCCAGTTTGGGTCGTAACAATAAATCCTAGGCTGGAGAAAAGCAATCTGCTAATAGGTGAAAATTTTTGGCGCCCGCGAAAGCAGAGTAGTAGTAGTTTTGATTTTCGGGTTTGTTGAAAGGAGAGGGGAGCAAACGGTTTTCCTCATAACTATTTTAAACTTCCATCATAAATATAAGAGGGCACACACACATATATATATACAAACACATTTATATACAAGCACAGAGAATTCCATAGGGAGATGTGTAAAATATCTTAGTGATGTGTGGAGAGTTGAACTCAGGGAGTAACCCGGCCAACATATCGCGAAAAGAACGGACCTTTCTGGAGTATTTTTTGTTTCTTTGCTGTACGACAACCGACCTTTTCCTCTCGAAAACGGCCTTCTTACTTTCAATTATCCTATGACGAATGGCTGTTTCCTTCTTCCGAAGGCGAAACGGAGAAAGCGAAGCCGGAGAAAGAGATAGAAGACCTTTTTGTGAGATACTGAATTAGGATTTTCACAAACAGCTGCCACGGAGGCCAAAAACCATCCTCGTCCTCCTCTTCCCCCCAAAAAACAATCATAGGGACTGTTTCTGCTTACTAAAATGAGATTCAGGTCACAGAAAGCTGTTACTTTAAAGAAAAACAGAGCACACATACATCTAAAAGAACAAAAATACATAAGTATAAATAAAATTGACAAAGTATCTGTAAAATTTAGCAATGGAGCAGCACTAGCTTTCTTCTCTTTTTACTTCTTCATCTTACATTTACATAAAAAGGCCTAATAACTGCGAAATTAAAATACCGCTAATTTTACAGTAATCATGTGATATCTTCAAATAGATAAATGATAATCGAAATGTGGAACAAGAGCGCGCTAGACAATATTATTTTGCATGAGGTATCGTTATCACGAGTCACCTAACTTTCCGTTTGCAGCTATTTAGAAACGCGAAAATAAATGCCGATTTTCTAAATGGCTGGAAATCGGAAGCAGATAAGTGAGTCGTGATAACGTATCTCATGTAAAATACAATTGTCTAGCGAGCTCTTGTTCCACTTTTCGATTTATCTTTTATCTATCTGAAGATATCACATAATTACTGTAAAATTAGCGGTATTTTAATTTCGCCGTGATAAGGCCTCTTAAGCTACGCACACGCCTTGCCGTAAACTTACAACTAGTGATTGCTCTTGACGGAAATCACATGGATAATTTAAAGAGTGAAGCGTGGAGTATAGCGACAATTGCTACCTACGACAATTGCGACCTCGACAATTGCGATCAACAAGAAATTAATCTATCATAATCTGAGACTCTAGTGACAATTGCGATCAAACTGAAAGTGTTAAAATACCAATTATTGAAAATGAAATGAAATATTTGACTTTAACGTCCTACGACCATGTCCTTTAGGCTAAAGGAAAAAAATGATTAAGGCAAGTGAATGATAATGGAATAATTAATGGAATGAGAATGTGGAAAGAAGCAGAATACCCAAGAAAACTCACGTTAACAATGTTGTCATGTTTAGACAATGTTGTTGTCTAAATTTACTTGGTCGGGGGTTGAACCAGGGACCCCATGCACTCTACCATTGAGCGGTGAAGAAGAATGATTTTGTCTGCTTCCCACAATATGTCTGCTGCAACACGTATATATACTTCTGTCACTGCGACGTGGGCTTCTCAGTGGCGGATTTAGAAGGTAGAAACTGGGGGAGCAGCCAGTCTTTAAGTTTTACGTCCCACACTTATGCCGGTTAGGCTAAAGGAGACGGTGATGATGAGAGATGAATGAAATGGTGGAATGAAGAAAATAGGAGGAAACGAGAGAACCCCGAGAAAACCCACGAACACGGTGTTTGTCTACCACAAAGTCCACACGACGCGAGTTGGGATCGAACCAGGGACCCCAAGCACCGGAGGTGAACGCTCTACCACTGAGCCACCGCCAGTATCCAGACTATAATAGGTATATATGAGTTAGTATATACTTTCAAAAATAGATAAATAATAGCTTAAATTATTTTTGTCACTCAAAAAACTGGGGAGCCTATGCTCTCCGCCCCCGAGCTAGGTCCGCCATTGGGGCTTCTCGTGTCACTCTTATATACCACCGCCCTCATATGCGACAAAATAGCCAATACTAAACAATTTTGCCCTCTTCTAAAAAGAACCGAACATTATATTTTTTTTCCAAACCATAACTGAAATCACACAAGTTATTATAATATTATCAACTGCAAGGTTAATTGATGGCGCTGGTGTGTAACAGCAAGTATATCTACCTACATGAGAAGAAGCTTTATTTTTCAACCACAGTCTAAAGAATACTATAGTCTTTAATAAGTTATCGCTTACTTTATGTTTATATTTGGGGAATAAAGTAAATTTTCCCTTAAGTGGCCGCCATTCTCTCAATCTCCCATACAAAAGTCATTGTGTAAATCAATGGATACAGCTTCTACCTTTTTCCCTCAATGTGTTTTTCATGACTTTCTTAACTTGTGTAGCATGCGAAGCTATAAACTGTAATTTTGGTCGTACCAAATATAAATAAATAAAGAGAGAAATTTAAAAGGATAATAATTATTTCACCGATTCATTACAAAGTAAGGTAGTGTATGTGGTTAATTCTTTATGCAGGTCGAATAATTCGTAGATTGTCTTTTAAAAAATGCGATAAGATAAAATGAATATTTAAGAGATGCGAATACTGAATGCCCGGTGTCATGATTCAGTGCCGTGCCGTGGAAAATCAGCGCCCGGGGCGAGAGTATATGACGGCGCCTACATACATATATTCCAAGTAATTTTTCCTTTCTTTTGCCCCTTTTCTCCCATTTTCGCCTCCTTACTTCGGCGCATGGGGCCGTCGCCCCACTCGCCTCCCTCCCACGGTACGGCCTGTCATGATTGTCAAAACATCCGAATTAATCAGAATTTTATACTGTTGGATAGGATCCTTGAAAACCTTTGTGCCCTTTTTCACCCGGCTGTAAAACCTAAACGGTTTCTTAGAATTTGGTGAGTGAAATGTTAAAATCTTGATGGTCTCGGGCTGACACTTGGCATGTGGGATCACATTTCTGTTAGGTATCAAATGAAAAGGTAAGTCGCGTGGATTAAAATAACAATTTATGAGTATTTTATTAGTGTGACAAATAAATAAACGAATAAATCCTCTATTTAATAAATAAGTAAAGTCAGTAGTTTTCAACTTCTTAAAAGAAATGAACAATTGCTTGTGCCGAACAATACCTCGCTTCTTATGGAAAAGAACGAGGCAATGAAGACGCTAGACTTGCCAAGGAGGCTGATCTCTCCTGCTGGCATCGTCCCAGTGGCGTCATTTCAGACCTCGCTTGAGGGGGGGGGGGGGGCAAGAGCACCATCGACATTAAGACTTTCACGTTTTTTACTAGTTAGACAATCGATTAAAATATATGTATTCCTCAAACTCTTGGGGGCAATTGCCCCCTCCTGCCCCCTTAAATTACACCCCTGCATCGCTCGTCTCTCCGATCTATCTCCTAGACATGTTGTATTGTAATGTAGGTTAAATGAAAAAAAAACTATTGTTTCCTATTTACAGAAAAAAAGATGCTCTACCAAAAAAAAGTTTCTTTCCCTCCGCTTGTTCCCCAAAGAAATTAAAGCTGGCGTCGTCACTACTACAAGAAGCTCAATATTCTGAATGGAAGCGGTGAGTACAATTGCATATATGCTTTTAGGTCTACAAGTGAGCTTCCTTCTTGCTATAGGGTTAGCTTAAGTGTCTTCGGCCTGGGAGATACCGATTTCTGGCGGGAGCTCATGCGGTTTTAAATAATAGTTGTATTTAGTTTGTAAAAAAACAAAATAGTTTTAACATACAGTTATTAAAATTAAATAATAATGTTATTTAAAAAGTAGTTTGCAGGATACCAAAACAACGTGATATGTAATCAGATACAGTTGAGTTCGTTCCTTCAGTTCCTGCCTTAATTTAAATTTTGGGGAAAATGTTATTCTGGCAACACTGTAATTTCTATGGATGGTAACACTGAAAAATCTTCAAGTTCATACTTGCTATTGTAGAATAGCATTATCTATGATTGTGTTAAGTTGCATTTCATTATCTCCTTTCACTTACGGAAAACAAGCAAAAGAAAAATGATACATTTTGTATTACGTCACGATTAGGATCAGTCACGATTAGCTGTAACTTATAATGAGAAGATAAATTGTACATATTGTATGTGGAGAGAGGGTGGTAAAACAAATAGAATTTCAGTGAATTCTACCGGTGGGCGAAAAAACAAACTAATGCAAAAATGAAACGTAATTATGTTCAGCTAGATGAGAAAAATCGAGGGTTACAAATATGTGTGCATCCACACAAGATTAACAGTTATAAGTAAGGCGTAAACCTCACAGCATACTACAATGTGCAGCGCACAAGATTTAAGGGTTAAAACCACATCTCCGCCATGTGCAGTCGCCCCTTGTGTCTGAAAGCTTAGATAACGTGCGAATTAATTGTGTGATTGGGGATGTCAGAACTGACAAGTTGCGCCCACGATTTTGTAGAGATGGATGTACTATAGCATAAAGTACAGGATCTGACCTCGGTTGCATATAAATAAAATCGAGCATCTACAAAAGAAACAGATTGTGATGTCAAAGGGGTTGAAAAGGGTGAGAAGGGAATAACTTTTAGGATTGGTTAATCTACTTGCACTTACTTGTAAGTCTCGGTGTTTCCTCCTCGACGATTCTTCCAGTCAATTGATGTCCGTCCATCCTTTCTCTCTGGTCTACTGGGCGTCCAGGTAGTCGTGAGTTAAGGGTCTTCATTAGAGCGAAATTAAACTACCGCTAATTTTAGAGTTTTTGTGTTATATCTTCAAAACAAATAAAAATATTCGAAAAGCAGAAACGTAGTGAACTAGACTATACGATTTTACATGTGATACCGTTATCACAACTCATCTATCTTCTTCCGATTTGCAACTGTAGCTAGTTTTAGTATTTTTCGCGGGTTCTGTAAATAGCCACATACCAAAAGCAGATAGGTGAATTGTGGTGAAGGTATCACATGCAAAATCGTATTGTCTAGTTCACTACGTTCTGCTTTTCGAATATATGTATTTGTTTTGAAGATATTACAGAAATAACTCTAAAATTAGCGATAGTTTAATTTCGCTGTAGTGAAGACCCTTAAGAGTCTGCGAAACCCGGGCAGGAAAACTAGCGTTGCGAAGACAGTAAATTTAATCAAAATCGAAATTGCTCTTTAACGAATTATCCATCGTAGTTCATAGCTATAACGTAAGCTAAGACAAGGTACTCTCTAGGTTAGAGCAAGGTAAACTTCTCGTGAACTCGGAATTGTAGCTCGTGTTCCTACATGTTGACTCGTCTCTAATTTAAACCGGACTACTCCTTCCAAAAGTCTCTCAATTGTTTTTTGTTCGATGTCCCTTCCGGGTTAATATTCTGGGTCGTTGACTATTTCTTCAGTCTCGATGAAAAGTGCGTGCTCATAGATTAGCCAGAGGTGAGATGATGATAGGAATGCTGACAGAGAAACAATCTGTCGTTTTCATTGATTAAGAAATTAGATGTGTTGAAGGAATTAACAAACAGCAAGAAAACTTCCTTGTAAGAAAAGTAGATGAACATAAAAAAAAATAAGCCGAAAAGTGATTCAACTTTAAATAAACGATGATGCTTTTCACTGCCTTCAATTTTAAAATAAAATGTCCCAAAGTCTGAAATAAAATGTTTCATTATGTGTTCAAATATACATATCTTCACAGTATGGTTCTTGCCTTTGTAACGAACCAAATTTTAGATTTGTTTCATTACAGAAAAAATAAACTCTGACATCTCTTTAAGTAGCTCCGTCCCGGAGAAGTAAGAAAAATGTTGAATTTCGTATTTCATGTCAGAGATTATTTATGCTAAGAAATACCATGAGATGACCTTTGGTTTAATGTAAAATTTTAAATATTTGTATAATACTATATTTTATCTATACGATTTATTAATTATTATAATTGAAAGTATGTAATCCACTGAATGTTTACAAAATAGTCTTATAAAATTTATATCGTTAATTAGAATGATAACATATGCACAATATGTTCAATATGTATTGATTTCGACAGATTGTAAATCGGAAATCTAATTCACGTTAAGAAGAAAAAGAAAAAAAGAAGATTGTCTTGTCATGTTAGATACATAGTTACGGATTGTGTGACACTGTTTTAGTGATTTGTTGATTTGATGGACGATACAACTATGTTGTAAGTTACTTAAAGGCAATTAAACCGTTTCAGTGAAATTAAACATTATTATTAAAATATATAAAATATAGTTCGAAGATGAACATAAGGGAAATTATGTTCGAGTAAATTAAGTCCAGGCCCCCCAACTGCTAAAACCTCACCTAACGATATGCTCTAGGTTTTATGCCATCATTGTATTTGCCTGTACTGAACGATTTATCAGCAATTCATTTAACTATTATGTAATTTACTAGAACGTGAGTATGATGACGTCGAGATTAGATTGTATTATACTAAATACCATATATGAGCTAAGTACAGGAATTGTTTATAAATTAGCATCTGCAACTAATCAGGTGGAAGTATAGTTTACATCGCCACGGTGATTTTATGGAAGGAAGCTGCCTTGTTGATTAATAGTTCGAGCGAGATATATGCCGAACCTTTTATATGTGAATCTGGCGTTTGGAATCCTTTTCATTAATCATGTCTGTGGCCCAAAGTATAACTGTCCCCTGTGTTGTCAGAGTTGCCTTTTAGATGCCTTCATACACGTGTGTGTACTTCTCATATGATGGGAGCTATATTACTGTATATCCGTCATCCACAGTTTTGTGTATGCTCACTAATGTGTTGAAGCTATGTTATATTGAACTTACGCAATCTACAGTCTGCTTATCCAGGCAATAGAATATTAATTTACCGGATACCTTATACATTCAGGACGCAATCTACAATCTGCTTATCCAGGCAATAGAATATTATTTTACCGGATACCTTATACATTCAGGAAACCACATCAGGAGGATCTGGAAAGCGACATCCTAAACCCCAAAATAAAATAGTCTACAGTTCCCCTCATCGTTTGAAGAAGAGGAAGATGGCGATGTGTGTGAGGCTGTGACACCTTCTTCCTGTTGCTGTGTGTCTCGAGTAGTTCAAAGATTCAGAAAGAAGAAAATCACCTCTGGTCTTGCTATCACAAGCTCTGTCATTTCATTTTTTAATCTTCTTGTTTTCCCCCCTCTAGTTTATTTCTTCATTTGTTATCACGAGATAATATATTAACATGTTAACATGTGAATATATATAGGGGAAACCATACCATACTTACTATTAATAGTAAACATAGTAGTAAGCTATGGTTTCTGCAATATTTTTAAAAGAATACCAATAAAGTGGTGGCAATATCCAAACACCCTCAGATGGCAAAAGAATACACACCATCATTTGTCTAACTTACACATTGAACATTATACTAACCTTCACATCAAACACTATACACGACGCCAACCAGTTGTATCATTTTCTCACGTGCAGAAATAAATTTGTACCAAGCTTTACTGAGAAGCTTGCAATAAACGAAACGTATCAAGCATGTGCTACGATTGAAATGGAAAGCTTGCAATAAGCTTGAGGCAACAAGCCTGTAGCAAGCATTGCGTACCAAGTTTGAAATCGACTTGAGATCACAAGCCTGTAGCATGTTTTTTGTAACAAGTTTGAAATAAGCTTGAGCTGACAAGCTTGAAACAATCTTACAATATGCTTGTCGCCTGTCAACTTCGTCGCTTGAATCAGCCACAGATTTGTCATAACAAGGTTGGAACGCTTACATATACGCTTACAGACTTGTCATAACAAGCTTGGAACAAGCTTATATCCTTGTCACGACAAGTTTATATCATGCTTGTGACAAGCTGTTTCTGCTATCTGGGATGCAGTTCGAAAACCAATAAAGATAGCAGCCCTGGAATAGCTGAATGTTCTACAGGTACTCTTTTAATTATAAAATCCGCAATCGGAAACAAAGATGGTACTTGAATAAGAATAATCATTAAAAAAATGCTATATATTTTATTAAAAAAATCTACTTTTATTGAGAAAATTCCCACCCCTCAAAAATGGGCTTCTTTGCTTCTGTAATTGATAACTGCAACCAAGAACAAATAAATTTGTCAAAAGAGTACCGAGATTAGAAAATAGAAAACTAGTTACTAAAACACACTGCCATCTTTTGTTTCAACAGAAATTTATGCAAAATTATTAAGATATCTCAATTTAACAGTAATCAAAATATTTTCTTTATTTCACCCTCACACCACGATTAATTTACTTATGGCTTAAAAATTTAGGATACACAGTAACTTATTTAGTGAAGAGATTCTTTGGAAGCAAGTTTTGCAATACCATTGGTTCAGAAAACAGTTAAATTTGAAAAATTAATTCAAGCTACTTTACGTTTCTTTCTTCCAAATAGTTTAGTTTTTCCGTAACAAACAGGTTAATTAAAAACAAAAAATGCAAGGTTAGAATATCATTTATTGAAAACCAAGAAAAGGCTGTACTCTAACGACTGTCTACAGAAGCAACTTTCAATAAGTAGTTGGGTGACGAATTAAATTATTGTATTAAAGAGATAAGGTGGCAGACTACTAAATATTTTTCAAAAGCTAACAATTTTTCTTTTGTCCGTTTTTCGTAAGTGAAAAGAGATAATGAAATGTAACTTACCACAATAATAGATAATGTTATTCTATACTCCAAATTGCGAATCGGAAGAATTTTCAGTGTTGTCATCCATAGAAATTACAATGTGGCCAGAATTTAAATTACTCAAAAATCTAGGTTAAGGCAGCGACTAGAGAAATGAACGCAACGGTAATTGATGACTTACCATGCTGTCTTTGTTCCTTGTTATTTACTTTTTAAATAATATTTGTCTTTATTTTGTAATAACTTACACAAGTTATTATAAAATAAATAAGTTATTACGCAATAAATACAAACATTATTTAAAAAAATAGTTAACAAGGAACAAAGACAGTATGATAAGTCATCAATTACCGTTGAGTTCGTTTTTCTAGTCGCTGCCTTAACCTAGATTTTTGAGTAATTCAAATTCTGAACAAGTAATTTCTATGGATGGCAACACTGAAAGTTCCTCCGATTCGTATTTTGGGGTATAGAATAACATTATCTATTATTGTGGTCAGTGACATTTCATTATCTCTTTTCCCTTACGAAAAACGGACAAAAGAAAAATTGTTAGCTTTTGAAAAACATTTAGTAGTCTGCCTCTTAAAGTAAGTTACTTTATAAATTAATTTCTAAAGAGGGGAAGAAAAAACATGTTTTCCTGAAAATACTGAAATTAAAAAAATAGTTAGAACACAGCTGCGCACCCAGAAATGTTTGTGCTGGGAGGGGTTCAAAGCACTTGAGGGGGAAACGTCTATGTAAAATTGAACCTCTCTTATTCTGCACCCGACCGCCAGTGGCGTATTTATGGAGAATATCGGACTCAAGTCCTCCCCCCCCCCCCGCGTAAGTAAATTTGATAGTTTTTCGCTTAGTCCTTGATACCATTTCTAAGAATTAGATTGACCTTCCAATTTCTTATGCTCTTTGTTCAGAAATAATACTGTATTAGTCAAATTTCATTCCATGTAGAAACTGCATTCTTTATCCTTTCTTTCGTCTATTCTACTCTTTTTTACTTCTTTTTCGTAATTGTTACTTTCTTTCGTTTCTGCTAATTATACTTTCGACCGTTGTTCGTTGTGATACAAGTCTGCCGTCGTCAGTAACACCAAAACTAAGAGGAGCTGATAAGCGAAACTGGTGTTTCACACCAACTTGCACGGATATCAATATAATGGGACTTTAGTTATTATAGAAAAGGAATATTTACACCATTTAGTTATAAACAAAGGTAAATGTTTGAATTAAAGAAAATCAAGAAGGGGAAATAAGTAGCCCGGGAAATTAGGTAGGCCAAGATTATGTTTCCTTTTTCTTCTATGAATAGAATAAAAGGTTAGATTCACTGCTAAATATTTGTGTGTATCATATCATATAAGATTCACTAGTCTGCAATTCTTGTCTTTAAAACTTCAATTTATGTATAAATTAAAATATCCTAAATACGCCACTGATTACAGCTAACTATATTTTTTAGAAAAAAAGATAGAATTTGATAAGTTTTTATAAGAAAAAGTGTACAGTTGAGGCCTAAAATCAAATATTTACCCTGTATGAACCATTTCTCTGTTAAACAAATATAGTTCTGTTAAGAAAGTCTATAAATATTAGACGAGTTGCGAAACTTGGGGGGAGATCCGGACTCTCTGGACCTCCCCTCCATGTGTAGGCTCCTCTTATAGCACATGTACTGTAGAACGAGTTTCTATAAATGCGGTTTACTGTAGTTAAAAGCTCTCAATCAATTTTTTGCATTGCATGTCAATAGTATACATACATGATGTAATTTTTGTGGTTGAGCAAGACGTGGAGTACATGTGGGCGTGGAAAGGGGAAGCAGATACATGTAAAATTGTGGTACAGTACGTGTTAATGTGTTGGTGTGAATATATGTGTAGCTCTCTCGATATTGTGGTGGAGAATAGTGGAATGAGGTGGTGGACATTGTTGGTGGACACGAACAGGTTCTAATGCAAGTTATCACATGGCTTAGCGTCACATCAACTGTCGAAATGAGCTCCGATGTAATTATCGTTCATGTCGAAGGCTATTGTGCTTCTGTGTTTGTGTGTGTGTGTGTGTGTTATCGCTACTCGTGATTTGATAGTTGGCTCTAAAACGTGTTCGCTCACTCAACAGCCAGTTTTTTTCCCGCGTTACTCCCTTCAATTCTCTCAACAACTAACTCTCTCTGTATTCCCTGAAGCTAGTAAACCTCCTCCTACTTCATTTATGCCTTTCCCCTTTGCCTCCCCCCTGCATCGCAAAAAATTCCCTCTAAAATGATCGCTCAACAACAACCGCCTACCGCAGTTGTAAATTCGTTTTGTAAATCCATCAATCTTCTGGAGAACCCCGTCACTTCACTCCAGTACCAGTATTACTGGAGATATTAGCTATATATACACCTACTGTCATTTTCTTTTTTGTTTTTCGATTATAACCTCTCTGAAATGATTCTGATCGTTCACAATAGCGGTACAATTTTTTTGTGTGTTTATTAACGTATTTTTCTGATATGTGCCACATACCCAATCTCTTTCTATACGTTGCCTATACGACCCACCCCCTTCCTTATCCTCCTATATGTAATCTGTCATTATCCCTTCCATAAATATCCCCGTCCACACACAAATACATCGATGTATCTATATGCATATCCACCCACCCACTACGATACTCACCCTGGTATAATTGTATGGATGTGGTCGCTCTCCCTGTTGTCGCCATTGGGTATGATAGCATTCCATTGGAAGTGATGTCCAAACCTGATTGAACACTTATGTGTAATGTGGGTAAAATGTGTGTCCACGTATGTGTGAGAGCGAGAACGATATGTGTGGTGAACGTGTCTCCACCTGTTCACAGAATCGAACAGGATTATCATAATTAGAGCCTGTTACACCTGCCATATTGAACCAGCATCTGTTTTGACGCAGTGGCCAATCATCAACTACAGAGATGCCATAGTTCGAACGTGAAATGTTGCTTTTGCTTAAAATGTTACAGAACCGACTAAACTAGTGTTAACCAGCTATATTAATACTTCTAAAAGAGGAAATAATTTAAATTACATAATAATTAAAAAGTACCTATATGCATATAAAGAATAAAACACCCAAATTTCTTTCTTGCAGATAAGCTTAAACCAAACTTTTCTTTATTTTCTTCTATCTCTCTTATATTGGTGTTGTAAAGTTATTGTGCACTACGAATGTATGCTTCTGATTTTTAACAATAAAAAAATCATGGAGTCCATAAAGTCAATATGTTGTCCATAGCCCTGGCTTGCGATTTAGGAAAATGGGAACGATTTATTTATTTATTTCAGAAAACAACAGGCGAATGCCTATTACAGTTTTCCATTATAATAATATACTTTAAAATACATATAAGATAACATAAAAATACGATAACAAAATACTTTAAAATACATATAGCACAATATACAGCTAATTTATTTAGCATGGTGACTTATACAATAAGCACATTTTTCTGACACACGATACATCCAATGGATTGGTCCTTTACGCTGAGAGATGGAATATGCCATTATGGGGCCTCGTTGCTCTATGTGGGACGTGAATTTTGATTTCTGATAAATATTCTGAATCTATTGCACTATGAATTATTTTATGTAAGAAATATAAACTGAAATGAGCTCTATTTTCAAGTGATTGTAATGACTAGTTGCTTCGAAGATCTTCGTACTCCTCAAATTTCGAATATATATCCCTGTTTCTTTACATGTTAAAAAGCGCACAAATTTATTTTGAATGTTTTCGATTTTGTTTATATATTTCTTAGTACTAGAACCCCATATTATCGCTCACATTTCACCTTAGATCTTACATAGGCAGTGTATAGTGTTTTGAGGACATTGATGTTAGAAAAATCACTTCCTAATCTCATCACAAAGTCAAATTTCCTGAAGATCTCACTAACTACTTTCTTGACATGAATACCGAATGATAGGTTTGACTACAAAGTAACTCCAAGATCAGTAACAAAATCCACTCTCTCAATTGGTGTTTGATAAATAGTATACATATTGCGTACATAATTAATTTTCCTGGTGTATGATACTACTTTGCAGTTTTGAATATTTAGCAGCAACTTGTTTGATTCACACCATTGGAAAACAGCATTAATGTCGCTTTGCAAAAAATATCGTCTACTCCCAGGGAGATACTTAGATCGTCAGCAAACAATAGTTTGTGGAGCATGTTATTGCAGGTGGTAAATCATTAACAAGATCGTACTTTATTGTCGAATATTCAGTCATAACAATTTGAAATGCAATAAGTATACACGTGTATAAAAGTGGACATGCCGATGTTATGGCAGAGTTCTAATCTGCGTTCTTTTCTGGTAAATATTCTTTCTTCAGGCACGTAACTAGTGGCTGGCCAGGCTAGAGGGATTTCTGCTGTTAAAACTTCCAATTACTTTCTCTAGATATGTGTTCAAAACTCAAGCAATCAAGAATGTAAAGAGAACTCAAGAAAGAATCCCTCATTATCTCGTCCTTATCCCTGACTTAGTGTTCTGATTACGATCTGGCTCAGTGATATCGCTTTGAGGGAAATTTCCCTAATCTAGGGAAATTTCATAAATACATTTGGCAGAAAGGGAATTATTTTGGTAAAACGGGGAAATCCAGGGAAATTCTAGCGTTGATTGACCAATATAAATGCTTAAATTTGTCTTTGTTCTTCAGAAATAAACCAATACAAAACCGTTAGTTTGGGTGTGTGTGTTCAAAGTAGCATAATTTGCGCTCGGGATGTATTTGTGTCTAATTTTTGTTTTTAAAAAAATGAAGGAAAAAATTAACAAAAAGCAGAAACAGAAAGCAAATGAGTGAAATAAACATGGTTGACACTTCGTTTAATACAGCTACATTATCTTATCACATAATTTCTGTCATAGGAATTGGACACTCAACAAACGATGGAAAATTTGTAAAGAAAAGGGAAAATTTCAATGTCAGTCGAGGGAAATTTGCTTAAGGAAATCTACGAATACTAGCCTGGCTGTGTTTTTTCGCAGTTCTACGGTTTTCTGACACTTTTGCATTCTTCAAGTTCCTCCAAAGTCATTTATGTGCACGTATCCTTTATTCTAGAGCAGTAATGGAACAAGTCTTGGGTCGCCGGCTTACGATTTTTATCTGCGTCATCCGATCCTGGATCTAGCTGATCCGAACGAAGCGAAAAGACCAGGCGACTCAAAAGTAGCCAAAACGTAGCGTTAGTATACAGAATTGTACAGTGGAATAATGATGTTCACTGCTTGGGTTGAATGTTCCAAATATAATCTAATGTTTATTCATATTCTCATACTGGAAAACAGTAACTGTAGTTTTTGAACATAAGACTATACAAAGGGAATTAACTAAACACTGTCTGGATTCAGCGGCATGTTTTACTTTCTAAACAATAATTTTTGCAAATTGGCTTGGTTGAAATATGATAATACCTCTTAAGAAAAATATGTAGCCTTACTTTTCTGGGATTCTCACTCGTTTATACTATGATAAATCTTGTAGTTATCTATCAGTAGAATGCTTTGACACACACAAACGCACACAACAAGCGAGAAAGAAAAAACTATAGATTTAATGAGAACACACACAAACAGGGATCTGTTTGTTAGAATTACATTAGGAACCTCATAATACTCCCTACATGTATAGCAATGTTTCATCTTTTCCAGACTGTGGGTCTGTCCAGGTCACCGAGTCTGGTGAATCCTAAAGCCTATGACAAACATCTTGGCATTTCAGCTAAACGAATAAAATGCAAGCTATGACGCGACATTGCCGAGTGCTAAGGGGTGTGGCTATGGCTAAGCAGACGAACTAGAGCGCGATCAGGTGGCAGGGAATAGACATTGATGTACAAAATAAACGTGGCAATACCGCTGGCCTCTCATTTGCTAGCAGCATTTAAAGGGAACTTGGAGCGCCGCCTTCAAATGCCAAGATATTTGTCACGCCGTTTAAGTCTGACTGATTAAGGTTCTTCCGAGTTACAGCTCGCGAATTTCCTGACCCATTCCATCACTTGTCTGCAGACCATAGCAGTAAATAAATAATGCATACAAACATATATATTGATAAACTTACATTATTACTGTTATGACCACAATTGCAGTCTACTGATGAGTGAAGACATTTGCAGCCCCTAGTGCAGTGAATTTCAAACAGAATCGATACAGTATCCAAACCACAGGCATTACTACGTAAAAACCTTTCAATTTAATGCCCTATGGTAATGACCTTTAGGTTAAGGGATACGGACGATTAAGACAAGTGAATGATGATGAAAGAATTTGTAGAATGAGAATGTAGGAGGAAATGTTAAGAGCGCATGAAAATGTTCGAAATATCCACCAATACGTTGACCCTGAGACATTATTACGGAAAAACAGAAACGGTTGTAATACATCTCTCTCACTCTCTTCCCTTTGAATGAAGTGTCCTTACATTTTGTTTGGAAAAGTCACAAGTAGAATGAATTACCCCGATATTTTGCTTTGGAAACGTGGTAACTCTAGCACCTGACAGAGATTGATATTTTTCAGTTATGCGTACAATTCAACAGTACTTGTACAATTTACCATATAATATTAAATAGATGTTAAGTAAAGTATTGTTTTATCCAGGGGCAGATCCAGGAGGACGATCGGGATAATCACTCCCCCCCCCCCTTTCGAAGAGGAAACTTTCGTATTTTAGATATAAATAAAACCCATCCCAGAGTTTGGAGGTCTTAAAAGTAGCTCTAAGCAGCAGTATTAGAACCCTCCCCCCCAGAAGTCCGTTCTGAATCCGCCCCTGGTTTTATCCAAGTACGAGCAAGTACAATCTACCATAGTGAGAAAATGTAAGGAATCAAAATGAAAAAAGCTAAGTAAAATGAAAAAAAAAATCAGGAAGTGATTCATTCTGGATTCTCCAATTTCTCTATTCCATGATGAATTTGAAATGACAGCTCCATCTATCTTCTTTCGACTAATGCTGATAGGAAAAGTGCTCCGCGAGAAAGAGTATGTATTAATAGCTTTAAAACAAACACCCTTAAAAATTTGTGTACTTAAAATGGAGAGTGTTTTTTTTTCTTTTTTAAAAAAACCCTGTAAGTATGAGTTAGCTGGAGAAACTAAGTAAATGTTTCTAAGTAAAAAAAAAAAAACTCAAAAGATTTCTTTTTATTTTTGAAAAAAAAAAATCCGAAAAGAGAATCATTTTTATCTCGTACCTTTCTTAAAGTCTGTTTACGGCCATTTGTCATGTCAAATTATTTCGTTATATTCCCAGCTTCACCTTTCTGATCTGCAGTGAAATGGAAAATACACGCTATTCCTTCCTTTAAAAAAAAAAAATCTTTAGTTGGGAAGAGAATTTTACAAGGTTGTACAATTCGAACACCATCAAGTAAATAGGCATTTTTGGGCCACAGACAGATTAACCCATGAAAGAATAAAAAAAAAAAAAAGAAGCCACCCAAGATCTACAAATAAGATGAAAGTGAGGGTGTTAGACAGCAGAGGAAAGTTTAAAAAGATAAAGAAAAAAAAGAACAAAAGTGTAAAAGAATGAGATATCTGAAAGATTATGCAGCAGAGGAAATCACTCAGGGTTTAGCACTGATGATATTTTTCCCCTGTCAAAAGGCAGAGGACGGTACTCTTCCTAGTGAATGGAATTCTGAGGACGAAGAAGGAGGTTGGGGGAGGCAGAGTTATTTCTCGAGATGATAAGATAGATGAGCTGTCAGTTTGTTGTTCATGATTCCATCTCTCTTCTTACATCAATGTAGTACACCAATCTGAGTTTTTGAATTGTTTGAATTTCGTGATGAAGAAAAAAATGCTAGTTTTCTAGTTCCCTTTATTTAAGGATCTCCAGCATGTTACAGATCTACGTGTGGGAATAAATTTAAATGTGGGAATCAGACCCACGTAGGAATAAAGTTCTATACGGTAATAAAGATGTACATGGGAATAAAGTTCTATGTAGTAATAAAATATACTTAGGAATAAAAAATCTTCGTGGGAAAAAGTTCTGTGGAAATGCATATCTTCGTGGGAATAAAGTGCTATTTGGGAATGCAGATCTAAGTGGGAATAAAGGTCTACAAAGAAATAAACTTCTATATATATACGTTAAATAAAGTTCTATGTGAGAATGCAGATCTGCGTTTGACTCTGCGATCCGTAGGAATAAAGTTCTATGTGAGAATGCAGATCTAGGCCTACGTCGGAATAAAGTTCTATGTGATAATAAAAATCTCGTTGGAATAAAATTCTATATGGGAGTGGAGATACGTATATGGGAGAATGAAATTTTATGTAGTAATAAAGATCTACGTGGGAATAAGGTTCTATGTGGTAATAAAAATCTACTTGGGAATAAAATTCTATATAAGAATATAGATCTACGTAGGAATAAAGTTCTAAGTGGTAATACATATCTACTTGGGAATAAAGTTGTATGTGGGAATTGCATATCTACATAGGAATAAAGTTGTAAGGTAATAAAGATATATGTAGGAATAAAAATCTACTTGGGAATAAAATTCTATATAAGAATATAGATCTACGTAGGAATAAAGTTCTAAGTGGTAATACATATCTACTTGGGAATAAAGTTGTATGTGGGAATTGCATATCTACATAGGAATAAAGTTGTAAGGTAATAAAGATATATGTAGGAATAAAAATCTACTTGGGAATAAAGTTCTAAGGAAATGCATAACTACGTAGGAATAAAGTTCTGAGGAAATGCATATGTACGTGGAAATAAAGTGCTATTTAGGAATGCAGACCTACGTGGGAATAAAGGTCTACAAAGGAAATTCTATGTATACGTTAAATAAAATTTTATGTGAGAATGCAGATCTGCATTCCAAATCTGCGATTCGTAGGAATAAAGTTCTGTAAGAATGCAGATTTAGGCCTATGTCCGAATAAAGTTCTATGTGGTTATAAAGATCTACGTTGGAATAAAGTTCTATATGGAAAAAGAGATCTATATGGGAATAAAGTTTTATGTGGTAATACAAATCTAGGTAAGAATAAAGTTCTAGGTTGAAAGGTTGCTCTACGTAGGAATAAAGTTCTATGTAGTAATAATTTATTTTTTGAGTTTTACGTCCCACGATTATGCCGCGTAGGCTATAAAGATCTATATCGGAATAAAGTTGTATGTGGTAATGCAAATCTATATGGGGATAAAATTCTATGTTGTTGTAAAATTCTATGTATACGTGTAAATAGTTTTATGTGAGAATGCAGATCTACGTAGGAATAAAGTTCTACGTGAGAATGCAAATCTAGACCTACGTCGGAATAAAGTTCAATATGGTAATAAAGGCCTATGTCAGAATAAAGATTCATATGGGAATGGTTATCTGTGTGTTATCTACGTAGGAATAAAATTTTATGTAATAATAAAGATATACGTGAGAATAAAGTTATATGTGGGAATTTAGATCTACGTGGCAATCAAGTTCTACATACTAATATAATTGGAATAAAGTTCTATGCAGGAATGTAGACCTACCTGAGATAAAATTCCATGTGGTAATAAAGATCTACATTGATTTCTACTTGCAGTACTTGTACATTACAAACTGGCCGATACATACACAGACACGAAGATCATTATTCTAAATTTTTGTTTTGTTGCAGTTGGTTAAGAAAAACGACTGTATACGTGGTTTGATTTTTCTTTCAATTGTCCGCAGACGGTTATGTCGTCTCTTTGGTAGTTAATTTTTTGATGTCTAAATTTTATTGTAACTTGAATGATAACCTTGCAGGAACACAGAATTCGCAAACTAACATAAGAAAGTTCATTAATACTACCATGAATTATGTAGTTCATAAACAGATAAAACTAGAAGTTTCACGTTGGGACGTTTACATTGTCTTAAAATCTATAATTAAGGAAACCAAAGCTATGTCACGTGCAGAGATAGAGTGGGTCAGTGGGTTGTGGGTCAATAGGTCATGACCAACTGCAACCCACTACCCACCTTGACCCACCGACCCACTCTGCTCAGTGCATTGTACGTAGAGAACATCTTCTGAACACTGGTGAATTTATCTACGTTTTACTTTCAAGGGCTTCATTTTTCTTCCTTTCTCATTAGTTTCTATTTACTTACCTGAGATGAGTATGTCTAAATGGAAAAAGAACTTCAGACACTTTTGGATATTGATATTTATAATTGTAATAATAGCAATAGGACTTACTACTTGGTTTTCGAGACACAGTCGAATTTTACAATTTGTTCCCCTTTACGTTGGCCTACCTTACTTTGAGACTTTAAATTGCATCGTATTTTCCGCTGAAAATTATTCGTAATTCAACAAGGAAATAATTATATATAGTAATTAAATTGAAATTCATCGTAATATGGCCCATTACAAACACTTTACTATTTTATATCCTGAAGATCAGATCCATCGCTATTGTAACAGAGCAGTGTTTGAGCGATTGACCTTAGAAATTCAAAATCGAGTTAATGATAATTTTACTGCCTTGTTTTATTATAAGTGTGAACTCTTTATTCAGTTGAGAGGAGGGTCATGGATCAGAGCTGATGACGATGGCTTTTGGTGGGTCAGAGTGGGTCAGGGTGGGTCGTAGGTCAGAGGGTCAGTGGGTCATGGTTTAAGTTTTCACTGGCCCACGTCATCCTTGGTTACGTGCATACCAAGTGAAGGGTTTGGTTAGAATGCTGAAAATAACTGAATGGATGCAACCAACACGACTTCTACGTGCAGTTGGATTGTATACCACCAAGGGGCAATTTGTCTAATGCACATCTTAAGGTTGGTATAAAGGGACAAGTTTTGCCAATAGATGTCACTACAGTCTTTGTATCTCTTTCATGTATTTTTTACCTTTCACGAAAATTTACAATTTCTCTTACAAATTTCAAACTAGACACTTGAAATTTTTGGAGAAGGAACTTGATAACCTATCGAAGGCAACAATCAGTGCCGATTTCTTATTTTGAATTTTCTTCATTGTTGAAGGATATATTGTTAAAGGTTTGGATATCCCTTTCAACAAACAAACTATTTCAACAATGAAGAAAATTCTAAATAAAAAATCGGCACGGATTGCTGTCTTCGATGGGTTATGAAGTTCCTTCCGGAAAAATTTGAAATCCCTAGTTTGAAATTTTGTAAGAGAAATCGTGAATTTTTCGTGAAAGGTAAAGAATACATGAGAGAGATACAAAGACTGTAGTGACATCTATCGGGAAAACTTGTCCCTTTAAACTAACCTTAAGATCAACGAACTCAGTTCGAAACTTTTGATCTTCTACGTCCTGGTGGAAACTGACGTGTGAGTTTGATCCTTCAAGTGCGGAGGGACGATACATGTACAGATAGGGTAAAGAATTTTGGTTAGTAAACCTAATGATGTAGAAATAATAATAATAATGATATTGACGTAATTACGGAAGTCTTGACGTTCTCACATACACTTTTCTGTGAAATGCTTACAAATCATTTTGTTTCACAGAATATCAGTGAATTGCTCCCTACATAAATTGTAATCTATTCTTTTCAATGAGCAATCTTTGACCAGGACGTTTTAACCCTTAACCCTTAACTAATGTGGTGGATACCTGCTACGCAACGGTGTGGTACGAATCAAAATTACCCAAACATTTTTTATTAAGTTAAACATACTGTAAAGTACCCAAAATCCTTACATGTGTTTGTCTAATTTATGTTGTTTATTATAAAACAAGGAAGTTATAGTCATACTGCTTAGAAAAAAATAATAAAAACAGATAACGTCGGCATCACACCACAATTATAGGAAGTTTTCCTATATGGAAATAAGGAAGTAAGAGATTGCAGAAAGAGACCTGAGCTAAGCTCTTCGCGACAACCAGGAAGCACCTGAATCCCGGAAAGGGGTTGTGCTGGTTGAGGACGAAGACTAGAATCGGGAGTTATAATTAAGATTGGAGAGTGGAAGGACATCGTTTGGAGTTGAACTGAGCTGAACTACCTGTGAGTACTGCATCTATTTGCGATGTTAGATAACCATAATGGTTAAGTTTCTGTGCCATTACGATGTAGTAGATTTCTATAATTAAGACCATTTCGAATCCTAATAGCTTGTGGTGTGATGTCGAAAATATCCAAAAGTAATTGAGTATTTCATTTCTTATCCTAAGACGATTTGTTAAATTCATCCTCGAGTTGTCTAAATACACGGTGTTACAAATTTCAGATGAGCTACGCTCTGCCCCCAAGTATAAAAAGTATCTAAGATACAAAATCATTCCGGTTAGAAATTTGTAGCACACGTTATGGTGGAAGCATCCGGTTTTATCCATTTATGGGTAAAATTAAGATTCCGGACAACATTAATTAGAGTATGGTCATTTACCACATATGTTTCGATTTCGGAGATCTCGCTTATTTTATAGGCCATTCAAGTTACATTAAATTAGATACATCATGCTTGATTCCGATGCCTCATACATATGGGAATGAAGCGTATCACGCGTAGTTTAAATTATTTAGACGATAACATCAGTTTGTCAAGTTGAGTAAAAGGAGTTTCATGTTTTTTTTCTCTCTCTCATAGTATGCTGAAATTACAGACGTCAGTTGTTATAATGCTATATAGTCTTGCGAGATTCATTTCCTCTTGTTACTAAAGAAACGGACAATACACCAAGATTCTTGTTGTCATATAGGAATTTGCTGCATTTACAAACTAATGGTCAGTGTACTTTGCTTAGGTTGCAAAATTAGCCGCAATGAGAAGGTTTATTTTCTGTTCGTATATAGGATATGAATAATACTTCCAGCAGTGATACAGAACATTCAGACGGACAATTTAGAACGTTAAGATACAAAAAGATTCCAATAAAAGTAAAAATCCCTCCCCTAAAACGGAAATACAATAAGTCTAAGAAAATGCAGGGACAACATAGTGAAGGTCAGGGAGCTCAAAATCCTATTGTTAATGTATACAATTCCCATTATCCAGTTCCGAAATTTAAACCACACAAAATCACGATACAGCAGTTCTTTGATGAATATGATGACTGTGTACGGTTAAATAATTGGACTGATAAAATAGCAAAACAAATGATAATCACCGCGTTTCCAGGGAAACTAAAAGAACAATTGCGAACTTTGTTAAAGAGAAAGAACATTACAGATGAAACAACCTACGCGAATTGTAAAGCTGAGATAATTAAATGTTTCAAGAATGCTAGAGATAGTATAGATTTTTTCTCTACCGTACAGAATAGGATTCAGAAAAAGCATGAACCCATTCAGTCGTTTGTTTATGATATTTTATCCATGGTAGACAAACATGCTCCGACTTTGACAGAAGAGCAGATCATTTCAATCATTACAGCAGGGTTGAAACCGTACTATATTCAACACCTAGGTTATGAGTCTTTTGACACTTTAGATGCGTTTATCCAGGCTCTCTATACGTTAGAAGCAAATGAATGTAAAATTAGAAATAGGAAAAAGAGAGAAATAGATGCACGTATTAAGAAAGCGTATAAGAAGAAGTGTAGAAAAGGGAAATGTAGGTGTTCGTCATCTGATTCTGAATCAGAATCTACGGTTACTGACAGTTCTTCGTCCGAGTCCGAGGACGAGATTACGTCACATAGGCACAGGAAAAATAAAAGGAAAGCAATTCGAGAATTAGTAGAGAAACAACAACACAGAGCAGAACACTCGGAAACTCAGAACACAAACACACCTTCATCATCATCTCAAAGTAACGAGGTTACATCTTCCATTAGCCAGTTACAGAAAGAAATAGAAAAATTGTCGCTGAGAATCGAAGGCGGTTCTTCAGATTCGCAAAAGTTAAACACCAACTGTGCGCAAAATAATTCTCAATCCCATCAGAATAACAGAAATAATTTTCGAGGTAGTAAGAGAGGCAATTTTAAGAATAATCAGGGTAGAAACAATACTCAATACAACAATTTTAGAGGGAAAAATAACAATTTTCGAGGCCGTGGTGGTCGCGGTAATTTTAGATCAGGACGCGCAAATTATCATAACAACCAGTGTTGTTGTCATCATACTAATGTGCCTCATGTACAACAAATACCTAGTTTTAATCAAATGCAGGGTGTACATCACATGCAAAGTAATGGTACAACATATTATGTTCCTGTACAAAACCCTTCCCAAATGAATCAGGTACAGGGAACTCATAATTTAAACTGACAACGTCTGTACATGCAGACGGTGGATGTACAGATAACAAGAAAAAGGGCCCACCCGTAGATATTAATAATACTAGTATACACCGTCAATATAAACAAAAGAATGTTCAGGGAGAAGAGATACAGACTCCATTAGAAATTGAAGGGGACATGGTTAGATTTACAATTCAACTTAGAAAGAAACCATTAAAAATAATTGCAGATACGGCAAGTACAATATCTATTTTAGATAAATCATTGCTATCTCCTAAAACTAAATTGTCACAGGAAATTACGAAAGTTGTTGGTGTTTCATGTGAACCTATAGAGCTGAAACACACAGCCATAATCAAATTTCTAATTAACGGTCGATCCTTTCATCACAGGTTTAGAATAGTGGAAAATTTTGGTCCGAAAGCTCTTTTAGGAAATGACTTCTTTATTTTTCATAACGCCCGTGTTGATTACCTTAATAAGATGCTATCTTTGTTTAGATATGGAAAGCCTCCTCGCAACACACAACAACAGAGTAATACGGGTCATCAGGTTTCAGAGCCAATATTTTGTTTGTTGACAGAGGCATATGATCCAAAGTTTGTCATTCATAAGAGGACGTATCTTCCTCCAAGGACAAGAATAATTGTTCCACTTAAATGTATTAATTCGAAATCAGGTCAAGAAGTGATTTTAGAGCCAGACATGTCTATAATTGAGAAACTAGGAATTTTAGTGCCGCGAGCTATTTTAAATAAAAACGAACCTGTAGTTGAAATTATTAACCCTTTAGTCACAAAAGTCGTTCTTCATAAGAATTTTGTAATCGGAAAAGCGGAAGACGTTCAAATTGAAGAGTCAAATCAATGTTGCCAATCAATAGATGAAAATTATGTGGATGAGGAATTATTACGGGAAGGACAACAGTTATTCCAAATTTCTAAATTAAATATTGGTCAAGATGCCAGTCCTGAATATAGAGAAAAAGTAATAGACCTCTGCTACCGCTTTAATTAATGTTTAATTACACCTTTCGTGTCATTTGTGTGTATTTATTCAATAGCAAATCAACAGAAATTTTAGGAAAATATACTAAATCTGAGTCACAGCGATCTGACCCGTACCTCGCTAGTTAAGGGTTAATATTCCTGAAAATCATCTTTATAAGATTACGGTGTGACGCAATCAGGGTTCTTTCAAAAATACCATCAGATACATGGATTCACATCCGAGAGAGGGATCTCCGATCTACCACAAGGGCGAGTAGGACAAATCACTGATATGTGCAACCGTGCACCCAGAAATATGTAATGGGAGGTGTCCAAGGTTTGAGGGGGGTATCCAATAATACCAGACGTTATGTGATATAGAACGGGTGTTATTCTACAGCTAAAAAGAAAAAAAGAAAAGTAATTTATAAGTACTGACACCAATAGTATCACGAAAAATGGTAAAACAGAAATGTTTTTATTACAAAAGAAATAGATGATGAATAGGGTCAAATCTTTAACCTATTTGAAGTATTCCTCCTTTAAATAAATTTTATTAAGAAAGTGTATAACGAATATCGCGTCACGAAGTTTTTTGTGGGGGTGAATCCAGATCCCTTGGACCTGCACCCTTGTATTTTTTTAAGTATGCCTTTTGTTCATCTTCTGTAGTTCCAGGAACCAATAAGCCATGAACGTTGGACGATAATTTTGTGAGGAAATAAGTTATACAATCCATTTTTTAACGTAAAAGTGTTTATCCTAAGATGGGACACAAAGCTGGGTTCACTGAGCTGACGAACCTTAAGGGGGCAGACTACGAAATATTTTTCAAAAGCTAACATTTTTTTTCTTTTGCCCGTGTTTCGTAAGTGAAAAGAGATAACGAACCCACCCGAAAATCTAAGTTAAGGCAACGACTAGAAAAATGAAGTCAACGGTAATTGTTGACTTATTATGCTCTCTTTGTTTCTTCTTAACGACTGTACTTTTTAAACAAATACAAATATTATTTAAAAAGTAGTTAAAAAAGAGGACCGGAGTGCCATCATTAGTTTCTGAGTGCCAAAAGTTGTCAACCAGCTGAAGTGTTCCGGCGTATGTATGATGATGCATGCGTCTCCAAAACAACAGTGGTGGACTGGGACAGAGTGTTTCGGAAGGGGCGTGAACAAACTACTGATTATCCCTGTCCTGGTCAAGCCCATGTTGATCAATTCAAGTGGGAAATGTTGCGATAACCGCCCTACAGCCCTGACCTTTCACCTTGTGACTTTCACATCTTTGGGCCTCTAAAGAAGGCAATGAAAGGTCAGAGATTTCAGTTTGACGCTGAGGTTCAGGACGCTGTGCGTGATTAGTTTGATAGTCAGCCGTCCAAATTTTACATGGACGGCGTTTGTAAGTTAGTGACACAGTGGGACAAGTGTCTCAACGCTCATGGTGATTTCTAAACAATATTTTTACTGCTCGCTAACCATAGACGCCTCTAGATAGTGTACAAGTTTCCGCTCGAAATAAAATTTATTTCATGAATTATGACCACTGAACGGGTTTAAGTTGATCGCCCCTTATGTTTTTCTTTTGGGTGCCTACAAGTTTTAATGGTGTTTCGGGGGGGAGGGGGGGAGCTTGAGCCCGATATCCCTCTCAATAAATACGTCACTGAATGTGAGTAAGATTTAAATCCCACATACAAACGGAGTTGGCGGCGGAATGATGATTGTATGGAAATATTGTCCGTTCACTCTAGAATGGAAAATTGTTTACAAACAACAATTGTAGTGCGAGCGTCAACACCTTGCTTCTCACCCCTACATGGTTAATTCATGGTTGCCAAGCACATAAATCGCCGAACCGAATGTACCTACTTCTGCACAGTCATAGAACAATTATTATTACTACATAAATTGCTGCTTTTGAGATGACTGAGATATTAACGTTATGACAAATCGAGTTAGTTATTATGTAATACAATCTTACATATAATGCACACTCAATTTTGTACAAGGGGGGCGCGGTGGCTCAGTGGTAGAGCGTTCACCTCTGGTGCTTGGGGTCCCGGGTTCGATCCCAGCCCCCGCCAAGTGAACTTTGTGGTGGACAAACACCGTGCTCGTGGGTTTTCTCGGGGTTCTCCCGTTTCCTCCCACTTTCTTCATTCCACCATTTCACTCATCTCTCATCATCACCGTCTCCTTTAGCCTAACCGGCATAACCGTGGGACGTAAAACTTAAAGATTTCATTTCATTTTCATTTCAATTTTGTACAAGTGTTTTTGTTCGAAAGTGTGCGAAAACCTTGTACGCCTGGCAATATTGGAAGCATGCAGTTTATATTGTAAACAATAAATAGAGAAAACGAAGACCGTTGGGTTCGCTGGACAGCGTTGTTTTCATGATAAGGCGACAGAAACATCTTGTACTGATTGTAAACAGAGGCTGGGAATTTCGATGCGAGTATAGGTGGAAATATTCTCGCCACATTGTCTGTTTGTGAAGGTTTGCAATGTTGCGAACTGCCAAGTCTAGAATTTCATACTAATTGAACGAGCTTTGAGAAGGATTAGTATGATGCAATAATTATAAATATTAACAACCATAGACTTAAAGTATTAGGAAATAAAGCATGCTGCTGTAAGAAGAATATAATACACATTGAATTACGTGTTCAAAGTACAATATAAAGCAAATTTTAATTTTGTAAATATTTTAAAGCAGTACGCATTTACCCTGTTTGGGTTCCCTTACCAGACACTGTCCAACACACACACACACACACACACACAAAAGCATTAAAATAGGTAGATCGAGCGTGGGCATGAACCCAGCTTTGGCTGGTATTCCTTATTAAGGTTTTCCTCAGTCCCGCAAGGCTTCTGTAAGGCAGGGGCAGATTCAGGACGGACTTCTGGGGGGAGTGGTGGGTTTTAGTACTGCTACTTAGAGCTACCTTTAAGTGCACCAAACTCTGGGATGGATTTTATTTAAATATATAAAATAAAAAAGTTTCCTCTCCGGGAGCCCCGATCGTCCCCTGGATTCGCCATTGCTGTAAGGCCAGAATTGGGCCAAACACTGAAGCCCCAGAATTGACGGGAAATATATTACGCCAGAATGTTGCCAACACTTCCAAAAATATTATGGTGGTGGGTTCCGATATCCCTTTTTCGTTTATATGTGTTTAAATTCATTATGAAGTAAATATAGAAGTGTTTCTTTCATTCTCTTTCTTTCTTCTCATCTTTCTCATCCTCGCTCTCTTTTCCCCACCTTCTTAAAATTTGAATACTATCCTCCTGTAAGGTTGTTTCTCTCCACGGCCCAAGGTTTAAAGAGACCAACCTGATATAGTTAACTACTAGCAGAACTGTACCAATAAATTCACATTAGAGACAGCGCCGTAACTTAGATTTTTTCTGGGGGGCAAGCATTAATACTTGTATTTGGGCCTCCTAGAAAAAATGTTTTTCTCATTCTTGGGCCCCTCTCTTTCTATCTTTCTCTTACTATTTATGGTCCCCTGGAGCCTCTGGGCCCTCCCTCACGGCGAGGTCTGCGGGGCCGTTACTTACGCCCCTGGGCCCCTTCCATACATGACAAATTAATTAAAGGGACAATATTGACAAATTTCAAAGCCATACGAATGAATGTTATTTCTAGGGCCCCTAATAATAGGTGTTTCTTACTGAAGTGGGCACAAGGCTCACTTTTGTTTTATTTACCTTTTGTGCGCTGCTTTATGTAATGTAGTGAAACTGTTTGATGCTTCATTTATAATTTCATGTTCGTATCGTATATGGATTAAGAAAATTTTGACTCAAAATGGTACCCTTCGAACGGCGGGGAACCTTCCTGGGGGGAAGTTGCCCCTCCCCTCCCCCACACAAGTTACGGGCCCTGATTAGAGAAGAAGTAAACTATTTCGAAATTTACGCAACTTGCAAATACCAAACCCTACTAGTGCTAAAGTTGATGAGTTAGTGCCACTGTTACCACTGCGATAAGGGGAAAGAAGGGGAAGGACTGCTAAGATTCGCTAGCCAGGTTTTGTGTCAAAACACAGCGCCAAGCTACAGTAAAGGGACAATAATTGTATTTGATACTACAGTATTTATGTTCTTTTTTAGTTGTAACGAAAAATATAAGGAGCAACAATTTTTAAAAAAATATGTATATATCTTCCTTTTAAAATCAAAGCTCAAATTCGAATTTTCAGTCCTTAATATTCTGAGCCTGCATTTTCATAATTTAATCAATATTTTAAGTAATAGCAGACATTGAACAAATTTCTAACTTTAAGATACATATTAAAGATACAGTACAAAACACTTTCTCAGGATTTTAAACGGGACGTATCTATTAATGATGAAACATAAAATTTTGAAACACATTAAATATAATGAGTAGTTATAAGGTAAATAATAAGGAATGGAATGAAGAGCTGGCATTGAAATATAATATTAATGGTGCACCTACGAAAAGATAAAGCCTATGTTGAGTGAATTTAGTATCATATTTTTACTACATATTTCTCTTACGACTTACATTTTAATGTTACAATTAAGCCAAACCTGTATATTATAACACATCACACAATAATTAGCGTCCTCACATTTTCCTTAATTTAGGTAGGGGGTCTATTTGAAATTTTACAAAGGAGCAAATTTTTTCCAGATAAAGTTAGCAATCAGCAGTGGCAGCCATTATTATGGTATACCAAGTAGCCTATTATTAGGGTGCAGTACCAGGGACGAGACAAGTCAGATTTTCGAGAGAGATTCGAGACTGACGAAAAAGAGGTTTTAAAATAGAAACAGATACGTTATTTGAGCTGAAATTACTTTCACGATACATTTAAGAGACAAAATAGCGAGTAGTGGACATAGCCAGGGGCCGGGACACCCAAACCCCAACAGTGTTTTGAACAACAAAAATAATTGAAGCTACTACTTATGTTTTTGAAAATTTATAATAAGCGTTGATATTTATTCTTCATTGCAAAGTGTTTGAAACAATAGATATAGTTTCAATTGCAATTTTTCTTTTGTGCAATGTGTAAAACAATAGTGACCACTGTGGCTTAGTGGTAGAACGTTCACCTCTGGTGCATGGGGTACTTGGCTCAATCCCACCTCGCCCAAGTGAGCTTTCTGGGGACAAACACCGTGTGCGTGGTTATCTTGGGGTTCTCCCGTTTCCTCACACTTTCTTTAGTCCACCATTTCATTCACTTCTTTGTAAACCAATGATATACCTATTATAATCTAGGCTCTGACTGCCACTTCCCCCAGTTTTACATTCTAAATCCGCCACTGAAGATAGCCTTAATCAAGGGCGGAAGGGCAAAGCTGGCAATTGCTGGGTGAGCCAAAACGATAACGACGAAAGTGCCTATTTCTGAGGAGAAAAATATTTTGTTTGAGAATTTTACTTCAATCAGTAACAAGAAGAATTCATTTCCTGCAATCGATTAGGCATCCCAATGATACATTTCACCTCCATCCTTAACTCTCTACTAAAACAGGAAATGATAAAAATTCACTACAACTTCCGGCTTCAACATTGATCTACATAGAGCAAAAAACGAGCAGAGATAGAGACAAACGTTCTCTTGAATCTATTGAGAATTCTGAGAATAAATACCGTCTTCTATGTTAGTCTTCTATGTAAATCGGAAATTGGAAAAATCTACCACTTCCGGTTTCAAGGTTTAACGCTACAGGGTAAGAAAAAAAAGTCCTACATAGTGTGACGTGGTTTTCTGCAATCAATTAAACGTCTCAATAATATATTCTATCCCCACTCTAGTTTCTTCACCGGAACTGGTAAAAATCGATTAGTATTTTCGGTTTTAATACTACTTTGAGAAAATATCACGCTGTAGGTACAAACCAAATTTCTATCGTTTCCTGTTTTAGTAGAGAGTTAAGGATGGAGATGAAATGTATCATTGGGGTGCCTAATCGATTACAGGAAATCAATTCCTCTTGTTACTGATTGAGGTAAAATTCTCAAACAAAATATTTTTTTCTAAGAAATAGGCACTTTCGTCGTTATCGTTCTGACTCACCCAGCAACTGCCAGGTTTGCTCTTGATTAAGGCTATCTTCAGTGGCGGATTTAGAATGTAAAACTGGGGGAAGCGGTACCCAGAGCCTAGATTATGGTAGGTATATCATTGGTTTACAAAGAAATGAATGAAATGATGGACTAAAGAAAGTGCGAGGAAACGGGAGAACTCCAACAAAACCACACACACGGTGTTTGTCCCCAGAAAGCTCACTTGGGCGAGGTGGGATCGAACCAAGGACCCCATGCACCAGAGGTGAACGTTCTACCACTAAGCCACCATGGTCACTATTGTTTTACACATTGCACAAAAGAAAAATTACAATTGAAATTATATCTAATGTTTCAAAAACTTTGCAACAAAGAATAAATATCAACGCTTATTATAAATTTTCAAAAACATAAGTAGTAGCTTCAATTACTTTTGTTGTTCAAAAAACTGTTGGGGTTTGGGTGTCCCGGCCCCTGGCTATATCCATCACTAGCTATTTTCTCTCTTAAATTTATCGTGGACGTAGTTTCATCTCAAATAACGTATCTGTTTCTATTTTAAAACAGAACCGTGTCCGTGGGTTTTCTCGGGGATCTCCCGTTTTTCACCACTTTATTCATTGCACCATTTCAATTCATTTCTCATCATTATCGTCTCCTTTAACCTAGTCGGCACAACCGTAGCACATAAAACTAAGCCGATTTCATTTTATTTCCTAACCACTGGTAGTAAGATTTCCTATTTTTTTTAATTCGTACCTACTTCGATGTCTTATCTCTTTAATATTATCTAATCCTGGGTAGCAAGAACGTACAAAACGACAGGTCTTGGACACCTCTGAAAATCCCGACTTTTCTGTAAATTTAATGTAATTTTAAAGTGATTTTACAAATTTTAATATAATTTATCCTCACATTGAATTTGGAGCCAACCAAAAGATTTGGACCCCTCCCGAAAATGAAATGAAATGATGTCTTTAAGTTTTACACCCCACGGTTATGCCGGCTACGCCAAAGGAGACGGTGATGATGAGAAATGAATGAAATAGTGGGGTGAAGAAAGTAGGAGGAAACGGGAGAATCCAGAGAAAACCCACTCACGTGGTGTTTGTCAACCCGAAAACTCACTTGGCATGAGCTGGAATCGACCCAAGAATACTATACACTAGAGGTGAACGCTTTACCACTGAGCTACTGCGACCCTCCCTTCCCGAAATAAATTCCTGAGTACGTCCCTGTTGGTCAGTATAGGTTTACACCCTTTCTTTGGCAGGGTTACTATAAGAGGGTTTTATTTTTTAAATAAAGATTGACCAACACAATAGATAAACAAACATACGTAAATAAAAGAAAAACTTTTCTAAAAGAAATTTGTCTCATAACCTGAGATGCTACTGTACAGGAAAATCGCAGAGAGAAGACAGTGGAGAAAACAACTTTCTGATTGGCTACGAATCTTTCGAATCATGTCAAAAATTTCTTTACTATTTTTTTAATCCCACTTCTGAATGATTTACGGACGTTGGAGTCGAGAATTGCCCTACTGCGCCATCTGTCAGTTGACCAGTGACATGAGTAGGGGGAGCCTCTGTCGCTGAAGAGGCCAGATTGTGACAGCATAGCTTTCCAAGGCACCATCTGACATTTGACCTCGCAAAGAAACATATCAAAACTGACCAAAAGCTAGTCGGAAAAGAAAATAAAGTAAAAAAAAAGAAAGATAATAAAATATTTGGTTAAAAGAATGAAAGAAAATAATAATAAAAAAAATCCGAAAAGCAGAGATGACAAACAAAAAATATAACTGAGCAGAGGAAAAAGAAACACAAGATGGACAGGCTGGTACACCAAAGGACACTAAAAGAGATAAAGGAGAGACATTTCTTTTCAAGAAGAAGTTTTATTTCGTAAAAACACAAGTTTCTTTCATCTTAAACTAAGTTTAAACAAAAGCGGAAAACCAAGATTCGAACTAGTGTACATCAGAAAAAATGGTATTATGTATTATAATAAAAAAAATCGTAAGGACAGTATGAAATAAAAAAAACCGGTCAAACTTGTGCTCATCAATTATATATGTCACTTCTACTTTTGTTTCATCGTTTTTTTTCTATTTTTTGGGCTTTAAAAATAGGATGTCACTTCACTCACAATAGACTTGACTGTAATAAATGAGGCGTTATGTCATTTGTGCAGAAAGTATTTTATAATACTCATTTTTGACAGGTTTTTCCGTTGGAAGATATCCAGCAAAGAAAGAAAAATGTATTGATTTTTTTTCCTAGAATATTCTGTCCATACAAGCATAATTCGGTTTCAGCTCGGATAGCCTATCAGAACACACGTTGTATCTAAAGAAACGCTTCATACCAGCTTCTCGTTCGTCGTTATAGCAACTATCTTGCAAATACTCTTTGCAAATCTTGAAAATGTAATTTAAAAGTGAGTAATGACCCTAGTAGCAAAATTGGTTGGCCCAACGTTGGGAAAATGGTGGCGATATGACATACCAATGGCGGCCAACATTAGATTTGGTCACTTTGGCAACAATTTCCCACCCAAACCATTTCCCAACCAAAAGAGCGGTTTCTCCGACATTTAGCCAACGCTAAAGTAACGTATTTCTTGGCTGGGAAAACAGTGAATTCTAGTATCGTTGCATGAAATTTGGAAGAATAGGTATAGTTGGTTGCCCAACCATATATATAAGCAACGTTGGGCCAACGTAAGTATTTCAACTATAGGCTTCGACTGACCATCACTCACCGTTTTGACCAAATTCCAATGATGGGACAACCAAACTTGCTGCTAGGGAAAAGCAACATGTCATTCTAACTTTCCCATGCATATTTTAGGGATTGCTAATAAACACACCAACTCAAGCAAAAGTCAAGATAGCGAAGTTGAAGTTTCATTTAAGGACGAATTATTACTTAAAAGGATGAGTCTTCATTTTACTAATTGACAATATTACAGTAACCTAGTGAAAATCAAGACATGAATACGGAAAAACTTGAATGAATAACCAAAGAATAAGCTATGAATACGGAAAATCTTGAATGAATAACCAAAGAATAAGCTATGAATACGGAAAAACTTGAATGAATAACCAAAGAATAAGCTATGAATACGAAAAAACTTGAATGAATAACCAAAGAATAAGCTATGAATACGGAAAAACTTGAATGAATAACCAAAGAATAAGCTATGAATACGGAAAATCTTGAATGAATAACCAAAGAATAAGCTATGAATACGGAAAAACTTGAATGAATAACCAAAGAATAAGCTATGAATACGGAAAAACTTGAATGAATAACCAAAGAATAAGCTATGAATACGGAAAAACTTGAATGAATAACCAAAGAATAAGCTATGAATACGGAAAAACTTGAATGAATAACCAAAGAATAAGCTATGAATACGGAAAAACTTGAATGAATAATCAAAGAATAAGCTACTCTTGACAGTAAATGTTCAGGACAATTCAGTCAAATTAAATAAACGTATATTAAAGCTTTATTCAAAAATAAGCTGTATCAAGAATCAAAGGATAAAACATGCTTTTATTGATTGACAACAACTAAATAAAATCCAGGAGATCAATGTTGGAACTTGACTCAAAACGAATCAAAGGATAAAGTATGTTTTTACTGATAGATAATAACTAAATAAAATCAACACTGAGAAAATTCGTTCTCCGGACAGCGGTATATTGTACAAATATACGGAATCCTCTTGCTTACTACAAAAATCAGTACGAAACATACGTTATGCGTATGCTACATAGGCACTGCCTTTAGATATTACATCATGCCGTTGCAGGATGTCTGATATCTAACAGTCTTCCTTATATTACACACATATATGTACGTTATCTTCGTCAGTTATATGTTATTTACGTCCATTCGTATGTGGGATCCCGACCGCCTATATTGTATCATACGGAAAGGCACGTATAGATAGAACACTTATACAGAAAGTATTATAAAACATGCGTTTTCAGTTATACGTCCGCATTACGCTAAGTCCAAAAACTACAAAATTTATAAATGTAACATATGAGTTTATGTACGCCACATACATTTTTTTCTCAGTGCACATCAATGCTGGAACTTTGCTCCAACATCGAACCAAGAATAAAAGTGTATAACATGCTTTTACTGATTGACAATAACTAAATAAAATCCAGTAGATCAATGTTGGAACTTTGCTCAAAACGAATTAAATCAAGAATCAAAAACATAAAACATGCTTTTACTGATTGACAAATACCAGGTAAAAATCAGGAGATCAATTTTTGATCTTTGGTGAAAACGAACCAAACCAAGAATCAAAGAACAAAATATGCTTTTATTGATGGATAATAACTAACCAAAATCCAGTAAATCAATGTAGGAAGTTTCCACGAAACGAATTAAATCAAGAACGAAAATGATCAAACATGCTTTTATTGACATACAATAATTAAATAAAATTCAGGAGTTCGATGTTCTTACATTGCCCAAAACGAATTAAACCAAGAATCAAAGGATAAAACATGCTTTTATTGATTGAAATAACTAAATAAAATCCAGGAGATTAATGTTGAAACTTTGCTTAAAACGAATTAAGTCAAGAATCATCGGATAAAATATTAAGACATTCCTCATTTTGAGATTTAAAAATAATAATATAGAAGTATACAGTTAACGGATCATCTCCAAGTTTCTAGAACAACATAGGAGAGTGAAAACGTTTTAAAATAGAACTGACAACATGTTTTGTGGGTAACACGGATGGATTTAGAAAAGTGAAAAGGAAAACAATCCTAGTTCCAACTTTCAGTTCCGTGAAAGGTAGAAATGAAAGTACTATAAAAACCTTAAACAATTCAGTCAAGGTGCAAAAAGGATCTATCAACCACACGCCTCCTAGTTACCACTCTTGCTTCCTCGAGAAGTGACATTGGAAAAGTGTTGTGCAGTTTCTGATTGCAATGGACGTTAAAATACTGTAACTACGCTCTCAACAACTCTGTTAGTGATTTTAGTGAAAGACACATAAGACAGTCCTAACGTGTAAAACGAAAGTGTGAACCTCTCAAAATATCATGTTACTGTTATTCATTTTATAGGCACTTTGGTGATGGTTTAGTTTATATTCACTTTGTTATATATAATTGTAATAAATTTGTTTCCTTCATGTCATGCCTATGATAAGCTTCTAACTCTATACTACCCCTCTCAATCTCACTCAATCATTCAATCATTTTTTTTATTTCTTAATATGCTCTTACTGATTGACAGTAACTAAATTAAAATAAAGTAGATCAATTTGGAACTTCGCTCAAAACGAATTAAACCAAGAATTAAAGGACAAAATGTGATTTTACTAGTTAACAATAATTAAATAAAATCCAGATCAATGTTGGAACTTCGCTCAAAACGAATTAAATCATAAATCAAAGGATAAAACATGCTTTTGCTGATGGACAATAACTAATAAAATCCATGAAATCAATGTTGGAACTTTGCCCAAAACGAATTAAACCAAGTCAAAAAAAAAAAGAAAAAATAACATGCTTTTACTGATTGACAGTACGTATGTAAGTACATAAAATCCTGGAAATCAATGCTGGAAATTTACTCCAAACGAATTAAACCAAGAATGAAAGGATAAAACATGCTTTCACTTATTGATAATAACTAAATTAAGTCCAGGAGATCAATGTTGGAGCTTTGCTCAAAACGAATTAAACCAAGTATTGAAGGATAAGACGTCCTTTCACTTATTGACGATAACTACTTATTGACAATCTTGTGCATTTTTATCTAGTCATCGTAAGATTGTCAAATGATAGAGTAATTTATCACTGAAGGATGAGGGTCGTAAATGGAAACGTAAACAGTGAGAGCGATATGTTTCGACGTGCTTAATTTTAACAAAACCCTTCCACACCATATTTCTAATTGTTTCCTCCGGTCTCGTGGCTAATGTCACACAAATATGCGTATTTGGGGTTGATTTTTCAGTGATGGTCTTCTAAAACAGTGGTTCTCAACCTAATTCATATCACCCCCTTTTTATCACATCCATTTTCCGACGTCCCCCTTATAATTTCTGGTTTGTAATAAGCTTGTGTGGGGTGTTTAATATACCTATTGCGGAGATCTCACGATATCCATCCATTTCTATAATAAAATCCATTTCTTGTATATAGTGGATATAGTAAGTTCCCTAAAAGCGAATGGATTAGAACCAAATTTGGTCAGTTCATTTACCTTCCATTTATCTTCGCAACCCTTGAGAACCCTCTCGCGACCCCCAGGTTGAGAAACCCTATTCTAAAAAAGTTATCGCCACTGATCCAAAATTCTAAGTCAATTTGTATAATTTTATTGTCACCATTTTGGGTACAGAACATCCAGAAATATTGTAATGCTGCCAAAATATTTGTCTTGGAAAGACTTTTCAAACTGTATATTAATAAACCTCTTTTACTATTCCAAATTTTTGAGTCTACTTTTTACACCCACATCTAGGTATAACTCTTCCAGTGACGGCCATGGTCAAAGTTTGTTACCCGAAAATATTAACTCAAATTAACCTAATTCGGTTTCTGTGTTCTTCATAAAACACCACATGTTTCCTGAGTTAAAAGGCTGCATATAGACTAACTGGACACACTTTATCAGAAGCTTCTACCGTTCGTATTCGTTCCTATATATTCGTTCCTATATTACGTTATGCCAACTTTATTAACTGGGCTTGTGTTTGATAGAAGTGTTTTTCAATTTTCTGTAAGAGATCTGCTATTGATCGAATATAACAATAATGAGTAACTAATTAAGTCTATAATATTCTCGTAGGATTGCACTAGTGGCAGGCGCGCGCTCAGAAATTTTTCTTGGAAGGTGTTCAATATTACAAGCCCCTACATCTATGTTGCATTGAACGACTATTATTCTGCATAAGTAACTGTAAAGCACTAAAAGCACTTCCACGTATATCATGGGCGCCCGAAGGGGGGGCTGGGTGGGGCCAGGCCCCCTGGCTCACGAAAAAGTATTACGTATATTAAATATCAGAAATACCAGACGAGATATAGCAACTATGGAGATGGTCACCTTTAAAAATTTTCTTCGGGCGCCACTGACAAAAAAGAATTTTTGAATTAGGGCCTATTATTTTTTCATTAATTTTTCTATAGATAGTTCGACCAATTATCTCAATCCGCTAACAATCGAAACCGCCGTTGAAAGACCCGGGTTCGATTCCCGGCGGGAACTCATGTGGCTTCGGATTCCATGTTAAACTGTAGGTTCACGCCTTATATGAATCAGGTAATGCAGAAAGGACTTTCGTTAATCAAACTTAGTCTTGAGAAAAATAAGAAAAAAAACATTGCAGTTTTGAAACTATAAAATCAAAATGAAACAATTTTCTTTTTCGCTGTAAATACAAATTACAATAATCGAATGCTGTATAGAAAAAAACATTTTTATGCTCATTTCCATGGTTAAGAAAAATGGTTTCGTTGTGGACTGAAGCCTTTCTTCCATGCAAATTATAGACGAAGCCATTTATGCATGTAATTTTATTTAATTATTATTTTTAGCTCTTTTTAAAATACAAAACCGTGTTAAGACTTTTTTTTTGCCAAGTTCCAGATGTTTTCGGTCTGCCAACCGAATGATACGAAATCAATAGCTATTACCACTAACAAATAAAACTAGTATAATTCTTCGTGCAGAAAGGACTCCAGTCAGTGGCTCTGGGCCATGCTGTCTAGAATAATCGAGGTTGACATCTGTTTATAAAACGTTAGACCAATGAAACTGAAGCTCTTTACACATAGAAACATAGGTCTACCCAATAGGAACAAAAATCCGATGTTAACTCAATTTCGCCATTTTGGTAACTGAAAGCCCTTTTTGCAGGAACGAATTCATATAGGTTCCTTGTTGAAAAAGGGCGCTAAACTCAAAATCAAATCAAAAATCTTCAGAGTAACGGTTACCAGTGTTTCTTTCAGAAACAATGTTCCGAGGGAGCACACTTAGTATTCCGGGGGTGGGGCACTACTGATACTATTCTATTTATTATTATGGTATGGACGTATTATTTTGGTCTGCTCCGGGGGGCACTCTCAGAGCTCCGGGGGGACAGTGCCCCCAAAAACAGGTCTGGAAGAAACACTGACGGTGACTTTAAAAATCCATATCCCATTTCTCCATTTAGATGGCAGGAAACATCCTCCAGCAAGTGGCATCTACAGGACGAAATTGAAAGTTCTAAGTGTGATAAACTGTAACTGAATTTATTTGTGCACTATTGATTATGAAAAAAAAAACGCTGTTCAGTATTCGTAGTTTGAGGAAAATTTCGTAGGTAAATTTAGCAAAGGGAAAAAGGGATTTTTTAAAGATAAAACACGAAAATCCAGAGAAATTTCTCATGCAGACTAATTCAATGGTTCTCAACCTTTTATCACTTACGGCACATTTTACTGAATGTCCAGGACACACTTGTTTAATATTTCTATTAGTAATAATAAAATTATTATACCACGATATAGTAGTGTAAGTCTATACATTTCTGTAAAGGTGGTGATTATATGTAGTGCTAAGCATTATTGCTACCGCTAGAGCTGTTAACTGATCGACAGTCTGTCTCGATTTTAACTAATTATTACTAAATTCTCCATGATTTTTAAACTCTAAAATCTTGTGATACACCCTAGGGAAATACATGACACACCTGCCTATCGCGACACAACTGTTGAGAACCACTGGACTAGTTGATCAATATAGGTGTTTAAACTTGGCTTTGGTCTTCAAAAATGAATCAATATATATTACTATTCAAAAATATATAAACTTTCGGATATTGCATTTCCTGGTTCGCTCTGGATTGGAACCCCTGAAGGTAATTATGGCGGTTTAACATATGTTATACTATACAGCGTTTCTTAAAGAATAGATTGTAAATGACGTAAACTATATAGGAGTAGACTTGCAAAGACGCGTACATTCACCTTTAAAAACTATCTGTATATATATATATATATATATATATATATATATATATATATATATATATATAGTGGCGATCCTTAAGATTAGGTCAACATTGTGATTATTATTATTCGGGATTCTAACACCAACTTCCACTTGATTCAGTTCGGCATACATTTGGCTCGAACTCAAAATACTCTTTATAGGTGGAATCCATATATACAACCACTCGTCGACTCTATATTCATATCAGCCATCTCATACATATCAAACAATATACAAATATAGTGTGGTATGTTAGCGTAAGTATCCTGCATTTCCGGTTACCAACATGAAAGTTCGCCATTTTGTTACATGTCCAATCAAGGTTGGAAAATTACCGGGAGACAGCTCGTAGGATCGTTATGGTCGACACTGGACGCCATATTGGAAAATGGCTAACTTCTAGTAACTTAATCTAAATATTTATATGAAAGCTTTAGAAAACACTTTTCTTCTTCTCCAGTCTGCTTCCAAACAATAAGAAACAGTTAATATCAAAAATAACTCAAGAGTTTTCCGATTTTAGTCGTTTAACCCTTTGGGGACCGATGGAACAGATCTGTACCATAGCGTCGACCTTTGGAATTTGCCTTATAAATCTCTAGTTAAGCTTCTCACACCATTTTGTTTTGCATTTATTCGAGCGTAGAAGCATCAAAGAACGTGTTTCATGGGCATTTTCCAGTCACGCGTGCGATGCCTACGGGCAGTGACGTCACGAACATTGAAGAAGAAAAAATTGGGTAAATTTTAGAGCTTTTTTGGGTATTTTTTTGACACATTCCTAATTATTCTAGGATCATGGTTCGTACCTCGTTGTGTTCGTACTGAAGCACTGTTTCCAACTGTACTATTACAATTTCCCTATTATGTATCAGAAGCGAGAAAATCGCATCCAAATTGAAAAAATAATATTTTTCATGAAAAAATCTCCCTTTTTCGGGATTTTCTCCGCTCAAAGACACGATAGGGACATGTGAGTGTTACCATTTGAAAGCTACCCTAATTTGACACGAAATTGTTTGCGAATTATGATCCTCGAATAAATAGGGAAGCGTCAGTTTTTTTTTTTGTTTTTTGTTTTTCCCTTAAAGTAGTACGGATTATTCTTTCCACGTAGGAGAATTTTCTTTACCGACCTTAGTTTTCAAGATATGAGATTTATATTTGCCACAGATATTACATACACCATGTAGTATGTTTTAGAGGATTTTGAGATCCAAGCGTTAACACAGGAGGGGGGGGGGGAAAGCCCAAACTTGAAAAAGAGTTATTTTTTCTGATAAAATTTCTCTTTGGAGGTAATTTTGCCTCCACAGGCACACGGTACCCACATGCGAGTGGTACCACTCGAAAGGTTGATTCATTCCAAAGACAACAAGGTACGATTCATGTTCCTACGAAGAATAGTCTTTATGCTGAACCTCATTGAAAAAAGAATTGACTGACAATGTATTGTTGGGGGAAATGGGTAAATCGGCTAGAACATCTACACTAATTTTTGAGGGACCATCTTCATACCTCATTCTATTCAAGATAAAACAAAGTTTGTTTGATACCACTTGCATGTTCGTGTCATGTACCACTTGCATGTTCGAGGGGAGATATTGGTGCCTTTTTTTTCGTAATTTCCGTTTTTCCCACTTTGGGGGGGGGAATTTCCCGTCTTAGATACAAAATAAGGAAATTTGACTAGTACCGTTGGAAACGCAGCTTCATTATAAAAAGCGAGGTATGAACCATGATCCTATGATAAATAGTCTCGTTGCAATAGCTGCTTGAGTGAAACTCTAAAATTTACCTGAAAAGGCAAGGTCCCATAATAGTTAACTGCATGAATGGCCTCCCCGGTCACCCGACCTCACTGTGAGTTTTTATTGTAGAGGTGTTGTAAGTCTAGTACAAACTAATACAGTTTATCATTCTACAACTTTAATGCGTTTGCTACAATGTTACATATCTACATAACTAATATACACTTTCACGTTTTAAAAAAAGTTCAGCTGCTGTGTTCATAGTGATATCACTGTGAGCATTGTCCTTCACATTCGCAATGTACAGACGATGCCGTTCTTAATACAAGTACATTTCCCAGTACAGCGCAGTTTGCAACGGCATGTCACTAGTTGTCGACTGTTATCAGACATACTCATCAACGTAGTCCACACAGGTTAGTAACCGAGTCCGTCTTCTGTTTCCTTCCAACCCCAGTTCAGGGGTTCAATATCATGCACATCCTTTTCGATGCACTGTCGCCAGATCTTGCACTGAAGCGTTGCTCTTCTTGTATGGACATTCAATGCTTCTCCGGTTGGAGGTATTCTGTCTATTGTTTGATTTCTCTTGCTGAATTGAATACGTCTGGTTTCATTGACTTCCTCGCAAGTACTTGATCTGTCGTACATGAGCGTCACAAATCTCTGGATTACCATGCGAGATTGGTAGCTTAGAACATCGTGAGAATGAACGACTGACCGTTCCCGGAAAGCTGTATCCACTTCTCTAAACGCCATCCACGTATTCCATGCACTTGTCTTGTCAACGCCAAGGAAGGCTGACACTATGTCACAGCCCGTAAAACTGTGAAAAAACGGCAGAAAGTCTATCGTTCCAGAAGGTAAGTTCGTGCACATGGTGGTATAGGAATGAAACGTCGCATTTTTGCAGAACCAAAATCAACCCAAAGTTTCTTCAGTGTGGGTGACAGATGCACAAACGCAAAGAGAGCGATAACAACATCGGAGTCAACTGTACGAATTGTAATATTTTTGTGTCCCTTCTCGGAGGCATGACGGACGTGCAGAAGCATTCTTCCATCAGCTTGTATCTGGAATGAGGGAGAAATACCAGTAATATCTAAGTCTGAGAAAGAGAATAAGACTTGATTTCCTCTTGTGCAGAATATTTCTCTTTCTGAAATATCAGCTGCAGTTACTGTTTCGGCGAGGTAATGAAATAGCCTTTCCTTGTTGTTTGCAAGGGACTTCTGGAAATGTTTTGGAAGCGGTTCCGTTGGCTTGACAACAAAGCGGTCGCCCTGCCCACGCTTCTGACGTGTCTGTGTTTACAAGCTCTCTTCAATGTAGCGGTCAAAGACCACGTCTAAGCGTTTAGTGTCTCGAAGTATGAAAGAAACCTAGTTATTCACAACTGTGGAATATTCTGCAAATGTTTTCGCTGGTCCTGGTTGCAGTTGGTGTACCAGCATCGCTCCATCGACGACAAGCAAGAGGAATGGGGGATGATGGGTGTACAAGTACTCCCATCAAATTTTTCAAAACATTTCAATATATCTGATTTAGAGGTAGGAAGTCTGAGATCTCCAAATTCAGATATTGATGGAGGATAAGTTGTGTTCTCATGAGAAAAGAAGTCTCTGATATCGCCCTCCCTTTCCTGACATGCTATGAACATCTTGCAGAACAGGTTAGAATCTTTAAGTGCACTAGCAAGTTTCATCTTATCTTTGCAACGAACTTTCAACGAGCTACAGTTGAAAATATGCATTTTAACTTTCTTTATAACATCATGTATGGACTGCTTGCATGCCATTAGACGGTTATAAACGAAGTCCTCATACATTTTGGTTCCTGTGGTAGCTGCGATGCGGACAGACTGGCACGAATCTTCTCTCGCTATACGTCTGGTGAACCCAACTGTAGACAGATGCTCTTCAAAAGGATTACCAGTATCACGAAGTACATCAATTAGGTTCTTCACATGTGTCCTGTATTTGCTTTGGAATGCATCCGTGTCTTCGTGGTGTGATCTCGATACGTGCAACTCAGCAGAGTAGCTGTGTTCATACTCAGCCAGTAAACGAGCGAATTCGGGACAACTATTTTCTTCAAAAGAGTAAATGGGTTTTCGGAAGCTCCCCATAGAGAACTACTTTCTTTTATCAGTTTGTTGTACTGTTCGTGAAGATGCTCGTCTGACATACGTGAAAAGCCGGTAAGATTTCCTACTGGTGAAATGTCCCTTAGAGAATTCCTTAATTACATCAGGATGACATCAGATGGGAAGAAGGGGGAAAGTACCCTCTGGTGGCATCCTGAGCCAGGATCGTAGCCATTGCAAAAATGTAGGGGGGCGATAGAAGCTAGGGGGCCCGATCCAACCATATTAACTGTAATATCTGCTCTTTCAATCCTACCGTGAAAACTTTAGGGGGACAGTAGAAATTAGGGGGTGGCCCCCCATGACCCCCGTGGATACGGGCCTGTCGTGAGCCCCCTTCCCAGATATGTTGACTTGATATATAGGGCAAGTAACACAATGGTCTTATTTTTGGTGTACACAAAATAACTGCCCCCCCCCCCCAGAATACCTGTGCCCTTTCACTAGTCCCCCTCAAGAAATTAAAGCTATTGTCGTTATTGTCTAGCAGTTCACAGTCTACTATAGTCGTTTTGCCTGTGAATTTGAGCCCAAAGACGGTGTAAATCGAACAAAATTTGGGGAACTTGTGAAAAGTAGGCCATTTTTCAAGATGGCGCTCAGAGTCACACGAAATATATTGAGAAGCTGTCTCCCGGCTTTTTTCTAATTTACATGTCGCGTTAAACACTCTGACCAAATTTCGTGCTGGTAACCGGAAATGCATGATCCATACAAATAATTGCACTAACGGACCGCACTAATATACGGTACACTACTTCAAGCCTCAACTAACAAAATAAAATACAGTTTTGACGTCATCACAAATAGATCATATTATATGCATTTTATTAACTTAATTGCATTTGTTTAATTTACAGACGAACGCATGCATATATAAGTAAGTATTAGATTATCACTTAGCACATCGTAAGGTGAGATGAAGTAGTTAAGGGGACCCGAAACTTATTTATTCAGATATAGCTTCCATCTTATTTATATCACAATCTATACACAGGACACTAATCAGTAATAACCATTAATAGGAATATACAAAATTTCACAAGATTTATCGGTCCGTGAACTACATAAATTTAAGGACGTTTTCCACTATATTCAGTTCGTCGTTCCGTCATTAGATTTCATAGATCATACACTTTCAATCAACAAAAGTATACATACTTTCCTTTTGTTCTTAACTAATATGTTGGATTATAATCCTAACATCATAAATATATTTACAAGTCAAAAAAAAAAAAAACATAATTATATTGTAGTATATTACAATAATCAGATTCTAGTGGATCCTGGGATCAAGAGGGCGCAAAATTTATTAACGAAATTGGCAAGCGTATATCCATTAAATCAGGAGACACTCGAGCTAAATCTTTTCTAATTCAACGTATACGTATTGCCATTCAACGAGGGAACGTAGCCGCTATTATGGGCACGTTACCCACTGGTAAAGAATTAGAAGAGATTTTTCTTTTATAATTTCTGACGGCGCTTAGTACACTAAGAGCACTGAAATTTGGAAATAAAGTTAGAGAGATCTAGAATACATTTGAACCCCAAATCTTCTGGGAGTTAAAGCGTCAGGCAATACATTATACAGAACTATGTTAACCCGAAGAAAACTAATTCTGGTTTTCCCTTTCTCAGCAGAGAGCATAGTAGGTCAAATGCATCGACCTCCGTTTGAATCAATATTATTATTTTAAATATTTGTAAACAATCATATATTCAGCCGAGGTTTTCATCTAAGAATGTCGGAAAATTAATTGTTGTAGAAACGTTATATTCAAATTTCTATTTGTTTCTGTAATTTTATATTTTAAAATAATTATTGATTTTATTAGTACGTAAAAAAATTAATAAGTAAACAAATTTAGAGAAAAAATAATCAGATTTATATAGATATTCATAATTTTAAGGAAATAGATTAAATAATAAGTATAATTTAAAATGATAAAATAATCGAAATCTCTTCTGAAATGATATAGATTTATGGCCTTTCTGAATATAAAACATCTTTGGAAATAAACAATAATTCTCCAAGTTAAATTTTTCTTCTTATGTAAATAACTATTATGGGAGATGAAATGACACTATTTATTGAAGTGCTAAAATGTCTGTAACGGAGCGAGGCCAAAATTTGGTCCGTTACATACAATAGCAATAATATGTGTATGTGTTTTCAAAGTAGCATAAGTTGTACCCATTCTTGGCTGGATGTATTTGAGTGTTTTTTTTTTGTTTGTTTTTTTGTAAAAGTGAAAACATGTAAAAGAAATAGAGCAAAAAACAAATTATCAAAACAAATTTAGTTGCCACTTCCTTTAATATAGCAAAATTAATCTTACCACGTAACATCTTGAGTTGAGTTGATTTTGAGTTTAACGTCCCTTTTCAGCAGCGAGGCTATATGAGACGTGGACCTACTGATTAACGTAGACTCCGAACCACATGAGCTCCCGCCGGGAATCGAACCCGGGTCTCCCGCGCCAAAAGGCGCGTACGCTAACCGCTTAGCCACGGAGGAGCTCCACGTAACATCTTGTCATAGCAACTGGACACTCAACAACTAGGGAAAATTTGAAGAAAAGAAAAGGGAAAATCTGATTAAAAAGGGAAAATTTTAAAAGAAAATGAAAAATTTGATAAGAATATTGAAAATTTGATAAAGGGGAGAATTTCGTGAGAATCGAGGAAAATTTTCTTAAGGAAACCTACGAACACCTGACGATGTTGAGAAGAAGATTTTTTTAACAGTAACCACACTTACTCCTACCCATCGCGCCTATTCTACTTGTGAAAGAGGTTTTTGTTTTGAAAAGAAAATCAAAACTTACGTTAAGCATAAGAAAAACAAGAAAGTTATGATAAAGTTGTACATAGCAAAAGAAATGTTAACTCAAAGCACAGGGCATTTTGGGCGGTAAAGTGGGGTTAAGTAGTACAAGCCGAGCGAAATATATGACTAAATCCTGAGAGCTGGCTAACGAAAACCCCTTTTCTGGGTCGCATAATGACATAGCTGGTTACGAGAACCGAGAGAAGCTGCTTGCAAGCATTGGAACCATCTGGAGTGCTTTTGGGTTGCTGTTGACGAAGGGCTCAAGCTTGTCCGAAAGTTTTCTTCGCCTCTGACGTCGAGAGAAACTCATATTTTATCCAAGTCCTCGGAGCGAGCCCGTGCTCCCACTACTACCACATAGCAGCTCTGAAGAGGATGAGTTCCTCATGAGGCGAAGGAGGAGGGAGGGGAATTTTCTGTTGGCCGGGTTATGAATATTTCATATATATATAACAGCAACAACCATGTTTAGCCAAAGGCTGACAAAAAAGGCGGACTATAATGACGAAGCCGTAAGGCAGTCAAAAAGGGGGGAGGCACTGTTATGTTCTACTCACAAGTTCTTCCGCTTTGGGTATCGTGGCGCTGTGGTCGTATTCCCGCGTTTTTTCTTCCGTATTTACTTTTTTTTCACCCTAGGCTTTGTGTTGTCTATCCCTTACTATGAAGTAATTTGTTGATCATCATAACTCCATTACAGGGCGGTGAATTTTGGTCTCGGATATGCTTTATTTTTTTTTCTTCTCTTCCTTTGCCCTTACTTTACATTCTGGTTCTTTGTGTTAAGTTTTATTTTTCGCGGGAAAACAGCAGCGCCATTGTATGTGAGGGAGGGAATATCCCTTCCCACGAGCCGGAACACATGGTAGCGGTTTATTTGTGTCTCCAGCGAGAGGACAACAATAGAGCCTGTCATCGTTAGAACCAATGGCGGAAGTAGCGGCCTGGAAATACTCCTTTTATTGTCGCCCTGGCATTGTTCCTCTTGCGTCGCTCTTGTGTTCCATCTTCCTCGGTCCCTGCTGCACTTCTTCCGTTGGATTGTCTTCGAAACGGAAGGAGCCTTGAAAAGAGAATTCCCGTGTGCTTGCATTACATGTATATACACTTATATATATATAAATATCTATATCTTTATATGACTGTAGTACGTTTATATCTGTAACTGTGTGTGTGTGTTTGACTAATTTGATTCATTTCCATTTGAATTAAATAAGATAAAATATGGTGCACATTAATATGGATATGAAGGAAATCTCGACTCAAATTAGGCGTAACATCACCATATTTGCATAAATATGTCATGCAAACATTTATCATGGCGATGGGAGCAGGATAGAACGGCGTATATTTACATACGTAATTCTGTTAGCGTTCTCTCTCTCTCTCTCTCGTTCGTTCCTCTTAGTCTGTGAGGGGAGAAGTGGAGGAAAAGGGGGAAAGGAATTACCAGAGACGAGGGAGAATAATGCTAACTGTGTGTGTGAGGAAGGAGAAACAACCAACCTCCGATTCTGTTTTCCATGTATCTGCTCGACGAGGCTGCTGGACGGGACTGTATAGTTTTCAGGGGCTGGAGACTAACCATAGAATAAAAGTAGGTAGACTTTACTCTGTGTGTATGTGTGACTTTTTTTTTTTTCTGGATAGAGGACAGAGAACAGCGGAACGGAAGCAGAGGCTAATACGCTGTGGTAGAAAGAGGATTGAGTTTGTGAGGACGGGTAGAAAAGTGAGATGAGGTGAAAGCAAAGACTGTTACCCTATTCCCCCCACTCTCCAAAAGCCCCGGCTCTTTATAGTTTTCCTTTTCATGAGCTTTGTTCGTAAGCTTTGTTAAGTCTTTGCTTTTAATTCATCTCTCAGCTCTTCTCTGAATGTGCGCAAAATAAGATAAATATGCCAGCCACAAATATCACCTATTATCATAAAGTTGTTTGTTTAATCACAACAATTATTTGGTATTTAATGGTGATTATTTTCCCATTTTTAACTATTAGCTTCTATGCTATTTCAAATAGAATCAATCTTAACCTGCTATTCTAGTGGCTAAAGCGCTCACTTTTAGTGTACGGGATTCTGGGTTCGATTTCCGGTGGAAGAATCTGGAAAGCATTGAACGGATTACACTTTAAACTGTGGTCCACTTCTCAAATTGTCTGGGTGCTGAATTCTAATACGAATAAGATCAACGCTCCAGTCGCACTGGGATGCTGCTTTTTGTGAGATCAGCGAGGTCAAGCAGATTCGGGTTTGGTCAGAGGAAATATGCGTGCTAGCACATTTCGAAGTGCACACAGCGTCGTGAGGATAATTGAGGAGCCACGTGAAAGAAAGAAGTAGCAAATTTCAATCAAGATTGAGGCAATGGGAACTTGATGTGCTGACCACACAAAAACCAAAGAAATGAGTGACACAAGCCGGTTAGTAGGCTCTGGCCACTAAGAGCCGTTACGCCAAGACCTTAGTTTAAACTACTTCAAATAGTGCAACAATAGTTTTAAGAATGCTCTTTGGAGTGTAGAGACGAAAATTGGTCCCATAGGTTATATTAATTCATATTTTCCTGGAAACCATAGATGTGATATTTGGTTGTTTCGTGGAAGAAACAATATGAGCTAACGCTTAAGAAAAGATTTCATCCAGCCAACTTAACAGACAGAGGATCCTTGACACCCAAGAGTGGTCAGTCGCGCGATATCGGAATATCCGTGGGTTGTCTCTTCATTTGTTCCGGGAAAACGGAACTATTGCGAGATTTCTGACAAAAAATAGTAATTCAAATTATTTCTTCTTATTGCTGAATTATTTTTTTTAAACGTTGAATTCTTATATATACATGAATCAGATTGCAAAGAGGCTTTTTATTTAATTCGCTCGCTTACTATTCTCAGGGGTTGTAGAAACGGGGAGAAAAGGGGAGCCTTGTCTTTCCAAACTATTTCCAGACCAGAAATTAGGTTCGTCTGGTATATGTTTAATAACTTATTTAATAGTTAATGCAAATGAGGAACGTTTATCAAACATCATCAATACAGTTTCTGAACCTAATTAAAACAACTAACATTAATCATATGCTTTATATTCTCATTTCCCTAACTAGGCACTCACTACTACATTTCATTGCATAATAATATCTGAGTTGATATTTTTTCGAGTTCTTTCCTTTACTGTTTTAACTTGCATAAACACAAAGTCACATAAACAGGCTACTATAAACAGCATTTGTCTTCTTATGAATAGTTTATTGAATCGTCTCTTACAAGCCGGTTTTTAACTTCAGTACTGTCAAGATCCGTCTTTTGATAAAATAGCATCGTGAAAATATATGCATATAGTATTATGTATGTATGGTGAGTTAAAATGATTTCATATTCTGAAAGAGGTCATTTGTTCTGCTTTTAGTATGTGAAAAGCTTGCCTCCCCTGAAATCAATGTTCTCCTAGAACAACCTACTGGCTACACCCCTGATTATCCTGTAATAAAAGTTATGAGTTCTATTTGCAAATCGAAATAAAATCCACTGGAAATTAGCTGCGGGACTCAACGCTCGTTTTACTAATTGTTTTATATGAAAACCTTTCAAAAGCGTGTATCATGACAACCAGTTGACACAAAAAGACGTAGTGTTCACGTATGTGTTCCTGATTCTTTTTTCTACTTCTTAAAGTGAACAGTTAATGTGTTACTTCAATATTTCTAAGTAGCACCTCTAGTATTGTCAAGATTGGTAGTAGCGCGAGAAGTCGCTAATTGCGCGAATTGTCAACACCGTTCAAAGCCAATTGGACGCCATGTGAAGCCAACTCAAGGTCATGACGCTTGTCATTTGAAACACACAATAGTATCAAGCTTTAAATTAATTGGAAATAAAGTAATAATACTATGCTTTGCATTAAAAAATCATTACAATATTGATGGGTCAAAAATGAGCCTATGTTCTTCAGAAGCATTATTTCTAGTATCTTCGCTGGGCGAATGTTAATGTCAAAAAATGCCACGAAATGGAATTTTTCCACGATTTCGCATCATTGGCGTGGAAATAAAGTTTGCTCGTGTAGTAATGGACGAACTGACAAACCAATATTTTCTCATTACTTCAAATAAACTTTCATGTAGAAGGGCAAGACAATTTATTAAACCTCATTATCCGAATGTGTATAGAAGAAAAATAAACTTTTGATAGAGAACAGATGCAAGCGCTGACTAAATTTCCTTTTTTTCTATTCCTTTATTTTCTTAATAAGATAGGTGCTCACAATACCGTATACCACATATTTTTCGCAACTAGATTTCGTTCTGTGCTAGTTTCTACTAGTCATGGTTATCAGATTTTATGAAATCAACAAAGCGGACATCTGGTAGAAACATTTATTTAGAAAATTAAAACAAGTATGTTCTTTTACAGTATACAGTATTTAAATGACTTCTTTACCACTGTACACAATTTAAAACATATTTTAAACAACAAACGTCAATTTTTATTGTATGCACTCAATAATGTTATTGCTGGGCAAATTTTAGGGACTAGTGCGCGAGCTCCGTTGTGGCTAAGCGGTTAGCGTACGCGCCTTTGGCGTGGGAGACCCGGGTTCGATTCCCTGTGGGAGCTCATGTGATTCGGATTCCATGTTAATCAGAAGGTCCAAGTCTCTTATCTCTTCTAACATCATCCCCCTCGAGAGAACGAGATCTTGGCACTTCAAACCATCTTATTACCTTAAACCAGCGTTTCCCAACCGGTGTGCCGCGGCACACTGGTGTGCCGTGAATGGGCCGCTGGTGTGCCGCGGGGAAATCGAAACAAAATTATTAATTCTATGGCAATCAGATTGCAAGACATAAGGGAAAATGTATATTTGTATTTCACAATACTATGAATCTACAATTTTAAGTTTGATACCGTGTACAATTTTAATGTTGAAAGAAGTATTTGTTATCATTATTATGACCATTGTTGCTCCTTTATTGTTGCACACTATTTCGTAACCTGAAATTTTAAAATATCATTCAATACTTCCGACAAAGCAAACATGCATACAAGTTACTTACATTTGTGTCTTAAAAGTAAAAGAGATTTGCTCGTTTGTTTGTTATTTAGTGATCTATCTTCTTAGTGAAAGGTTGGATACAGTTTTCGAAAAAGAAAGCGTAGTTTTGCAAACCTGAGTCCAATATTTCATTGAGTCGTTTTCTATTTTTAAATTAGAATGAAAAGTACAACATAATGATTAACCACGGAAGAAAACCAGTGATCGAACTTTCTTCTCCGTGAGAAAGATCATTATTTACAGAAAAAAATACCACGGTATTTTATATTTACAAATAATAATATTTATGAGTGTGCCGCGAGAATTCAAGTCACACCCATAGTGTGCCGCAAGTTGAAAAAGGTTGGGAAACGCTGCCTTAAACGTATGTTAGAATGTTGCAACACAGTTTGCAGTATATTACGTGTCAAATCCTAATTTCCAATGTTTCGACTCAATTTGATTCACCTATTTGTTGCTCTAGTCATATGCTCAAACCACAGATTATTGGGTTCACTGTGAATATTGACAGGCATGTGAGTTCAGAAATTATTTCAATAATTATGTTTTAGGTTCAGGCTTATACAAAACAGTAAGTGCATCCCATAAGGTGGATTACTAGGTGTTGTCGGTGCTATGCTAAACGCTGCTCGAATAGTGCAGCGTTGCCAGATAGTATCGAGTATTACTGATACCAGATAATAAAGGAAGTAATGATAGAATTCTGGTTGGATAATTACTGTAGAAATTAGTTTTCGACCTTTTCCGCAATTCAGAGCTAAGTTTCGCTTCTCAAACTGCAACGCTAGAATCCAGAATTTTTTTTTATTGTGACTACCACAGTAAACGTTCAAATTTGGCAACAACGCGTTATGGCGATCTGCGCAAGTTTCTTCGTAAAATCTATTTCCTTATATGTAAATTAATATTTAAGTAAAATGTAAAACATAACACGAAAAACGTTCGAACAATATATCTATTTCGTAATAAGATCGTTACTTTAAAATATTTTACACATACAAATGAACATTTCATAAAACTGAGGACTTCTAGTAAGATCTAGCAGCAAGTGCCATCTTGTGTGCTTATTGCAAAACGAATCAATTATTTTCTTTTATCTGTTATCCTTTTTGATATCAGGAGACACAACCAAATGAATCAGTGTCTTGTGTTGTAGCTGAAACATAACTCTATCTTATAGTACAATATTTATAATATGTAACGTTTCATTGCGCAGTAGTTAAGGAAATGAGCTAAAATATGTATAGACTTCCGGGCGATGATCCGCCATAAAGATTGCAACTTTTGAAATGCCCGCTATTTCTGTTCTAGTAAATTGGCGCCACTGAACGTTACATGATTTTCAACTGTTTTCTGTACGGGTAGGAATTTAATACTTCACGACGGAACAGTCTGTCGTCATAGTGAAAAAAATATTACAAATGTGTTGAATGTTGTGGGGAGATTGTTCGCAAATTCCGAGGGATGTTTGGGTCAACGCAGGCCCGTAGTAGTACGCCCCCCGTTATGGCCAGCCGAGTCAGCAAAAATTTTCTCGATTCTGATTGGCTGAGAGAGGTCACGTGACGTTAGGCCCCGCCCACGCGGGAAATTCAAATTTTCAGGTCACGTGGTATGACGTCATGAGTCACCCTGCGGGGAAATCCCTCATTCTCTTTTATGACCGGGATTTTTGAAATTTGTTCCCTTTTACGGGTAAGATGAGTGTTTATGATTGGTTGATAGCTGTCACGTGATTTTACACCCTACGATATTTGAAATTCGTTCCCTTTTACGGGTAAGATGAGTGTTTATGATTGGCTGACAGAGGTCACGTGATCTTAGGCCCTGGGATTTTTAAAATTCGTTCCCTTTTACGGGTAAGATGAGTGTTTATGATTGGCTGACAGAGGTCACGTGATCTTAGGCCCTGGGATTTTTAAAATTCGTTCCCTTTTACGGGTAAGATGAATCCTTTTGGTACCCCAATGCTGATTGGTTGATAGAGGTCACGTGATCTTAAGCCCTGTGACTTTTGAAATTCGTTCCCTTTTTACGAGTAAGATGAGTGTTTTGGTACCTCGATTCTGATTGGCCGACAGAGGTCACATGATCTTAGACCCGCCACACACCCCATGAGTGAAATATAGAGCGATATGTCGGTGATCACCCTAGACCTGGATTTTAGAATTTTGTCCCCCTTTTTATGGTTATGCGTAAAGTTCCCATGAAGGGTTCAACCTCCTCCTTAAATAACCCTTTTTTGGTATCATGATATTGTACTGAAGTTTACCTTAAATATTATCATTCTCTTTGACAGATAAGATGATTACCAGTTTTCTTACCTTGATGGAGAGACAGCTTGCCTTATACGTTTACGTATGGAGATCATGTCCATTAATTAGTTGCCTATGTCTCTGGAAGGAACAATGGTGAAAGAGGGTTGTCGCTTGTAGATTTCTTATAACACATTGTTGTGAGTTTAAGCGATTTTTTAAACGCTCAGTAAGCGCTTCATTAATAGAAACAGTGTTGCCAGATTTTTTCTTACCTAAACTGCTCCGATTCTTTTCGAAACGGTTCCGCAGAGTGCAAGAATTTTCAAACTAAAAATTTTTTCGAACTAAAAAATTTCAAAACTAAAAAAATTTTAAACAAAAATTTTCGAACTAAAAATTTTGAAACAAAAAAAAAGTTTCAAACAAAATTTTCGAACTAAAAATTTTGAAACAAAAATTACAAAAAATTTTCGAACTAAAAATTTAAACAATTTTTTGAACAAAAAATTTTAAACTAAAAACTTTCGAACTAAATTTTCAGATCAAAAATTTTTCGAACAAAAAATTTTCGAACCAAAAAAAATTTCAAAAAATTTCGAACCAATTTTTAAAAACAAGTTTCGAACTAAAGTTGTAAACCACATCTAAAAATTTTCAAATCCAAATTTTTCGAACTAAATTAAAAATCAAATTTTGGACACTAAAAAAATTCTTTAATTATTTTTTCGAACAAAATCATGTAAACCAAATCTTGAATATATTTTCCACCTTAAATTTTCAAGATTACCATGATTTGAAAACAAGTGTTCAGGGTTTCAAGAAATAATAAAACATATTTTTTTTCAACTTGTTGTATTTTAACGAAAGGTATGTGCTCTTCCTATACATGTTTATTAACATAATAAATACAGGATCTAGTTTAATGAATATGTTGGACGTATCATCATCTTCGAATGTTGTAGACGTATCCTGTAAAGAAAAAGAAGAAACGACGGATTACTTTATGAATTCTCTTTTTTTTTTCCTGAAACAATAAAAAATGAGTCAATATTGATAAGAGAGAAATAAAACTTACTCGTAAATGATGGATCTGTTTAGGCTCATCTTCCTCCTCGGGTACGAGATAACAGCATTTCTTCTACTAATGGTGGTTTACGAACTTTTTCTGGGTACTGCATTTTTCTAGGTGTTGCTCCTTTATGGTCAAGGTTCCTCCTTCGGTACGAGATGACTGCATTTCTTCCACTGATGGTGGTGTTGATGGTTTATGAACTCTTGTGGGTACTTCATTTTCTTCTTGGTGTTGCTGCTTTGTGGTTAAGGAAGGGAAAGAAGAAAAGGAAAAGGAAAAAAGAAATGGCGGCCTTATTGGGTATTTACAGTTTTTTCTTCTTCATCTTCTTTTTCCAGTTCCATCTTCTGTTTTTTAACGTACCCGTACGGAACCGTATCATAGGAATTGAGTTCTTTAAATCGACGTTTTGTGTACTGGATGCTGTACATTTTTTCTTCTTTGCGTGTGACGATGGTATGGTCTTTGGTCCTGCATATTTTATGTGGGATAGTGATGGTGACTTGTCCACGGCATTGATTTGTAATCATTTCTTTTAGCGTGTTGAAATTTAATTGCTGTCCTGCATTGTAATTTAATGTAAATCCTCTAATTTTACATATGTAGCTGGTGACGTTGGTATCCGGATTGTATATTTCTAGGCTGTAATTTTTTGGTCCTCCACTGACAAATGTCTTGATGTATGCTCGTGGTCCATAAGACTCCATCTCGTCCGATAAGCATCCCAAGTACGTTGAAGGTTCAATGGTTGGCTCCCCGGGCTTTTCTGTAAATATCACAGAATCCGTGTCGAAATATAAAACACGTTCCTGCAACATTTCCAGGTACTTGTACAGTTCCAGACGTGCCTGACATGTTGTAAATGCACCTAACACGACATTGGTGTTTCGGTTTTGAACAGGCACATGTTCATTGTACTCCCAGAACGCATACAACATCGTATCATTGATGGGTACAATTTGATGGGTTTAATGTCGGGGGAAGTGAGTTTTTCATAAAATTCTTCCAGCCGATCAATAATTGTGGTCTGGCTAAAGTTTGATCTTTGCGAAAGTTTTCCCCAAAGAGCATTAACACAAAGCTTAGATAAACTTCTTCGTGTAGGATTATTTTCAATTTTGGTCGGATCCAATGCAATACCTTCACGCTCCAGGACGGTTTGTATGAATTTTGATTTGTCTTCTTCGGTCACACAGGAACTGGGCCAGCCAGACGCTTCCATTTTTGATTTTAAAAATGTATTGATATATTCCGTGAACAAGCCACCTGTTTTCGTGATGGGATCATATTGTTCAATGTCATAATCCCAAATTTCAAAAATTTCCACTGGTTGATATCCTAATTCTACTGCTTTCTGGATTTCATATGATACCCATGTTCCAGTGAGGCATCGCTCCTGATCGTTGTGCGTACACGTTGCTGTAGGGTCTGGGTTCATTTCTTCGGCACACGCAGCACACAGTGGAAAGAGTAGTTTCTTGTTACATCGGTAAGGCAGGAGACCATGATAAAGATGGCGACTTGGCAATATCGTCATTTTGATTAGACCATTGACTTTATTTATTGGTGGTATATTTTCATCACCCTGTAGATAAATTCGTGGATGGCCTACAGGGTATTTAGCACACTTATTGATGTAAGGATAAAGCGAGACAATATCGTAATATTTTATTACTTCCCCCGCTTTTTCATCGACTTGGTGGTACAATTTCACGCAATTGGTCCTTCCTCCAAAAAAGCTACCTCTTGGATTTAATGGTCTGCGGTTCATGTACGGGTGATTCTTCAGATACGTCGCCATTGCAGGATTCTGTTTTAAGAACTGATTAAATTCGCACTCCCACATTTCATGTACAATGTACCCCAATTCACGCAGTCTTGCATTTTTTCTTTGCGTTCGTTCATAACGGAATTCCATGGTGTCTTCTGGATTGCTGTAGATGGGCTGATTACGGCCTGTAGTAAAACATACTTTACACCCGTGATAAAAGCAGCCGGCATGCTCGTAGACGTGCTCCTCTAACGTCTCAGGATCTTGGTAGTAGCCATCAACATGGAATCCCGCAATAAACACTTCTTTTTGTCGGGCCGCATGTAAGATTTGTTTTTCTTCGGTTTTTTCAATGTAGGCCAGCCATTGCATTGCAGCGATCGATTGGGTACTTCTCCATCGATAGCCATGTGCCGGTAGAATTCCAATAGTGTTGGGTTTAAGGAAATTCCGGCGGAATACTAGATTGGAAGCACTGGCAATCGTGATCGTCTCCAAGAAGGGATTCACTTTGGTTTCTGTTTCAAATGACGTCATAAACGAAACACATGCTTGTCGCAGTACATTGACATCTTGAATACAATACTTGAGAATTTCTTTCTGAAAATCAAACGTGTCATTACGATGATCGTTGTACCACTGCATGAACTTGTTTCTGTCTTCGACGGCCATTTCATCTGCACCATAATACTTCGTTTCTGGAAGTGGTCCAATATACGATTGATTCTCCTTGGTGTTGAAGAAATGCGGGAAGTAGCCTTTGGTTGCGGGTAAATTGAACGCTTTTGACAATTTACTTAATGCCATAGGCAAGAAGTTCAACGAGTCAATGAACGTCAGATTATTCAAGGTTAAACTCAGTATCTTGGTCCCATTTAATATGACGTCAGGTCTCCATTGACATTGTTCTACCATGGTCTTTAGGATAAAATGTCCATCGTAGCCCTTAGCGTTGTGCGCGACACAGAAAATCCTATTTATATTGGGACGACGTTCCCGCAAGTACTGGAGAAAATTATAAACTGGATCCTCTCCTTGGAAAATATGCTGGCGCTGACCACACGTACAGCAAGACTGCTGGATATTATTGTTTTCAACACATGCATAACATACTTGTTGTGCAACCAATAAATTTGGAATGTGTACATACGTATTATCGCCAATATTCGTGTCCTGCATAGATTCTATATCATAGAATATCAACAAGGCTTTCTTTGCGTGCATGAGTGAAGGAACACCTGGTTTCAAGCATTGTCGATCAGGAAGCATAAAACATTGATGTGATCCTGGAACAATCTTCTTACAAACATTGCAAAAGATCTCATTGCAATCATGAATGCGTTGTCCACTTCGTACAAAAGAATAAACTCTGTAGCATTTAGTACATTGCTTCACCATTTTGCATATAGGTTCCCCTTGATGATATATTGCATTCCGATGATTATTAAAACATTGTTCCCCATAAAATTGACGATTGCAGTCGTTGCATAATATCAGCGTTTGGTTCTTGTCGCATAGAGGTCTCTGTAAACATTTGGAGCATGTTACAGGACAATTTTTCACATGTTCATTGCGTTTACTATACTTTTTATGGCACGCTTCACAGTAGAACTTGGTTGCAAAACAAGCAGTTAAAGATTGAATGATATCAAAATGGTCAGCCAAACAAATTAAATTTATGGGAGTGCGATTTTCGTCGTTGGGCCCCTCGTACATGATGTCACGGCCTGTGAAACTAGTATACACAGTAATTTTATATTCTTTAAGGTATGCCTGGAATTGTCGAATTTCATTTACACTGGCACCATGATCCAAAGTGACTCCTGCATTTGCACATAACGCATTCACTTCATCGTCCACAACACATTTCGATTGATGTTTATACTGCTTATGTCGTTTCATATCTGTATTCTTGTATTTTTTCAGGCCAATAGCAATAACAATGGCGTACGCCAGACACCTTGAGTCTTGATTTTTTACTCGTACAATCCCACGCTTGCAACGTAACAATTCTTCATTTTGAAGTATTCCTTGTGCTAAACGATCTCCATATCCGTATCCTCTTGGAATATCCACACGATGAAAATGAACCGTGAATGGTTCGTGCAGGAGAAATGCATTGTTACTTTGTAACACTCTTTCGAACGAGGCCCACATCGTTTCCAGAGTCAGGTTTCGCGCTTGGCGAAAACTCACCCAAAATGGTTTATTCGTATTCCGTGGTGATATTACTGATAAACCAACCATCGCCTCATCGTCGACATTGACTAATAAATGGTCCAGCATTGCTTGGAAACTATTATGTACATACTGTATGATATCGGTTCCTACGGGTGGTGCGTTGAATTGAATTTCGAGCATTCTGCCCTCGATGTTAAATCGTCTATAATGACGAGTGATTTCATTGCGAACAGTAAAACCCGATTCGGCCATGGTTAAAAATGAAAACAAACAAACAGGTACGGTAAAACAAATATGTAATGGGAAAAAAGGAATTGAACAGCGTGAATTTACTACAAAAGAAAACAAGAAAGAAAAATCTTAATCATCTGATAAACAGGAAATCATAACATTCATGATAAATTCTTAACTAAGTGATTCATGTAAAGGTCCTGAGTTTGATTCCCTGGCGGTGGCGTTCAGAATCTCATTATGAAAGCACGTGTACTAGAAATTAAAGTTTTTAAAAATAATTATGTTACTGAAATGTGTATTTTATTGCTGTCAAACTCGAGACCATTGCATCAGCATGTAACTGACCTATCATTCTATAGTGATAAAAAGAATGCATGAATGAATGTTTCAACAGTACTGAGATGTGCTAAAGCACGCGTAAGCATTTTTTTCCACTCACAACGACCTTTAAATGATGCGTTTGCAAGTTGAAGAGATTCACCGAACATTAACGTAACACATACGTAATTGGTAAAACAAAATCTGTATAGCGTAAATCTTTTAACCAAATATTCATGCACTCTTTTTTATTTAAGCGGTTAGCGTACATGCTTCTAACATGGAAGGCCCTGGTTCAATCCTCGGTGGGGTTTGCTTTCACACATCGGATCGCTGTCAAGCCTTTTCTGAAATTTAATATTCTCACGCATTATCATACATTCTTTTCAAACTAAGCTAAATGGTTGACGTACACACCTCTGGCCCTGGTTCAATCCCGGGGCGGTTGCTCGAATATCACGTTAAACTGAAGGGACGCTAATGCTTTCAAAGGGTATCGAACCATATTATTCTCAGGCATAGTTTCTAAAATTTTGTAATGTATTCTTTTCAAAACTAAGCATACACATTTTTCTGGCCATGGTTCAATTCCCGACGGGTGCTCGCTGAAGGGACGCTAAACCATATCATTTATCGTGCTTACTTCTAATGTGTGGGGGTTCCTGATTCGTACTCCCACTTTCCCATTCCACTAATTTCTTCATAGTCTAAATATTTCGTACTAAAAGTAAAACAGTGTATTCGTGATCCGCCCACAAATATAAAATAAAAATGATTTTCGAATCTTGTGTGAAAAATAAAATCTCACTGAACTTACCTCAAATTCAATGAACAAAAAGTCGGTGCAGTAAAGCTTCTTAAATGAAGACACTTTTCAAGAACAGACCTTGTCACACGATAGTTGGGAGCGGTATAAGATTTGAAAAATGAAATTTAGATTTTTATTTAGGTCGCTGCGAAAACGACGTCACCGTCAGCCAATCAGAAACGAGGAAATTTATAAAATGACATCACAACGAACCAATCAAAACGCTCGCTGCTTTTGTCATGAATCACGAACCAAAACGATGTGTAACAATCGATCGTGACGTCATTCACGTTTCTCAATAGTATCGCAATTCCGATCCCAAATGATTTCTACATGTCACTACTTGTCGTAACTGTGACGACATTTCATTTTCATCATATTCCATACGAGAATGTCAATGTTTGCTTTTTTCATGAATCATGCTGACACGTTCGTAGTAAAACTAAAGTAATGCGATCCGCTGACGTTTGCATTTTTTCAATCATATGTGCTTCTATGTCGTCACACAAAGAACTCTATCAGCATTTTATTTTAATCCACGAACGGAAGCGTTACACTGTCAGATTTATTTTCTTAAAGTATAAGTGTATCCTTTTCAAGGACCATGGTTCGAAACCCACCAAGCATGATTAAATCCGAATTCATTCATAGCTAAGCGGTTAGGATACACATCTTTGGTTTGAAAGACCTGAGTTCGATTCCTGGAGAAACATTTCTTAGGATTTTTCTAAAACTTGGTTTCAATTTCTAGTTCGAAAATTTTAAAAGTTTAGTTCGATAAAAAGTTTGATTTGAGAAGCGTTACACTGTCAGATTTATTTTCTTAAAGTATATGTGTATCCTTTTCAAGGACCATGGTTCGAAACCCACCAAGATCGATTAAAACCGAATTCATTTAAGCGGTTAGCATACACATCTTTGGTTTGAAAGACCTGAGTTCGATTCCTGAAGAAACATTTCTTAGGATTTTTCTAAAACTTGGTTTCAATTTCTAGTTCGAAAATTTTAAAAGTTTAGTTCGATAAAAAGTTTGATTTGAAAATTTTTAGATGTGATTTACATCTTTAGTTCGAAACTTTTGTTTTTAAAAATGTTTTAGTTCGACAAAATTTTGTTTCAATTTTTTTAGTTCGAAATTTTTTTTTTGGGTTCGAAAATTTTTTCTTTGAAACTTTTTTTGTTTCAAAATTCTTTAGTTCGAAAATTTTTGTTTAAAATTTTTTTAGTTTTGAAATTTTTTTAGTTCGAAAAATTTTTTAGTTTAAAATTTCTTGTACTCTGCGGAACCGTTTCGAAAAGAATCGGAGCAGTTTAGGTAAGAAAAAATCTGGCAACACTGTTTCCATTAATGAAGCGCTTACTGAGCAATAAATCGCTTAAACTCACAACAATGTGTTATAAGAAATCTACAAGCGACACCCCTCTTTCACCATTGTTACTTCCAGAGACATAGGTTACTAATTCAAGGACAGGATCTCCATCAAGGTAAGAATCATCTTATCTGTCAAAGAGAACGATAATATTTAATGTAAACTTCAGTACAATATCATGATACCAAAAAGGGTTATTTAAGGAGGAGGTTGAACCCTCCATGGGAACTTTAAGGATAACCATAAAAGGGAACAAAATTCTAAAATACAGGTCTAGGGTGATCACCGACATATCGCTCTATATTTCACTCATGGGGTGTGTGGCGGGTCTAAGATCATGTGACCTCTGTTGGCCAATCAGAATCGAGGTACCAAAACACTCATCTTACTCGTAAAAAGGGAACGAATTTCAAAAGTCACAGGGCTTAAGATCACGTGACCTCTATCAACCAATCAGCATTGGGGTACCAAAAGGATTCATCTTACCCGTAAAAGGGAACGAATTTTAAAAATCCCAGGGCCTAAGATCACGTGACCTCTGTCAGCCAATCATAAACACTCATCTTACCCGTAAAAGGGAACGAATTTTAAAAATCCCAGGGCCTAAGATCACGTGACCTCTGTCAGCCAATCATAAACACTCATCTTACCCGTAAAAGGGAACGAATTTCAAATATCGTAGGGTGTAAAATCACGTGACAGCTATCAACCAATCATAAACACTCATCTTACCCGTAAAAGGGAACAAATTTCAAAAATCCCGGTCATAAAAGAGAATGAGGGATTTCCCCGCAGGGTGACTCATGACGTCATACCACGTGACCTGAAAATTTGAATTTCCCGCGTGGGCGGGGCCTAACGTCACGTGACCTCTCTCAGCCAATCAGAATCGAGAAAATTTTTGCTGACTCGGCTGGCCATAACGGGGGGCCTACTACTCCCGTAGCCAGCTCAAAAATGTAGGGGGGCCCGGTAGAAGTTAGGGGGGCCGACCCAACCATATTATAAATCATTACCATATTATAGTTCATTTGCAAGCCTAGCGCGAAAATTTTAGGGACGGCAGTAAAAATTTAGGGGGGCCTGGCCCCCCTTAACCTCCCAGGTGGATACGGGCCTAGGTCAACGTATTACACCGAATATTTTGACTGTGATGAAACTGTTTGTTAAATTTAAGAAAACTTACCTCAAAGTGGGTGTTTAGTACCTCAATTTGATTAAAACGGTTATTTTAAGGGTTATAGAGGTTTCAATATCCATGCCAAAAATAAAGTAATTCAAGAGCCCCTCAGGTTAGGATAATGGCACTCAGTGTAAACACTTTTCATTACAAATAAGATCATTTTGGAAAATTTAATTTTTAAGGGAGGAATGGAAAATACCAGTATCTATAGTTTTTCGCCACATTGCATTGAAATCGTTTTTGTCTGTCCAATCATCATGAAGAAGCGGCTGAACCGTTAGAAATGAGGTTTTGAATAAATTTAGCACTGTGCTCGAGCCGGGCTTTTATTGTTATCTTTATTAAAATTAGGGATGGGCACGAGCGAGTTTTCATTGAAACTCGACTCGACTCGAAACAGACATGTTCGAGCTCGACTCGAGAACTCGACTCGAAAAATTTCCTTCAGTTCGACTCGGAACTCGACTCGAATTTGACTCGAGTTTCAAGTGGAGTAGAGCTAAAATGGACCAAATCGAGTAGGGATGCGCAGGAGACGAGTCGAGACAGGATTTTCCTGACAAAATTCGAGTCGAGACACGGCTTTTCCAATAGAGAAATATACATTTTTCGAGTCGAGACATCAGTTTTGCAGCACATTTTCGAGCCGAGACAGTCACAATTCTTGTCTCGTTCGCATCCCTAAAATCAAGCTAAATTCTGTGTGTAGTTTCAAGTACCGGTACTTTCTTCAAGTATCCTACATAGACAATGTAATTATTATCAATGACACTACAATTCTACAAATTATTATTATTATTATTACTTTAACAATACCATGTATAAACATGAAAGTTAGAAGGTTTGTATCTGAATCCTAAAAACTAGTTGACTGCTGACCTTGGTAGTCATAAAGTCTAGGAGTCTAAGAGTCGTTCACGAGGTACTGGGTTTGAGTTCCGGAGAAGCAAATATCCGGGTCGGGCCAAAAATTGTTAAAAGTTAGAGGGCGCCGGCCAAACATGTTCAAAACTGCTAGTCCCATGTTTAGGATTGTCAACGGCATGAGCGGCTCGGCTCACAGCTCATTCACTATTGAGTTGAGCCAACAGCTCACCCAACCAAGCCGACTTGAGCCGAAACGACCGAGGTGATGGCTCACTCCAACCGAGCCGGCTCGAGACGATGGCTCACCTGAGCCTAGTCGGTGCCTCATCTCAACCGAGCCGACTCGAGTTGTTTGCTCAGTTGAACGGGCTTCTGCTTGGGCTCCAAAAACTTCGACCATGCAGGTCTCAGCCTTGGTGGTAAGAACTACAGTATATACTTATATTGGTGCTCACGACATTTGAGGCTGTCTCGTTATAAAAATCCATTGCCATCTTGTTAATCGACACGAGACGAGAAACGAGCAGTCTCCCATCTCGTAAGCAACACTAAAAATATTCCATATTACTGCTTACATTTCTCATAGCTTTTGCATTCCAGTCTAATCAGGCAATGATTTCAAACCGAATTAAACCAAGCTAAACGAGCGAGCCATTTATAAAACTCGACTCGATTCGAAACTCGACCTTAAAACAGTGACCCGGCTCGGAACTCGACTCGAGAATATTATCTTTGACTCGACTCGAAACTCGACTCGAATTCGTTTCGAGTTTCGAGTCGATTCGAGTTTTAGCTCGACTCGTGCCCATCCCTAATCAAAATACGTATTCTAAGGAAGAGAGACAGGGTTGAAAATGTGTGACGGAATTACAGTATCTTATGAGCCCCTTGCTTTGGGAGGTTGAAACTTGGTATATAAATTACTTATTAAAAACAAACGAATACGTGCATGCAACAGTATTTTCGGATTTTCTTCCTTCTTTTTATGTAGTGAGGAGAAAAGAAGGTTTAATTTCTATAATTTTATTGTCGTCGTGTAAACCTGAATTAGTCACTTTTATCAAAATACATACTTAAGTACGCGGGAGAAAAAAAAAAAAGAAATGAAATTTTTGAGTTTTACGTCCCACGCTTATGCCGGCTAGGCTAAAGGAGACTGTGAGGATGAGAAATTAATGTAATGGAGGAATGAATAAAGTGGGAGGAAACGGGAGAACCCCGAGAAAACGCACGCACACGGTGTTTGTGCACCACAAAGCTCATTTGGCGGGATCAGGGTTTGGACCCGGGACCCCATGCACCAGAGGTTACGGGGCGAGGGGTTTGAATTTTTCGCAAAGAATAATTTCTCATCATAAATCTATTTTCCCCGTTCTAAGCACACCATATTTACAAGTAATAGTTTATGGACCCATAAGCAGGCACACACCCGAAATTTTTTGGGGGAGGGTACTAAGTTTTGGGGGAGTCTAATAATACAAGACTATGTTTATGTAGTATCAAAGAGCGTTATTCTATAGCCGAAAAAAACGATAAGTAATTGTTAAGTTCCAACACCTATATTCTCATGAAAAATGATAAAATTAGATTGGCTTTTTCTTCATCAGAAAAGAAATAGTATAAATGACGAGTAAGATCAAATCTTTAGTCTATTTCAGGTATTTTTCTGCTAAACAAGTATAGTTTTTAAGAATGTGTACAAATGTATGTTCAGTTACGAAATTTTAGGGGGTTCGGACCCAGTGGAGCCCTTTGTGGGTGGACTTCTGGGTTAATATAATATATTTACAAGAGCCTCGAATGCCTAGGCTATCAATATTTACATTAAATAGTTTCTGGACCTACGTATTTTCGAATCAGGAACAGTTTCTTACATACAAGTTTTTGGGGGCACAACCCCCCCCCCGGAGGTGACCAAAATAATACAAATAGAATAGTACTGTGTGATAAAAATATGAACCCCTTCGAATACGAAGTGTGCTCCGCGGAACATTTTTGTGAAAGAAACTCTGATCGGGACGGACAACGCTTAAAATACAAGTAAAGTAACTGACTACTAGGTAGTAGAGTATACCCAAGTGCTGAAGAAAGACGAAAACACAAAACGAAAGAAAGAAAAAAGAAAAGAATGCTAATACTATGATTGAGTATTTGTCTAAGTGGTAGCTATGACGTCATCCAAATGGTTATGACCGCATCGTAATCGCTTTTCTTTCTCCTCCCCTTTCCCTCTAAACCCATCCCTCTCTCCCGCAAAGAAAAGTCTATTTGTCTCCATCGTATTAGGCTGAAGCGGTGGAGGACGTGTCCTAGATATTCCAGGGGGTTGCTAAGTTATCATCACCAAGTTCCTTGCGTATCCCCAGCTTTTCTCTTCACATCCAGAGACAGATTTGAATAGAAGATCCATAACATATACACAGAGCCACATTTCGGAGATAAATAGAGTCAAAAGGAAATATTGATAATAATTGCATTCCCCTAGTGACGGCACACATCGAAACAAGAAGACGCTTGCAGTCGAAAGATAGCGCGCGACTGCAGCCACCGCTCAACAGACGTCGACCAATTAAGCGAATTGCTTTTATTGATAACGTCCTAAAACGATCAATTTCAACAATGCCTCTACTACCACTTGCAATAATGTGTTCCCACCCTTAACAATCTCTTTTCATGGCTGCCTCTCAATAATGTGGATGAAGATATGAATCGGAGAAAAGGAACAAAATACTCTTTTTATTTCTTTTGGCAATCCGCAAACGATAAAACTAATGCAACGAATTAATAGAGGACGCGAGCGTCTCCATAAATCGATGTCTTCACTTTTCTTTTGTGTTCCGGATGCTGTCTGTCTCATGAGTTGTATCAGCTCATTCAATTAAAAAGCTTCTGTTAAAAAATCCAACACTATCTAGATATGGAAAGCAGTTCTTATTAAAAGGGAAAGGTTTAAAATGCACTTCTTCCGTTCGGTTGTTGTTATTTGAGGACCTATCACACATTTCCAGGAGTTTTACAGGGTATCTGCAGTGATATCACTATCTTTAATACGACGTGGAAAACAAATCTACAGTAATTTCTTTATATTGAATTTTGATGTTTTTATAATAGTGGCTTCTCACATTAATCAATTATATAAAGTGTATTCGTGAAGTTGCACAACCCAAAGTTTGATTGCATATATTTTTTGAACAAAGAACAATAAAGACCTGAAAATTGAAGCAAATGTTAAGCGTGTTTTATGTAAATCTTTTCGAGATCACGACTGATGTTGGAATTTGTAACATTTTTCTGTAGTAACGAAATAAAAGTACCGAAAGTGTAAAATAAAAATTGTACAGTACAAAATGAAGAAAATCAACATTCAGTTGCAGAAAACTGATTTCCTGCGGGCAAGGACGCCCATGTTGTGGTTTCCAAGGGGGGGGGGGGCAAATATAAGCAAGGTTTCAAATATAGTTTCAAATTTTGCTATAACTAATGTAAAAACTCTATTGGGCTTTCGATATTCCCAAGTACGATTTCCTCTTAGGGGGGGGCGAGCGCCCCACCTTGCCCCCCTGATGAGCGCCCTTGCCTGTGGGTGAATCTCTGCGTATATGTGCAGTATGCATCAACATTTATGTATTGGTGCAAAAATGTGACAAAGTTGATGCAGTGTTGCCATGTAAAAAGGCTATTTAATGCAAGTCCATAAAGTGGGTGTTTGTTGGACAGAAATGTGGCCCCTGCCAACATTGTTGTCCTAAAATTAGTGCAACGGGTGTGTTTTAGGTTAATTATTGATAAGTAATGAGAATTTTCCCATAACGGATAACCTGACAAGGGAACCTTCCGAAAATGATAGTTGCAGTGAAAGATGTGACCTATGCCAATTGAAAGAGCTCTAACAGAGATGAGCATTCCCAAAAAATTAGCTGCCCATAGCAATAGGTTCAAGAAACATAAGGGGTGGAAGTTCGGGAAACAGCAAGGTTGGACAAGGGGAAAAAGGGTAAATTTCGCAAAAAAAAGGGGGGGGGCACGGCAAAATACAATGCTGACAAGTGATGTACAGACTTGCCACAATAGAGAACAAATGAAGGCCACCAGTGGGTTAACAGTGTTGCCAACTGCAATGAAAAGTACGTGTTTTGCAAAGAGTACTATATGAAGTGAGTGTAATATTCAGTGTCAATCTGTCATGTAGAACATAAGATATGACGTTCATAATCAGTGGTACAATCTGACAAAAGAAAATAGAAAAAACAGAAGTACGAAAAATACGGAAAAGACGGAGTTGCCCATAACGCGCCACATTTGATCACGAGCTGTGCATATCAGAATCAGCACCAACTATGCAGGAAACCGACGTACCTAGAGTCGAAAAGAAAAACGAGTTCCAAAATTGGCAACACTGGCCATTAAAATCCAGACAAGTTTAATATAGTTAGGCCACTCGCTTCACAAAAAGAAAATTCCGGCAATAGGCATCACTCGGGATGCACCAATGCTGTAGTAATATTGATTCAATATCAAGTCGGAGAACATGAAATGGTTGTGTTAAGCCAACAACCGATAATAGAAGTAGTGAACATTATGTCATGGTTGGGTAGTATGTGGGAATATACAGGGTGTCCCACCAAACTTTGCGACCTGAAAAAATTGCGAAAGGAACAAAAATGTGACGGATCCAGCTGTGCTGGAATGTACCAAAGGCAGTGGGTAATAAAAGTCTGTGAGAAGCAAGTGCCCCCAGGATCCCCATCAGAGGGCCCCAGAAGCAAACTTCAAACTTTAAAATTACAACAGGGACCGAGTGGTACCTCTTTCGATAAATCGTGGAATGTTCATATCTTATGTTCTACATGACAGGTTGACACTGAATATTGAACTCACTTCATATAGTGCTCTTTGCAAAACATGTACTTTTAATCGCAGTTGGCAACACTGTTAACCGATTGGTCGCCTTCATTTGTTCCCTATTGTGGCAAGTATCTTTCTATACATCACTTGTCATCGTTGTATTTTGTCGTGCCCCAATTTTTTGCGGAATTTGCACTTTCCTTCCCTTGTCCAACCTTGCTGTTTCCCGAACTTCCACCCCTTATATTTCTTGAACCTATTGCTATGGGCAGCTAATTTTTTTGGAATGCTCATCTCTGTTACAGCTCTTTCAATTGACATAGGTCACATCTTTCACTGCAACTATCATTTTCGGAAGGTTCCCTTGTGAGTTTTTATGCAAATTCTTATTTTGTATATCCTATATACTTGATAAACGTCAACAAAATTGTCTGTGGGCGGAAAGTAAATTGAGTCTTCAATATGCTTGAAACCGGTCTTAACTGTCCAATTTTGTCGTGGAAAAGTATATGCTAGTATGGAAGTGATTTTGTGCAGGATTTGTTTTTTTTTCTTAAAAAAAAGATAAATAAATAAATAACAAATAAAAAGCACCAAGAAACATAAATTGTGTTATAGTATTTTTTAAAAAAACGGAAAAGAAAATAATTAACGGAAGAAAGTAAAATAAAGAGAAGAAAACGAGAACCAACCAATTTTGAAACGTTCCATGTGAAATTACTGAAGATTCTTCACTGGAGAATAAAGTGTTTCTATTTATGATTACGTAGAGTAAAAGATCGTAGCACAAAACCCTGATGGCACCACTAAATTCTGGCAACAAAATGTACTTATTTTCGACAACATTTTTACTTCTTTCTTACAAGTAAGTAAAATTCTTATTTCTAAACTCTTCCTAAATATAGAAGATGGGAGCTTATGTATAAATGAAGCGAATAAGTGTCATTGCAGTAGCTTCATTTTTCATATTTTGTAATTAATATAACGTGGAGAATTCAATACCAAAATGCTAGCTCCTTCATAGCTAAGCGGTTTAGTGTACGCGTCTTTGGCATGGGAGACCGGGATTCGATTCCTGGCGGGAGCTCATGTGGTTCGGATACTATGTTTATTAGTAGGTCCACGTCTCATATAGCCTCGCTGCTGAACGTGATGTTAAACTCATATCTCACTGAATGGGAATATTTGCCTCTCAAGATGAGATTTTGCAAAGTTTCAGGTTGTTATCATTGCTGTAGCCCTTTGCATACGTCTGACATGATTATAACTAGATACAATCTTAAAAATAAGTGTGGGTTTTCCTTGTTGAGAAAATACAGTAAATTTTTTATGTCTTAATATAACTGTGGAGCACAGCATTAAAAAAAATACTTTCCTTTCGGCATTTCGCGGAAGATTACATCATCTCTACAATAATTAAATTTGAATATTATGTTTCTTTAATTGTATTTCATTCTACAACTTTTATCTAGTCCTTTGGGAGTTAAGGATCTTCTCTACAGCGAAATTAAACTACCGCTAATTTTAGCGTTTTTCTGTAATATCTTCAAAACAAATAAAAATATTTGAAAAGTAGAAACGCAGTGAACTAGACAATACGATTTTGCATGTGATACCTTTATTATAATTGACCTATCCGTTTTTAGTATCCCACTATTTACAGAACCCGCAAAAAAAAAAAAATGCTAAATCTTTCTACAGTTACAAATCGAAAGCAGATAGATGAGTTGTGATAACGGTATCACACGCAAAATCGTATTATCTAGTTCACTATGTTTCTACTTTTCGATTATTTTTTATTTGGTTTGAAGATATTACAGAAAAACTCTAAAATTAGCGGTAGTTTAATTTCGCTGTAGTGAATACCCTTAAGCTCATTTGGAAGCCAGAGGCGGATCTAATCTAGCCCCAGGCCGGGCGACCTTATCCCCCAGTTATTTGATTGACAAAAAATAATTTAAGCTATTATTTATATATTTTTAAAAATTTATGGTAAACTCATGTTATACTTATTATATAGTCTAGATTCCGGCTGCAACACCCGGTTTTTACTTTATAGATCCGCCACTGTTGGAAGGTAGATTAAATGATGGCTGCATTACGGTCAGGTAGGCAGAAGAAAGCAACAAGTAGGAGGAAGAAGAACACAAATGAACGATGATTTGAAAAATAGAAGAAAATATTTTGAATTGAAAGAGGAAACGGAAGATCAAGAAACGTGTAAGAAACATTTCCAGGACCAAACCTAAAAGTTAAAAAAAAAAAAAAAAAAAAAAAAAAAATAGTCCCAGGACCTGCCAAAAGAGAATGTTTAGGGAAAGGCGTTGTACCTTTGAACACCTGTGCTTTTCTCGAATTCAGAGCTATCTAGGTGCAGTGATTAAAATTTGTTTGAAAGATTAAATGAAAAAAAAAGCACTACAAACGCATTTGGCTGTTGTGCCGAGTAATGTTCCTTTGAATTCACCTCCAAAACGAAGATTTTTTTGTAGTTACCTTTTGAGTTTTGTGCTCTTCGGTTTTCGCAACTTGTGATATTTATTTGTCCAAACTTGGGGTAGAATCATTGGTGAATACAGTAATATTTTTAGTTTTAACATCTGTTCAATATTTAAGCTAGTGGAGAACTTTTTTCGTAATGGTGACCCTCTTGTACCTATGAACATTAATGCATCGGGTACCTTTGAACGATAAATAATAGTGATTAAAGCTACACAATGTAAGTAGTTAAAACAATTGATATATTTTATATAGGTTAGGTTAGGATATAAAGTTATTAATTATAATTTTAAGTGGTTTCTATATATTCGCTTATTATATAACATAATATTAAGAGTTGTATATGCTCAACTTTATTGTTCACAAGTTTTTGTTAGAACTTCTCTTCAATTTTTAATTTAATGGATAAAATTTGAATTCTGGGAAACTTTTTATAGCTAAACCTTTTATTGCAATTTATAACTGTTAATATTTACGGCTTCTTTTTATATTATTGCCTCAGAAACGTTGTAATTATGACTTTGTTCAAAGGTACAAGAGGGTCTGTTCACACGACCATAGTGTACCTGTGAACAAAACGGATATGCTCTTGTTATATTCTATAAAAGCTAATGTAATTATGTAACACGTTTAAAATCATCCTATCTGATAGCAAAGAGATGGCACTTCAAGTATAAGACAAAAATTTTGGGAAAAGTGCTGAATATTAGCACCAAAATTTCGAGACTCTAAAAGCGTTCACAGGTAGAACGTCTTTCCCAAATAATAATAGAGGAGAAAACATGAATCACACACACACACACACACACATATATATATATATATATATACAGGGTGTAACAAACAGGTAAGGCAAAATTTCAGGGATTGATTTCTTATGGGTAGACAGCAAAAAAGTTCACATGACCTTATGTCGGAAAATGCATCGTTACAGAGTTACGGCCATTGAGCCATCTGAGGGTGTGAACGAGTCACATTCTGGTCGCCCCTCAATGTGACTCAATTTGAACCTCAGTAACTCAGCCTCTAATTAAGCTAGGAAGATCACTTTGGGATCAATGTATTTCTGAAGGACAAAGCTTTTCGCTGATATGCATTTTATGTATGTCAAAGGTACCATGGGGGACGGGAAAGGGTAAAGTACGTACTTTTTCGTTTTTTCATCAGAATCTTGGGGATAGTATTCCTTCTCTCTTGGAAGTACACTCATAAAATTTGGTGTGTGAAGCAATGAAACAGTCCACAATATGGTAATACCATTTATGTATACTTGTTGCGTTTTTTAAAAATGTTATTTCCTCCAGTACCCCTGTCTTGGCCATCTTCTTATGGACTTACTGGCAGACGCTTCTGCCCCTAACACTGTCCAATCTCTGTTCTTGTTCTCTCTCTCTTTCGTTGTTTGTAACCGGAACGCTAGGGGTGACGCTTTTCATGACCTGAGTTCTAATTTCTTATTTCAGGTCTCTTGTATGTTTTGTTATTTTTTAAGGCTGAAATACAAATATAATTAGTTAATACAATTATAATACAATAAACAAACGAAACAAGACAATTGGATACTACAACAACACAAGACCATTGCAAGGATTACATAAGATAAAAAATTAAATTTTCTGTGAACTGAATTAAATTATAAAGTAAAATGTTTTTTTTAATGTACCACATTATACTATTCAATAATTTCCTATTAAAATTATTTGTTCTGCCTATTTGTTTTTTCCCTGTATATACGAAATTGGTTTCTCTCCTGATTACCTTTTATTTATTTATTTAACTTTATGTTTTTCACTGCATGACGGGTTGTTTTTCCCCCCTTTTGACTAGACGGTAATGTAACCTATTTGGTTTCTTGTATGTGGTTTCAAAATATTATTATTATTATTAAATGTTAGGTTCTCTATATACCCAGAACAATAAAATACATACTATAAAATTAAAATTTAAGGTCTTCCGTTAATTCAAACATTTTTTAAAAGAATAAAACCTTAAAATAAAATATACTCTTATTATAGTTAAAAGACTAAAACCTATTCACATAACAAACAAAACACTCACATAATAACACAATACTTAATTTGAGTACTCGAAGGTCGAGGCTCGTAGACTAAGCATGAGGTATCGCTGTCTATTCCTGGCAAGATCCAGATTGATAATAGCTCTATTGATTTCTGATGTTTTTGTACATAGTCGATTTAAAATGGTTCTATATTCTTGATTTTTTTATTAACTCAAGTATGCCAAGTTCTTTAATATGTCTTACAGTATTCCTAGCAACCTGATCTTCCTCTAAATTCAAATTCCCACAGTAAAATAATACGCGGTCTGGAGATTGAACCTCATCACAATCAAACAAAAAATCAGACTCCAGCAGGCCTATCTTAGCAAATGTGGTCCGAAATGGCCCGATAAACATTGTATCGTATGCTTGTTAAGGTCCAATTCTCCACGCTTCAGTCTATCCCTTATTGATGGGAAGATTTCATACACTCTTCTTGAGTTTCTACTACTTTGCCAGTTTTCTTGCCATGTATTTAGTATATGCTCTTCAATATCTTCCATCGAATATATTCTTGTTTGAAATAAATGCTGCAGTTCATTATGGTTGCCTTTAAGTAGCCAATATTTACCGGCGGATCTTAAAATAGATAAATGAAATGGTTCGACGCCTAGGATCAGCTGTAGTGCCTCGACTGGTGTAGTCGCCATCGCAACGGACATTCTAAGTAAAATTTTCCTCTGTATGCTGTCTAACTTTAATCTAATTTTGACATTTTCTTTGAAAATGAAATGAAATCTTTAAGTTTTACGTCCCACGATTATGCCGGTTAGGCTAAAGGAGACGGTGATGATGAGAGATGAGTGAAATGGTGCAATGAGGAAAGTGGGAGGAAACGGGAGAACCCCGAGAAAACCCACGTTCACGGTGTTTGTCCACCACAAAGTCCACACGGCGCAAGCTGGGATCGAACCAGGGACCCCAAGCACCGGAGGTGAACGCTCTACCACTGAGCCATCGCGCCCCCACACTTTCTTTGATTCTGTAGCCCCAGGCACAAGTACCATAAGAAGCTATAGTTAAAAAAGATTCTCTTATAGTATAGTCTACAATGCCTTGGAGACTGTTTAGACTTGTTGCGTAGAATTCTTATACGGAGCCGATCTGAAAATACATGTAATTTTCAAACTAAGACAAAAAATTGGCAAATTTGCCCTCTCCCTTCTTTCCGCAGATAAGCAATAAATATACAAACAGTCTATTAACATATAGTGAACTATCTTATTGCTTCATATACCAATTTTTACGAGTGTACCCCCAAGGGGGAAGGTATGCCATTATCAAAATTCTGATGCAAAAGACGAAAAAGCACGTACTTTATCCTCCTCCCGTACCCGTCCGCCGTGGTATCACATATACTAAATGAAAATCGGCGGAAAACTTCGTCCTTCAGACACACATTGATACTAAAATGATCTTTCTAGTTTAATATGGGGCCTGAGTTATTGAAGGTTAAATTGAATCGCATTGATGGGAACCAAAATGTGACTATTTCATATCATCAAGCAGCTCAATGGCCGTAACTCTGTAACGATACATTTCCTGACGTATGGTCATATGAACGTTTTTGCTTGTCTACCCATAAGGAATACATCCCTGAAATTTTGCCGTACATTTTTGTTACACACGCAAGAAAAGAAGTTTTGAACGACTGACTGACTGATCAAAGCCCAGACCAAACTGCTTAAACTAACGTAGTAGTATTGGCTGCACTTTGCCGAACTTTTTGGCCCCTGGGTCCCTGCCCCAGGACCCATGGTCCCTGGCCCGGGGTCAATGACCTAGGGGTACCTAGGACCGCCCCCTCTAAATTTTGGCAGGGGTACCATGGCCCACCCCCTAAATTTTGGCAGGGGTACATAGGACCACCCCCCTTAAATTTTGGAAATTGCCAAATCTAAAAATTTGGTATGGTAGGGTAGGACCATAGTATGTACCTCTATCAGTATTGGGTGTCTATGTCGTTCCCTTTCATGGGTAAAAAATTGCCAAAAATTGAAATTTCGGAGGTTTTTGACCTAATTTATCCCCTTGGATGAGGTGTTATTACCCTATATGGTTATATGGGCGTATACAGGGGTCCATTACCTTTCATAAGACATGGGTATATTAACGCACCCATTGAAAAATTTGGGAGGGGTACCTTGGCTCACCCCTTAAATTTTGGAAATTGCCCAATTTAAACATTTGGTATTATAGTATAGGACCCTAATATGTATTATGATAAATTTGGATGGTCCACCTCGTTCCCTTTTAGGGGTACCAAATTGCCAAAATATAAACGTAAGCAATACGTAGTACCACGTGTTTGGTTTTGACCTAATTTATCCCCTTGGATGAGGTCCTATTACCTTATATGTTTATATGAGCGTATACAGGAGTCTATTGCCTTTCATAAGACATGGGTATATTGGTGCACCCCGGGAGGGGTACCTTGGCCCACCCCTTAAATTTTGGAAATTGACCAATTTAAACATTTGGTATTATAGTACTGCACCCTAACATGTATTATGATAAATTTGGGTGGTCCACCTTGTTCCCTTCTAGGGGTACAAATTTGCCAAAATATAAACGTAAGCAATACGTTGTACCACGTGTTTGGTATTTTGGCCCAATTTATTTCCTTGGATGAAGTCCTATTACCTTATATGGTTATGTATAGGGGTCTATTCCCTATCATAAGACATAGGTACATTTGTGCACCCCTTTAAAATTTAGGGAGGGGTACCTTGGCCCACCCCTTAAATTTTGGAAATTGCTCATTTTATATATTTGGTATTATAGTATTGGACCCTAACATGTATTATAATAAATTTGGGTGGTCCACCTCGTTCACTTCTAGGGCTACAAAATTGCCAAAATATAAACGTAAGCAATACGTTGTACCACGTGTTTGTTCTTTTGGCCCAATTTATCCTCTTGGATGTGGTTCTATTACCTTATATGGTTATGTATAGGGGTCTATTCCCTATCATAAGACATAGGTACATTTGTGCACTCCTTTAAAAATTTGGGAGGGGTACTTTGGCCCACCCCTTAAATTTTAGAAATTGCTCATTTTATATATGTGGTATTATAGTACTGGACCCTAACATGTATTATGATAAATTTGGGTGGTCCACATCGTTCGCTTTTAGGGGTACAAAATTGCCAAAATATAAACGTAAGCAATACGTTGTACCACGTGTTTGGTTTTGACCTAAGTTATCCCCTTGGATGAGATCCTATTACCTTATATGGTTATATGGTTATGTATAGGGGTCTATTCCCTATCATAAGACATAGGTACATTTGTGCACTCCTTTAAAAATTTGGGAGGGGTACCTTGGCCCACCCCTTAAATTTTAGAAATTGCTCATTTTATATATTTGGTATTATAGTACTGGACCCTAACATCTATTATGATAAATTTGGGTGGTCCACCTCGTTCCCTTTTAGGGGTACAAAATTGTCAAAATATAAACGTAAGCAATACGTTGTACCACGTGTTTGTTTTGGCTCAATTTATCCCCTTGGATGAGGTCCTATTACCTTATATGATTATATGGTTATGTATATTGGTCCATTCCTTATTATAAGACATGGGTATATTGATGCACCCTTTAAAAATTTGGGAGGGATACCTTGGCCCACCTCTTTATTTTGGAAATTGCCCAATTTAAACATTTGGTATAATAGTATAAGAGACCCTAATATATATATATATATATTACTATAAATTTGGGTGGTCCATCTCGTTCCCTTTCATGGGTACGAAATTGCCAAATTTTAGTACAACCACGTGTTTCGTTTTTCACCTAATTTATTCACTTGGATGAGGTCCTATTACCTAATATGATTATATGGTCATGTATAGGGGTCCATTTTCTATCATAAGACGTAGGTACATTGATGCACCCCGGGAGGGGTACCATAGCCAATCCCTTAAATTTTGGAAATTTTTCAATTTAAGCATTCGCTATCATAGTACATGACCTCAATATGTATCATGATAAATTTGGGTGGTCCACCTTGTTCCCTTTCATGAGTAAAAAAATGCCAAAATATAAACATAAGCAATATGTTGTATCACGTGTTTGGTTTTTGGCCCAATTTATCCCGTTTGATGCGGTCTTATTACCGTATATGGTCATATGGTCATGTATATAGGTACATTTCCTATCATAAGACATGAGTACATTGATGCACCCTTTAAAAATTTGGGAGGGGTATCTTGACTCATCCACTCAGTTTTAGAAATTGTTTAATATAAGCATTTGGTATCTTCGTACAGGTCTTCAATATGTACCACTATAAATTTGGATGGTCCACATCGTTCCCTTTCATGGGTAAAGAACTACCAAAAATCAAATTTCGGAGGTTATTGACCCTTTGATAAGTATTTAGCACGTTATATGGTTTATTACCTTTATATGTTTATGTTCTCTTTTAAATTTGGGAATTATAAAATAACATAATTTGGTAAACGTTTTCTAGGACCCATTGTAGATGTTGGTGTTCCTCTTATGGCCAAATATTCAAAATTTAAAGGTTATTGACCGGCTTTATTATTGAATAAGTACAGGATTTATTACTTTTTCATAAGACACAGGTGTATTTGTGTACCAATCTTAAATTTTGGGAGGGGTACATTTCTTATTGTCATATCAATAATTGGTAATTGGATAGTATCTCATTCATTGGGTAAATCATTATGATCACGTGATCAGTTATTGACCTATGATGGGATTAGGAGTCCAGGACATTGGTACATTTAAACTTTGTAGGATAATTTGAGAATGCGTCATTGGTATTGATTATTACAGCCAAATATAAACGTAAGCAATACGATGTACCACGTGATTGACCTTGATGAGGTAGTGTACAGGGATACATAGCTAACCTTATTGAATCTTATGACTCATAGTCTTAAGGGAATACATGCTACAACACTGGCAAAGTTATTGTTGATGCAATTTGATTGGTTGATCACTATCTTTCGTGCAATCTGATTGGCTGATCACTATCTTTCGTGCAATCTGATTGGTTGATGAGTTTCAAATCTTTGCTGCATTCAGTTTTGTTTTAACATTTAAAAAGTTTGAAACTTTGGTTTGACATTTTTTCGTTTGATATTTTTAGTTTAAAAATTTTTGTTTCGAAATTTTTTGTTTGAAAATTTTGTTTCAAAATTTTGTTTGAAACTTTTCGTTTGAAATTTTTGTTTGAAAAGTTTTTGTTTGAAATTTTTGTTTCAAAATTTTTTGTTTGTAAATTTTTGTTTCAATTTTTTTTGTTTAAATTTTTTTCGTTTGAAATTTTTCGTTTCCAAAATTTTTTTTCTGTTTAAAAATTTTTGTTTGAACAGTTTTGTTTGGAAAATTTTGTTTCAAATTTTTTTGTTTGAAAATTTTTGTTTGAAAATTTTTTTGTTTCAAAGTTTGGTTTGACATTTTTAAAAGTTTGTGCACTCATTAGTAAAGAACCGGAACTGTTTAGAACTAAAACGTCTGGCAACATTGTGGTGCAATAGTACACGTCAGAACATGATAATGCAACGTCATCAGTTTTGCATCATATATAAGTATCGTTCGAGTTAGTATTGATGATAACATCATCATGGCTACTTGTCTGCAGTTTCTAAACACACGTGATGTAATGAAATCATTTACCAAGATTACTGATTTACAACAGAATGTACCTTATAGAATCTTAGCTAGCCAAACGATCCCTACAAAGTTTGGATTAAGAATCGTAGTGAAGCTTGAAAATGATAAGAATATAATTTTACCAGCAAGATATTTTCCCATGGAAGCATCAAAACAAGAAGAACTGCTGCGTTTCTTAAATACTGGATCTGTATCTTTATGTTACAAAGGATTCTTGGGTCGAAGTCATCAATTTGAATTTAGTACACAGCCAGATTCGTCAGCAATTGTGATGAAATCATGAATCAGCACATTCCTTTGACGTCAGACATAGTTGTATGAATTTGGTTGGTCAGCATGACGTCAGCAACTGTGATGAAACCATGAATTCAAACGTCAGCACATTCCTTTCCAATGACGTCAGCCGTAGTTCTATAAATCAACCAATACACTGTCATCCCACGAAATCATTTGAGCAAGTGCTTTTCAGGAGGAAAGATGTGTACTTCTAACGATAAAGAGTTCATCTTCGCAAGCTATTATCCAATAAATATATTTCAAACAAAACATGTGATGATTGGTATCAGTGCTAAAACATTTGAACCAGTAATTCGATTGGGCAAAGCAGAACAATTTGGTGTACAACTGACCTGTGAAGAATGGCAAATATTATGTTCACGAATCGACCAAATGAACGATTATTTTCATGATGAGCTAAATGTGACCATAGTCAAATCATTAGGCTCAAATCATGAAGTGGTGATGCGTACAGTCCTCGAAGAGAAGATGGTGCTGTTACGTAAAAAGAGTACATTGCATGTCCCTCGCAACATGGTGTATCTAACGCAAACGGAATGGAACAAATTCATCAGCGTATTTCAGTGTGTTAAACATGCAGTGGAAGTGTGCAACAAAACAAGTATATTCCTGAAAAAGTACTATTTTGAAAAATGTGTTATGCATATTGTACAACATGTATCTAGATATTGTGATGGTTGTCAACATCGTTCGTGGGTGCATAACTGTATTGATAAACAGTTTATTTGTGATCAAATGGACATTGAGTTTCCACCAATTGATATCGCAATAGACCTTAAAAGACTTCAATTGGAATTAAAATTATACGCTAAAGACAAACTAGTGCAAGAAGTTCAAAATACATTGTATCGACAATATCCAGAACCACTATCTGGTATGGATGTATGTGGAGTGTAATAAAATGATCCATTTCAATGAATTGTGTTTTTTCATTTCAAGTACAACCCCATATTCTGATGTGTACTATTGCACCACAATGTTGCCAGAGGTTTTAGTTCTAAACAGTTCCGGTTCTTTACTAATGAGTGCACAAACTTTTAAAAATGTCAAACCAAACTTTGAAACAAAAAATTTTCAAACAAAAATTTTCAAACAAAAAAGTTTGAAACAAAATTTTCCAAACAAAACTGTTCAAACAAAAATTTTTAAACAGAAAAAAAATTTTGGAAACGAAAAATTTCAAACGAAAAAAATTTAAACAAAAAAATTGAAACAAAAATTTACAAACAAAAAATTTTGAAACAAAAATTTCAAACAAAAACTTTTCAAACAAAAATTTCAAACGAAAAGTTTCAAACAAAATTTTGAAACAAAATTTTCAAACAAAAAATTTCGAAACAAAAATTTTTAAACTAAAAATATCAAACGAAAAAATGTCAAACCAAAGTTTCAAACTTTTTAAATGTTAAAACAAAACTGAATGCAGCAAAGATTTGAAACTCATCAACCAATCAGATTGCACGAAAGATAGTGATCAGCCAATCAGATTGCACGAAAGATAGTGATCAACCAATCAAATTGCATCAACAATAACTTTGCCAGTGTTGTAGCATGTATTCCCTTAAGACTATGAGTCATAAGATTCAATAAGGTTAGCTATGTATCCCTGTACACTACCTCATCAAGGTCAATCACGTGGTACATCGTATTGCTTACGTTTATATTTGGCTGTAATAATCAATACCAATGACGCATTCTCAAATTATCCTACAAAGTTTAAATGTACCAATGTCCTGGACTCCTAATCCCATCATAGGTCAATAACTGATCACGTGATCATAATGATTTACCCAATGAATGAGATACTATCCAATTACCAATTATTGATATGACAATAAGAAATGTACCCCTCCCAAAATTTAAGATTGGTACACAAATACACCTGTGTCTTATGAAAAAGTAATAAATCCTGTACTTATTCAATAATAAAGCCGGTCAATAACCTTTAAATTTTGAATATTTGGCTATAAGAGGAGCACCAACATCTACAATGGGTCCTAGAAAACGTTTACCAAATTATGTTATTTTATAATTCCCAAATTTAAAAGAGAACATAAACATATAAAGGTAATAAACCACATAACGTGCTAAATACTTATCAAAGGGTCAATAACCTCCGAAATTTGATTTTTGGTAGTTCTTTACCCATGAAAGGGAACGATGTGGACCATCCAAATTTATAGTGGTACATATTGAAGACCTGTACGAAGATACCAAATGCTTATATTAAACAATTTCTAAAACTGAGTGGATGAGTCAAGATACCCCTCCCAAATTTTTAAAGGGTGCATCAATGTACTCATGTCTTATGATAGGAAATGTACCTATATACATGACCATATGACCATATACGGTAATAAGACCGCATCAAACGGGATAAATTGGGCCAAAAACCAAACACGTGATACAACATATTGCTTATGTTTATATTTTGGCATTTTTTTACTCATGAAAGGGAACAAGGTGGACCACCCAAATTTATCATGATACATATTGAGGTCATGTACTATGATAGCGAATGCTTAAATTGAAAAATTTCCAAAATTTAAGGGATTGGCTATGGTACCCCTCCCGGGGTGCATCAATGTACCTACGTCTTATGATAGAAAATGGACCCCTATACATGACCATATAATCATATTAGGTAATAGGACCTCATCCAAGTGAATAAATTAGGTGAAAAACGAAACACGTGGTTGTACTAAAATTTGGCAATTTCGTACCCATGAAAGGGAACGAGATGGACCACCCAAATTTATAGTAATATATATATATATATATATTAGGGTCTCTTATACTATTATACCAAATGTTTAAATTGGGCAATTTCCAAAATAAAGAGGTGGGCCAAGGTATCCCTCCCAAATTTTTAAAGGGTGCATCAATATACCCATGTCTTATAATAAGGAATGGACCAATATACATAACCATATAATCATATAAGGTAATAGGACCTCATCCAAGGGGATAAATTGAGCCAAAACAAACACGTGGTACAACGTATTGCTTACGTTTATATTTTGACAATTTTGTACCCCTAAAAGGGAACGAGGTGGACCACCCAAATTTATCATAATAGATGTTAGGGTCCAGTACTATAATACCAAATATATAAAATGAGCAATTTCTAAAATTTAAGGGGTGGGCCAAGGTACCCCTCCCAAATTTTTAAAGGAGTGCACAAATGTACCTATGTCTTATGATAGGGAATAGACCCCTATACATAACCATATAACCTTATAAGGTAATAGGATCTCATCCAAGGGGATAACTTAGGTCAAAACCAAACACGTGGTACAACGTATTGCTTACGTTTATATTTTGGCAATTTTGTACCCCTAAAAGCGAACGATGTGGACCACCCAAATTTATCATAATACATGTTAGGGTCCAGTACTATAATACCACATATATAAAATGAGCAATTTCTAAAATTTAAGGGGTGGGCCAAAGTACCCCTCCCAAATTTTTAAAGGAGTGCACAAATGTACCTATGTCTTATGATAGGGAATAGACCCCTATACATAACCATATAAGGTAATAGAACCTCATCCAAGAGGATAAATTGGGCCAAAAGAACAAACACGTGGTACAACGTATTGCTTACGTTTATATTTTGGCAATTTTGTAGCCCTAGAAGTGAACGAGGTGGACCACCCAAATTTATTATAATACATGTTAGGGTCCAATACTATAATACCAAATATATAAAATGAGCAATTTCCAAAATTTAAGGGGTGGGCCAAGGTACCCCTCCCTAAATTTTAAAGGGGGTGCACAAATGTACCTATGTCTTATGATAGGGAATAGACCCCTATACATAACCATATAAGGTAATAGGACTTCATCCAAGGAAATAAATTGGGCCAAAATACCAAACACGTGGTACAACGTATTGCTTACGTTTATATTTTGGCAAATTTGTACCCCTAGAAGGGAACAAGGTGGACCACCCAAATTTATCATAATACATGTTAGGGTGCAGTACTGTAATACCAAATGTTTAAATTGGTCAATTTCCAAAATTTAAGGGGTGGGCCAAGGTACCCCTCCCGGGGTGCACCAATATACCCATGTCTTATGAAAGGCAATAGACTCCTGTATACGCTCATATAAACATATAAGGTAATAGGACCTCATCCAAGGGGATAAATTAGGTCAAAACCAAACACGTGGTACTACGTATTGCTTACGTTTATATTTTGGCAATTTGGTACCCCTAAAAGGGAACGAGGTGGACCATCCAAATTTATCTTAATACATATTAGGGTCCTATACTATAATACCGAATGTTTAAATTGGGCAATTTCCAAAATTTAAGGGGTGAGCCAAGGTACCCCTCCCAAATTTTTCAATGGGTGCGTTAATATACCCATGTCTTATGAAAGGTAATGGACCCCTGTATACGCCCATATAACCATATAGGGTAATAACACCTCATCCAAGGGGATAAATTAGGTCAAAAACCTCCGAAATTTCAATTTTTGGCAATTTTTTACCCATGAAAGGGAACGACATAGACACCCAATACTGATAGAGGTACATACTATGGTCCTACCCTACCATACCAAATTTTTAGATTTGGCAATTTCCAAAATTTAAGGGGGGTGGTCCTATGTACCCCTGCCAAAATTTAGGGGGTGGGCCATGGTACCCCTGCCAAAATTTAGAGGTGGTGGTCCTAGGTACCCCTAGGTCATTGACCCCGGGCCAGGGACCATGGGTCCTGGGGCAGGGACCCAGGGGCCAAAAAGTTCGGCAAAGTGCAGCCAATACTACTAACGTATTCAAACAAGTAATTCCTATGTTGAGAAGTAAGCGTTAACGTAGGAATATAAAGGTGGCAATCGATTAACAGTATTCAAACAAGTACTCTCTACGTTAAGAAGAAAGAATTAACGGAGGAATATAAAGGTTGCAATTGATTAACAGTCTTCAAACAAGTAATTCCTACGTTAAGAAGAAAGAATTAACGGAAGAATATAAAAGTGGCAATTGATTAACAGTATTCAAACAAGTAATTCCTACGTTAATAAGAAAGAATTAACGGAGGAATATAAAGGTGACACTCGATTAACAGTATTCAAACAAGCAATTCCTACGTTAAGCAGAAAGAATTAACGGAGGAATATAAAGGTGACAATCGATTAACAGTATTCAAACAAGTAATTCCTACGTTAAGAAGAAAGAATTAACGGAGGAATATAAAGGTGACAATCGATTAACAGTGTTCAAATAAGTAATTCCTACGTTAAGAAGAAAGAATTAACGGAAGAATATAAAGGTGACAAGGAACCGAAAATTATTTCAAAATACTTGCAAGAAATTAATCTTTAAAAAATCCTCTCTTTTTACCCTATGTAGATCATGATAATGAGCACTCTATTGGAGCACAATGTATATTTATAATCATTTTATTTAACATTAAGTAAAACAAAAATAAAATGTAAGTTTATTCTAGCAATAACAATCTTTTGCTGTCTTTTGTAAGTAGTTATTTCTTGCAATTAGCCCACTTATTCTCCAGACTTGTTTCCAGGCGTCTGTGGTAAATCTACCTCTTGTTAACTCCTCCCCGCTTCCCCCTTTATGCTCCGTCTTCTTAGAATACCTCGCACAGCCCCACCTCCTGCGTCGATTGGGCGTCGGTTGCATTACGTCACAACCTCTCCCCCGCCCTCACGGTTGGAAACCGATTACAGACGACGAGAACCAGCTCCCTCACTCTATCGTCGAGATGCCTGTGTGTATGCGTGTGTATGCGCGTATAATTGCCTCTGTGTGTGTGTGTGTGTGTGTGAGAGAGAGAGAGAGAGAGAGAGAGAATCCGTATTTGTATACACGACGTTTGAAATGGCGCTCCATTCGTACGAGATGCAATTTCGACAGAACACACGTTTCTCCGCTCATAAATCTTTTGTTTCACCCTATGTTGTTCCATTCCTTATTTTAAAAGAATAAATACTACATAAATCTGTTTCATAAATATTCATCTAATAGTGTTCATATCCGAATGTGCCAAACTCTAATACTTTATTGCACTTCTAAGATATGGCGTTTTCATCTCACCCGTTCTTATTTTTTTATGTATATGATTCAGGGATCGAGTCTTGCTTGATACACGAAATTTTCGGCGATAATACAGCACCATGAAGCAACTTGAAAGCCTTAGAACTCTTTTGTGGATATATGGTTAGCGCACGGGATTAGATTCCTGGTGGGAGTTCTTGTTGGAACCTACGTTAAAATGCAAGTCAACATCTTATATAACCACAATACTGAACAGTAGCCTCAAAACAACCAACCATGAAAGTCCTTGGGTTAAACTATTGATCTTTATAAGCTCTCCGAACGATTCTTAAATTAACCCATAATTCCTTAAGTATGTACTAGTGATGAGCAAACTATGGCCCGCGAGCCAGATGCAGTCCCCTGAAATATTCTGTCCGGCTCGCGACATAGTTCCTAATCTAACGAATGAAACGAAGAATAAAGTTACTTCTTGGACTGATTCGCTTCCAACGATCTGAGGCAGATAAACTGTTGAATTTGATACATCATTTCTTCCATAGATGGCACCACATGCCATCAACAACTTATTAACCAGAGACGTGATATTTCAATGTCAGGATGGAAAATTTTGGAAACACCCCTTGTAGCAAGTGTAGTTTTATGTATTAAACAACCAAATAGTACGTTCCATTCCTGCTTTCGTGGCTCTTTCAAAATTGGAGGTCACATCCGTGCATTTCCGATTTGAATATTACATCTCCAAAGTTGGGATTTCCATCATACTCTCACAAATGTGAGATAAAACTTACTTATTCTAAAAAGCAAATTAATTGACTTCAGTAAATGTGATCATTCTGCATTTTTGTGATAGTACAATTTTAATCTCTTCTTTTCTGAAGACTGGCAACAGTTTCAATATGTTTCCAGTTGTCGATTATACCTTATATCTTGCCATAAATAATTGAATCCTGGATGAAGCATAGCAAAGACAATGTAATGAGAATTTCAGAAACAGAAAACTATGGACTTCGCCTGTTACGGCTGCAACCCAACACTCCGCAGAGTTATTTGGGTTGTCTAACCGCACAGGCAGAATGGAATACGACATGCAAGAGAAGGAAGGAGTTGGATAAGTACGATGTGATTTGGTTCCTCATCTCTCAATTGTATTTATGATACTATCCTTCTTCTATAAAAATATTTCATTGTGTTCTTGAGTATTGCAATATATTTTAAGACTACCTATTCAAGCTATGATAGAGGATAATATTCGAGCGGCTCGGGACAAGACGATGGCATGTCACATTTTCTAACTTTCAAGGAAACCGGAGAAGAAAATTGAACATTCTGAAGCAATTCAATGCAATTTACACATACCAAACAAGCTTCCCCTCATATTTGCAGGTACATTCCCGAAACTAAACTACCTACATACTGTTCGGTAGACCGATTCCAACCTGTTGCACCTAATAACTCTATTTCACAGGAAGTGAAGCTCATTATTGTCTTCCCCCGAGACGCTCATGTAGAGGTGCCATTAAGGTTGGTGTAAAGGGACAAGTTTTGCCAATAGATGTCACTACAGTCTTCGTATCTCTCTCATGTATTTTTTATCTTTCACGAAAATTTACAATTTCTCTTTCAAATTTCAACCTAGAGACTTCAAATTTTTAGAAAAGGAACTTCATAACCTATCGAACGCAACAATCCGTGCCGATTTCCTATTTAGAATTTTCTTCATTTTTGAAACAGTTATATTGTTAAAGGTTTGGATATCTCTTTCAACAATTAAGCCATTTCAACAATGAAGAGAATTCTAAATTTAAAAATCGGCACGGATTATTCGGCAAAACCTGTCCCTTTAAACTAACCTTAAACACACTTGCCGCGACAACAGTCCCGCATGTCCCGTGATAAGGAGGGTCATTTCAACTTATTAAACTTAATACGCATACGACTTATGTTTGACTCCTGTCGTGAGCCGATTTTTCTGCCATTTTAATTTAGTTATCTGATTGTAATGGCTAATATTTGACTTTCGGTGATTTTGATTATGAAACTAAAATCGGCGTTAATTCTTCAAAAAAAAATGTAGAAAGAATATGTTATTTGCTAGCTGAATCACGTCATTACAGTTACAAGAAATTCAATAGTTATGGTATATTAAAAAAAAATACTTTACCCTTGTTGATAAGAACATTCTAATCTTGTCTATTTTCCGGTATCAATCGAAATCCAATTCTTGAATGTAATGTGCACTATTCTTACCTTTTCCCGGAATTTGAATAGGACAATCTTGAATCGTCTCCGTTTCTAAGACGATTGAAGTAGGCCCATAGCCAGAATATTAGCACAGCGAGGAGGCAGGGTCATTTTCGGGGCAGGGGGTAACGTGAGTTAAACTTGTATTTATACACACATCCCAATATGCAACTAAAGATTTTAGAGGAAGTTGAGGTGATCGCCAAGGCTCAGGCCCCGTGGTCATCCCATATCTACGGGCCTGGTTTCAAAGCCATGTTTTCAATTGCATTGTACCTCATATTAGTGTTTAGGTATTCCTTTTACCTTACTAAGCCTCCAGTGGACGTTCTTATTATGTTCATGAATATTCGAGATGAATAGTGGATAGCTATACCCGGTCCTAAAACATATCATAACCAATGTCTATAAGATGAACACATTTACTTTTGGACGTTCCGTAGGCACGTTTAATCGATATCTAGTGTACGTCTGTACGCAATGCGAGATAGCCTAAAGAGTGAATCCTCGAACTAATGTCTTACATCCACAAATTGAAGCAGTATCGTCATTTCAGGTTTTCCCAGGAAGATAAGATCATCCACTGATATAAAAGTTTCACATTTTTTAAAAAACAAAAATTAGTATATTTACTGTAGAATACATTAAAAAGCATGTGTTTCTCAAACTTAAGGGAGCAATTGCTTCCTATTGTCTCCAAATGATGTCCCTGAATTGTAGACCATACGCTGCTAACTGAATGACTTATTTTCCAGATGATTGGAAAACGAGAACCCTACAATAATGAGCACAATCACCTGACCAATTTTATGAACTTTGAGATATGGGAATTTTTATATGTTACGTGTACGCTATTATATGACGGCAAGGGTGCCGATTTCTCTGTAACTTTGGGGGAAGCCCATTCAGATGCAGAAGGTATATATGGGAATATATGGGAGACAAATTGAATTTAAATTATGCCAAATATTTTGTATTCTTAAATACAATGCGGGGGTTCACATGATCATTAGGGAGCCCGGGCCCCCTGGACCCTCCAGGATCGGCGCCCTTGTATGACGGGTTCTTGATCATCTCTGCGAGCAAATGGGTCCATTAAAAGGTGTATTGAATCTTCACATATTGGAATCACTCAAAGGAATATGTTGGAACGTTTGAGAATAATTAAATCTTTGATACGTACAGTTACATAAACAAGTAATTTAAGTAAATAAGATTCTAAGTATTCCGTAACAGTTTGACTTTTGTGGTTACCACTTTTAAAATATATTTTATGCCCATTCGTAACACTTCCAATATTATCAGAAGTTTTAAAACCGCTGTCCTAACGTGAAAGAAACATTCATACTTAAAACTACTACAAGTACGATATGCTTTTATAAACTTACTCTACAGGCTCGCCAGATGGCACATCTTACTTTAATGAAACAACTATAAAAGTTATTAAGAAAAATATTTAACTAAGTATCATAAGATTAATGTTATATTTTGAGTTGAAGATCTCTATGACTAATTGAATGTGGGGAGAGGTTTTGGACACTATTTATTTATTTACACTGAGTTCTCTGTAATCGATTTTATTGAAACTACTTGTACATTAAGAATTTTCATTCATGTGAGTAAATTGAAACAAGAAAATCAGTTTTTAAAATCTGGAGCTTGTGGAGTAGGGTTATTACCTGTGATGCTGTTGCATTTTATCTGAGTTGCCTATATGGGGCCTGAAGTTACAAAGGTGGTTTCGTTCATCGAAATCAAGGTTTCATGTATTTAAAAAAAAAAGATATACAGACTATTATTGCTCAGATTATACAGGTAAGAGAAAAAAAGACTAGATACATTACATAAGGTCCAATATGCTAACCGCTCACCATCATTCTTGTGATATAATCAGACACTGTGTAACAATGGGCGTGTTTTTAGTAGTTTCCGTCACTCTTTCCCGGGTGTAACCTCTGCCGATCCTTGCTCCATCTGGTCTCCCGTTCTACTGCTGCTCTTGAATGCATCTTTTTCACGCGCTACCCTGGTCAACTACTAAGTTCGTCACAAGGGAGCAGGTGAGGTTAGATTTCCATCGAAGTTACACCACCCGAGTGTAACGTGTTATCATGGGGGGTCAAAGTGGAACAAAACAAGCCCTGCGGGGCTTCTAACCTCCTTGCTCGCTGACGTTATTTCAGCTATGTTTTGCAAGCAAATAACTTGTTTTCTAATCAATAAAGTTGTGTGTGCAAAGTCGTGTCTTCCTGATTCGGCGAATACCTTAGGCTACTAAATTATCACACACCTGGGCAGGCGGCCATGTTCGGCGGATCAAGAATTCCTGTTTGGCCGAAAACTAGTCAAACGGAATTTATATCCAGAAAGGGATTTTTCCCAGCAAAGTCTAAACTTTTTCATAGCTTGATTTGTGCGGTATTGCCAATTTTCATGGAGGGTTAGGCTAATTATGGAACAAAACACTTCACTTAGTGATAAGTACAGAAAATATTTGTTTCTTTTCTACATTATTTTAAATTAAAGGTAATAACGTTTGATTAATTGTTTATGACAATTTAATACAATAAAAGTATGTAAAAAATCTTTCTCCCAGCATCTAAGAACAATAAGAAGTAAACAGAACTCAATTCAAGTCAAAGTATGTCGTTTTACCATCTCATTATTTATGAACTGCAAGGATATTAGCCGGCGCTACTTTGTCCAGAGTTTTATATCGAAGGATGTATGTGAGGGGAAAAGTCGAGAATACTGACTTGTGTGATCATTGTGGTTATAATGTGAATATATGTGCAGAATATATAAAGTGAGTCTTTTCCTTGATGTTATGGCTATAATTCTGTTGTGTACGAGTGCTTGTTGGTTATTATTATCTTCTTCCAGTGGTCTGCGTGAAGTCTTCTTTGGATTGTGAGTTTTTACATGTTACAGTGAGTACTGTGTTGAGTGAGGTAGTTTATTTGTTAAGAGTTCTTCTTTTGTTTTAATGTTCTTCCTTGGTTGGTGCAGTGTTCTTTGGTTGTTACTGTGTCCTTCCTTGGTTTGTACAGTGTTCTTCCTTGGCGCGTACAATGTTCTGAATTGATTACTGCAGAATTCATTATGTCATAGTGTTCTTCCATGTTTGAGTATATGTTTCTAAGTTATTGCTTGGAATGTTTGTGTGTTGTTAAGGTGGAATCTTCTTAATTTGGTAAAAAATTTCTTGTGAGGGTGTAGTCAAGCTGCATCCGTGAGAGAGTGCTCCACGGTCGTCACCAGCATTTAATACAAAGACGAAGGTTGTGTGGTTTTAAATATTTGTGAAAAATAATAATAGTTGTTTCGGTAAAAGATCATGAATGTATGTATTATATTTATAAGTTTGTTTGTTCTTTATAATAGTTAGTTGTTGCCTGTAAGATTGTTGTTGGATTTTGAGTATATTGTTTAACTTCTTCTGTGAAATGATAGTGATAGAAGTCCTTCACTTGCAGTTTTTGAAGATATTTTAGATTCAATAAATTGATTGTTTGTGCAATCGGTTGGAGTTCGGCCAATTCATATATTAGTTCTTTATTGCCATTGATTTGTAAAATATTTTTGATCCAATGTCATTCAGTGTTAGCTACTTAAGAAGTAAACACAAACAAGGGCGCCCATGTTGTGGTTTCCAAGGGGGGCAAGTATAAGCAACATTTCAAATGTAGTCTCAAATTTTGCGGTAACTATTTTAAAATATCTATTGGGTTTTCGATCTTCCGAAGCACAATTTCCTCTAAAGGGGGGGGGGAGAGCGCCCCACCTTGCCCCACTGATGGGCGCCCTTGTAGAAAAGTGAAAGGACAGTTACTGGTAGACACTCCTGAGAGATGTAAACAAATGCTTGTTTATAATTGGTCAATGGAAAATATAAATAAGTCCTTATCTCTGATTGGACTAACGCCTGTCTATGATATTTAAACAGAATTTTTAGAAATATTTATATCTTTATTTCGTTGTATATAAATTTGTTTTCTTAACAGTTTTCCCAAAAATATTTACCAATTGTTACTTATTAGAGTTAATATATAATATTCTTCTTTCTTCGTTATTAACAGATTAAAATATTTGTAATTAAGGAGTATGGAATTGCAGAAAGAACAACTTGACAGTGGAGCGACAGTTGCCTATTGCTGTAAGCAAAATTAGTTTTTTTAAAAGGTCATATCTAGATTTAAATGTTCGCAAAGTTCATATGAATTAAAATTATATAGAATCTTAATAGAATCCCTTATAATGCGTAAATAGCAATAAATAAATAAATAATAAAATAAAATAAAAAAATAGATGAAACATTGAAACTGGAATGAAATCCTATCATCCTTCAAATGAAAGCTCCACGTCTACCAGTAAATGCACGTCTGGTAGACGTGGAGCTCCACGTCTACCATCTCCGTTTGCAGTCTACCAGTAATTTTTTTCTATTTTTTCCAGTAATGAAAGTACAATCAACGACGTTATTCTTTGTGACCGGCTTTTTTTTAAAGAGCAAATTCATTCGCATCTGAACATGGGCGGCTGTGTTCGGCTGGGTACACTATAAAATTACAAGTTCCTTCATGGCTAAGCGGTTATCGTACGCGCCTTTGGCGTGGAAGACCCGGATTCAATTCCCCGCGGGAGCAAATGTGGTTCGGATTCCACGTTAATCAGTAGGTCCACGTCTCATATACCCTCACTGCTGAACGGGACGTTAAGCTCAAAATGAACTCAACTCAACTACAAACTTCCAAAATACAGAAATACAGAACAATACAAAATACAACAAGAAAAATGCAATTTATAACAAGCAATGAAGTGCTGAAAAAATTTTTGGACTTCATGGTAATAGTTCCGATAAGAAGTCCATGAGGATAGTGAGTTTGCTGAACAGATCCGGGGCCGCTTTCAGTTTTGGCATGTAGGTGTGTAGTGTGTGTACTATGTTGGTCAGATTTAAATCCTTCAGAAGTTGAAGAAGTTCTTTAAGAGTTTGGGTGATGTCTTCAGAGGATGATTTATCAACAGGAGACGTCTTCGGTGTTGAAGCTTCGATAGTGTGTGATATTGTATGCACAGGTCTTGAAGTGGATGTAGCAGTGATGTCTTGAATAGGTGCTGAACGTGAGATTGTGCTTGCTGGTGTTGTTTTCCTTTTTGCTTGTAGAATTTGTTGTATTCGTGGACATCCATAATAGTTTCGAAGGAATTTGTTTCACCAACTCATTTTTTTAAGGCTAGCATTCTTTTTAAGAGGGCTACATCCTCTTTTAGGGAAGGGTGTTGAGAGGAGCATTATGGGAATAAGGTATTGGTGGTTGGGCTATATGGGCTGTTACTTATTTATTAAACTTGTTTGATTAACATACGTATTATTGGAAAGGACATCACGATCTTTGCGATCATAAACATACTTGTGGGCGATCTGGAACATAAATCACATTAACAAATTGTAAAGTCCAATCTTCCAAACATAAAGAAACAAGAAAAGTTACGAAGCAAGGGCATAAATTACCCATATTTGCTTCTCTAAAAATTAAAAACTTGAAAGAGCCATTTTGAAATACGCAAATGTTTTTTTCCAACTCAATGTGTTCTTAACTTCTGTTCAACAAATTACCAAAATCCAACTCTGCGAGTTGTGTTGTCTCATGTATTTTAGATTTCAATATTTATTTATTAATACATGTACTTCACTGTATTATTCTTAATAAATTATTATATGGTAATTTTGGGTAGGAAAAGAAGATATGCACTTATTGCTAAAAATGTCCTGCGTTAGGCTTTCCGAAAAGTAATAGCCCTATCTCGTGGACAAAATTAATAATCATTTTTTCGCCTTCGGAAAAATTAGCGGATGACGAGGTAGCATCATTTGGAAGAAAAATCAACTGGACCAGTTTGAAAAGGAAAAAATTTCCTATCAAATAATTTCCAAGAGCAATTCGGGGATGACGATTGCATCTTTCAGCCCGATCGAGCACCTGTTCATACTGCACGGCCTGTGGCGGAATGATTACACGATTATAACATCTCTGTAATGGACTGGCATCCTATAGAACATCTTTTGGGATGTTTTGGAACGCCGACTTCGTGCCAGATCTCACCGACCTACATCGATACCTCTCCTCAGTTCAGCACCCCGTGAAGAATGGGCTGCCATTCTCCAAGAAACTTTCCAGCATCTGATTGAAAGTATGCCTGCGAGAGTGGAAGCTGTGCTTTTAATTGAGGGATCGAGGTAAGATATTTGGCCAATATAAACCGAAACATTCATATACTATAAAATACATTAGGTTTCACTGTCCTCAATTGTTTCCACGGATTAAAAAAATATTTTTCAGCCCTGAAACAATACAAGAAGGAACCAGTGGCGGACTTCGCCCGGGGCCGGGCGGGGACTAGGCTCCCCAGCTTTTTGAGTGACAAATAATTTAACTTATTATTTATATGTTTTTGGAAGTTTATAATAAGCTCACTATATGCCTATCATAGTCTGGGTTCTGATTGTCCCCCCCCCCCAGTTTTTACCTTCTAGACCCACCTCTAGAAGGAACCTACAGTTTAAAGTGGAACTGGGATTGGTATTCGGGTTTTATCTAAGATGTTTTCTGTTAGTATCGCCAGGAAATATTATTGCAATCTAATTTTAGTATTTCTACATGATCTCACCAGAAATCAATGTTTACTATGGCACAAAATGATGCATTTTTTTCTAATTAGAATACACTACTTATCTCCATAGCACAGAGAAAACAAACAGCATTGAAATTTCATACTTCCTAATCAGAATTCAAACATGATGACCCTTCTGTTGTGGCTGTATGGTTACCGTACGCGTTTTCGGCACGAGAGATCCGGGTTCGATTCCCAGCAGAAGCTTATGTGGTTCGAATACCATGTTAAACTGAAGATCTACGTCTCTTGCAGACTCGATGCTGAAAGGGACACTGAACTCAAACCCAATCCAAACATGATGCCTTTCGACTAGGAATCTAACATCTAAATTAAATGTTCGGATATTAAAAAGTTATTTTTTGTCCCAGAAGTAAAGGCACCTATAAAGACGAAGCCACACATTTCGTGCCTTCAGGGGAGTCCGGTGGATCACTAGGTGTTCCCAGTGCTATGCTAAACGCTGCTAACAGTGTGGCGTTGCCAGATAATGTCAAGTGTTTACTGATGCGAGATAATAAAGGAAGTAATAATGGAATTCTGCTTGGATAATTACTAGAGAAATTAGTTTTTGATCCTTACCTCAATTCCATTTCTCGAACTGCAACGCTAGAATCCAGGAATTTTCTTATTGTGACTACAACAGTAAACGTACAAATTTGGCAACAACACATTATGGCGTTCTGCGCAAGTTTCGTCTCAAAATCTATTTTCTTAAATGTAAATTAATATTTAAATAAAATATGAAACATAACACGAAAAACGGTCAAACAATATATCTATTTCGTAATAAGCTCGTTACTTTAAAATACTTTACACGTACAAATAAGCATTTCGTAAAACTGAGGACTTCTAGTAAGATCTTACAGCAAGTGCCATCTTGTGTGATTATTGTAAAACGAATCATATATTTTCGTTTATTTGTTACATTTTTTCGATATCAGGAGACACAACCAAATGAAACAGTGTCTTGTGCTGTAGCTGAAACATTACTCTATCTTATAGTACAATATTGATAATATGTAACGTTCCATTGCGCAGTAGTTAAGGCAATGAGCTAAATATGTACTGACTTCCGGGTGGTGATCCACCTTATAAAATGACTTTTAATACGATGTGACCAATACCCGTCGAATTGAAAGTGATGATAAATGATGTTGCCCTATATATCACTTGTCAGGGGAGAGAAGAAATTTAGGTTTACAGCAACCAGAGCTAATGTCTCTTCCAGCCATAGTTCTGATTGGATACGAATAAACCTGGAGCTCCTTCATGACTAAGCGGTTACCGTACGCGCCTATGGCGTGGGAAACCCAAGTTCGATTTCCGGAGGGAGCTCATGTGGTTCGGATTCCACGTTAATCAGTAGGTCCACGTCTCATATAGCCTCGCTGCTCAACGGGACGTTAAACTCAAAATCAACTCAACTCAACTAATAAAGCTGATCCTAGGAGCAAAGATAAATTGCATATAAAATTTGTGCAGGTCACTTCTACTAAATTTTATTACGGTACCTCAAAATTTGATTTGTTCCTCACTTCCCAGATATAATATTTCCAAAACCTCTACAGTAATGAGATTATTGCTACTTACTAGATAAGTTTTAGAATATAATGCACAATAATTCTGATCTTCAACAAGGTGAGATTCCGAACATCTGAGCAAATAATTGCGTTTGAATATCGAAATTCGCTGACAATTCTTACCATTTTGTTTGACAATCGCTGCTTGTCATTTTAAGTATTTTCTCAATTTTACAAGAGAAAGTACCGAAACATATTGTTGGTGTCACTATTTATTTCACTGAGTCTTGATATTACTTCTGTAAACGTAAATGTGATAAACCACAGTACACAATGCTTGTCTCTTGGTGTATTATTCCAATCTCAGATTGCTGCTAAGGTTTAATTAAAACCCTATTTCACCATTAATGCTCACATAGTAATCAGCATTATAAGATTGGTAATGAAATATTGATGATGTGCGCAATATAAACAAAAATCGTTCAAGTCATTTTCAAGAAAATTGCATTTCTTAAATTTTATTTTCAATCTTCAATAAACTACCCTTATTTTTGAGGGGGGCAAGAAAATTCGAAAAACCTCCCCCTGGGAAATCTTATAAAAGTACTAAGTTTAAAATTTTGTATTATCAATCGAAATTAAATAAAATAGTCTGATATTGAATTACCCTTTACTACTTCTCAATTTCTTTGTGGTGGACAAACATCGTATGTTTGGGTTTCTCTCGCGGTTCTCTCGTTTTCTCCCACTCTCTTCATTCCACCATTTCATTCATATCTCATCGTCACAGTCTCCTTTAGTCTCGCTAGCATAATCGTGGGACGTAAAACTGAGAGATTTTACGCCTCAAGTGTTTTGTGTGTATAACTTATCTGCAAAATTTTACTAGCTTTATACGCCGGCAGCTTTTAGTTTGGTTTACCGACTGTGTATTCCTTACAGTTGTTTTTAAGACAGAAGTTGACTATAATGTTAATACAACTATTTGCGCAATTACCATACGATATATAGTTCAACTTGAAAATACAGTGCGGAAATCAACTTTTGGCAACCAATGAAATTTTAGAATTTCTTACCTTACAACTGCGTAGTGGTGTGCTTTCCATTTTTTTTTCATTTTTGGCAAATCAAGGGGTCTATATAATATATGACCATACTGCCATTGACAATGCATTATTCGTGAGACCACCCACCACACATCACGCATTAATACACATGACACTTCTTTGTCTGTTGCCGATGAAAAGAGCAAACGTTCATATAAACGGAAAATGGAAATAAATATGGAAATGTGAACAAAAACCAAGAAACAATAGGGATGATAAACGATAACCAAACAATAAATTCAATGATTTAATAATAATGAAAAACAGAACGGAAATCACGTGAAGAACAAAACCAACTGCATGTATATTATTTCAGATATTAGTAAATATAATACATGTTACCGGAAATGAAGAAGAGAGGAATTCTAATTTATCGAAGCGAGAATCCAGAATTTTAAAAAAATATATGTACATACCATACATACACATTTTATCGAACTGCATTACGTCTGTTTTACAGAGAAAAAGAATAACATCTATTGTTTTTGTGCTGTTGTTAATGCATGATGAATGTAAAAGTGCACCAGGAAATATCTTTTGTCATTTATAACGCTAGCAGAATCATGATGAGAGTTTATGGTGTGGAAAATGCAAATGAAATTTTCTTTTTCTATTTTTTTAAAAAAAGCTACCATTAAAATACACGTATCTATAGGCATATATATCTGGCCACGCAGTCATCGGAGCATATAGATATGTCCGGTTAACAAATATTTCTATGCTTATCATATTGCTGTGGATCTTTGTGCGTTTGTATTTAAGTTATTATGACAACATAAATTTGATAAAATTGTGGCCACAACAAGTGAAGAAATGTAGAGTTGTGAATAAAATATTTTAGTTTAAGAAGGCAATTATTAAAATGTAATCATATCTATAAAATAATACACGAAATACCTATAAACAGAGATAAATATTTGAAGAGAGAAAAAATACAAAAAGGCTTTAATTGTGAGAACGTGTGCTACTGTCTTGGACCTTTTACTGTATGAATTTGTTAAGAAGAGATTTTAGAAGCACAAAAACTAATTGTGAATATTGTGTTTTCAATTAGATTGCATAGAAGAGTTTCTATTAAGATTGTATTAAGGATCTAGAAAAAATAGGGCAGAGTATAACTATACTGGAGATTTTTATATTTTATCTATTACAACCTTAATTCTTACCATTTCTTTTTATAATTTAGTCTGTTAATACAACAATTGAGCACAGAAATGATTAACTCTACAGTATTTATCTCTACAGTATATAAAAATGAAGGTGACTATATTTGTGACTCCATAACTCTTGAACCACCCGACTAATCTCGATCAAATTTTCAACATAGATGAGTTTCGGGCCTGGGATGGTTTCCATTATTTCACTTTGACGGTGCAACGTAATGGAATGGGAGTGGGAGATTTTGAAAATCATCAAAAATGACCGATATTAGTGCCTAATCCATAGTTTTTGGGCTCGCTGAGACAAACAATGACAATTCCGATACCGTTTAAATCCAAATTCAGCCCGCAACTTGGGGGAGGTGAGGGAAGGAAGATATATATATATATATATATATATATATATAAAGTGGTCGAAAATGAACGATATTAGTGTCGAATCCACTAGTTTTCGGGTCGGTGAGACGAATAGTGACATTTCCGATGCGGGTAATCAACGTTAGTAAGGAATTATTTAATTTTTTCAGAAGATTTAACTCAGTAATTTCGCTTTACATATAACTTGATTATTGCAACAAGTGAACTATAATACAATATTATAAATGGCGATCGATTTGAAATGCCTTTATTTCAAATACTTATAATAAACAAACAAGAACAGTTTGTTAGGTCGTCGACAGTAGTTAGTGTGTAAATTTTAAATAGCTAATGAATAGTAAGGGTTCATTTACATTTTTAAAAAATTTACGCAGTGAAAAGTAAAAATGAAGAATTCCTTGTCTCCCCAATCGCCTCCCACTACTCTACTTCATGTGAACATCATACTGAATTTAATCTAAGTGCAGGAATGTATTTATTGTCTGGCCAGAATATCAAATATAATTTTATCTCCCATATCTCCAAATTATGTATCCGTATCTGACCACACTGCTTAATTGGTATTGATAATTTTAGTATTGAAGCAAAGAAATGTTTGTAAAGTCCATCTGTATTATGAGAGCGGGGTGAAAAGTTCTTGGTCTGATCCAGAAATGGCACTCCAATCAGCAAAAAATTATTGTTCTTGCCTAGGGGCGCTTTTAAGTTGTTCGTGTAACAAGTGTCAACTTGTTCTCTCAAGTAGTTTGTGTGCAGGCATTGTTGCAGTTAGATGTCTTGCGTGTTAGTTGTGAAAATGGATAAACTTGAATATCGTGCAGTAATCACTTTTGTCGTTCTGGATGGATTAACCTCTACGAAAATTCATCCGAAGTTGACAAAAGTTTACGGGGACTCTGCTCCTTCCATGTCAACCATTAAAAAATGGGCAGCTGAATTTAAACGTGGTCGCACATCCCTCGAAGATTGCCCAGGTGAAGGAAGGCCGAAAACCGCAACCACACAGGAAACAATCGAAAAAGTGCATGATATCGTTGGACGACAGGCGAGTGAAGGTGAATGAAAAAGCTGAGAGTGTGAGATATGGGAGGAACGGGTGCGAAACATAGGGATGCGAAAACTCTGCTCAAGATGGGTGCCGCATTTACTGACTGCCGAGCAAAAGCAAATGCGAAAACGATTTTCGCAGCAATCTTTGGACCGATTCAAAAGGGATCCGACCGATTTTGTGCGACGATTTGTGACAATGGACGAGACATGGGTTTACCACTACACGCCAGAAATGAAACAGCACTTCAAGCAGTTGGTGGAAGCCGGTGATGCAGTGCCGAAGAAAGCGAAGACGATCGTATCGGCCGGAAAGGTCATGGCCAGTGTGTTTTGGAATGCGAAAGGGATCCTGTTAATTGATTACCTTGCAAAAGGGAGAACAATTATAGGCGAATATTACTCCAACCTTCTTGACCAAGATGCCAAAATTCGAGAGAAGAGGCTGGATTGAAAAAGAAAATTATCTTTCACCAGGACAATGCACATGTGCACAAGGGTGCATTGGCAATGGGAAAATTGCGGGATTTGGGGTACGATTTGCTCGACCATACCCCATGTTCTCCTGATTTGGCACCATCGCATTTCTATTTGTTTCCAAACTTGAAGAAATTTCTTTCTGGGAGGCGCTTCACATCGAATGAAGAAGTTGAGAGGGTCGTGGATTACTATTTTCACAACTTTCCGGACTCTCACTTCCGGGAAGGAATACTGATGTTGGAGAAACTCTGGACCAAGTGTATTGAAGTTAGTGGAAACTAGGTCGAAAAATAAAATCATTTTTGAACTGAAATTCGCAGTCTTTTATTGTCAGGCCAAGAAGTATTCACCCCGCCCTCGTACAGTACTTTCTTCTTGTTTTGAAGAACTCAATAGTATTATTCATAAACAATTCAGTAGCTAGATCATTTTATGAAGATAGAATAAAGATTTACAGTATATTTGAAGGTATTAACATATATTTAGTATTGAGATCGGCTTAATATTTTGAATAATTTGCTTATTAACTAATGATTTTAGATATAAATACAAGGTTTGTCCATAAAGTACTGAGACTGGCCGCCGCACGGCGTTCCAGTCGCCAGCTGGGTGCTCCCAGGAAAGGATTTATAGGGAGAAGTCTAAGCTAAGCAACGCACAAAGCGGCAGTAGCGTCCGAGCTCTGATGCAGTGAGAATTACGCCTGACATAAAAGCTGTGTTTGAGATTTTGTTACGTCAGAGAACGTGAGAAAGAAGCGTTCCCTGAAGCAGCATTACGCGATTACAGCTCTGAATCCAGGAGGTTTTTTCTTTGGCAACATTTTTGTTTAAACCACTCGTTGAAGGGAGTCCAGATCGCTTCATGGTTTCAATTGTCTCCCGTATGTACTTGAACTCACTGAACCACTGGGTAATCTGGGCCCTTGACAGGGCGTTGTCTTTGTAAGTCTCCTTGAACCAGCAAGCGTCTCGGAAGTGGTTTTACCATGTGAAAGCAAAATTTAATGTTAACGCTCCATTTTTCACTTTTACTGCCGTGACAAAAACTCAGAAAACAGGTTTTGCACCACGCGTGATCCTCACAGAGTGTCAGAGCTCGGACGCGATCAGCGTTGCCAACCTGATCAGAAGATGTTATCGTATGTAGCACTTAAAATTATCGTTTTTGCCGTAAAATTATCGTATATTTTGTTTCAAATCTAAATATCAAGCTGTGTTATTATTATTATTATTATTATTATTATTATTATTATTATTATTATTATTAAGAGGAAACTAATGCGAATGTCAGCAGCTAAAACTCTATTCTTGAATCTCCATAGAAAACAAGAATGAAGGTCTATTCTTTACGAGTCTATCGAAAAGAATTCTGTGGTTTTTCTTCAACACTTTATATGTTTACTTGTGAAAATTTATCTACATCAGGTAGCTAGTAATTCTCCCTTATTGATCGAGTAGATAACGCGGGTTTCATGTGTATGTGTTCAGTGTATGTTAAATCCCAGTGATCCGATTAACCAATTACATAGTAATAATAAACATGAGTAAACAGGTGAATTGGTTCGCATTTGTAATGTTTTGAGTAATTTTGTCACATTTGTTGCAAAATTCATACCTTTTTCACGCAATGAATGAAATTTCTTTCGAATTTCAAATATCCCCAGAACTATCTTTGCATTTTACCTAAAGCTATTAAATTATCGTATACTTTCCTATTATCGTACATCAGCTATTGTACATCGTACGGAGGTCAAAATTATCGTATTATTCGATAATTATCATACATGTTGGCAACGCTGGACGCGATTGTAGCCAGGTGCGTTGCTTAGCTTAAAACCCATGACTAATCTTCCCGCTGAAAAGCTCGCTGCTGGCGACTGGAGCGCCGCACGGTGGCCAGTTTCATTCCTTTATGGACAAACCAAGGATGTTATAAAATAGAGGATCTGCCCAAACATATCTTCATCATATGAACTCAATGAAACCAAAAAACAACCGAGCATCGTCTGAGCCGGCACGTCTGATTGGCTACTCTCGTTTCCGCCATGATTGTTGACTCGAAACATTGCGATCTTAGTGGCGCGGAGTGGGCAGATAGGTGTGGCGAAGCTGTGACGTATGGCTTCACGATTTTGTTGTATAGGCAGATCCCCTATTTTATAACATTCTTGGAACAAACCCTGTAACTTTCGGTCTAGCTCGCATCACACATTTTTTTAAAGGAAAAACTGAAGGGAGAAAGAAATTAATTCTCATCGGACGAATGTGAGGATAGTGTCTTAAGAAATAATTCTGGTTATTCGTTTTCTATACAGGAAAAGAAATATAGCTATGTTTCATCTTTGTAGGAAGCTGTGCATAAGAATACTACGTCAAATTAGATACAAAATCCAAATTAATATTACATGAACTAAACTTGCAAAAAAATAAATGTAAATATTATTGCTTCTCTCGTCTGCTTGACAATGAAAAAATCACTTCCATTTCTGAAACGGGAGTCATATGTTGAAGCAAGAATAAAACCATATGAAAATGTCAAAGTATATATATAAAATTGTATGATGTAAACAATCTTTCCTCTTGCTAAGCCGCGTCATTTTTTTTTTTTTATGTTTGTTTATTTTCGACCACTCTTTCGATCATCTCCACCCACTGGACCGCAGCAGCTCGAATTTCCTCTCTCCCGTCCGCTTGGAATCTCTTTCAGAGACCTCTAACTGAATTACTGATGAAACATCTCAATCAGCATCCCCCCTTCCTTCCTGTTCGCTCTCTGGACGCAGAAGATTCTTCTACGATCATAAAATCCTTGAGATATCTCGTCTTTTTTTCATGAGTTATGAAAGAGAACTGACATTCCCGGCTACTTCAAAACATTACAACTAGATGGCGCTGTATCTATCTTGTCCCGTTCTAATCCTTTTCGTGGATAGAGAATGCTCATTGGTTCATGTCATTTTCCACTTCTTCTTTTCTTTTTTTAAAATAAAAAAATATTTTTTTTTTCGTATTTTATCTGAGAACTGGCGACCTTCGACAAGAATTGTGGTCATATATCCAAGGCGACATATGTGCTAGAGTCAGTGAATTGGATACGAATTTCCACTGATAACTAGAGAAGATGGTCGACCACATTTTTCTAACCTCTTTGTTTCCCTCTGTTGGTACCCTCCGGAAAGGATTAAGGTCCGAAAGAACATTCCCCCACCCCTTTCCATTAAGTATGTCTCTTTCATTTTTTTCCTTCCAGATTACATCTTTTATTTTTCTACTTAACATTGGTTATATATATTTTTTGTTTTAAATTGAAGTCTTTGAGGTCATCCCACCAGGGATGTTCAAGAAAAACACGGACTTTTTCACATTGCTCGTTGATATGGCTTTAACAATATACTAAATGTATCTTATGGACATACAATGCATATACAAGATTTGTTCATTTAATTCCCAAATTGTTTTTCTCTTTCTCGAGGAGTAATTGTTAATTGTAGTTTTGAATCCTCACCACAAGTACATTTGACAACATCTCTTGATGATGTCACAGTGTTATCGCTCGCCTTAGCCTAGACTAAACTTGCTAACTATATGATAGTTTATCGTGATATACGATAATTTAAGCCTTAACGGTATGCTATACACAGTGGTGCCCCCCCCCTTATGTCCATGACGCACCCCCCGATTGTCTATCCGTAGGTGTTTTTCCATGAAAAAATCTTTTAGATTAATTTTTACACCCCCTCAAACATATTTATATAGATTTTTACCCCCCCCCAATATTTCAATGACGCAGTTTGCGTCATAGCCCCCCTTTGTGGGCACCCCTGCTATACAGGGTGTTACAAAAATGTGTAACCTTATTTTGGGGATATATTCCTCACATTAAAATAACAAAAAAGTTAGTACGTACAGCTCACAGATGACGAGAAGAACCCTAGCAGAAGTAGTGTGACGTAAGTATGGGCTCTCCCACTTTTTGCACGGGGATTTCAAACAAAGATGGTATAAATAGAGGATCTGCCCATATGTATCTTCATCCTATTAAATCGATGAAGCCAAAAAATAACCGAGCATCGGCACGTCTGATTGGCTACTCTCGTATCTGCCATCGCCTGGTTGGCTAATTTCGTTTCCGCCATGATTGTTGGCTCAAAACATTGCGATCTTATTGGGCGGAGTGGGCAGAGTAGGGGTGGCGAAACTTTAACGTATGGCTTGAAGATTTTGTTGTATGGGCAGATCCTCTATTTTATAAGATCCTTGGTTTCAAATGACACCATGAAATAGCACACAGATAACTATCCGGAGTAGCAGACGACATCTAAGTATAGACCACACCTCAAGAACCGAAAATGGACTTGACTGTGTCGTTGATCTTTCCCCGTTGCCCCTGTTTTAGGGTTCTTTTCGTCATCTGTGAGCTGTACCTGTGGTTGGAAGTGCACAATTTCGTACTTATTGAATGCCGAAAACGTGAAAAAAAACTTTAAAGGTCCATAGTTCCACTATTATAGGACCAATCGTAGTTGAGTCAAGACATCACTGAGGAACTAGTATGTAAACTATCCAAATATCCATCTTTCACAATTTCCAGTACTTGCAGAATCATTTTTAGAGAGGCTGTTTGGGAGTAGGGGAAAGTGGGGGAATACCACGCACTTAAGGTACATTTTCCAATATCTCACTAGAAATCAAACAAATTAACACGAGGAAAATGTATGTTGTAACTTAATCATTCTACTTTTATATTCGGTCATTGGTAGTGCTCCTTGATTTTCATAGGTTCTGTAAAAATAAATTTTGTGGAAAACGAGAAACGCGTGGTATTCCCCACCACATCGGGTAATCACACGCATTTCATCGGGTAATGGCACGCATTAATTACTAGCGCAAATTCCTTAACGTGAAGCATCAGAATCACTTTCCAAAAACTTTACTTTTTTGTTGACTGTACGTTTAGGTCTACTTCTAATTTGTTTCCTCAGGTTGTATTCATGTTTTCCACCAACATCGAATTTTCGAGTTTTCTTCTCAACTTTGCTTTCTTCGCTTACTGCTCTTTCTGAATTCAGCATCTTCCAATATTCGTTTGATTGAAGTAGAGGTTAAGATTTCTGAACGCTTTTTGTTATTTCGAGGAGTTGACTTGGCAGGCCTGGGGATAGGAAAAAAATTGTGAGACTTTCACAGCCTTATTTTGTAAAGAAGACGGTTGGACAAGCAATGGTAACTGATGTGATGATGTTCCGGGTAGTTGATGTTCTCGATTTAGCTCTATTTTCGTGGAAGATAGTTCTTCATTTTGGCGTAGACCTATATTAGTTTGAGCATTGGAAAGCAATTGGGAATTCACTTCTTCAGAACAGTAGCGTCATTTTAGATTTGGCTTTGGGGGGGGGGGGCAAGATCCCTTGATATAAGTAAAATTTCGCGTTTTTCACTGACTTGCTACTACTCTATTGATAACATCTATATAAATCTCAAACTCAGGGGGGGGGGCAAATGCCCCTCCCTGCCCCCCTAAATGACGCCTCTGCTTCAGAAGCCTATCTTTCATCTTCAAGTTCTACGGCCTGGAGTTCCTAAGTAGCTTCAAAATCTTCTTTTCTAAAAGTGTCCGGCAAATACCCGCTTGTTTAAAACCATTAACAGCTTTCTTCATATTTGCTGCTTTCAGATAAGCTCTATTGAAGATCTCAGCTAAGTCATATGAAGAAATTAACGTAGCGCTTCGCAAACAGTGTGCATTCTTGGTTAAAATATGTTTTAAGGGAAACAAAACAAAGTGATGTCTAGCGGTTGAAGTTTATGTGAAGTATACGGTGATATTGTAACCATAACAATTCTTTTCTCCTTACAAAAATTGTAAATTGCTAATGAAATATGATTCGTATGATCGTCCAAAATAAGTAGGACTGGATCACCTGTTATCTGTTTCGCAAAAAGAGCAAAATGTTGCAGCCACTAGATTCATTGCTCCACCCACGAATATATAGATCCACTAGATTGTTCTTTCTGCAGCTGAGGTGACATGCGTTTTCTTGGGTAGATAAACATAGGGGGTATGTAAAACCTGGCAGCTTTGTAACGGTTTTACCCCTTTCCCATGATATTAGTGCTCCGAGCTGTTTCACTCCCTTTTGATCCAAAATATGCCCTGTTGTCTATACTGTGAATATACCTGTTTCGTCAATGTTAAAGATCGAATCTTTGCAAAAAAGTATTTTTCGATAACTTCTGTCAGGTTCTTAAAATACCCTTTCACCTCTTCTTCATTGAATTCGTCGATCCTGTTAATACTAATTGCTTCAGGTTTCTTTAATATTATCGTTGAATTGTTCTTTAAAAACAATTCCAACCAATCTTTCCCAGCAAGTCGACTTTCTTTATTCAAATTGTGTTTGATATTATTAGCTTCTGCGTATTCATAAGGTATTCTGCGTAGTTCAATTGGAGACATTCCGTAAAACAACTTGGCTAAATGTAAAGCGTGATCAGCAAGTTCCACTTTTTGTGTAGAGCTGAATACAGCTTTTATTCCCATTTTCTTAGAACAGACAGTAACAACTTTCATTTCTGTTCTTAATGTAGCCTCATGTATCCCAAAAACATTTGCTACCTTTCTAATTTTTCTTTGGTCATTTATTGCTCCTATGGCGTTTGGCAGCTGTTCCAATGTCCATTTGCATTTTTCTGTTTGCCTAGTATCATGGCATCTGCAATATACATAAAAAGGGAAAAGAAACGCAGTATAAACTTTTTTGATAACTGCTTCGTGAAGGGGCAATACCACGCACAATGGACGACATGCGTGCAATTCCCCCATTCCAAGTCGAGAAAGAAAATTTGGACCTTCAGCCGTTTCACGTCGTTTCATATAAATATATTTAGCACGAACTTACTACTAACACACAAAGCTAAAACACTGTATACACAATATATAAATCAACGAAGTATTGCAATACATACTTCTAAATCTGTGAACGAAGTAAATTAGAAAAAATTACAGCAAAACAACATTTCGCCATGCCATGAACCACACCTAGCAGCAACTGGCGCCTCACTGATGCAATATGTCTTTCATAGTCTAAACTAGATAGTAGCACTAATCTGAATCAGTTTCGAAGCATTACAACTGAGAAAATAGGGTGCGTGGTATTCCCTCGTAGCGTGGCATTCCCCCACTTTCCCCTACTTGATCACTCTCCACCTACCTCTCTAAAAATTGGTGTTCAAGTACTGGAGCATTCTTAAACATGGATATTTGTTTAGTTCACATACCAGTTCCTCAGTGATGTCTTGACTCGACTACGACAGGTCCCATAGTAGTGTAGCTTTTAAAGTTCACTTCTTTTACGTTTTCGGCACCCTATAAATTCGAAACTTTCCACTTTTAAGCACAGCACTATGAACTTTTTTTTTTAACTTTAATGTGAAAAATCTGTTCCCAAAACATTGTGACAGATTTTTGTAAGCTGGTATACGATAACGCAATTGCGACAATAGGTGAATATACGATAATTTTAAAAGCACACTTTTTTTTTGGTGATTTTTGAATGTGCAAATAAAATGTAGATGCGCATTAAATAACTATAAAACACATACACACACATTGAAGTTTTTATCAGTCATTCCCGCTAAAATAAATCAATAACGTTTTGAGAATTAGCAAACGGTAACCCTGCATCCGTTCTTTAAATTCTATTACATTTGCGAGGGGGTGGAAACATTGTTGTTGACAGTGGCGTGTTTACGATTTTGTTTCGGGAGGGGCTTTGCTAACTTTCGGGGGGGAACTTTGCCTGGAAATGTGAAAATTCTGCAAGATATTTCATTTACTTTACTATACTAAGTAAGATTTCGAAGGGGGCTTAAGCCCGGAAGCCACCCCCCTAAATACGCCACTGGTTGTTGATCAGAATAGTGTTAATAAGGATATAAAACTGGTGGGTCCAATTTGGAATTTGAAACTGAAGATTACTATATAAGTTTATTATATATTATTGCTATTATTATATACTTGTTTCCTCTATTATATACTTGCTATCATGTGCATAACGAATATATGACAATTTTTCGTAATATACGATATATAAAAATTGATAATTTTGTTCTCTGCATTTGGCAACTCTGGCTTAGACATGTTAAGTGAGATGTAATCACTAGGGACGGCCAGAACCGGTTCCTGGTGGAACCAGTTTTCGGTTCTGAACGGATCCGGTTCCGGAACCGGCTTTTCGGATCCAGGTCTCGAACCGGTTTTTCGGATCCAGGTCTGGAATCTGTTCCCAAAATCCACGAGGAACCGGTTTCGCCGGAACTGGAACTTTGTGGTCATCCCTACGCTAAACCCGAGCTGCTGGCAGGCTGTGAACAGTGTGCTAGATGAAATGGTGGAAGCGACAGGCAGGTGCCCAGGAGGCGGCGGCTTGTCTCATTTGGCTAAACAAACTCGATAACTGGCAAACTCATTGGTTAAACAGGCAAACTGGCAAACTTTTTTGGCTAAACACCCACTGGTGGATCAAACATTTTTTTCTAGGGGAGAACACAAGCGCGCGGTCTTCTTTGCAGGTCTGTAACCGGTTCCTAAGATCCGGTTCTGGAACTGCGTTTTCGGATTCAGGTTCGGCATCGGTTCCGGAACCGATTCTGAAAACTGTATGTTCAAGAACAGGTTCCTCCGGAACCGGAACTTTGTGACTATTCCTAGTAATCACTTACAGTGTTTTGTGTGATCCGTGTCGGATTGTGAAATGGGTGATCGTAAGAAATGATGAATTTGTGTTAAAAACTTGTTTAATTTTTTTGAAAAAAAAAAAAAAGCTTCACAGAGATACGACATGCAATATGACAATCGCTAGTATATCAATGAGTCGCGCCATGACATTCCAGTGTAACAGTGAAATCCGTGCCGAAGATTCTTACCATGAATCAGGTGACTTGGATCACAATCAACAAGAGACTGTCAAAATCAGTCGCCAATGAACTGCTATTCCTGGCTTGTATCATCACAAAGAATAAATAATGCGTTTATGAATACGATCCCGAGACCAAGATAATATCATTCCGAAAAATCAAAAAGGCAGACAATCTGACCACAGATGAAAGTTCTACTGATTTTGTGTATGTGTATATGTGCGTGAGGTGTCAGGTGTATGTACCAGATTACAGTTGTGTATGGTACTCCCATGCGCAAAAAAAATTGCGCGTATACTGTAACTCACGATTTTTCGCAATTATTTCATTTTCCATATGTTTATGGGTAAAATTTAGTTATTAGTACGTGGAGATAATAGAAAGCAATCCATCTAAGGAGATATTTTCAAAAAATATAAGAAAATAATAAAAATATAAGCAAAAAACAAAATTATGTTCGGTTTTGTGTATACTGGCAATAATGTTTTCGAGGGAATTTTTGGAGTAGCACAGCACGATTGCAGAGGGAATAACAAGATTAGCTGAATCAAGGAACTGGAAATTGGAGTAAAATATTGCATTTATTGGCTTAAATCTAGGGTGTAAATTGTCTGCCAAATATAAATTAGCTTCTGTAATCAAGATGTTATACGGAAATATATAAACAAAGAGAAAAACAGTTGTCTTAAGTTTGGAAGTGGCATGCTCTATAGCCATGAGCATTTATTTCTTAAGAAAAAGATAGGTAACAAAAGAAAATCTGTGTGGTCAAGTGGGCAGAGTAACGGACTAGTAATTCTTATACTGTTTTGACACCAGATCGAATCCCATCCGGTCCTGTTCAATTTTTTTCTTTACAAAACATTGTAGAAAGTGTATAATTTTTATGTTAATAAAACTGAAACAATACAATTAGGAAATAACTTCGTTGTTTCCTCTGATGACGTATTTATTTAGAATTAGGGTACTATTAGTAATACCGATTGCTTTCAGTTTATGGTGTTGTATAGCTTCCTTTATCATCCTCTTTTCTTGAAAAAAAAAAATTGTCTCCAATAAAGTATGAAAAATATATATAGTCAGAAACAGACATCTTAGTATCAAACGTGATTTATCGTGATGAAATAAACAAGTTTCCCGTTATTAAAAAAGAAAACTATAGAAAATCATTGAATTTGGTCTTAAGGTTTTTATTATGCTATATATATTCTTTATAAGACTATACTTTATAAGGCAAGATGAGCGATCATACCCTCAAATTTAGCTAGTGAGTGAAAGATGTTTTCGGCACAAATATTTTACAGGTTTAGGTGCATGAAACACCAATACACCATGGTCTTGACCTTCGTTTATTTCACATTATTATCCGACATATCATAGCAGGTAAAAAGCAGCATCAATCGGCAAGAAGAACTGCAAGTTGTGGTCTTAGTCTGTTTTTGATGCTCCGGACTCGATCGCCTAGCACGCTCGTCTATACCTTGACTCATACGTCTATCATTCAGTGCAGGCACATATTCAGCTTTTCTTTTCGGAGGGGACCCGACACGAGAGCTCGTAAGCACGTAATTCTAATGTTTCAAATATATCAATAATAATAATAATAATAATAATAATAATAATAATAATAATAATAATAATAATAATAATAATAATAATAATGCAACAGTTCTGTATTTCTCTTAAACGTTTCTTACTTGTCATTTATGAACCGTTCAAACTTAATTCTAACTCACACGAAATCAAAAAATATTTTCTAGAGACATGTAAGGAAAACTGTTTGCTACGTATATCACATAACAAAAATAGCAAATGGCAATGAGTGTATCGTTCTAATACAGTAATGTTATAAACAGGCCGGAAACGAAATTGTAATCCCATTTAAAAGTGTTCTTTAATTCCACCTGGTATCAATGGCATTACGGTATATTCTTACAAGTAACACTTCCCAAGTGTAACACTCCGATTTTGATAAAATTTGACAGGCAGATACTACACATAAAATAAACGAATACATGTTTTTTATTTTCTGCGGAAAAACTGTTTTACGGAGGCAAAAGCACTCACCCAAAATTTTGAAAGTTGACGCCCGAAAGACAAAAACAAGTGGATCAAAGTGTACGAAATTGTGCACAGATATGGCAGACGTAAAATAAAGGAATACGTGTTTTGTATTTTCCTGGAAAAAACGGTTAGGTGGGACCCAGACCCCTCCAAACCTTTGATCATGAAATATCAAAAGTGCTAGTAACAATATGTCTGATGTGTGTAAAGGACGAAGAATTCCGATGACACTTTGTGTATGGACAATACGCAAAAACTAAACGAATGCCTGTTTTAGGGAACAAAATCCCCCATCCAAAATGATGAAAGTTGATGCCCGGAAGGCAAGAAGAAGTGAACCGAAATGAATGAAATTGTGCACAGATATTGTAGACGAAAAATGAGGGAATATGGGTTCCGTATTTTCCTGAAAAAATGATAAACGTTTCGGTGGGACACAGACCCCTCCAAAACTTTGATCGTGAAATATCAAAAGTGCTAATAACAGTATGTCAGAAGTGCTTAAAGGACATGAAGAATTGGAACGACACTTTGTGTAGGGACAATACGCAAAACAAAAAAAAAGGGGTTTATTTTCTGCGAAAAATTGGTTTTAGGGGGCAGAATTCCCCACCCAAAATTTTGAAATCGTGCACAGATATTCTAGACGTAAATTGAGGTAATTGTGTTTCGAATTTTCCTGGAAAAAAGCGATTGATTGGGGCTCGGACCTTCTAAGCTGTTGATTAGGAAATATCAAAAGTGCAAATAAGTATGTATACGTCAGAAGTTCCTAAAGAGTATGGAGAATTGCAACGAAACTTCGTATAGGGACAATTTGCAAAACAATAAATGAAATGCATTTTAATTTATATGAAAAAACAGTGTTGGGGCCTAGAGCCCCTCCAAAAAAAAGTTAATATTACCGTAAAAGTGCAGGAAGGAGTGGACCGAAGCAAATGAAATTGTGTGTAGATATTGTATAGACTGTATGTAAAATAAGGACTTTCGTGTTTTAAAGATGTCCCTACCAATTTTGGCACATCAACAGCAAACAAGAAATTAATCGGCACGTGTTTTTGTTTATGCGGAAAAGCATTGTAAGGGTTAAAGTTGCCTCGTGAAATACTACAAAATACGCTATATTGTTTGTGCTTGTTGTTGATCTGCCAAATTTGAAGAAATCTGATGGAGACACTTGTGAAACACGAGAGGCTTTATTTTTCATATCCAATATCTACAGACAATTTCATTCGCTTCGGTCCAATCCTTCCGACACTCAACGCCTCGGTCCACTCAAAAGGTTTTTTTCTCTTTTCAGGAAAATACGAAGCACGTATTTCCTCATCTTACCTCTACAACATTTGTGAACAATTTCATTCAGTTCGGTACATTTTTTCTTGCCTTTCTTGCGTCAAATTTCAAAATTCTTGGGGGGGGGGACCTTTTGTTTTCTAAAACCGTTTTTTCGCAGGAAATAAAAAAGCCGAATTTGTTAATTTTTTGCTTATTGTCCTAACACAAAGTTTTGTTCCAATTCTTCATGTAAATTTAGGCACTTCTGACATACTGTTATTAGCACTTTTGATATTTCATGATCAAAGGTTTGGAGGGATCTGTGCCCCACCTAACCGTTTTTTCCAGGAAAATACAAAACACGTATTCCCTAATTTTGTGTCCGCAATATCTGTTCACAATTTCGTTCACTTTGGTCCACTTGTTTTTGCCTTTCGAGCGTCAACTTTCAAATTTTGGGTGAGGGCTTTTGCCTCACCGTTTTTCCTAAAACCGTTTTTCAGCAAAAAAATAAAATAAATAAATAAATAAATAAAAAAGCACTTATTTGTTTATTTTATGTGTAGTATCTACCTGCCAAATTTTATCAAAATCGGAGTTTTACACTTGGGGAGTGTTACTTGTTAGAATTATAACAACAACGCATTGTCCACAGTTTGGACACTGACTCAAAGTAATCTGACAAAAAAAAAAAAAAAAACTCAAAAGGGAAAAAGTAAGTTTATTAAAAAGTGCTTGAGGTTTGGTAAGGGACAGCTTCCAGGACCTCACGCTGGATACGTCACTGAGTCAATGCATTATATTTGTTTCTTGCAAAGATGATAATTAGATGCGTAATGTGTAAAATTATATCATAGTTTGACTTTTTATAGGTCTTTCCTTAACACATCCATATTATCCGGCGTCCTGCCTGCCTGTTTTATGTCGGATAAGCGAAGCTCTACTGTATTTTCAGATAGCATATACACAGGAGCTAGAGGTCTGCACGGGCCGGAATTTTTAGAACGGACCCGGCCCTTCGCCTTTAATTTATAATCTATAGGCATTAGTGGATTAAGGGCGGAGCCAATGGAGCCCAGGGCCCCCAGCTCAGGGGGCTCTTTAAAATCTCTCTGTTTAATACTTACGCTCGCGGTATTGCTAGATTTAAGTCTTTGCATCAGCAGCATTTACCTGTTAATAATGAATGCAATTATTTAATTGTTAATAATGAATTTAACTAAACTAATTATTGTAAACTTGGAGCACATTCAAATATTACAGCATAGTTCTCGGTAGTTCCATAAGTAATTTCAGAGACCACGGTGTTTCAGTGGTAGAGCGTTCACCTTTGGTGCATGGAGTCCTTGGTTCGATCTATGCTCGCGCCAAGTGAACCTTGTGCTGGACAAACACTGTGTGCGTGGGTTTTCTCGAGGTTCTCCCGTTTTATCCCACTTTTTTCATTCCACCATTTCATTCATTTCTTATCATCACTGTCTCCTTTAGCCTATCCGGCATAATCGTGGGACGTAAAACTTAAAAATTTCATTTCAAATCATTTCAATCAAAAAACAGTTGCAGGAAGTACCGGTATGTAATTTCGAATAAAACAAACTACTATATACAATTCTGAGTATATTATTCTTTTATGAAATTCTCGCGAACCTTATTTCTAAATTGAAGGGTAAGAAGACTAAATTCATTCTCTTATTATTATAGATCCATTTCAATTGAAGCAGTTGGAATAGTTGGAGAAAAAAAAAATAAAAAAAAACATACCCTATATTCCAGTGTGCCACAATCGGTATAACGCGCCACACTGGTGTGTCCAGCAAAGTGAACAGTGTGACGCAAACTTTTTCCTATTATTTGCAAGAATATTTGTCGAGTTCCTGTTATTTATTATTATTATTATTATTATTATTATTATTATTATTATTATTATTATTATTATTATTATTATTATTATTATTATTAACGATTTTTCCATGGATCAGCTGTCTGTATACGGTTAAGCAACCACAAGTATCACATTGAAGGAATGAGTGTAATTATTTACTTTAATAGTAATACAAAAGTCTATTTGCTTGTATATTCTACCGGTAATAACTGCATCCGTCTAGAAAGCTAGGACTAACAACAAAGGGATACCAAGTTGTGACCACACACCGCCCCAAATCGTGGGTGCCACAAGTTCTCTTCTACGCCTTAGAACAATAAGGGCTGTAGCGTTCAGGGAGAGAGAGAAACAACTTAATTCCATTGCAGTTATATGCTTATTAAATGTTAACTTATATTCATAAATTATGTAAGTGATCGTATCGTTTTCTGTTTATTATTATTATTATTATTATTATTATTATTATTATTATTATTATTATTATTATTATTATTATTATTATTATTATTATTATTATTATTATTATTATACATTTCCTAATACGTTGGTTGCCATGTGTATGGAATTCCATACACACGGCTGTCCTGTACAGTAGAGCGTGATTATTTTCCATACGCAAACAATGTAGATATTCCAAGTTTGTTGTGTTCGTTCTATAGCTGTGTATGTAATTAGATACATATGGCGTAGAAATCAAAATTTAATGTCCATGCCACGTATATGCAAAACCATACACAAAGACATTTATGAACAAAGACATTGAGTTTGAGTTTAACGTCTCGTTCAGCAACGAAGCTATATGAGACGTCGGCCTACTGATTAACGTGGATTCCGAACCACGTGAGCTCTCGCCGGGAATCGAAGCCGGGTCTTCCACGCCAAAGGCGCGTACGCTAACCACTAAGGAGCTTATGAACACAGACATTTATGAGCTAAAACAAAGGCGAAAACAAAGATGTGTGATGTGATTTTGAGTTTATCGTCCCTTTCAGCAGCGAGGCTATATGCGCCGTGGACCTACTGATTAACGTGAAATCCGAACCACATGAGCTCCCGCCGGACGAAAACAAAGACCTTTGGAATTGACAATTGTTTGGACATTCCAGTCGAACCTACCTAATATTAACAACGTTTCTACGATAATTTCGTAACATTGTATTATTTCTTTTGTTGATTAGCTTGGTTAGGCTTATTTAAACACTTTCTTCTTCGCACCGACGTGTCACATCTCTTGGATGAAGATACACTAGCTCTCATTGGAAATCTAATCCAGAACCAATGCACTTGAACCATTTGACCACAACAAGGCACATTTAAAAAGAAGTTTCGATTTTGTTCGGAAAATTGTGATTAGGTGTAGCATTTAAAAATATATTTAAGAAAGGGTACGGAGTAAACGCACTGTACTTTCTCGCTCGAATTTTTTACACTGACTTATGTTAGGCTGCAACTGTTATTGAAACATTTATTTGGGAAATTGCGAATAAAATAATGTTTTGGAAAACTTTGCTAGAAGAAACTTCAGGCCCAAAAGTAAAGTACCCATTGATCATATTTCCGTTAGAAATAACTTGATCCATATATTAAAATTATAAAGGATATAATTGTATGTGAACTATAAGCAAAAGCGTCTGAGTAATTTCTGAGAAAATTATGCAAAAAGTCACCCCAAGAATAAATTATCCCTTGTGGATCTTTTCAGTACAAACAAGCTATGCTATATTGTTAGTGTTTTCATAAAACATTTATTTATGAAATACGAACACAATCGCCTGAGTCGTTCTTGAGAAAATCGCAGGGTAAAACTTACTGTCAAAAGTAATATACCATTTCTAGATTTTCCGGATGAGGGAATTATACCATATAGCTAGGTTATTTATGTAACACGTATTTATAAAATATGAACAACAAACATCTCCTGAGTTGCTTTTAGGAAGGTCATCGGGAAAAGCTTACCCCCAAAGGTAAACTCTTCTATCTGTAATTTTGACAGTGTATCGAGTAATTTTTAAGCAAATCGTCGGGAAAAATTTCACTGTCAAAGTAAACTATCTCTTTTGGATTTTTCTTTTCGGAACAAGCGAGTTATACCATATTGTAAGATTATTACAGAAAATATTTTTACTGAAATTAGAACAAATTTGTTTCAGTTATTACTGAGACAATTGTCCAAAAAAAATCAACCCTTGAAAAAACCACTTCTTCGGAATAAACTATTTATGCTCTATGTTAGTTTATTAATGAAATATTTCTTTACGAAATATGAACAAAATTGCCTGAGGCGTCAATGGGAAAACCATCGGGGGAAAGCTCACCCTAAGATTAAGCTACTCCTTCGAACGAGTTGTCATATTGTTAGGTAATTAATGACACGTTTATTTATGAAATGTGGTTGAGAAAATTGTGCAAAAAGAACGCATACCATACAGTAAATTACACCATATATATTTTTTCAGAAAAATTATTCATATGTGGTGAGGATTTGTTAATAAAATATATATTTATCAAAAGTAAATAAAATCGTCACAGCTTTTTTTTATTTGAGAAAATTGAATTATTTTAAATTTTAATCCTTCAGTAAATTACCCTTGCTTTTAGGTGTCGAAGGACATAAAATTCGAAAGATATTATGTTATTAAAACGTTATGTCTAGAATTCGGTGCAGATACGTTGAACAGTATGGCCTCTATTTGAGTGCGTGTAAAAGCGTGACGAACCGAGAGACAAATAGATGGAGGACATCGAAAAATCATTTTTTTTCGATATGTAGGAGCCATGTAACTTGAATTTATTGAAATCTGGTATTCGGTTTTTATAACTATCACCACACTTTCTTCTTTCGTCGCTCGAATGTGAAAACGAATATTCCTACACCGACACGTAATGTGAAAATTTGTAATCCCAAAACTTTAATTTGTTATGTTTAATGTGTGGTTACTCTAGAAAAAAAAGCTTATGCATGTTACATCATTTTATTATCAGTTTTTCACGCTACTGTATAATTCGGTACGATTATAGTTAATATTCATGGCATCTTTTGGAAGCATTCGCGTTCCTCACAAAGAGAGCTGTAAAATTTAGTTTTGTTTAAAGAAAGCACTCTTAATTTTTTTTCACACAGACTTGCATTTGTTGCACTTGTGGATATGAAACAAAAGGAGAGAGAGAGAGAGTCAATATTTTAAAAAGAAACACACACAGAAACACTAGAACAGTTTTTTTTCTTCATGACAACGAGCTATCGCTGTGACTGTGTTCCTCACGCTGTGTGTAAAGCTGTAGGTTGCTCTTGTTTTGTTGTTTCCTGTTCGTGACTCACAGACATTCGCAGTGAGTTGAAGCTGTGTAAAAACGGAGAGGGAACGGTTAAGCATACCATACCATAAACTAAAAACAATCGCTATTAGTAATAAATAGTAAGCTAATTCTGAATAAATACGTCATCAGAAAAACAAAAAAGTTATTTCATTATTATATTATTTCGTTTTTTATTAACACAAAAATTATACACTTTCTACAATGTTTTGTAAAGAAAAAAAATTGAACAGGACCGGATGGGATTCGATCTGGTGTCAAAACAGTATAAGAATTACTAGTCCATTACTCTACCCACTTTTTTTAAAAAATTCTTTATTAACAGTTCTATCACATGTACATTGGGCAGTTATAAAAGCAATACAAGAGCGAGTTGATTAAAAACAAAAACTGGTTATAAATCTGAAAAGTTTACAGAATTGTTATGGAGCTAACACAACAAAATAATTTGCGAAGTGTTGTTTATACTGCACATTCATTTGCTGCAAATGGTACCTTAAATAAGACAAATACACATCGACATGATATGGTCGATGTGTGGTGAGCACATAAAGAAGCGTAGATGCAGCGAGCCAGACTACGCTATTATTTTTTGCTTTAGGAAAATAGTTAAAATCTGGATATATCAGAACATCTGTAGCAGTAATATGAGATGGTGAAGAATGACAAATCTTACTTATGAGTGTACTAAATTTGGTCCATATATGTTGAATCTCTGTACAATATTGTAAGCGATGCTCAAGAGTATCTATATTATGACAGTAGTCACACAGATTACAAGACACTATACCGAGCTGATATAGTCTGTCTCGCGTTTCGTATTTATTATTAACGATAAAATTCCAAAGAGATCGTTGCTGGGTAGTTAAAAAGGGGGCATTAATATTTTGCCAAATATAATTCCAATGAAGTTGTGGTTCTTTCAATTGAATGTGGGGCGTGACAATATGTTGCGTTCTGAGATAATGTCGGTAAAGTGCTTTGACAGGCATTAACTCAATTTGTGCTCGTGCAATTAATGCATAAGCGATATCTAAGACGGGTTCACACAAGTGTGGGAATTTAATTCCCCAAGGAAAAATATGAATCGGAGCTTCAAGGTCAATGCAACCTAAACATGCGGAGAGAACAGATGACGACACACTGACCCTATTGTTCGTAAACAATTCAATGCTTCTTTTCAGCAGTAGTGATTTTGCCTGGAGGGCTATGTTTACATAAGCTACGCCACCCTGAGCTGGTAAAAGCTCAAGTTGATCACGTGCAATTCTCAACAGCTTGTGTTTCCACAGAAAGAACAAAGCGTGACTGTTGAGGAAGTTATATGTTTTTGTGGGAAGAGGGAAAATCTGACAGAAATACCACAAAAGACTCAATGCTTTGTGTTTGAGAAATGAATTCCTACTGATCATGTTCATATTGCGAGGCTTATGCTGTATTAAAAGACCACGTATTTTGTTTGCAATTATGTCAGAATTGTAGTGAATGGTTTGTTTGGTGTTATTGAACCATTCAATACCTAGGATTTTAACTGAGTCAGCAATCGTATAGTGCGAACTCTATGTAGTCCGGTATTCGGGGTGTATACATAGTAGTTTTGTTTTGTCTTTATTTAAAATCGCTCCAGAAATTTGTTGATATCTGTGTAAAAGGCTCTGAATATCTTCTAAGGTAGAAATACTGTTAACATAGAAATGAACGTCATCAAGATAACTTGCGACAGAAATGGAAGCTTGATAAACTTGTATGCCAGTGAGTCTGGTTTGTGCCGCGTATATGAGAGGTGCAACCGAGAAACTGAATAAAAGGCTCGACATGCTATCACCTTGAAGAATACCATTACAGAAAGGAATGACACAACTGAGACTACCATTGAGTTTTAATTTAGTTGTCCTGTTATGATATACTCCTTGGAGCATGGACAAAAAGGCGCCATTGAAACCAAATTTTTGTAGAACTTTAAAAAGATACTCGTGTGATACCCTATCAAAAGCTTTCGAGAAATCGGTAGATAAAATAGCAACGGGCGTAGGAGAGGCAGTCTCATGATAGGCTATAAAATCTCTTATGTTAGCTAAGGCTTCATGAATTAAAGCTTGTTGCCCATGTCCATATTGACAGGAACTTAATAACTCTCCCACATATTGTTTCATACGAAGCGCGAGACATCGTGTTAAAATTTTTAAGTCCGCACTTAAAAGGCTGATAGGACGATAATTGTCTATGAAGTTAGAGTTAGGCAGTTTAGGGATTAATACAGTAATACCCGTGGATAGAGATTCCCCTGAGGTACAGGTATCTCGATATTCATTGAAGAGGTCCGTAAGAAACGGGGCAAGAATATCAATGAAAGTGATATAAAATTCTAATGGTAAAGAGTCAATACCAGTAGATTTACCACGTTTCCCTAATTGAATTGATCTCTTGACTTCATCAAGTGTGAAGGGACTGTTGAGATACTCTTGAGCATTTACATCTAGGTTTAGAGGAATAAAGTCCAAAAGAGATTCATCTTCATTATGTGCATTAGGTTTTGTATACAATTGCTTATAATACTGAACAAATTGGGGAAGTACCTGCGAACCTTCATAAATTTGGCCATCCTTGCCCTTAATAGAAGAAATTAACTTTTGTTTGCCTCTGAGTCGTTCTTTGTGAAGTTGCACGATGTTAGCTTGTTCCGTGTCATCGGCCTGGACAAGTTTGCTTCTAACAAAAAAAACTGCGCATGCGTTGTTTATGCAACGACAATAAATGCGCTTTGATTTCCTGAATTTGAGGCCTGACCGGACGGCCTCGTAATTGTTCTTGCATGTATTCTTTGAGAAGACTAGAGTAATAGTTGTATTGAGTATTGTATGTCTGGGACCGTTGAATACAATATTGTTTACTTATGGATCGAAATCTAGGTTTAATTCGCTTGTCCCAAAAATACATAAGTTTGCCCTGATAGCGTGATATTAACGGAAACAAGATCCGCCATTCCTCTCGAATTAAATGCTGATACTCAGGGTCCATAAGTATAGAGGTGTTAAAATACCAAAGGGGACTACTTCTCAAAAATTTGGATACTGGTAGGGTTATTCTCATAATTAGAGCATAGTGATCACTGAAGCAAACAGGTTCGAGTTTAATATTGCGCACTTGTGCAACAAGTGAGCGGCTTATGTAAAAACGGTCCAAGCGACTAGATGATTGTGAAGTATGAAATGAGTGACCCGGTTTAGCGGGTCGAAAATGACGCCACACATCCACTAAATCATACGTATTTACTATGCGCTGGAGTTCGGGAGAAAAGTTAAAGTTCGGAGTCTGGTCAATGGGTTGTAAAACGGAATTAAAATCTCCACCTAATATACAAGGGTTAGTACCATTAAACAGAGCCTGAGCAAGGTCAGTGTTGAAGAAATCTTGGCGCTCTCTCTTGTTATGAGAACCAGAGGGGACATAAATATTACATAATTTGATGCGTTCAAGCATACCAAGGGAGATTCGTTCATTTGGGTAATCATTAATTGTCTTAAAAGCTAGATCACTACGATAGACAATTGCTGTACCTAGCCCATTCTCTGTAAAACGAGAATAGCATGTATGATTGGAAAGAGAACCATATTCTGGAAGGGCCACTTCTTGAGCGAACAACACATCAATATCTGCTTTGTAAATAAAATCTCTTAACGCTTCTTGTTTAACAGGAGAAGTAAATCCATTTAGGTTAATGGTGGCAAAACTAAAACTATACATAAACAAAAAGAAAGTGAAACGAAGTAGTAAACACTGCATAAAGGGCTGAAAATGATACCACAATAATACAAAGAAGATAATTACAAATCTTCCCCAACAGGGGTACCAGCTTTCAACTTTTTCAAGGTGGCCCGTGTTCGTGCACCTGAAACAGGTGTAACATCTGAAGAACGACCTCCTTTAGAAGTTTTTGAAACTCCAGTAACAGTTGCCTTTAATTTGGAAAGTTTACGTTTTTCATATACAGGGGCACTAAGATCGGATTCACTGGCGGAATCACTTGTGAGTGATTGCACATTCCGGTCACGGGTGTTATTCGAGTCGGATACCAATGGCACAATAGACTGATTATCGTGGTCCAAGGGAGCACTAGAATCCATTTGTAAATCCTTTACTGACTGTTGGTCACCTACCTGAGCTAGTTGTCCTTCCTTGAGAATTTCTTGGGCCTTACATTCAGAAGTAGACTGAGGTACTGCAGTAGATTCCAGAGGGGCAATAACTTCCAGGTCAGTAGTACGATCTTCTTCCATTTGTAGGTCGGGGCGAATGACGGGATCGTGGGATGTTTCAGGTGCTGGAACGTCATGACTTGAAGAAATACCAGGGTGAGCAGAAGTGAGCAGAGGAAATTCCGTATAGTTATCAGTATGCAGAGACACCTTTTCATGTGGGAGATTATAAGGGGTACGAAGCGGTTGCAGTGGAGAACTGCGAACTGGCGGGTGAACTTTGAAGGGCGGACCTTTTCTTCGGGGGCATTCTTGAACAAAATGGTCCTGTGAATTGCACAACGCGCAAGTTTGGATTTGACCGGAATAACTACAGAAGAGGCGCAAACCACACACAGTAATAAATGAAGGAATATTTTGTTTAACCTTCATTTTAATTAATTTACGTCCAGTACGGGTGACATAGACATGATCCGCAGAATACTGTTCGTCTAGGATTGACTGTATTTCAACATACTGAGAAAACACTCGTGTTAACTGTTGATTACTAAGTTCCATGGGGCACAAAGACACCTTAACGACGGTAATACTGTTGTCAGCGAGATCAATAGGAAGTAAATATTCCTTGTCACTATCGGTGAATTTGACTTCACCATGAGTAGAAGATAGAATTCGTTCACACAGAACCTTGTTGACTAACTTAATATACAGTTGTTTCTTGATATAGTCCAGTTCAATGCTGTGTATTTGATCTATGGTTAATTTAAACGTGTTTCGGATCCATTCATGGACAAAAATTGTAGAAGGCTTTTGACTTACTTGACCAAAATTTATACGTAAGGTATTTTCACGTAAACAACTCATGTCGAAATTTCGTCGTAGAACGACCACAAAATCACTCAAAGAAATAAATATATGAAGAGCTAGAAGACACTAATAAATTCAATATCCCACTAAGATAATCGCACAGTACACAAACTTAAATCGACTCGTCGTGTGTTACAACACTAACAGCGAGCGAGAGACGATGTGAATAGCACGAAGTCTCACGAACGTATGACTTGACCACACAGATTTTCTTTTGTTGCCTATCTTTTTCTTAAGAAATAAATGCTCATGGCTATAGAGCATGCCACTTCCAAACTTAAGACAACAGTTTTTCTCTTTGTTTATATATTTCCGTATAACATCTTGATTACAGAAGCTAATTTATATTTGGCAGACAATTTACACCCTAGATTTAAGCCAATAAATGCAATATTTTACTCCAATTTCCAGTTCCTTGATTCAGCTAATCTTGTTATTCCCTTTGCAATCGTGCTGTGCTACTCCAAAAATTCCCTCGAAAACATTATTGCCAGTATACACAAAACCGAACATAATTTTGTTTTTTGCTTATATTTTTATTATTTTCTTATATCTTTTTGAAAATATCTCCTTAGATGGATTGCTTTCTATTATCTCCACGTACTAATAACTAAATTTTACCAATAAACATATGGAAAATGGAATAATTGCGAAAAATTGTGAGTTACAGTATACGCGCAATATTTTTTGCGCATGGGAGTACATCTTGGTTGGGACGAGGAGAACTGGACAAATGTTATGTTCTCAGATGAGTCACATGATGAGGCTCTAGGGTGAAATGGTCTCAGGTAAGTAATTTTGGCCATCAATTGGTCTGGCAAGAACGAGAAACACTTTACCATTCGCGGAATATCCGTAAATAGGGCAAGTATGGTGGCACTGGTGTTGTGGTATGATTGGACATCATGGAAAATTGATGAAAACCACTGCATATTTTTGCAGGTGGATCCATAACCGGGGAACGGTATTGTAATGATATTTTGACAGGATATGCTCATCTTTCTTGTGGTACAGTGGGCCCAGAGTTCGTGTTCATGGCTGACAACGTACGTCCAAGTTGAAGCGGCTTTGCAACGTTCCAATATCTGTCCATGGACTGGCCATCGTATTCTCTTGATCTTAATTTCATTAAGCATGCCTGGGATGCCCTTGGACGAAGAGTTGCACAGAGGAATCCACCACCTTTGACTTCTTCAGGAGCGGAAAACTGCCCTAAAGAAAGAATAGGAGAACATACCCATGGAACTCAGGAGCTTTCTCGTGGACACCATGACAAACAGATGTGCAGTATGCAATAGTGTCCGAGATGGTCATATGTCTTACTGATTTGTTCCCAACTCTTCTCATGGCATCTGACATTTCATGTCATTACTCCATGGCGCTTTCCATGTGTTACTTTGTTTTTTCACGTCCTGTTCCTATTCATGCAGAAAAATACCTGTCATATTTTGGGAATAAAGCTTCCATAACATATGCACTCACACATACATTGGTCACTTACTGTACCCTGATTATGTTACAAAACATTATGGCTGAAAATGTGTTTCATCTCTAGCAATTGTCAATTAGTGTATGTGTAAATAGAAAGTATTATTTTTTTCGAGTTTCCATCATAGGTCAAAAAGTCATGAACCATTTAATTTCCGTTCAACTCCTAGGCTGGACTCAAGATCCGAACCATGTGATTTTGTGTGGTAGTATGCCCCCTCTGCTCCTACTAAATAGGATTATTAAGAAATTTAAAAATTATTCAGTTCTCAGAACAGGACACAGATTAAATTTTGCAAATATTGTACCATTCTGAAAAATTTGAGGAGTTATGCCCCAGTTCCTCCTTGTATGTGTTAATAGATTTTTTTTTTCGGTTTCTAATCGTAGTACAATGAAGTATAAATCCTGTGAATCTCATTCTAATCGCTCGGCTCCTTCTAGGCTAGATTCAAGAGCCGAAATATAGAAATTTATGAAGGGATATGCTCCTTCTACTTCTGCGAAATAAAGACATAAAGAAATTTTAAAATTATTTCCGTTCTCAGGATTTTATGGGGGCTAAAGTTTTTCAAGCTTTGTCGCATTCGGACCATTCTTGAGGGGTATACCGCCTCCTTCCGTTATATGTATTATTTTTTTTACTATTATTTTTCTCGCGTTTCTATCTTGCGCCGAAGAGCTATGAATTCTGTAAGTTGCGTTTAAATCGCCCATCTCCTTCTAGGCTAGACCCAATAGCTGATCAATACGATTTTATAGGGGGAATATGCCCTGTCTGCTCCTACCAAATAGGGATACAAGGAAATTTTAAAATTATTTTCTTACTCAGGACGTCATAGGGATTAAAATTTTGTCCCATTTGGACAATTTTTGAGGGGTATGTCTCCGTCCCACCTCGTATGTGTAAATAGAATTTTTTTCGGGGTGTTATCATAGTGGAAGGACAATAGATGTTGTATGTTTCGTTCCAATCGCTTTACTAATTCTAGGTAAACCCAAGAGCCGACCCTTAGGATTTTATAAAAGGAATATGGCCCCTTTCCTTCTACCAAATAGGAATATAAAGAATTTTAAAAATTATTTTCTTTTTCAATCCGTCTTGGGGATTAAATTTTGCAAGTTTTATTCCATTCGGACATTTTTTTGTGTGTTATGCCCCCTTTCCCCATTATGAGTGTAAGTAGAAAATGTTATTTTATTCGCGTTTTAATACTAGGCCTACGAATTCCTATAAGTTTCATTGCAATCGGCCAACTCGTTCTAGCCTAGAACCAAGAGCAGATCCCTAACCAGGTATTCACATCCTAGGGGCCCAAGCAAAATTGGGAAGCGTCCTTCCCCCCTCAGTTCACCTGGATTAGGTACCCATTACCAGAGTCCGTAAAAGAAGTAAAAATGATGTTTTTTAAAATACTGATTGACGTTTTAAGAAATACCGATTCAATTATATTCAAAGGTATTCAGATAAAACTACATTGCTTGGGCCATACTCGGGACGAATTGGGCAATGGGGACCAGTTGCTGCCTGGAACGTGATGGGTACCATTCGATTCGTACTGACAAGTATAAATAGATCATTAATTGGTACTAAATTTTCCCGAAAATTCAATTTTACTCGAGAAATTAATAAAAATTCGGGATTTTGGACAATGTGGACCAGTTACTGACTGGAACATGATGCCCATCGTTCGTTTTGTATTGATAAGTAGATCAATAATTGGTATGATATTTTCCTGAAAATTCAATTTTTACCAGGGAAATTAATAAAAATTCAGGATTTTTTCGAAAGTTTGTACCTTTAATAGATGTGTAGCTGATCTAACAAGAATAAAAACGGGTAAATTTGGTAGTTTTGACACATCTTGTGAAACACTCATGAACTTGTAATAAATCTCCGTAATTAGTGTCCTGTAAATATTGTCAGCAACAGTGTTCGTTTAAAGTTCTAATAGGGCCTATTTCTCTCCATGATGTACTCAATACTGGGTCGGCAACTGGACCCCATTGCAAAAAAATCCTGAGTTTTTATTAATTTCCGGTAAAAATTGAATTTTCGGAAAAATTCCATACCAATTATTGATCTATTTGTCGATACAAATCGAATGATAATAATCACGACCCAGTCAGGAACTGGCCCATATTGCCCAAAATCACGAATTTTTATTAACTTCCCGGATAAAAATGGAATTTCCGGGAAAATGCCATACCAATTATTGATCTATTTGTCGATACAAATCGAATGATAATAATCACGACCCAGTCAGGAACTGGCCCATATTGCCCAAAATCACGAAGTTTTATTAGCTTCCCCGATAAAAATGGAATTTTCGGGAAAATGTCATACCAATTATTGATCTACTTGTCGATACGAATCAGATGATAATTCATGACGTCCCAGTCGGCAACTGGTCCCCATTGCCCAAGTCGTCTTTCATACTCTATTAGGCCAAGAGATGACACGAGCATCAATTTCTAAAAATTGAAGCTCGACTTTCATATGTGTTAATAGGTATAAAATAATATTCTTTCCTTGTTTTTCAGTAAATTATTACCCACTTAGATTTACTTTTAACACTAGTATATGTCTTGTTGTATTCAGATTTGGATAGCCAGACCATAAGCAAACGCAATATTTAATTTGAGTGGCAAAAAATAATTGATGGTTGGTGCAAGTATTTTACTGCTTATTTATGTTTGGTTATTTTTTTACTATTTGAATTTTTAAATAGCTGAATTTGGTTTCTAATGAAACTGAATTCTTGCTACGTTATATGAAGTAAAGCTGCCAGTTTAGAACTCAACCTTTAATTTAGAATTGGTTGAAATTCTTCTGCAAACTTAATAATTTTCAGGATTGCTTAAAAATATTTGGCAATTTAGTCCTCAATTATTATCCTGAAGAAGAAGTAGAGTAAGCAAATGAAAATTTTCTTCAGTTCTTTGATCAATTTTTTTTTTTTTTTTCACGCTAAACTACTAAAAGTCATACGCACAGTTTTGAGAATAATACCTTTTTATAATAAGAGTATGTACTATTTTTTTTCTTTTATAACATCGTACTTTTTTAATGGACATATCAACATCCTAGCCTGCTTGACAGGAGGCCGATTTATTCTCTTACCCCGGGATCAGTAGCGTAGAGTGCTATGAGACATTGAGACACTGTCTTCCCTTTCAAATTAAAAGAACATAGCTTTAGAATTTCCTTATTAATAAGGACTAATATACATTTCATGTTGAAGAAAAATATAGAAATACTAGGGCCAGCGATAGCTTGGTTAATAAGAATAGTAGTAGAGTTTTTCTAAATAATTTTACTTTTCAAAACTCGGGAAGAAAAATTCTACCTCCGTCAAACTGGGTACACAGAGATAACAAGAAATGTGTCTCAACGCGGCTGAAACAAATAACTTGAGAAAGCGGCGCACGCATGTGGCTGTAGGCTTCTCACTCGCTGAAACAAACCTAGCAAAGAGACATCGGGCAAAATGTCTCAGTAGCAGTGATGCCATACTTAGCGAAATGATACCATTTTAAATCCAATATACTTTCATTCTTCCTTTTAGATATTCAATCATATTTCAAGGAAAATTATTAAGAAATAGAAGGAAATAAAAACCTAAATTAATAACTACCTTAAGAAGGTTTTATCGATAGAGTAATTCATATAAATCTTTAACGATCTAGGTTCAGCTTCTGTTTAATCGCAATACTATTATAGAGTGTATTAACACTGAGAAAGGCAAAAGCAAGGGCAGGAGGTTTTGTAGTCTGCTATTTTGTTGTTTAAAATCGCTAGGTAAATTTGTATTTGGGTCTTTCTGAGTTATTTATTATGTGCAAATCAAATGATTGGAAATAGATTTACTGCACCAGTTATTAAATGGGATGTCTAAACTCTTATATAAAAATTAGTATTAACTTTAAAAATAGCCAATTTATGAGTTTACTTTTTGAATCAGGAATCATGCAAAGGTAATAGGAAGATTATACATAAAAGTAAATTATTAATTCAATTTAATGTATTTAGTGTATATACCAAGATTTGTCAGAATAAATTTATATCGATATACGGGTTTAATTTGATCGATAAGGAATGTGTTTATCAAAATTAGTTTTCTGTACATTATATATAGTAGTGCAACCTCGCGAAAATAAGTTTCTAACGAAATATTGTTAGGAGTTTCAAATATATATATATATATATATATATATATATATATATATATATATATATATATATATATATATATATATATATATATGAAAATGTAAAAATTGTTACACTAAAAATGTTCCTTTCGGAAATTATTATTAAAACAGACCTACAATGTTACTCACTCAGAGGTTTTCATCAGGAAGTAAAAACCTTAAACTCATAATTTTATTAGGTTCTGGATATCGGTGCCATATTTTGCACCATGTGTCTGCTCTTTCTAATAATAGGTTAAAACTGAAATAAAATCGTTGAGTTTTACGTCCCACGGTTATGTCGGCTGGGCTAAAGGAGACGGTGATGATGAGAAATGAATGAAATGGTGGAATGAAGAAAGTGGGAGGAAACGGTAGAACCCCCCCAAAAAAACCACACACGGTGTTTGTCTACCACAAAATTCACTTGACGCGAACCGGGATCGAATCAGAGACCCCAAGCACCACTGAGCCACCGCGGCCCCAAATAATAGATTATATAATTGATAATTTTCATATATATGGATATATGTGAAGTATAAACATGTGGATTTCAGGTTACAAGAGACGTCAAATTATCTCAATATTGATATGAGGTTTTAAACTGCAAATAATTCCAAAATAAGCAAAGAAAATGGTCGTGTTAAATCGAAAAGTCTAAAGTTATTGTTATTATGGAATAATGTAATGGATAAATTTTGTAACAAGTGTTTAAAGAGAAGCCTCGGTAGCTCGGTGGCAGAGCAATCACCTCTGACGCGTAGGGTTCCTGGTTAGATTCCAAATCGCACCAAGTTGGTTTTATACGGGACATACACTGTGTGTGTAGATTTTCTAGAGATTCTCTCCCGTTCTCTCCCACTTTCGTCACTCCACCACTATCATCCAACTCATCACCATTTACCTTAGTCTCAGAGCATAATCGTGGAGCACTGAACTCTCTCTCTCTCTCTCTCTCTCTCTCTCTCTCTATATATATATATATATATATATATATATATATATATATATATATATCCTGTCTACCCATTGCGAACCTTAACGCTACGCTACTGCCCGGGAGGTACTTGCACTTGAACCCAAAAGGGGGAGTGATTTATATATTTCCTGAAACTTTGGGTCAAGGTAAAATCAAAACCGGTTACCAAAATTGGGGAGGTCTCATGCATTCCGCTTGGGGGCAACACTTTACTCATTTTTTTATTAAAATCTTTAAGCATGTCTATAAAGTCCGTTGCAACCCCTAAAAATCTGACACGGTGAGACAGAATTGAAAACAGAAAAACACATGTTTCATCATTTCAAAAGTACAATGTATCAAAGTAAAATAAATTGTCCCAGGGTTCCCCACAGGGTCCCAGACGGGGTCCAATTAAAAATTTTTAATTGCAAACGGGGGTCAAGTTGCATATCGTATGAAAGTTGGTGTTAAATGAAATAAGATAAATCAAGTCTCGACTTTCTACGATAATCTTGTGCAAAATAGCGGTGGGTCAAAATATCAACACAATCTTTATTGCAAATCTGTGGCCACTCGTATGAATCTGAAACAGTGGGATAGGTGTAAAAACAAAAACACGGATATGTCATTATTTCAAAAGTATAACGATTCAAAGTAAAAAAAAAAAAAAAAAAAAAAAAAAAAAAAAGGTCCCAGACGGGATCTAACTCAAAATGTTGACATGGGAAAGGGTTTCAAGCTGAGTATCGTATGAAAGCTGATGTTAAGTGAAAGATGAAACAAGTCTCGACTATTAATCATAAGCCTCTGCAAAATGGCGGTGAGTCAAAATGTCAACACAAGCGTGTTGAAACATTCTAGTTTTTTTTAACGCCTGTCTCACCGTTTTAGATTAATAGGACTAGGCATAGACTTTTCAATGACGCTTGTGTTGACATTTTGACCCAACGCCATTTTGCAGAGGCTTGTGATTAAGAGTCGAGGCTTGTTTCATCTTTCACTTAACATCAGCTTTCATATGATACTCAACTTGAACCCCTTTCCCATTTCAACATTTTGAGTTGGATCTCATCTGGGACCCTGTGAGGGGCCCTGAAACATTTTTTTTTTTTTACTTTGAATCGTTATACTTTTGAAATAATGTCATATCCGTGTTTTTGTTTTTATACTTCTTATACCGTTTTTTCAGATTCATACGAGTGGCCATATACTTTGCAATGAAGATTGTGTTGATATTTTGACCTGCCGCCGCTATTTTGCACAGGCTTATCCTAGAGAGTCGAGACTTGGTTTATCTTCTTTCATTTAACACCAACTTTCATACGATATGCAACTTGACCCCACTTTGTATTTAAAAATTTTGAGTTGGACCCCGTCTGGGACCGTGCGGGGAACCCTGGGACAATTCATTTTACTTTGTTCCGTTGTACGTTTGAAATGATGAAAGATGTGTTTTTCTGTTTTCATATCTGTCTCACCGTTTCAGATTTTTAGGAGTTGCAACGGACTTTATAGACACACTTAAAAATTTTAATAAAAATGAGTAAAGTGCTGCCCTCAAGCGGAATGCATGAGACCTTCCCAATTTTAGTATCTGGTTTTGATCTTACTTTGTCCCAAGCTTTCAGGAAATATATACATCCCCCCCACTTTGTGGGTTCAATTCAAGTACATCCATTGTTAGTCAAGTTTGAAGTTTCTAAAAAAGATAACAGATCTCTTAATTTGTAATTCGTCGCATTTGGAACAAAACCAGGGGTAAAAGTGAGGGGTAACTCGGGGAGACGACGTTCCCCCACCTCGCTAAGATATGTACTGCGTTCTCACAGTTTCTAAAATACTGTATTACAATGGGCAAAGATAGGCAGGGGGAATGGCGTCACGTTATGCTGCTACTTACCGTCCCCTGCCTTTTGAGATCCACTTTTACCTCTGTATAAGACAGACGCGCACCCACGGGGTCCACTGGCTCCGGACCCGCTTCCCAAAAGTTCTTCACTCGACATACATTTGTACATTTTCTTAATAAAACTATATTTGATATAGACTAAAGATTTGACCTTACTCGTCATCTGTATTATTTCTTTTCTAATAAAAAAACAATCTAATTTTATTATTTTTCGTGAAAATATAGGTGTCAGTGCTTAGAAATTATTTATCTTTTTTTCAGCTGTAGAATAACTTACATTCAATGCAACATAACCTCGCCAAACCTCGAACTTTCCCACCAAATAAAATCTGCGTGCGCGCTTGGCATAAGGCTCCATATTGTAAGGATTGCCACCTTTCAGTTATGAGCACATGCTATTCAAGCAACGCGTGCTATTGTTTATAAGCATCAGCACAGCAGACGATACAGATAAAACAAGGAAGACACGAAGACAGCACGACGGGAACCGAAGAAGAACGAATCAACCAGAAATGGCCTATAAAAATGGACCTGGAAACGACAGAAGTATCAGTTGACCACTGAGCACTTAACCTACACTTGCTCCTGAGGTCGCACTGGACCAAGGAATATTACCTTGCCTAAAATCCCTGGAGGCTGCTATGAGCTAAGGGGATTCCTAACCAGAATCCAACCTCTGAAGGCTGCCATGAGCTAAAGGGATTCCTAACCAGAATCCAACCTCTGAAGGCTGCCATGAGCTAAGGGGATTCCTGACTAGAATCCAACCTCTGAAGGCTGCCATGAGCTAAGGGGATTCCTAACCAGAATCCAACCTCTGAAGGCTGCCATGAGCTAATGCGGTTACCAAAATGTACCTTGCTCTGAAGTTGCTGCAAGAAGCGCTGGAGGCTGCTATGAGTTAAAGGGTTCCCGTATAAAACATTTCCTTCCTTCACATTTCTGGTCAAAGGGAAGATTTCGATATCCACTTTATAGATACATACAAAAACTATTTTGTTATATTTTTATAAATAAATTAGGTAAAGGGCTAGAATCCCAGACTGTCATTGTCTCTACCCACATACACATTACAAGATTTTCTTGACTTCGGCACGTATAAGAAGTGATGTACAGTCTTGTTCAATAAAAAAAACTAGCTACCTACTTGTCTCTGGGATGCTTAGTGCTCTAAATCAGATTTGGAATTAAACAAGTGTGGATTTTTTAAAGGCTAATACAGATATTTATTAAAAGCCAAAGCATTTGAATTTACTACATACGGTTGCCAAAACATGATCTTTTAAAGTAAGGTGGGTAGCGAAGAATATTTTTGAACACGACCGTACTCAACACGGCTATACTCAGTATCACACTCTGGGAACCCCTATACTCACTAGGTTTCTCCAAGAACCCATTTTATAGAGATTTGCGTCAACTTCTGAGCCCCTATGGAACGAGGGTAGATCAAAAAATAAATTCCAATCGCCATCCGGTTGGTAACGTATGCACTTAACCGATTACGCCATCGTGATTTCTGATGTTTGTTTACGTCCTCACAGAATACTATTGGCCGGTGTGATTGAAATTGTGATTTTTACATCTCATAAAAACAGAGATAAAAAAAATCCGTATTTTGGGATGAAATGTTTTTCTGATAAAAAGCCGATTCTATGAAATAACGGGATTTTCTGCTTTTTGATATGTCATTACATTTATTATTCAAGCATCATCTTTGCTTTCCAGTGGTGAATTCTACTAAAAAGAAAGTCACTTCACAACATTCACTACTTATGAATTTTACGTACGTCCAGTCTGGCCCTGATCATCTTTATTGGTTTTCATACTGACATTTCATTGGTAACCAGCAAGTGTAAATTATGCAACACAACACAACAGTGTAGTCATGTTGGTTGCCTAATCACCTCATCAAGTTCCTGAAAGTTATATACATCTTGTCATTTGTGTTGCATCAGTTACCTAAATTCAAAACTGGCAGACAAGAAAATAGTATCATAAACCTAGAAACAGATATAAACCCATATCATCTCGTTCTCCGTTCTAGAAATACTATGACGAGCTTCAGGTATTCTATTAGAGTCTTATGCAAGTTCAGTTTACAAAATTAGAGCCTTTAACGGCCTTTTGAGATATAATGTTAGTTTAATGGTATTCAAAGGTATTTAGACAATTTATTCTTTCTTGCTTTACATTATGTCAATTTAGGCTATTTCAATAGGAACTTCTACACCAGCGCTTTTCTCACATATCCCCACTCGAATTTTATCAGCTTCAATAAATGTTGTACACGAGGAGTTTCCGGGAAGTAAACATCGTTTTGAAATGCGTCCGCTGTAACACTGCGGTCGGCATTTCCGCTCATGAACGCTGTGTATCCGTTCGCAAGCCACATATGCTATTACGGAAACATTCGATTGTGCTTACGTTTCTTTGTGAGTAGTTAATATGCCTCCACCGATTGAGAATCCCGCCGACTGCATTTCGTCGTTATCTGTTTTCGTACATAATGTTTTCTCCGTACACTTCACTAATTTCATGATGAATTTCAGCTGCCTTATCGCCTTTAGCGCTGAGAAAAAGAATTAGAGAAACATATCTAAGCGTCGTAGGCGTGGTTCACAATAGGCGTAGGCATTTTAACTATTCACAAACAAACGTAAACACAGTCAAATATTTCCGTAATGACATCTGTGGGTTGTCAACAGATTTAGATACACAGCGCTCATGCGCGGGATGCTGAGCGTAGCGCTTCAGCCGCCGAATTTCAAAACGATACTTACTTTTCGGATATGCCTCGTATATACTCGTAGATAGATACTTGTTCAGCTTAACGTCCTGCATAAAAACAAATAAGTTTTTTTTAAGTAGAGTTGAGTTGACTTCAATTTAGCTTCCCTTTCAGCAGCGAGGCTATATGAGACGTGGACCTCCAGCTTAACATGCGATACAAACCACATTAGCTCTCGCCGGAAATCTAACCCGGTTCTGAAGTTTTAATTGATGATTTAGTTTGTATAAATTCTAAATGATTTTTTTTTCACTAAAGCTAGCTACTAAATTTTCATAATAGTTATTGTTAACACTATTTGAAATTTTACTAAAATCTTTTAGTTGCAGAACATTAATAGCTCTACAAAATAGCAGTGGCGGCGTACAGGGGTGCAGTGGTGCTCCACCATTAGGTGACGCTGATGAATTGGTTGTTTAAAAATGGAGCATCACGATGGTGGCTAATGATGCAATAGTTATACTTGTCTCAGGACTTACTTATGCACTTGGCTGTACTTGCTGAAAGGAAGACTTCACATTCTCAATTATCATTACCATGCATAGTGTACGGTGAGAGAGCAACAAGTTAATCGTTTTGCATGGCGAATCGTCCGTAGCAGCCCCGAACAATCCAAATTTCTTGTCCCATTATCGGCTCAACGCGTACGTCATTCACTGATTTGCTTATTGAGTCTTGGTTGTCAATCTCGCTCCTACGCTCTGTGTGCATACAGCAAGTAGACATTTATCATCTGGATAAATAGAGCTGTACTCGGACCCCCAGTGAGTCTTATAGGAACCTGTGATGTGTAACATAGAGGACATCAGACGTAATATGGGCTGTATGAGTAACAGTTGACAACAGGATGGATAAAACATAAGACCTCAGCGCATTTGATAGTGGCCAGATTGTCAGGACCAGAAGTATGGGCTGCCATTCCATCTCTGAAGTTGTGCCAACTTTGGGCTTTCCAAGGGTATTGTATGAAGATTGTTGGTCCATGAGCAGGTTGATTGAGGCAAAAGCACCGCTGACAGGGTCGACTGTCGTGGTATACGACACATTGATGACAAATGTCGCATTCAGCTAGCTCGGATGGTCACAGTGCAGAATATTACTAGTCAAGTCAATGCTGGACAAAGACGATGTGTGAGCAACCATACGATTCACAACCATTTCCTCGCCATGAGAGACACAAGCAAGCGTCCCATGGAGGGCACGTCTACTCAACACCCATCTTAAGGCACAAGGACTGGCATTTAAAAATGCCCCATTGGACGCTCGAAGCATGGGAAAAGGTCGCCTGCTCAGATTAGTAGAGGTACTAGCTGGTACACGCCGATTGCTAGATACAAGTGGGCCACAGCCATGTGGGTACAATTCACACTGGTAGTAATGATATCTTGGTATGTGAACTATTCACGAGGAATGAAATGGGGACCCTCGTATATCTGACAATGCCCTCAATCCCTTGTAAGAATCTTGTCCTTGCGTGTTCAGCCACATTTTCACGAGTGTTTCATCTCCTCGACTGAAGCGAAGCGAAGCACTCCTACGTATGTGCTCCTTCAAGTGCGGGAACAGGTGGGAATGGCTTGTAGCGAGGTTCGGCCTGTAGGGAGAGTGATCGATGATGTCCTAGCAAAACTGCTTCAACAGCGTGGTGGTCTTCTGGGCGGTATGTGGGCGCGTGATGTAGCGAAGGACTTTCGATACTATTCTGCGACATGATGAAGAGACAAAACCACTACCAGCTCCCGGTGAATTTCAGCTGCGGTTACATGTTTCGCCCACAGAAATCGAATAACTGAGGCGACTTGTTCGCGGTAGCAGTTTTCCAAACGAGTGGCCATTTGTATTTACTTATAACTAGCGCTGTAGGTGGCGGGTGGCTGAAACTCTGCACAGTTGCCAACTCCATCTATTAAAAAATTACTCCACTCCTTATTCCTCTATAACAGACGGAACTCCAGAAATATCGGCCTTGCAACATTAGCCTCTGATCCTTCCTCGTATTGAATATGATCATTTGAAAGTGTATCAAGAAAAGCAACAATTGGAAATATTTTTTCCTTTACGAGTTCAAACTATGACGTTTTGTACATCTAGCCGAGAAAAATATTAACAATGCATGTCAATCAGGACTGTTAAATGAGTAAACGGTTGTATCCCGTTGGTTTGTGAAATATCATGTATATGTCTCAAAGTGAGAAGTAAGCCTCTCAGCCACCAACAAACAGCATGTTCTGATGAGCTTATCAGCAATAGTGGAAGTGAAACGTACGAAAAGTATTCGTGCAATTGCAGAAGACTTAAGAAAACACCATACCACACTACAGAACCAGTCCCACGCAATCGGCAGGGTGAAAAAGTTGGATTTATGTTTAAGACACGAGTTGACAGCGTGAGGTCACTGGTTCAATTCCAATGGACTTTGCGGTGGACAATCACCATTCCGTAGCTTTTTCGATTTCATACCATTTAGTTCATTCTACCATTTCGTTTATTATGGTCTTCGTTAGCTTCGGGATGTAGGCTAATGTAGGGGGTTAAACTAAAATGAAAAAAGGATCGCCCTGAGGAGATATGTACCTGTCTCAGTGATCGGGATAATAGGGAAAGTTTTCTGAATCGTCTGATCACTTCTGATGATAAATGGTTCCCCTGCGACAATGTTTGGGTTGTGCCTAGCATTCATGACAGTTTACAAAACAATCCGTCCGTACGTATTGTTGCAGGTATGACGGAAGATATCCATAATGTCTTTCTTCGTCGAGCGAAACAACAATACGGATCGTTATATTGCTTAATTCCATTAATTGTACCGTGAACTTTTCCACAAGTATCCAACAATAGTTAACAGACCATAGTATACTCATGTAACTTGAAATTTAGTCAAAGTATGGTATAGATTCCATGAACTGCAATGTGGAATTCTTCGTCCAGATAGTTAAAGTAGTTAAGAGTACCTGTAAAGTAGATGGAACTGTATACATCATATTGGCTGAATCGGTATCGTAAGGCAGAAACAGGTAGTTGTAATGAAGGTGAATCATCTTGAATAAAATTATAAGTTACTCTTTGGTCTATCTTATAACATTTCTCTTCTTTATTACAAGTCTCAAAGATTCCTATCTGGCCACTTGTATAAACTGACTTGTGGCAGCTTTAATAACATTTTCTGTCCAAAGGGGGTGAGTGAGTACTTTTCTAAATACGTCACCAATATGAATGAAGATTATGTCGTTAAATGATTTAGGTTTATGGCCAGTTCTATTTACAATACTTACACAAAAATACCACCTACAACTGATTCCCCTCAACCATGATGAGTCCTGGGCCCATGGTTAGTGTTCACTAATGCTGCAGGGGTCTTATGTAGCTAGTTGGAAAACACGTAACACTGGTTTATACAATCAATCCTCTCTCCTCGTTGAATACCGATTCCTCTGTCGAATGACAATTGACAGATCTCACAGTACCAGATCAAAGAATCGTGACTCATTCTCGTTTAAATTGGCGATTTTCAGGGAGATTGAAGTGTTAGTGTGAGAGGGATTGATGGAAGAAATTGACAAAGTATGAGATAAATCGATTGGTGGCCTTTCCGTGAGATATAATGTACTCTTCATAGTAGTTGATCCTACGATGCATCCCTTTTTGCACTGTTCTTGAATTTGACGATGCATCCCTTTTTGTACTGTTTGACCCGAAAAACTTGGAGTGAAAAAGTGCCAAGATATACTTTTCTAAAAAAAGAAAAAGAAAAAGAAATAAAAAAACGTTTCTTTTGAGAGTCATGATGCAAACAGCACGTAGTTACGATAGCGAAGGAGTCTTAGTTGTTTGTTGGCCATCAGAAAATCTGGTGCGATCGATTTCGAATGCATGGGTACAAGGATGAAAGTTGAACATATATGTACGTAACTTAATCCAATGTACTTATCAGCAATATTTGACCTTACAGGATATCATATCAACTACTCTTCCTCTATATAATGTCATAGAATTGTGAAATTATGTCTCTTTAGTGTCAGTGAGATACATTCGATGATCTGAAGATGGGCATGTTTCTGTCTACTGGTATACATTCGGAACAAACTTCCTATTAAAAAAGCAAAATTGCAATATATAAAGGTAACCAAGAAAGTTCTGTCGCATTTTCACCCACAACCTTCGAACATCGATATATCATCTAAGACATACCTGGAAGATCAAACATAGTCCCCATCAGCATCGACGACCTTCTGACAACGTTCTAGAAGGCCATGGACTCCACAGTGACAGAAGTTGCTGATACGTGAAGCGAAGAAGGTATCAAGTGCATTTTAACCTCTACTAGGGATTTGAACTGGCGTCTACTAAGATGATTGTCCAAGAAATGGAGCAGGTGATAATCGAACTGTGCACCGTTTGGGAAGTACGGCGGATGCAACAGTGTTTCCCATCCAACGCGTAGAATGGTGTCCCGTGTCATTCCAGCCACGTGGAGCTTAGTGTTGTCCTGTAACCGAAGGACCTCTTTGCGATTTAGAAGTGCTGGCTCCAGAGTTTTGAGTTTTTTGAACACGGCTTAACTGCTGACAGTACACAGTTGCATTGATGCTCTGATAGCTAGTAGCAGTTCCCAATGCACGATGCAGCGAACAGTCCACCAAACACAGAGCAGAACATTCTTCTGGTGCAGTGCTGGTTTCGACTGTTTCGGAACCGGTTCATGGGATGCTAACCAATGATGACGGCGCTGTGGAGCTTGGTACAGGACCCACTTCTCATCACATGTCAACAACCTGTCCACAAATGACTCCTTCCTCAGACGAGACAGCAAAGAAACAGAGGTGTCTGCTCGCGTTGCCATCTGGCCCGGGGTCAAATCATGTGGGACCCATTGACTCAACTTGTAGTGCTTCCCAAGTTGAAGGTGGTGCTGTCGAATGGTTTCTCCACTCACACTGAATTTTAGTCCCAGTTCGTCACATGTCTGACTACTGTTCGCCTCAATTGCTGCCTGAAGATCTTCAGTTTGCACACGTGGTCTTCCGGCACGTGGTGCGTCTTCGAATGTTTCGTAACAGTCCTTAAACTTATAAAACTACCGCTGCACTTTCCGCGTAGTCGCGACACCATCACCAAAGGCCTGGCATATCTTCCCCCCGCTGCAGTGGCAATTGACCCCAGTTTGAACTCGTACAGCATACACGCCCTTATGACGCTCTGTGGATGTTCTATTTTCAGTCTGTCCTTACGCAAGTTCATGGTGTAACTGAACTGCCACAACCAGGTAGTATGGTGGATATACCCACACCAACAACTGTGATCTTCGCCTTATCTCCGTTGCATTCAACTCATGGTGTGAGGGCCAATTGAACATAGACCTCCACAATAACCGGGAGAACTTTCTTGGTTCCTTTATATTTCAAGCCCAAAGTTTTCAATAAATGTATTCTGGCTGTTTTGACATATCATTCTGATAGAAAGACACTAACAAACTCAGACCTTTACTGCTTCCAGACTACACACCGAACCAAGAACCAGATATATGCCAATAATCACCCGTCATGATGGGAACATAGCCACATAGATAAGAAAGATGTCAGAGATTATGGATATTGTTATGGAAACAGATTCACTGAGCTGACAATAAGCTAAATATATGCAAGAAAAAATTATTAGCGATGAATGAAAGCCATTCTTAACTGAATACCAAGAGAAAAGAAGTGTTCCTAGGAAACGCCCCCATACAAAGTAGTGTATGGAAATCAAGAAGCACTGAGAAGTAACATGGATAACAATATCTCCAGACAGATAGCTATGAAGAAGAATCGGAAAGACCTTCATTTGGAAGCGGATTAAGAACGGTTGACTATGATAAATATTGTAATATACCACGTGCTTACACGTGATCCTGTTTGTAAACAACAGCCACATGTATTTACGATGGATTACTACAGAAGCAGACGACGACTACCAGCTCCATCTACAGTCGCATGTCAACAAGGGAGCAACAGTACCACCGCCATCCGGAGCGCATATATAACGAAGAGGATTCAACGGGCAGGCACCAGTCTGCAATTGGCCATCTCTCCTCTAGCTTGCCTGGAGCTCTGGGAGAAACCCAACCTCAAACCCTGTAGTTTCCTGCGGAACTCTGGGCTTTTCATTTCCTCTTTCTTAGCTTGCCCGGAGTTCTGTCGGGATCGCGGGGATCCCAACCTCAATTGCTTAGCCTGCTTCGGGGCTCTGTGACTGTTAACCCACTCACTGCTCGCTCCAGAGCATTGGGGTTTCCTACACCACTCAGCTTTGCTTGCCTGGAGCTCTGTAGATCTTGGGCTACCTTCTTCTGTACCTTGCATTACAGGAAGTTATATTGTAGTATTTTATTAGAAGAGTTTTATAATAAAAAAACGGTAGTGGAAGTGGATTCCGAACTTTAATTTACTCAACCTAGCTCTACGTACCCCTTCAAAAGGAAGAACTTTACAATAAATGTAAAAATTAAGAGGGAAAAAATCAGTTACATAGAAAAAGCATTATTGATTTATAACATTAAAATATTTGAAAAATAACTTAACCTAACTTTCTCCAATAGCATTTTCTTTGTGGTTAGCTTGAGACATCCATTCTTTATTGCATTCTTCTTCTTCCTCTTTCTTGCTTTTACTAATTTTAATTGCTTTCCTTTCATTAATTATTACAATCTCAGATAAGTGAAATATCTGTCTTTTCTCGATAATTGGAAACTTAACTTCCTGAACGAAAGCTTCAACCAAGAGTTTTAATCGTTTCAAAAGATTTTTTGGTCATAAATATTTGAGATAGGAACAAAAGAAGGAACGCTTCCCAAACCCCTTACCAATCTTACTGACTTTTGTCACTTCTTTTTCTGTAATATCCTACACAAATCATGAATTTTCTGATAACGACCTTCCCATAAATAAACCGTATTATCAGCAACAAACTTTTTCTTGAACTTTCAAACATTACACAGTACATAAATTTTTAATTATTGTAGATCATATACATATTTTTCCCCTATCTCATTAAGAAATTGGCATTAACTTTTCCCAAAGCTGATAATAAAAGCAATAAATACGTCAGTTTCTTTGCCGGACTCCTACTTTCCGCAAAGATTCAATTTTTTTTTCAATATTGATTTGGAGATTCTGGTCAATTTGGAAATACAGGTAATTTGAGTTACTGGATAATTAAACTATGCTTAGTTCCCTCTTACTTCCAAGTGACAATAAACAAAACTATTTGTATCCTTCCGCTATTCAAAGGATAAACTACACTCTGTTCCATTTTACTTCTAAACGATAGTAAATAAAACTATTTGTATCCTTCCGCTATTTGAAAGATAAATTAGCCTCTGTTTCTTTTTACTTCTAAATGGTAATAAACAAAAGTATTTACATCTTCCCATCATTCAAAGGATAAACTAATCTCTGTTCCATTTTACTTCTAAACAATAGTAAACAAAACTATTTGTATCGTTCCGCTATTAAAAACATAAACTAATCTCTGTTCTCTAGTGATTCCAAGCACCAGTAAAGAAAACTGATTCTATCTTTCCGCCATTTCGAAAGCTTGATTGGTTAGTGCCGCTTCACGTAACGTTTATGCAGAGAAGGATAAATTATAATTACAAATGTGCTGCTTTCGACGGGTCTTGGTCTGGCATAGATCATGGATGGGGCTTTGTAAAAACAATCACATTTTTTCCTTAACGTTTCATGAGCATCCAATTATAAAAAGTGATCAATATACGTAGTGCAAGTGCACTTCATTAAATATAATTCAACCTTCATTTTTACCTGATTCACCACAACCCTTGCGGAGCCAAGGGGTTAGACATGTTCCAATCGAAAAGCAGAATACACACATGCACATTTGAACTGGCGCCCAAAAGAAGTTCATTTCCGCTCATGTTTGTACACAATAATTGATTGGGTAAGATTCCCGGTGGGAGTGCGTGTGGTTTGGATCCCATGTTAAGCTGTAACGTCAGCATCTCGTTGCTGAAACAGGCGCTAAATTCTAATTCAGCAACCATCAATAGTTGTATTTGAGTAGGTGAGTATTTGAATATCTGAGTATTAATGTAATTGATTAACCAAACATGTTGATTGAAATTGAGAGCATAATTGTGTACGCTACGGCAACAATGCTTTGCGTTGAATTATTTTTTAAAATCAATATTTGAAAACTTTAATCAAATTTTGTAAAAGTAGAGTTCTTGTGTTGGCACTGGATAATTAGATATTTGAAAACAAGATACGCAATACACAGCGCAACACAGACTGATTTCACCGAAGAAATAAAGGCATATTCATACTCAACACTTCCTAGTATCTACAATTGTTCTGCAGGGAATTGCTTCGGATAATGAAGTACTTTGTTGCTACCTACTACCAGACTATGTTCTTTTACTGTTTGCGAGCTTAATAGTGGCTAAACGGCTAGGGCACACACCTTTGGTGTGGGGGACCCGGGTTCGGTTCCCGGAAGAACTGGTGTGGTTCGAATTGCAACGTTAAGTTATAGGTACATGTCTTACATAGTCTCGTTGCTGTAAGGGACGATAAACTCAAAATATAATTTAATGTAATCTTTTACTGTTTAAAACTGTCTTTTGTGTTGGTAATGAACGATTTCAATAATGTGGTAACAGATGGAGTCAGTTTGTTAACATCTTTATGGGTAACTGGCTATCCTTGTTCCGTTTAAAATGTATAACATTGCCTAGCTTTTATGCAACCTGAAGAGTAGCAAAGAAATGCTAGTTGCCTATATATATAAAGGATATGCAGTTTTTCTTACTGTATTTTGACTGTATTAGGGTAGGGACATGCAGAAGATACCTCGCGATCGAGGTCGAGGTTTAAGTCGCGGTCACTACCTCGATGTCTAGGTCTCGATGGATGAAGGGCGCACATAGCGAGGACACTGCGCAAAAATCACTGCGAAACCACATTTTGAAATTGAAAGGACCAGTTTATAAATAGGGATGGACGCGCGACGAGATATGAGAAATACCAAAGTCTCGCCTCTTGTTTCGCAAAAATATTTGAGTCTCATCTCTTGTTCATCTCTATCAATATTCTAAATCAAAGACTTTTACCTTTTATTCAATTTTCTGTGAAGAAAATGCTCTCTTTCAGCACTCAAAGGTGAAATCGTTTCCCAGTAAAATTTAATAAATAAATAAATCAGGTATGTCTTTAGGTTTCGGGGTGGAGGGGTCGGCATTGCAATTCCATTATTTGACGTTTCCTCCCTATGGATACGTGCCTGTCTTTACAGGTATTTCTTTACCTTATATAAATAACGAATTTAGAAAAAAACCTTTTTATTAATCTCGGAATTAGAGGGGGCGTGGAGTTTTTAAGCATAGATATGATTAACAATAGGTTCTTTGTTCTTTAAAAATTCTACAATTTACAGTCTTAAGCCCAAAAGCCTTCTCCTTGTGGCCACCACTGCCTTATATAATAATAAGCTACAATATAATTCTCAAATAAATAACTTATCTGACATTCCCATTTCAGTTGCTATTTTCTTCAATTCTCTATTTAAAACGTGACTATTATGTTGTTTGTGTTTCTTATTCCATATTGCTGAAACATTCCTCATTACTTCTATTAATATGTCTTTCATAGTCAAATATAATAGTGCAGCAAAACCTCTCGAGCATAGACACACACAATCCTCTGCAGACGAAATTCTAAACAAATGAAGACTTTATTCCGTGTAACGCTTCAGGGAAAGCCAATGAGAACACGAGCCACAGCGATGCTTCCGCTGAACATCGATGTAAAAACAAACTCAGTTGTTCATCATCGCGACCACTAATTCACCCTCGCGGTCAACCTCTAGGTCGCTATGTAGCGTATATCTTCGGCATGAGCTTACTTATGGGTTTGTGCCAGTATCGAGGGTGCGACCGCTACTTAAACCTCGACCTCGATCGCGAGGTATCTTCGGCATGTCCTTACCCTTAGTTAATAGAGTCAATCCGTTAATAACTTAACGGATGACGGTAGCTATTTATGTTCCGTTTAAAATCTATACCATTTCCTAGCTTTTATGCAACTTGCATAGTAGCAAAGAAATTCTGGTTGACTATATTAAAGGATATTCCGTTTTTCTTATTGTAATTATCTTGACCCAGTTTGTTAGTAGTGTCAATTCTTTAATATCTTGATGGCTAACATTGAATATCAATGTTATGTGAAGATCTATAACATTCCCTAGTTTGTTTAAAAAAAATATTTGCTACTATAATAATCGTAAATACCTACTTTATAATCTCTTGAATCCTATGATATAATATCAATAAAACTCATGCTCAACTTTCAGTATTATCTCATCCTACTGTAAATCAAATACACTAAATAATTTGTAACAAAATCCGTGCAAACAAAAATCCTAAATTAATGGAAAATATATATATATTGATTTATAAGATTCTTTCGAAATGCAGATTTCTGACAAGAAAATTATCAAAGTGATAACACCATTAAATTAGAGAAAATTCGTTTTCCTCTTTCTTGCTTCTTTGCTCCTAAGGTATGTCTTTGCTCAGAACACAAGGGTAAAATGAAGATAAAAAATCCCTCTAGAAAGAACAATAAGCCATCTCCTACAAACTGCCATAAAGTCAGATTATCACATTATATTTGTTATAAGGTTTTAATAAAACAGAGAAGAAATGGATTGGATTGTGGGTTTTAGCGTCCTGTTCAACAGCGAGGCTATTTAACATGTGAACTTACAGCTTAACGTGGAATCTGAACCACATGGACTCCCGCCAAGAATTGAACCCGGGTCTTCCACGCCTTAGGCGCCTACGCTAACCGCTGAGCCACGAGGGACCTGAAAACAGAGAAAAGAGAGAATAATTAATGGCACTCACGAGGAAACGGATCCCAAGTGTATACAACCGATTTGGCTGGGGTCCGGATATGTGTTACGGGAGACCAAATTAGGAGACACGTATTTTGTCGTTTGGGACCATACGCAGAAATTTCCGAAATACGAGGCCCCAAAGTGACCCTACATGCTATAACTAGGAAACGAATGACGTTACTTATTCACAACCGATTTGGGTGAAGTCCGGATATGTGTTACGGGAGACCAAAGTAGGAGACACGTATTTTGGCGTTTGTACCCATACGAAGAAATTTCCGAAATACGGGGCCCCAAAGTGGTCCTACATGCTATAACTAGGAAGGGAATGACGTTACTGCGTATGGGCCTAAACGTTAAAATACTTGTCTTCTACTTTCGTCTCCCGAAACACATATTCGGACCCTAGCCAAATCGGTTGTGTATAAGTAACGTCATTCGCTTCCTAGTTATAGCATGTAGGGCCACTTTGGGGCCCCGTATTTCGGAAATTTCTGCGTATGGGCCCAAACGCCAAAATATGTGTCTCCTACTTTGATCTCCCGTAACACATATCCGGACCCCAGCCAAATAGGTTGTTTACACTTGGGACCGTTTCCTTGTTAGCCTGGGGCCGCGGTGGCTCATTGGTAGAGCGTTCACCTCTGGTGCTTGGGGTCCCGGGTTCAAACCCTGCTCCCGCCAAGTGAACTTTGTGGTGGACAAACACCGTGTGCGTGGGTTTTCTCGGGGTTCTCCCGTTTCCTCCCACTTTCTTCATTCCACCATTTCATTCATTTCTCATAATCACCGTCTCCTTTAGCCTAACCGGCATAACCGTGGGACGTAAAACTTAAAGATTTTTTCCTTGTTAGCCTTATTTTGGTGGTTAATTGACCCAAAACGGTGATCCCACTTGATGACAAGATGTAAATAATTAATAGTGTTTAGAGAAACAATCATTACAAAATTTTCTTTTTTACGAAATATCGACATTTTTATCCACCATCTATCTACACAGGAATTAAAATAATGTCCCCAAAAACCTATAATGATGCGGATACTCACATATACACCCGCAAATATTCATATCTGCACAGACCTCTACCGCAGATTATTGAGACTAATATAAAAGTCCCTAATTAAAAAAAAAAAAAAATTCAGAAAAGCTGCTTTACGGAGCATTATCATCATCGTCATAGGTTTTCTGCCATTATTGGCAGGTCACTTGCCGCAACTGAGAATCTTCCATACTCTACAGTCCTCCGCTAACCTATCCGTTTTCCCGTACGAATTTCTGCTTTGATATCGTCCGTTAATTGCAGTCTTCTTCACCCCCTCCCTCTCTTCCCTGCCACCATACCCTCTGGCAAGTCCCTCATAATTCAGTTCCTTCTTACAAGGGACATCACCCAATTGTCCGGCTCTGATTTCAACGATTATTTTTTTCTGATAGAGGACATGTATGCTTTATTTGTGATGATAGAATTTTTTTCTCTTAAAAAATATAATAAATTTCGAAAACATGAGCCATGACAACAATTGCAAAGTGCCAGCTAGAATCTTAAAACATGCGGTGAAAATTAGGAGTGTTGCCAACTTGAAAGATCTAATAATGGAAGTTTGGTGCACATTAGAAGCAATCCTAAATTCATACTGGTTAACTATAGAACAAAAATAAGCATAACATTGGCTTTTTGGGAAAAATTGGTATTAAAATGAGGTGTCACATGCTATGGTTTTCATTTTTCAAAACTTCTCTTTAATTCAAAATGGCGGATTTCAAGATGGTTACCCTTACGGTATCACTTGCCTCTAGGCACAATATGTATTACCGAAGCTTTTATCCACTTACTATCTTTAATACAAGGGTTAGAAGCGGAGGTAAGGGACTTACGCACATAGTAAGTATATTTTTTATAAGCAATTAATATACCTGTAACTTTTCCCCAAATGGTCGTATCTGAAAACTAACTTCACCATTCTCTTTCTGATTAAATTCTAGCCCGAAATTATGTATGATATTACCCTACTTCCATTTAAAAAACTTGATCTTAATTCAAAATGGCGGACTTCAAGATGGCTACCGTTAAGGTCATACCTACCATACGACTTCCCCTAGGCCTTATATGTATCTACATGGTTGCTCTTTCATTAACACTCCGTTTACAAAGGGTAGTAAGGGATTTCTGCAGTAATCTCTAATAATCACATCACAACTGTTAAAAATTATATAAAAAAATAGAAGACATGCACCATGGCAAAAATTTCTGTCATCACAAATAATGCATACATGTACTCCATCAGAAAAAAAAAATCATTGAAATCGGAGCCGGACAATTGGGTGATGTCCTTTGTTAGCCAATGTCCCAACCAATTTCTCTTCCTCTTCTTAATAATATCTAAAAGTGTTCTTTTCTCCCCCACCATTTCTAACACACTCTTATTCGTTTTCCGCTCGCCCAGATAATTTTCTCAGTTCTTCTGCACACTCACATTTCTGCTCACCCACAGCCGTTTTTAATCATTTGTGCGTAATGTCCATGTTTCTGCCCTATACAGTACAATACTCCACACGAAGCATTTCATAAGTTTTTTTTTCTCAACTCTTTGTTCAAGGTCTCACAAAATAGTGTTTTCTTCCTCCTAAAGGCTTCATTCACCATTCCTATCCTTGCTTTTATTTCACGTTCACATTTCATATCATTACTAATAATAGTACCCAGGTATCGAAAACTAGTCACCTGTTCTATTTTCTCCCCTACTATTTCTATATTTGATACCAACCGCTTGATTCCAATCACCATGGCTTTTGTCCTGGTAGAACAGTCAAAAAACGAAGTCATCCCGTATTTAATACAAAATCCCATGAGACGTCAGTAGAAAGATCTTCTGAAAAGTTTAAGGATGTGTATTAATAGACTCGGGTTTCCATTTCCGAGCCTTACAATACAGAGCGAAGTCATTGCCTTTTAATTTCTGATTTATTCTTGTACGTAAAAACGTACGAGTTTAATGTCACCCTCTTCATGAAACGTTTTTCCCCATGCGGTGCTTAGAGCTATTTGTCACTGACGATTTACAGAAGCTAATGAAGATATGGGAAGCACATATCATCAACAATCGATTACTGTTTGGCACGCTTGTACTGAGAAATCTCCCTTCCAAAGAGGGTTGCAAGGGGCTGAGGGGGAAAGAATATCTAGCATACACGTTTGGAGGGTGAGGGAACCAAAGTCGTAAATCATGATAACTAACATGACCTTTGAGAATTGTCTTCTGTTTTTCCTGTGTAACGAATCGCTTATACTAAAGTGACAAGACATCAGTGCTGCACTCTGGTGTCTAAAGAGACGAATTATGAGTGTGACGGAGACGGCGTGACGAATTAGGAGCACACAGGGAGGTCACGTGGCATTTTTACATTGATGAATGACGACCCCTGTGTGTCTGCATGTGAGAAAGAATCATAGTTACAGAAATGGTTACGTTGTGCTAGGTTTGCTAATAATGCCTTGTTGATAACTGACGAACCGGAACAGTGTGAGACATCCGAAGAATCTTCCTTATTCATCGGATCTGTATTCTCTTATATCGTCGTTTTTCACTTCAACTTTCATCCTTTACAACAGAGTTGAAACTTTTATTATATTTTCTATGTGATGATAAAAATCTAACTAGTATGAGTTCTCAAGATAGCTTGGTGAATTGGATAGATTCCTGTGTTGCATCTGTTTCAGCACCGAAGCGCTATATGAGACGTTGATATACAGCTTCCGAACTGCATGAGCTCTCACCGGGAATCGAACCCGGATTTCCCACGCCAAATGCGCGTACGCTATCCAGACAGCCAAGAGGGAGTTCTTATCTTAATGTAGCATTTCTCAAACTGTGCTCCTCGAGCCTTTCCACTAGACCCTAGAATTAATTCAGAACATACTATAATCTAACTGCTACAATTATACCACATCACGTGTATTGAAGTGTAGAGCAGATAGTAGCAGAGGACAGCAGAAAGATCCCAGTTATCCACTTGTACCTCAGTATCAGGTATATATCTCCCCCCCCCCTCCCCTTCAATTTTAAATATATATACAGGGAGAACCTGAAAGATATGCACAAAATCCTTGAGGTGATTCATGACATCAAAAGAAGATAAAAAGTCCTTTTTCATATTGTCGAATTCCGCGTCGTGTACGAGTGACAGGAGTACCAACCTGAAATCGAAACTCGAATCCTGACAATTGGAACGGAACAGAAAGATGTGCACAGCGTACACTACGCGGAATACGACAACATGTAGAGATGTGCACGAGACAAGATTTGAGGCTGTCTCGTCTCGAAAATGTGCTGTAAAAGTGATGTCTCGACTCGAAAAATGTATTCTCCTCTATTGGAATAACTGTGTCTCGACTCAAATTTTGTCAGGAAAATTTTGTCTCGACTCGGCTCGTATTCATCCCTAACGACATGCGAGAGGACTTTTTGTATTTTCTTGATGTTACGAATTATCTCCCGGAGTTTGTGCACATCTTTCAGGATATATATATATATATATATATATATATATATATATATATATATATATATATATATATATATATATATATATATATATATATATATATATGAGAATGCTTCTGTCAGACTAAAAGTTGAATTTGCATGATGTACAGTAGACTTCTGACTTAGAGAAAAGTTAAATAAAACCAAATAGGACAGAGTTCTATTGTTCTCACTTCCTGCGTGAGAAGGACGTAGTACTAATTTCTAAAGTTAAAAAAAATCATTGTTCATTCATAAATGTTTACTTAAATATGAAAAAGTAATTATTTATCAATGAACAATAATGATTTTTTTAAAAAATTTAGAAATTAGTACTACGTCTTCTATTAATGTTGACGTCTTATATTAATTGAGGAGTTTGATGCAATATGGGCGTAAGTCTGAAACATGCAGTTGGAGAAAAACGTTGTTGAAAGTTTAAGTGGTGTTTTATATATACAGGGTTTTCATAAAGTCTGGACGGATTTAATTTGCTTATAATTTTCATAAAAATGCTCATAATGAAATCAAATAAAGTGCAAACGGTAGCGGAAGGATTAAATTTTTAGTTGGCAACACTGTTAGATAAGCGGCAACTCTGAACACGTTGAGAGAGGGAGAGGGAGGGCAAGGGTCAGTTTCTTACCAAATTCCATCCATTGTTGTTTTCATTGTTGTTTCAATGTTGACTGTTAAAAGTAAGTTGTAAGCTGTATTGGTGTGTGTGTCAGATTTGAGACACATGAGAGAGATAGCCCTAAAGTGAACGTTTGGTGCGTTGTGTCCTATGATCATCTGATTGGACTAGGGATGCACGCGAGACGAGACGAGACGAGAAATGTAAAAGTCTCGTCTCGTCTCGCAGCCTCAAATGTTGGTCTCGTCTCGCGTCTCGTCTCGTCTCGCAAATATGAAATCTCGTCTCGCGTCTCGCATAAAATTTTGAGTCTCGTCTCGCGTCTTGCGCGAGACTTTCTCGCATGGTCTCGCAGTCTCGCATATATTCTGGTCAAAATTTTGCAATGTGTTATTCTATGGCTGTTAATGAATGATGGTGGGATATTCTGTCCGAAGGCAGGTATTTGACCTAAAAGTCCCTTGGCAAGCTGCATCCTTGGTGGTTTGCCATTGCTTTCCATGGGATGAATGTTCATAACATCCTAAGGAGACGGAACCTAGAGTTCAACATGGTATCCGAACTTGTGTCCCCTCCGCTCCAAATTAAAAGAAAAGTTGTGCTGGAATTTGATTCCTGGACCATTAATTTTCGTCAAATTAACCCTTTCCGGTACCCGGCTTTTTGGGCTATTTTTTAGACTTTCAGTCAAGCAGCTACTGCATCGTCACTATTTATCCTAGGATCATGGCTCATACCTCATTCTCTTCAGAATAAAGCTGGCTGTCAAATGGTACCACTTACATGCTCATACCATATAACAGGAGCGGGAAAAATGATGTCAAAGGGAAAATTACGGAGGGAATTTTTTCTCGCACTTTGGGCCCCTCTGGAGAGGTCCTGTGTAAACGTAGCCATCTAAAAAAATCTGATAAATAGTACTTGGTATGCTAAATGTGTGTGCCAGATTTCAAGTTTCTATTTTGAATAGTAAGGGCGGGAGAAATTTTATCAGGAATTTCCACCATGCCCCATATTACCGTAAAACACCATGATCTCAGGTAAAAAATTTCCTGAGACATCCCTCATTATTCTAGGGTCATGTTTCGCCCATCATTCTCTTCACCTTAGAACTGCCTTTCAGGCGGTATGACTCACGTGTCTCCATCATGTATCTCAGGCGGAAAAATCCCGAAAAAAGGGATTTTTAGGGTCTAAATATCCTTTTTTTCAACTTTTAGCCCCTCTGGACCCCCCTGTTTTAACGCAGAGATCTGAAAAAATCTGATAAATACTACTAGGTGGGCTGAATATTTATGCAGAATTCCAATTTTCCAGATGCAAAAGTAAGCCCGCCAAAAAATATATATACCGACAATGTCCCATATTCCCGTATACAGAGGAAAATTTTTAAACATTCCCTGAGACATCCCTAATTACCTTAGAATCATTCAGAATAGAACTGCCTTTCAGGAGGTACCATTCACTTGTCTCCATCATGTATCTAGGGCGAGAAAATCTCGTGAAAAGGATATTTTGGTAAACATTTCCCTTTTTCAACGTTTAGCCCCTTTGTACCCCCATGTTTTAACACAGAAGTACGAAAAAATCTCGTAAATATTCCTCGGTGGACTGAATGTTTGTGCACAATTTCAATCTTCTAGGTGCAAAAATAAGCCCACAAAAAAATAATACCGAAAATGTCCAAAATTCCCCTATACAGAAGTATATTTCCATAAAAATTCCCTGACACTTCTTTAATTACCCTAGGGTCATGTGTCGCATATCATTCCCTTCAGAATAGAACTGCCTTTCAGGCGGTACCAATCACTTGTCTCCATCATGTATTTAAGGCGGGAAAATTGCGAAGAAAGGGATTTTTTGGTAAAATATCCCTTTTTTCAACTTTTTGCCCCTCTGGATCCCCCTGTTTTAACGCAGAAATCTGAAAAAAATCTGGTAAATACTACTCGGTGGACTGAATGTTTGTGCAAAATTTCAATCTTCTACGTGTAAAAACAAGCCCGCCAAAAAATAATGAACATAGACCGGCCTCGCAATATTAAAAGAAAATATATATTTTAGAATTATGACGTCATCACATCCTATGTCTCGACGCAGGAAGGTGTGAAACCATACGTAAGGTCTTCTACAATGCCTCTGGACTTGAAAAACAATAACAAAAAAAAATGGACGAAAAAGCTCAAATAGGAGAGTTATAACGCAATATACCATGAAACACCCCGTATGGTACAGATTGTACCATGGGATCCCCAAAGGGTTAATAGCATAATTTACAGCAAAACCAGCATAAATTGTTGCTGGATCCAACATTGTTTTCCAGCTTAGAGGTCTCTAGCAATATTTGGCTCTTCTAAAATATCGTCGCCACTATCAACATTTACACGTTTTGGTCGTTTCCTTGAAGGGTGATTTTCCATTATAAAGATGTTTTTATACCACCAAAAGCGCTTGTAGACATCAAAAGAACTCCTCACAACACAATACGACCCAATTCTTTTGGTTCGTTCACGCTTGTAGCAATGTTGCATTATCGCATTTTATCAACTTTCACTTTCAACTTATATAGTGTTGCCAGATCTAGAAAATAAAATTACTGACAGATATAGGGCCATCCTACCAAACCAGTGTTTGAATTAAACTTCCGAACTAGAGGGGGATGTTTTTGATAAATATATAGAAAGAAAATACTTATTCCATGTAAAAATATCATGTTATTTCTGCGAGCCGGACCCGGGATAAACTTTGACGAGAGGGGATTTCCCCGCCATCCCCCAACATAAATCGCTAGTAGTATTGTGAAAAAGACAGAAACAACAGAAATATCACATTTTGCAGCAATAGGGAGTCTTATTCGCTTTTCAGACCAAAACAGTTCATGTATTCGTGCGCGCCCGCGTGTATGTGTTTGTGTCGCAAAATAAAGTCCTAAATCGATGTTGTAATAAATTTCCAATTTACAAAGCTTTTCTTTTTTAATGATGTTTAGAAACTAAAGAAGGTTTTAATTCTGAAAATCAACCTTAAATAATAATAAATCTCATAAAATGTCTATTGCCCCAATCACTTTTTTGTTCCTGGAGGCATTAACGCTCAACTTAGAAAATTCAATAAATGTAAAATCACTAAATATATAATTACATGTAATTCATAAATGTTGCGAGACTGCGAGAAGTCTCGCGAGACTTCTCGTGCGAGACTTAACTGCGTCTCGTCTCGCGTCTCGTCTCGCATGGTTTAGTCTCGTTTCGCGTCTCGCATAAAATTCTCAGTCTCGTCTCGTGTCTCGTCTCGCAAATGCGAGACGAGACGCGAGACGAGACGAGACTTCTCGCATCTCGCGTGCATCCCTAGATTGGACCGTTCTTTTTTGAAGAGGAGACCGTGAATAAAGATTCGTACCTGGATATGTTGCAGAAATACCTCATTCGGGAACTGGAGGCACGTGGAATCCAGAACGACATCGTGTTCCAACAGGACGGGGCACCCCCTCACTATGCAATCAAGGTGAGACAGTTCCTTGACGAGAAATTCCCTAACCGATGGATTGGCCGCGGTGGCCCGACCGCTTGGCCGCCAAGATCACCAGACCTTACCCCCTGCGACTTCTGGTTTTGGGGTCATGTGAAAACGGAAGTTTATGCAAAGAAGCCAAGTGGTTTGGAGAACTTAAAGGACAAAATCAGGGCGTCAGTGGCTGGCATTTCGGATCAAATACGGCGGAACGCTGTGAGTGGATTCCAGCGCCGCCTACGCGAATGTGTGGAGGTGTGGCGGTGTGGCGGTGAATGGCGCCCAGTTGGAGGTGTGGCGGTGAATGAACTGAGCTGGTGCAGATTACAGGTAAAAATTTAATCCTTCCGCTACCGTTTGCACTTTATTTGATTTCAATATGAGCATTTTTATGTAAATTGTAAGCGAATTAAATCCGTCCAGACTTTATGAAAACCCTGTATATATATATATATATATATATATATATATATATATATATATATATATATATATATATATATATATATATATTACATGAAACAATGTAATATGCTGCATTTTATTCCGACATTGAATTGAAATGTTACCAGGAGGCTAAGAAAGCACGGCAAAAAGCCACAAATTCGTTTGATGCAAAAAGGACGTAAACTCGCTTACGCCCTTATTACATCAAACTCCTCAATTGACGCCCAACATAATAGGGTCAAAACTTACGGTTTTTAAAGTTTGGAGAAGCTCTTACACATGACTGCTTTTCCTTGGCGAAGTCGCGTTTTTATAAAAGGGAAAAATGCTCTTCATTTTTTTCATAAATTGGCATTTCTTTTAATTAGGCCGGTTAATTGTGAGCTGTGATGCCAACCTGATACGTTATAAAATCTCATCTAGAGAGGTGGAAAAAATCCCGTTTTGCATCTTAATTTCCCACGTTCTAGTACTGTTCCTACTACTACTGGTACTACTAGTAATCTTATTATTATTATTATTATTATTATTATTATTATTAATAATAATAATAATAATAATAATAATAATAATAATAATAATAATAATAATAATAATAATAATAATAACAACATATGAAAATGAAACTTTGTACTTTGTACTTTGTATGTTACTTTCTCAATTTTGGGATGAATTATCAATAAATTTCGATGCTTCACAATTATAAAATAGTTTTGGCATAAATATTTTCCTTAATCAAGAACAAATATATTTTGTTACATTGTCAGAAATGCAGTCCACACCTTTGTACCAACATCTTATGTTGAGCCGAATGATATAGAAAAGTTTTGTTTTCCGCGCATTTCACAGGAAACGTTTGGAAATTGATCGTTTCTCATTTGGTATTTTACTTTCTTTCCTTGGCTCATTGTTTTGTTTTCTTCTCATTTGATATTTTACTTTCTTTCCTTGGCTCATTGTTTTGTTTTCTTCTCATTTGGTATTTTACTTTCTTTCCTTGGCTCATTGTTTTGTTTTCTTCTCATTTGATATTTTACTTTCTTTCCTTGGCTCATTGTTTTGTTTTCTTCTCATTTGATATTTTACTTTCTTTCCTTGGCTCATTGTTTTGTTTTCTTCTCATTTGATATTTTACTTTCTTTCCTTGGCTCATTGTTTTGTTTTCTTCTCATTTGATATTTTACTTTCTTTCCTTGGCTCATTGTTTTGTTTTCTTCTCATTTGATATTTTACTTTCTTTCCTTGGCTCATTGTTTTGTTTTCTTCTCATTTGATATTTTACTTTCTTTCCTTGGCTCATTGTTTTGTTTTCTTCTCATTTGATATTTTACTTTCTTTCCTTGGCTCATTGTTTTGTTTTCTTCTCATTTGACAGTTTACTTTCTTTCATTGGCTCATTGTTTTGTTTTTTTCTCATTTGATATTTTACTTTCTTTCCTTAGCTCATTGTTTTGTTTTCTTCTTTTTTCAAATATCACAGTACAAATTTCGTTTCTTGCTAAGGTAGGCGCAGGTAAATACGCTATGTTAAGGGTGTTGGATTTTTTAAGGCCTTAATTTTCATAAAAAGCATGTGTAACCTTTTCCGAGTGTAGACAAAAATGTAGCAGTGATGCAACTCATTTCTACTTTGTACCTAGGGTAAAAGAAAAAAGTGTTACAAAGCGGTGTATTTACCAACACGTGCAGCTAATTACGCCGTCTAGAATACTACTAAAAACCTGCAATAAATATTGCAACTGTATTATACGAACTCCAATATTACTACATTTCATGACTGAAGCAAAAAAAAAAAAAAAAAAGAACCAAAGTGCAAGATGAAGATAAAAAGATAAAATGTAAAAATGGTAATCTCCAAAGTTGAAATGAAGTTCGAAACTGAAGAGTTTTAGTGCATAAGAAGATAAACAAACAGTGTCACTGTACTGTGACTTAAAGAAAAAAACCTACACCGATATTACATGGAACATGTGGGACAAATGAAAACATCTTTGTCTTCTGCAGTCAGTCCTGCACAAGCCCTGGCGAATTTCGCTGCACCATACTTGCTATTGATTCAGTAGTCATGGGATCAAAAATACTAAAGTTACACTTACAAAAGAGTGTTCCTAGACGAACATGAAATAAGGCGTACATTACTGTAATATTCTGAGTTAGTACGGTACTAATAACCGATTCTAACCTCTATTGAAATAATAACGTCTCTCCACAGAACTTTCCCGAAGCAAATAACACTGCACGGCTTGGCGATCTCAGCGCTGTCTCCCGAAGTATTCGTCAGATCGGGCTTGTCAGTGATGCCAATTCCTTCAGAGCCGTTTTCCCTTCACAAGCTTCAGAATTTCCCTTTCCCGGACAAAATTTCCCTTCATCCAAACCGTTCAAGTACCGCATTTAGTAAACGCATTTTTAATCGTTTTCCCTTCCACTCCCTCTCCCCAATCTTATAACCACATACAAGCAGATACCTGACAGCCTTCCTTTGAACTTACGCAGAATTTGAACTTGATTTGTTGTTTAGGTATCTAAGGTGTCGCGATAGAGGAGGGGAAAGGATATAGAAAGGTGTAGGCCAGGACCTATGTTAAAAGTGCAATCTCTGCATTTGCCTGGTGTGACTGAGGAAAAACCCTATAAATACCTCGGCCAGGGCGGACAACCTAAATAAATCATAAAAAATATAAAATAATGTAAATTTATTTTTTATCCTAGATATCATGATAGATTTTAATATTAATGTAACCTAAGGTACAAAGAAAATATTAAGTATATATTTGGTACACTTACTTAAGAAAAACACTCCCATATTTACTGAAACGAATACGAACAGTTACAAAGAAAACTCTAGCTGCTACTGTCTTTGGCTGTACATGAGGAATGTTCGTAAGCACAATACAAAGTTTGGAGATGCGGAATTCTTAAGAATTTATAATTCTGTGCGCACAGTCACCAGAAAATGTGTAAACTTACACAAATACACATACACTAATGACCCAGTATTCGCCCATATATACATATTTACATTCACGACACGCAGATTTTCTTCTCTTACATCGATTAATCCTCTTCACAATCAATTTTCTGGTTGGGAAAAACATCTTCTGATTGGGAAAACCAAACTGTTATAATAGTTGGAGTGATAATTTAATCGAGAAATATTTCATCTTATTGCATTGCATTTAATTCAACAATGGGAAGATTAATTTTGATAAAAGATTTTAAATAAGCATTGTTGTAATGTTTCGAATTTAACTGAATATATTGATCGATGTGTAATGTTAATAAATATTAACGAATGCAAAGCAAGTTAACTTGTGAGAATTTATGTGAAATATGTGCAACGGATTATGTTTGGAGCAAATAAGATGTTGAATTCATACTGAATTTTAATGAGATTAATCAGATACATAAATATATCAATCAATCTATAAATGATTGAAGAGAAGTTCAAATTTCCCTGCAATATTGAGAGATTACAAGCAATTTCCCTTTTTCCCTTTTCTCCAAGATTTACTCAAAATTTCCCTGCGCCAAGGGAAATTCCCTTCAATTGGCATCACTGGGGCTTGTCCATGCCCGTAGGGCATATTTGGGGCGCAGTCTATGGTATTTCGTCGCAAACGTCTCAGCACTGATCACTTGGCGTATTTAGCTGCACTGGCGTATATACCTGCAGTTACCTTACTTGATTTTGAAGATTCACATATGATTAAGTCACTCCTCACTAGCATGGACTTTGCCGAACACAAAGAAAAAACTTCTGACTAAAACTTGACGACATTGACACGTTATTGATGCCTCATTATGTCTTCTTTCCGCTTGTAAAGAATCTTTTTTGGAGTGGATTATACGTACATATAGTGAGAAACCTCTTGTATGTTTCCAATTCCTATGAAAATACCCTTTACCCCTTTATTCAGAAACACTCATGAGCATCACTGATTGTCACTCGGACAATCGAAAGTATCCTAAATATTCTTTTAGACTGATAATAAATAATCTCAATGTGAAAATAAATTTTAACCATCAAAACTTTAACTTTGTGAATTTATATGTATCAAGGTATAGTGGCTGAAATTTTGTTACTATGCATCCAGAAGTTTTAACGACTAACATATAATCGTTTTAAACTTATAGTTTTGTTTGCAAGTTTACGAGTGAAGGAAGAACTTCGCTCTAACTGTAATTTTAGGCTTGCGGATCTATAAACTTTGCTTCTGTGTCCTCTATGATCATACTTTGGTTCGACTGAAGTTTTTTTTTTAAAACTATATTGTCCTGTAACTATAAATATGAGATTATACTTTCGTGTGACTAAAATAGTAATAATATTGGCAAACGTGATGAAGTTAAAAATCTGTGTGTATTCTTCTGAGTAGCAAACGAAACTCTAGATTTAAATGAGTAGTGAACTTCAGTGATCACGATTTTTTTCTTAAATTTTGGGAATATATAAATATAAGTATTTGTGTCTGAAAATTTTAAAAGTGTCTACAGTAATTTTGTATGGCTGAGAATCTATTATTGTACTTTGTGAAAGGTTTTCCGACTAAAATATTTATTTTTTAAATGTAAAATTTACTATGACTGGACTTTTTAGTAGAATCATCTATGAGACAGGAGTTCAGGATGTCTTATCTCGAAAACGTGTTATGAAAATGATGTCTCGTAAGATATATTTGTGTCTTTTGGAGTCTTGTCTTGTATGATGAAAAGTCTGTCTTGTAAGATACATATATTTATTTTGGTGTCTCGTTTTATATCACGAAAAGCCTGTCTCGTAAGATACATCTGATTATTTTGGGTGTCTCGTCTTATATCACGAAAAGCCTCTCTTGTCTCATAAGTAAACCTAATTTTTAGTTTATGAATAAAGGCTGTTTCCTGCGACCTTTAATTTTAACTTTTTGACTGAATGCTCTGAGTGCAAAATGCAAGATTATTTTTATATTTCTTTCATTAACATGATAATTAATAATTCTCCATGAGACGAGAAGTTTCTTATCTCGTCTAGAAAATGAGAGGAGAAGTTTCTTATCTCGTCTAGAAAATGAGAGGAGAAACTTCGTATCTCATCTGGAACATCAGAAGAAACATTTCGCATCTTGTGTAGAAAATGAGAGGAGGAGTTTCTTATATCGTCTAGAAAATAAAAGAAGTTCCTTATCTCGTTTAGCAAATGAGAGGAGAATTTTTTTATCTCGTGTCTTATCTCGTCTAGAAAATTATATAGTTAATTTCTTATGTTGTCTAGAAAGTGAGAGAAGTTTCTTATCTTAAAATAAATAACTATTCGCTTAAAACAATAAATATATATTAAAACAATAAAATAATAAAAAATAAAACAATAAAACAATAATTGTCGCAATAGCAATTGAGTCTAGCGGTTCTTGGGAAGAAGGAGGCCTGAAATTTATAAGAGAAATCGGCCACCATCTATCAATTAAATCAGGAGATAATCGAGCAAAAATTTACTGTATCAAAAAAAATCATAGAATAAAAAAATGTAAATTGATAAAGTGATTGTACGAACACACTGAAGAGCATTTATCAACGTTTAAAAATACAAGTCATTACAGTTCAAATGCTGTTATTTCACATCTTTCATGCATCTTTTGTGACGTAAGTAATTTAATAAGTTTTTGATGAAGTGAAGGGAAACAGCAGAGTTTAAATTCAGTACATAAATTTACAAACTAAGTAGAGAAATTTTACGAGGCGGGATGAGATAAGTTTTTCAAAAATTGAGACAAGACAGGGAAGAATTCTTTCAGAACTGAGACGAGACGAGGAAAACCTTGTTTCTTGTCTCGCCGGCAACACTGATGATAATTACAATCATTGAAGTTCATGAAGCAAGAGAATAAGTCTTATTTGCTGCCAAGCATAGATAACCACTTCCTTAACCATCTTCCTTAGCAGAGTGATAAAACTATTTAAAACGAAAACAAAACTGTTTTAATACTTAACACTTTTCTTAGCTGGCCAATGAAAAAAAAAGCATAATACTCTGACACTAGCTGGGAGAAGAAAGGAGAGAAACATCCAACCCTTCAAATTATGTCACTTCCGCATGAAAGCTGTGAAAGAAAAAGTTTTTATTATCCAATCTAATATCCTGGAAATCATTTATGCAAAGAAGGCGGTTAGGTCATAAGGAGAAGGAAGGCGGCAAATACTGGTAAAGGATCGTAAAATCTTGAAAGTTGTGAAATATGGGGCTGTAAGATGTTGCAGTTTTAGAAACGAGAGGGGAATGATGAGAGGGTCGGTGGATAGAAGGACCAAGCTGATGAGATAGCTACTGATATATTTCAAAGAAATTCCCGTTCCTCAGTTTACAACACGAATGATTCCCTCTGTGCTTCCATCCAAGGCAAAAAAAAAAAAGTCAGTTCAAGAATATGTTGAACAAAATAACCAGAATTTATAAATACAACATGGATTCTAGAATTGTTTCTTTTACTACCTGGAACTCTATGAAACTCCATGATGTCAAAAGATACGAAAGGACAGTGACGTAGGGACGGGGCTGACCCTTTTAGTACAGCAATATCGAAAATGGATTGAATGAAATGTATTCCATGTATGATTCCCGATATTACAACGTTTTCTATAATTTACGCATTACAAAGAGTAAGTGTCGGTACTGTGCAATCACCTGAAACGTACAAACAAGAATAGTTACTTTCTAGGAGCTATATCTTTGGTTCTAGATAAAACTACAAACTAATTAGTTATACACTGTAGTTCTAATCTATTTTAGCTCTTTCTTTTAACATATGCAACAAAATTTACGATCTGTAGGTATGAGTAGATAGCATTTAAAAGAATATGAAGTTAAAACAATATATATGTATACAGGGTGTGGAACAAAAAGGTTGGGACAGTGGAATATGTCTAAAATTGTGATTCAAAAATTACGAAACACGTGTCCAATATTTTAGAAAGATCTATACAACTAACATAAATCTAAGTTTCCCTCCCCCTCCCTGAGTGAGGGAAGAGGATACAACTTCAAACTTTAAAATAGAGATGTCCTATTTTTATTGCAGATTCGGATTCTGCGACGGAAAATACACAACTTTTAATTAGACTAAATATTTCGAGAAACACATTTGCAATTATGAAAATTACGAAATACGTGTCCAATATTTGGGAAAGATTCATTCAACTAAGGAAAAGAAATAGGGAAACTTTGTTTATATTAGTTGAATATCTTTTCAAATTATTGGACATGTACATGGGTCGTTCAAGTTTGACCGGGATTTTCGTACGTAAATAATCGAGGAATTGCCGGATCATGATGAAACTTGCGGGTGACGTAATGTATTCCTTGCTGAGTAACTATCGCCCGGCATGACGTATTTGGCGCATGCGCAGCAGTTGCAGCGAACATGGCGGCAAGCAGTATGTCTGTGGCTGTGGAGCAGCGGTATGTAATCAAATTTCTTGTGAAGGAGAAAGTTAAACCAGCTGAGATTTTCAGAAGATTGCAAGCACAATATGGTGAACAAACGATGTGACGGACAAGAGTGTATTAATGGTGTGAACAGTTTCGCGAAGAACGGGAGCTGATCACAAATGAAGCACATGGATAAATTCGCCCAACTGCAGTCACACCAGTGAATATCGCACGCGTTGAACAAATGATTCTTGAGAACCGGCGAGTAACAGTGCAGGATATTGCTGCCGAGGTGAATATCAGTGTTGTTGAAACAATCATTCATGACCACATACCCTTCCGCACAGGGGCATAGTAGTAGAAAATGGATCGATCTGGCTCAACCTAGCTCATATTAGGACAACTCACAAGCCCTTGGGAAAATGACCATCGTACACCGTGAGCCCACGGTCTTTTACGACCTCCATTTTAGGGGTGAATTTATTCCCTTTTATGAGCACTTTTTAGGGGGTGTATTCGTTCTCTTTTACGACCTCCATTTTAGGGGGTGAACTCGTTCCCTTTTATGAGCATATTTTCCAACCCCTATGTTAATTACGAACACATAGAAGAGCAGATAACACATAACACTACGTAACATACAGCAGAACAGATAACACATAAGAGTACGTAACATAACAAGGGTGTATTCATTCTCTTTTATGAGCATATTTTTCAACCCCTATTTTAACATAGGAGATAACACATAAGATTACGAACACACAACAGAACAGATAACACATAACACTACGTAACATACAGCAGAGCAGATTGAACTCGTTCCCTTTTATGAACACTTTTTCAGGGGTGAACTCGTTCCCTTTTATGAGCACATTTTAAGGGTGAACTCGTTTCCTTTTATGAGCACTTTTTCAACCCCTATTTTAATTATGAACACATAGAAGAGCAGATAACACATAAGAGTACGTAACACACAGCAGAGCAGATAACACATAAGAGTACGTAACATAACAAGGGTTCAACCCCTATTTAAACATAGCAGAGCTAATACAAGAGTGTGGCTTATTTTCCAACCCCTATTTTAACATAGCAGAGAATACATAATATTCATTCCCCTACGAACACATATAAGAGCATAAGACTACATAACATAGCAGGGTGAACTCGTTCTCTTTTATGAGCACTTTTTAAAGGGTGTACTAGTTCTCTTTTACGACCTCCATTTTAGGGGTGAACTCGTTCTCTTTTATGAGCATATTTTTCAACCCCTATTTTAACATAACAGAAATGACATAAGAATACTTAACTCATTCCAACCCTTATTTTAACATAACGAGCAAGGATTACAATCGAACACCCACGGTCTACAGATAATCATTTTAGAGGGTGTATTCTTTCATTCTCTTTGATGACCATTTTTTCCACCCCTAATGAAATTACATAGGAGAGCAGATAATACATAAGATTCGTTCCCTTTTATGAACACTTTTTAGGGGGTGAACTCGTTCCCTTTTATGATTACTTTTTCAACCCCTATTTTGAACATTTTAACATAGCAGAAATGACATTGACCATCGTGAACAAAGGTCAAACTCGAAAACGAAACAACACATCGAGGTGCTGTTTCCACATTTAGCAATTGGTTATCAAAAAAGTACTGACCATCAAGGTCAAAAATTAAAACTCGAAAACAGAGCCACATTTAGCAATAGGTCATCAGGTACTACATGTCCCAAAATTAGTGGTCATCGAGGTCAAAGGTCAAAATACTTAAAACCAAATAACTCTTAAACGGATCCACATATTGAGGTGCTGTTTCCAAATCTAGTAACTGGTCATCAACTACTACAAGTTCCAAAATAATGACCATCGAGGTCAAAGGTCAAAATACTTAAAACCTAATATCTCGAAAACGGAGCCACATACTCAGGTGTTGTTTCCACATTGAGTAATAGGTCATCAGATACCACAAGTTCCAAAATAGTGGCCATCGAGGTCAAAGGTCAACATACTTAAAACCCAATAACTCAAAACCAGAGCCACACATTGAGGCGGTGTTTCCACATTTAGTAATTGGTCATCAACTACTACAAGTTCCAAAATAATGATCATCGAGGTCAAAGGTCAACATACTTAAAACCTAATAACTCGAAAACTGAGCCACATATTGAGATGCTGTTTCCACATTTAGTAATCGGTCACCAACTACTACATGTCCCAAAATTAGTGGCCATCGAGGTCAAAGGTCAAAGTACTTAAAACCTAATTACTCGAAAATGGAGCCACATATTGAGGTGCTGTTTCCACATTTAGTAATTGGTTAGCAACTACTACAAGTTCCAAAATAATGATCATCGAGGTCAAAGGTCAACATACTTAAAACCTAATAACACGAAAACAGAGCCACATATTGAGGTGCTGTTTCCAAATCTAGTAACTGGTCATCAACTACTACAAGTTCCAAAATACTGATCATCGAGGTCAAAGGTCAACATACTTAAAAACTAATGACTCGAAAACTGAGCAAAATATTGAGGTGCTGTTTCCACATTTAGTAATCGGTCACCAAAGACCACATGTCTCAAAAGTGTCAACCATCGAGGTCAAACTCGAAAACGGAGCCAAATATTGAGGTGGTGTTTCCACATTTAGTAATAGTTCATCAATCACTGCAAGTTCCAAAATAATGATCATCGAGAGCTTGTAAACGGAGCAACGGATAAATTTTGTACAAAGCAGAAAAAGTGAAGGAGGAATAAATTTGAGTGGCCTATTGAATTTTGTACCAACGAGAAATGCCATTTTAACTAGCTGAGAATTATATGTCTTCTTGTACTAATTAAATAAACGAAGGAATATTGTACCAATGAGAAATGTCATTTTTTCTAGACCATGTTCTAATATTTAAACAAACGAAGGGGTGAATTTGAGTGACCTATTCAATTTTGCACCAACGAGAAATAATTGCGTATTTTAAATAAACAATCGGATAAATTTAACCGGCTCAGAAGTTCAATACTATTTTGTACTCTTGAGTGAGATTTCCAATTTTGTAGCAAGAAGGACTATTTTCTAACTAACTCAGAATTTCATTTCATTTTGTAATACTCAAATTTGGATGGAGTGTTTAGTTTTGTTCGAACCAGAAAAAATTGATTGGATTATTTCCTTATGTACCAACTGGAAAAAGTGAAGGGCCATTAATCAAATAAATGAAGGAATAAATTTGGGTAGAATATTTAGTTTTGTACCTAGCAAAATAAGAAAAAGAAGTGAAGAACGAATAAAATTTGGATGGACTATTTTCTTATGTACCAACAAAAAAAATGGAGCACCAGCGACAAAAAAGAAACGGAAGGATTAATAAATTTGGATGACCTATTCAGTTTGTACTAAGCAGAACCAAGCAGAGAAAAATGAAGAATGAATAAATATGATTGGTTTACTTCGAGAAAGAAAGCAAAGATATGCCATATAAACTATTTAAACAAACGAAAGGATAAATTTGAATGACCTATTCAATTTTGTACCAACGAGAAATGTCATTTTATCTAGCTCAAAATTTTATATCATTTTTGTACCTACTCACCGAAAAAATTAAATTAACTAACTCATGCTTTTATACCATTTTGTACTACTCCAATAAACGAAGGAATACAAGAAAAAAAAAGAAGTGAAGTATGAATAAAATTTAGGTGGACTATTTTCTTTTGTACCAACTGGAATGTTCTATTTTTGTATCAATCAGAAAAAAACGAAGAAGGATCATTTAACAAGTTCATAATTTCGATGTTCTACTTTTTATACCAACGAGAAAAAAAATGAACTAGCTGAATATACGAAAGAATAAATTTAAGTGACTTAATCAATTTTGTACCAATGAGAAATGGCTCAGCAAAAGGCGAAGAAGGACTATTTTATATAATTTTACTACTCAAATAAACAATGGAGTATTTAGTTTTGTACCATTTTGGAGTATTCAAATAAACAAAGGACTTATAATTTGTGTCAACTCTAAAATCAATTAAACGAAGTAATGCATTTGAGTGAGCTATTTAATTTGAAAAACCGAAGTTGAATATTTTATACCATTTTGTATTATTTCAACAAACAAAGGAATAAGCAAGAAAAGGATCATTTTATATCATTTTAAACTAGTCTAATAAACGAAGGCATAAATATAAGTGAGTTATTTAATTTTGTAGCAACCAAAGGATTTTCACGAAAGAACAAAATTGTACTAATCAGAAAAAGCGAAGAATTTCTGTACCTTTTTGTACTATTTAAACAAACGATGGAACAAATTTGAGTGATCTGTTTTTTGTACTAACCAGAAAAATCGAAGAAGGTCCAATTTAGCTAATTCAGAATTTATATACCCTTATACTAGCTCAATGAACGAAAGAACAAATTTGGGTGTTCTACTTTTTTATACCAAACAAGGAAGAACCATTTTGTACTACTCAAATAAATGAAAGAAAAAAGACCTTTTTAACTAGCGCAGAATTTCTGTAACGCAAAAATTAATTTGGATGGAGTAACAAGAAAGAAAGCAAAGATATGCCATATTAACTATTTAAATAAACGAAGGGATAAATTTAAGTGATCTATTCCATTTTGTACCAAGGAGAAATGTCATTTTTATCTAACTTAGAATTTCTAGTGCATGTTGTATTATTTAAACAAAACGAAGGGCTAAATTTGAGAAAGCGAACATGAACCATTTTACTCAAATTTGGATGGAGTATTTAGCTTTGTATGAACCAGAAAAACAAAGTGAAGAAGAACCATTTTAACTAACTCAGATCTTTATACCAATCAGAAGAAAATCAAAGAAGGGTCATTTTAACTAGCCAAGCAGAAAAAAGGAAAGAATTAACACTTTGTACTAACCAGAAAAGGAGAAGAAGGATCAGCATTCTATACTTTTTGTGCAATTTATTGGGGTGTCCTATTTCTTTTTTTACCAACGAGAATCATTTTTAACTGACTTAGAATTTTATACCTTTTTGAAAAATTTGTATCAAATCGAAAAAAGCAAGGAAATACCATTTTAAATAGCTCAGCATGTTATAGCTTTTTGTGTTTTTGGTCTACCCAATTTCTTGACCATGTTGTACTATTTAAACAAACAAAGGAATAACTTTGTGTGACCTATTCACTTTTATAGCAAGCAGAAAAAGGAAAGAATAAATTTGAGTGGCTTAAGCAAAGAAGGTCAATGGTAACTAGCCTTTTTGTGCTATTAAATTTGACTGACCTATTGAAGAATGAATAAATTTTGTTTGCAATTAAAAAAGCGGAGAAGGTCTACTTTCTGTACCAACCATAGAAAACAAATTTGTTTGACCTATTCACTTTTATAGCAAGCAGAAAAAGCACGAAAAAAAGGGAAGAAGGTTCATTATAACAAGCTAGATATTTTTATACCATTTTGTATTACGGGCGTTCACCTCTGGTGCTTGGGATCCCGGGTTCGATCCCAGGCCCCGCCAAGTGAACTTTGTGGTGGACAAACACCATGTGCGTGGGTTTTCTCGGGGTTCTTCCGTTTCCTCCCACTTTCTTCATTACACCATTTCATTCATTACTCATCATCACCATCTCATTTAGCCTAGCCGGCATAATCGTGGGACGTAAAACTCAAAGATTTCACTGGGTGATGTGTAGTTAGTACATCATATCCATTGCTTCTGGCTGTCGTACCTGCCACATACTGAAAGCGGTTTTTTTAATGTTTTTAATTTTAGCGGGTTTTCAGTAGCTTGACTCCAGGACAATCCCAAATATTCTATATCTCATTAGCAGGGGCGCCCGAAGAAACTTTTCTAGAGGGGGGCCCGTCTCTATGGTTGCTATATCATGCCTGGTATTTCTGGTATTTAATATATGTGGTCTATGTGGTTTGCTATATTACGTATACATTTTCGTGAGTCAGGGAGGGTCCGGGCCCCACCCTGCCTCCCCGTTCGGGCGCCCATGCCCATTAGAAATCAAAACGCTATCTACACGCACTAACCATTTCAGTATTATTTTAAGAAGAACAAAAAGGATACAAATCGTTAGTGCTACAAACACAACGTTAATGCTGCTACGTACGGAAAGTTATTTAAAGAACTAAAATGATTCTAGAATCAACACTCGTTCAAAATAGCTTTGAAGAGAACAAAAAGAGTTCCAATCTTTAGCTAAATCGAAATTTCGAAAGCTTGATACTTAGGATGATTCAGGGGCGAATCCAGGATGGACTTCTGGCGGGGGTTGTAATACTGCTACTTAGAGCTACTTTAAAGAGCTCCAGACTCTGGGATGGGTTTTATTTTTGTATAAAATAAGAAAGTTTCCTCTTCTGGATCCGCCCTTGGGATGATTCAAGTTTTCAAAATTTCAACGATTAATGGAAGGGAAGTTCCTCTTTTTGTTCGTTTCGACCAACGTCTGAACTACTTGAAATTTACTTCAAATTCATAGCAACACGTCTCGCATTCCGGTATCTGTAATTTTGTTTCCAATTCACGAAATATTTTTCATATTTTTGTAGCTTCTAGGTGGAACTACAAAGACACTAAAGCAGGGGATAGAATGGACAGGTAATTTTTGTAGTAGTTCTAAAAGGCATTTAGAAATGTAGAAACTAGAAGCTTAGTTGATGTAAGAAATTAAGAATATCACGTATACACGAACCGAGAGATGTGGTACCTCCATTAAACAAACATTTTCTTACAGCTATCAACTAACAGTTGTTCAGGAAAAATCATTCTAACATTCAAAAATACGTATGTAATGAAGACTACGTCTTGTGTTTGCTAGTCGTGATTATGGATGGAGCTTTAATTTTAACGTGAAACAGTGTTGACACAGTCATAGCTCTGGAGTGGGCTGAAAAATAGTACCAAATTGAAACAAAAAGGGCTGAATTCATTGTTTTATACCAGTGTAATATATGACTCCATAACACGAATCTAAAAGAGGTAAATTAGATAATCCCCCCCCTTTCTAAGAGTCCAAATCAAGAAAGTGCTCTTTTTGAAAATTACTTTTCATAAACACCCAAATAGGAGGACCCCCGAACAACCGAGAAAGTAGGTAAAAAGAGAAAAAATTCTCACGTAGGAACTATAACAGAAGTCGCAAATTAAAAGGGGGAAACAGTTATCATCTTCGGTATGTATTGTAAGGAAACCAAGCGCACCTCTATTTCAAAGTGACCAATAAACCAAAACGATATTATGGCCATATATGAAAACATATATTAAACGAGAAACAAATCAATCTTCTCCGAATTCGTGTGTAAAAAATACATTATAATAAAATCTTCAAATATAAGTTATTGCACCTTATTCTCGCTTATTTCACGAGCGAAAGAGGATAACAAACTGTAATGTTTGTTAAATAGTGCTGAATTGGACAGAATTTACTAACTTTTTCACAAAAGGGGCTGAATTTGTCAGCGTGGTACCAACGGGCCGATGAATGACAAAAAGGGCTGAATTTGGTACAATTGTACCAAGTGTGGCAACACTGACGTGAAATCTCTTCTCTGAATTAGAATGAATACAGTATAAAGTTTTCATTTGTAAACAATTTTTGTTGTATCAAATTTACCAAGAATTTATAATCGCTTCATGTACTGCATGTAACTGGGACAGGTCTGAACTGTAGGGAGGCTAAAGTAGTATTGCCACATTCTGCTTCTCCAAAAACTCATTAAATATTACCACATTCTCAAAATAACCAGGCTCGATCTCCATAAATTCCAACAGTTCGTGAAAATCGTGCCAGCTTTAATTTTTTTCAGGAGCAAGCTGAGGAGTAGAGAAAGTTTTTGGGTGGCAGCCAAGGGCGCCCATGTTGTGGTTTCAAAGGGGGGGCAAGTATAAGCGACTTTTCAAATATAGTTTCAAATTTTGCTGTAACTAATGTAAAAATTCTATTGGGTTTTCAATATTCCCAAGTACAATTTCTTCTTAGGGGGGGGGGGCGAAAGCCCTGATGGGCGCCCTTGATGACAGCCATTTATTTCTTTGTACACTAAAAAAAATAATAGTTTTATTTAATTTGACCTTCAAAAACTGCAGGTATGTCTGGGGGGGCAGATGATGCCACTGAGGGAGCGCACGCCCCTTGCGCTCTCTCTATCGTCGTCACTGATTAACACACAGAAAATACCTTTGGAGGAGTCAATTTGAAACACACTTTCCTCATCTCCAAACCACCTCATACCTAGATTTCTGACCATTTTCAAAGGATGTAAAAAGGTCGCTCTCTCGCGAAAATAGGACTTATGTGGACATTCTGATATTCCGCAACTGGCGCTCTTTGCAGTGCCGTCGCAACAGCTTTATTGACTAGTGATGAGCAAATGCAAGACCAAGACCAAGACCCGGGTGGTCTTGGTCTTGGTCTTGGTCTTGCACATGCGGTCTTGGTCTTGGTCTTGCACTGGAACCCTCGGTCTTGGTCTTGGTCTTGGTCTTGCATACCTAGTCTTGGTCTTGGTCTTGGTCTTGCACACCCAGTCTTGGTCTTGCTTGCAAGAGTCTTGCAAGTTTTGCTTTTAAGAAATCTATGATTTTCATAAGCAAATTTTACTCTGGATATAAGAGATAATAAATCCTACATTGCGTCAATAGTGAGGGAAATACAATGTATGTTTCTAAATGTAATATATTTTACCTTCGTGTAAGTGTGATGATATTGTACAACATACGCGATGACCTTTTCTTTTTTTCTTTTTTCAACGGGTGATCACGCTTCACTACTTATAAGATAAATCACAACATTTCGTAATATTTTTATATGTTTTAACAGATCCAATACTCCACTGGTTCCCAAACTTGGGAGGGTACCCCTGTCAGTGAGACGAATGAAACAAAACCAAGACGGCACAAATACCATAATTGCAAGATTATTTTTACACTCTAAAGGCATCAGATTTTTTTTCTTTCCAACCACGATTAGCTCATCTTTGTATTGAACAAACTCCCAATTAAATATTGAAATTTTGTTTTACTGATTCTAATATGTACTGTATGGGGCAGAAACAAGGACATTACGCAAAAACGATGAAACAATTAGACTTTCGAACTGTGGCATGGAGAAAAAAAGGAGAGAATCGGCTGGGTTGAACGAAAAACGAATGCGAAGGTTTTAGAAATATTAGCAGTAGGGGAGAAATTGGCTGAGGAGGAACTGTATAATGAGAGACGTGCTAGAGGGAGGGGGCGAAGAAGATTGTACTTGAAGAAATATATTAAGACAGAAAATTGCTACGTTAAGACGAAGAGACTAGCTGAGGACCACAGTCATCGAAACTTCTCAGCTGCAGCAAGTGACCTGCCAATAATGGCAGAATAGCTATTATTATGTCGATGATGATATGTTTTGCAATATTGACCACAAAAGAGAAAAAAATAAAATAATAATAATTAAACCTCTTAATATTTTAGAATATGAAATGAAATAAAATCTTTGAATTTTATGTCCCACGATTATGCCAGCTAGGCTAAAGGAGACAGTGATGATGAAAAATGAATGAAAATGGTGCAAAGAAGAAAGTGGGAGAAAACTGGAGAACCCCGAGGAAACCCACGCACACGGTGTTTGTCCACCACAAAGTTCACTTGGCGAGGGCTGGGATCGAATGCGGGACCCCAAACACCAGAGCTGAACGCTCTACTACTGAGCCACTGCGGCCCCAATATTTTAGAATAATTTGAGTGAAAACTGAAAACGACTCAACTGTCTATGTCTTTTGTGTAAATTCAATTTATATAAATACTTTTGACCTACATTAGAAATACATAATAACGGCATTAAACTTCAAGTTATTTGAAATAAGTACGAAATCACTCTTAGTTGTGAATATAGATTATTTATTGTTGTACAGTATAATGTTATATCGTTGAATCCTAGATATGCCGTATACCTAAGGGGGCTATAAGTTATATTGATAAACAATTATTTAATGTATAAGCATTCACCTATGAAATCAAACTTGCGGTCACATGCGCTAAGTTTCTGTCAATGTCATGAAAATGTTATTTCAATATTAATTTTATAAGTACACATTAAAAATTTCCAATGGATGCTTGAACCTCAGAGCCAAGGCCATACCTATGTAGTCGGCACCTATGGTGTACGGAATTGCCAATGTTCAATACTACATTTCTCTTCAGTTTTGGAAGAAGAACACCTCTAGTATGCTTTAAAATGAAATGAAATATCTACTTTAACGTCTCACGATTATTACACTGAGGCTAAGGGAAACAGTGATGATGAGAAATGGTGGAATGAAGAAAGTACGAGGAAACGGGAAAACCAACGCACAGGGTGTTTGTTCGCCAAAGAAGCTCACATAGCACAAGCTGCGATCGAACCAGGGCCCCATGTGCCAGAGGTGAACGCTCTGCCACTGAGCTACCGTGTCCATAACATGCTCTAGTTTACTTTTGCTTATCCACTTCTTATGGACACAACTATTCGTACGATTTCCCAAAATCCAATCATGGGCCGACGTGAATGATCAAATGATGACCAAAGTAAATCAGACACGGAAGTTATAGCTTGTAACAATTCATAGAATTATGCTGTCGGTCGTCTCGTGAACAACCGATTCAAAAAACGACATATTGTAGCTATATGTTACAGGAGCAGATCGACTCACATGGAATGCACAAACTACTTGGAACTTATTCGCTCCGGCGGTATTTTTACTGGAGCCAAGAAGTTCACGTGAAAGATGTAATGATTTCCCCCCTTCCTTTTTACATTCTATAAAAAATCAAGTAGTACCATACTTGTGCAAGACTCTTGCGCAAGAGTCTTGGTCTTGGTCTTGGTCTTGCAGGTATGGTCTTGGTCTTGGTCTTGGTCTTGCACCCCTTGGTCTTGGTCTTGGTCTTGCATCGGGATTCCTGGTCTTGGTCTTGGTCTTGGTCTTGGTCTTGCATGCAAGACTCTTGCAAAAACTGCAAGACCAAGACTCTTGCGCTCATCACTATTATTGACCTCTGAGCAAACCAGTTTGCTAGGGCCGCTACCACTAAATTTTACTCGTAATTCATGCAATTCTGCACCTGGGACACCAGGATAAGTGACCATAAGGCCAACACACACGTTAAGGCGACCCTGGCCTTTGAAGTCCATTTTATGTTACGAGTAAAGCGCTTATCTCTGGTGCCTGCGATAGGGCACTTACCTCTGGTGCATGAGGTTCTTTGTTCATTCCCCGGCCAAGCAAGTTTGTGGTGGACAAAATCGTGTCCATTGGTTTTCTCAGGTACTTCTGTTTCCTCCCACAATTTCATTCCACCAATTCTTCCATTATCATTCACTTAGCTTAACCATCCGTCTCCTTTAGCCTAAAGGGTATAATAATGAAACGTTAAACTGAAAGATTTCATTTCATTTCTTTTAACTTTCGGTAGTGTTGAAACCTGTATAATTATTTTCTATTCAAAAAATTCCCTTCAAGAAAAACAAAATCTCTCTAAGTAGAATCATTGAATTGATGGCGGTTAGTACTAGTCTTGGTCCTCTGAGAAAGATTTCATTAGTAGTAGTACTAGTACCAGTGCTTACTAAGGAAAAATGTATGTCTCACAGATTTTTTTAAGAGCCACTGCTGTGATGATGCGGTAAGCATTGGGTACTTAAGAAAGTATGAAAGTATTCGCAGAAGATGGTGCTTGGTGATGATAACTAAGACGAAGAAAAGGGGGATTGGCGTCTTATTTTTATATGGGAAAGAGGGGGAAGGGAATAGAATTTCGGGAAGGATTTTTTGGGCGGGGGTGGGGTGTAAAAGCGCTCTTCGAATAACACTTTCTTGCTGCAGTCTCACAAGCTCAAGGATCAGAACGAAATTTATGACCATCTGGTCTTGTGGCGTCTCATATATTTGTCACGTTAAGACTATTAACTAAAATTTCTGCTTCGTTTTTGAAAGACTTTTCGTTCTTTCTTCTCTCCTTGTCTCTAGTGCACTGTCATAGCCCAATCTTGTTCACCAGAAAGAGTCTATTCCATTGCATTCTTCCAAGGCATCTTTTCCCGTCGCAGATCCCATGAAGAATTTCTCATATACGTATATATTTCGCCGTCTCTCTCTCTGCCTTCATCATTGATGGCCATAGGAGGAGCCCTTTTTTTTTTTTTTTTCGCTTATGTTCTAAACTTTATATTCTATTTCAGGTTCTATCTTTCTACTACCTCTCTTTTTCTTTTTTTTATATATTTTCATTTTGTGGAGCAACCGTTTTCTTATCAGAGACTGAGCGTACCCATATTGGCTGCCGTTTTACACAGCGCTCTTCACATATTTCATTTCGATTGCTTCCGTCTTTACGTCCTCCTCCTGCGGGGTGGGGTTTTCTTTTCCTTTTCTGGGTTGTGGGAGAGGGAAGGAGGAACCGAGGCTATCTTGTCCAGAAAACCAGGGCAGTTACGTTGCCTTCAGGTTGATGCAATCTTTTTTCTTTTTTTATATAATTCTCCTCGGGGTTGCCAGGTATACTAATTTTTGCAGTTTTACGACTGAAACAAAGATGGGGCAAAGATCGGTAGTCTCACTGATTTTGTCCTCACCCTCACTTATCCTTATATCGTTACTTGAGAGTGAGGGCATCATTATTATTTGAGGATGAGTGTGTGTGAGGACGAACACATTAATATTATTTGAGGATGAGGAGCAAAGAGGGCAAGCATATCGATATTATTTCAAGCTGAGGAACTGTTATAACAGGTTAGAGATGATAGAAGAGAGTGCAATTGCAAAGGGGTAAGAAAGGCACGCTGTCTCTCGCCTACATTATTTAATATCTATCTAGAAGAGCTAGTGAATTCGATAGGGATGCTGTCTCTCGCCTACATTATTTAATATCTATCTAGAAGAGATAGTGAATTCGATAGGGATGCTGTCTCTCGCCTACATTATTTAATATCTATCTAGAAGAGATAGTGAATTCGATAGGGATGCTGTCTCTCGCCTACATTATTTAATATCTATCTAGAAGAGATAATGAAAAAGAGCCTACAAAATGAAGACAGCCTTTCAGTAGAAGGTAGAATGATTAAGGGTATAGAGGTTGTTCAGCCTACGTTTGGCCGATTTCGTTCCTCACCCCTCCCGGGCAGAATGGACTCACCCGACCTGGCTCGTGGCGTCCTGCAGTGTTGTGCAGTGGCTTCCTGGGAACGGAGTTGTTTCTCCGTGCGAACGACAATAACGCACAAAACAGGACCATTGTTGTGAGTGTTGTGTTAAATTTGTTTCCAAGTGTGTGGGTTTCCGCTCTATGACCAAAATGCCGCGCAAACTAAGCCGGTTTTGGGAAGGTTATGTTGTGGCTCTTTATGACGCCCACTTTAGTGTTTCTGTCATTAGAAAACAGTACAAGAAGAATAGTTGCAACATAAGTTTAAGTGGAATAAAAAATGTTATTAAAAAGTACAAGGGCAACAAAGCTCCACAATTTGGATCAATAACGAAGTTTCCTAGGAAGCGGGAATGCACCAAGGCTACCTCTATCATGCAGAGGAAACTTCGCAAAATGGCAATGCAAGAAACTCAGCTTACACAAAGGTCTGTGGCTAATCGTCTTGACGTATCTTTGGGGACTGTGAGCCGGACGTTACACCATCAACTCAAGCTGGAAAGTGTCATGAAAGCTAGCGGCCATCTTCTCACGGATGCCCATCAAAAGGAACGAAAGTGTAGCGCCCGGAAGCTGTACGAACGGCATCTGGCAAAACAAAGGTGGATGTACGTCGTAACTCTCGATGAAGCATGGATTTGCCTTTCCGATTGCGGCAAACCGAGAGCCATCATGTACCGAGAGAAAGGCGGCAAGAACTTCAGAAGGTGGGTCCTTCCCAAAAGGATTCAGGGTCGTTACTGGCTATTGTTACCGAAGTAAACTGAAGATTCGTAGGGTGGCGAAGAACTGCAAAATAAATTCGCAGTATTTTCAGGAGCAAATCATGTGGCCGATCTATGAGCATGAGATTCCAACAATGTACGGATATGACACCAATCTGGTGCGCATCCACATGGACAAGGCCTCATCACATACCTCACCATCGTCCCTCGCATTCTACAGGGAGATGGAGGAGGCAAGTGGTATACAGGTGATAGCTTTCAATGAGGTACCTGTTAAATCGCCAGATGCAAGTCATATGGACTATTGTGGATTTGGATTGCTGAAGCAGGCTGTGGGAAAACGGCATGTGGCAACTGTGGAAGGACTTTGGAAAGCTGTGCAAAGGGAATGGGACATGATTTCCCTCGCAGTTGAAATTCGTTGGGACATTGGTTAAGAAGGAATTGTATCATGAAGGACTTGCTAGAGGGTATGGTGAAAAGAAAGAGAGGTAACTATTAATGGACAATATCAAAACTGAAAGGTCGTACGTAAAGAGGAAGAGGTTAGTGGAAGACCATGGAGCATGGAAGCTTCTCAGTTGTGGCAAGAGACCTGTCAATAATGACAGAATGTTCATTATGATGATTATGAACAACGTGCTTGTTACGTGTACTACAAGATGTAAGGAAGAAAACAGTAATGTAACTGGAAAAGAATATTTACCGGAATGGCTACAGTTGACACGACTCACGAGCCAACTTGTTACTGAATACAGAATACCTAAGAAAATATATTCCCAAAATGATGTTCTGATCATCTAACCCACTGGAAGAAAAGGTCGATGGAAATTAAGCGTATAGCTCAGAAAGGGAAAGAGTGGAAAAGTGCGTCAAAACAATCGAAAGATTGGTAACTAGAGAAGAAACGGAATAACCAAATGTGAAGTCGAACCCGGGGCCACACATGCCAAAGAGACATGCGTGAAATGAAATGAAATCTTTGAGTTTAACGTCCCACGATTATGCCTGTTAGGCTAAGAGAGACGATGATTAAAGCAAGTGAATGGTGATGGAAGAATTTGGTGGAATGAGAAAGTTGGAGGAGACCTCACGAGCATGATGTTATCCATGACAAACTTACTTGGCCGGGGATCGAACTAGTAGCCCCATGCACCGAAGGTAAGAGCTCTACCACTGAGCTACCTTACCGTCCAAGAGAAGTACAATCCTACCTGCGTGATAAGAGCATAGTGTTAGCAGAGCATACAAAAGAAAGCGCCATCTAGACAGAAATAAATAAATAAAAAAAACTAGGAAACCTATGTTGTGTCTGATTGAATCCCAAAAGAAAAATAATATTGAATATTTTCTTTTTATATTTTTTTTCTTTCTTTCTTTCTTTTCAACTATTTTTCTTTTTCAGTTCAGTTACCTCCTGCTGGTAATAAATTGGAATTCAATGCCTCCTCTTTTCCATATCGAAAACCATAAAGAAATATGGACAGTTATATAGCAGTTGAACGTTATGCATATACAGAGGGAAGAAAACGGTATCACTCCAGTGCTACAATCTTACAGCTTACTCTTGTGGTCGCTGTGTCCCCACCTCCGTCTCAAATAGTGGCTTCCATAGAGGAGTGTGTGTGTTGGGTACGTATAGATATATATGCGTTTGGAAAATCAAAGCTTTTTTTTTTTCTTTCTTCTTAATATTATTCCTTCCAATATCAGCAGCTTCCAGCCTCCAGACATCTTGGATCGCTCGCATCAAGTAGAAACGAAACGAGAAGAAAGGGGCGGGGCTTTGTTCCAAGATTGGAGGAAAAGATGACACAGGACGGGTTGCCAGGACTTCGGAAAAAGATTTACAATTGGACTAAAATTTATTGATTAGTACAAGTGTGTATATACAGTGGATTACTGATTACTACGAGTGTATATAAAGTGGATTCACAAGTTACGAATCCTTCGTTTCGCGAACAATTCGGTTTAACATGCCTAATTACTATGAAATTAAAATACTGCAAATTTTAGAGTAATTATGTGATATCTTCAAATAGATAAAAGATAATCGAAATGTGGAAGAAGAGCGCCCTAGACAATATTATTTTGCATGAGGTACCGTTATCACGAGTCACCTAGTAGTTTTCCGTTTGCAGCTACTTAGAAACGCGAAAATAAATGCCGATTTTTCTAAATGGCTGAAAATTGAAAGCAGATAAGTGAGTCGTGATAACGGTATCTCATGTAAAATAATATTGTCTAGGGCGCTCTTGTTCCACATTTCGATTATCTTTCATCTATTTGAAGATATCACACAATTACTTTAAAATTAGCGGTATTTTAATTTCGCCGTGATGAGACCTCTTAAGAACAAATTTTGTGAATAGATTTTCCCTTGGATTACGAGTGTACACACACACTCCCACGCGCGCCTTTACCGCCAATTCTACACGCCTAGGAATGTTTTTATGCGTTGACGTAAACGTTATCCTCGAGTTCTGGGTTCAAATGAAATCTTTCAGTTTAACGTTCCACGGTTATCCCTTTAGGCTAAGGGAAGATATTGATTAAAGCAAATCAATGATGATGGAAGAATAGGTGGAATGAGAATGTGGAAGGAAATGGGAAAACCCTGAGAAAACCCACTTGACCGTGGATCAAACCAGGGACTCGATGCACCAGAGCTAAACACTGTACCGCTGAGTCACAATGAACCCGGTATCATCACTACATAGATGATGGAAGGTTGGAATGAGTATACCGTTACATCAAAAAATCGTGGGTAACTCTATTGTAAAAACGTTTTCCTATTTTCGGATGTTTTACCTCATTGAAGCCTGACTTTGAATCACACGAATTCCTTGCACTTAGACCACTAAAAGCCTTCCAAGGCCTGATTCACTATTATACGCCCTTATTTTTAGTACACTACAGGTCTGTCATCAATGAATTTAAATGCTTACCTTCAATTGTAGCATATAATATACTATGGATCTTGCTATTTCCTATTTTAACTTGGGCACCAGCATTAGTAGCACTTAGTTTATAAAAAGATATAACGGTGATGGGAGTCTCAGGTAAACTGATTTCAATAATAACAAATAAAGGAAATGGGTGTGTCAGGTAAACTTACTTTACAAAAGCACAAATAACGGTGATGCGTGTCCTAACTAAACTTAATTTATAAAAGCACAAATAATGGTGAGAATGTCGCAACTATATTTAGTTTATGAAACCACAAATAACGGCGAAAAGGGTCCCAATTAAACTTAGTTTATAAAACCACAGAGAATGGTGAAGGAAGTTTCAAGTAAACATAATTTAATAACAACAAATAACAGTGCTATACTTCTAAACTTAGTTTATAAAAACACAAATAATAGTGATGAAAATTTCAAGCATACTTAGTTTAATAACCACAAGTAACGGCAATGAAAGTCTCAACTAAAAGTAGTTTATAAAGACACAAATAACGCAGATGGGTATCTCAACTAAACTTTGTTTGCAAAAGTACAAATAATGGTGATGTTAGTCTCAAGTAATCTAAGTTTAACAAACATAAATAACAGCGAAATAGCTCCATCGAAACTTTTTTTATACACTGAGAAAAATCCGTTATCCGGACAGCGGATCCAAATAGACCTATGCGGTATCCTTATGTTTACTACGGAAATCAGTAGTACTCCACCTCAAGAGACTTGCTTTTCCGAACGGTACGACCGTTTTCGGGACGTTACTCTCTTGTAGTATCGCGTATGGGCTGTAACGACAATCTCTTTCGATTGCCACTCTTCTATAATTTAACTGCTTTCCTCTTGTATTCCAAGTCCACAGACACACCACTGATATCACTGCAGGTCTCCGATACTCTACTTCCCACATATTTCTTGTAAGTTGTAACGTACAGAAACCACTATCTAAAATGTAACGATTATAGCTTATTATTATTATTATTTTACACGTTACATTCCAGCCTACAGTTCGTGTAAATTTTTAAATTGTGTCAACACGATTGAATGATATAAAATAAGACACACCACATAGAATCACTATTACCTTTTATTCTCAAAACTCCATTAATTATACTTTTTCTTTTCGGTTATCATAGCAACGTTTTACACAAACTAATATCTGCTGTTTTTGGCAACTAAGAGTAGCAATTATACGTATAAAATCAACATATATTTTCGGCTACTAAGATTAAACCTTATTTTTTTTATATATATTTAGAATCAACAACATCTAAATTCTTTTCTTTTTCTTCTTCTACACAACAGATTGTGTACTTCTAAGCACCGTTGATCAAAACCAAGATATAAAAATAGAAGAAATTTACAAAATAGATATACAATATCGTTGTAAAGTTTCATGCAGAGTCGGCGACAGCATTTGGTTTCATGACATTCCCATCCAAATCAAAGTGTACAGTAACGTCTTCGTTGTATTTTGGCATGGCTCTATCTGCAGCGTCATTGATCATTTCTCGGAATTAGTTTGCAAGGTGTGTCTCAGCCCTGTTTGGAGGTGGTTCGCGAATGTCTAAAATAGCAAAATAGACTGCAAGTAGACGAATGATATTTAATAGGTTTACACCCATTTTGGATAGGGCTCTGTAGTTTTGAAGTCTTGACTTATCATGATCCAATAAATAATTATAAGCATGCCTTTTCGTGCATGCATTTGTGCACCCAGGTTGGTTCAAAACAACACCGACAACGTTTGGAAGGTGATTCCTGACACCAAGATAAGACAAAAAGTATAGACCAACCTGGGTGCACAAATGCTTTCTTTCGGAGTTATAGGCTACCAAAAATATGAAAGAAATGAACTTTAAAGGTCCATAGCTCCAAAACTATAGGACCTACAATAGTCGAGTGAAGACTTCACTTTAAAACTAGTATGTGTTTATCCAAATATCTAAGTTTCAGGATCCTACGGTACTTTCGTAACAATTTTTACAGGTGAGTACTTCAGATTATATGCCCGCAGCCAAACTCTCTCTATAAAAATTGTTGCGTGAGTACCTGAGAATTCTGAAACATGTATTTTTTGGATAGGGCACATATTAGTTCCTAAGTGAATTCTTGACTCGACTACGGTAGGTCCCATAGTTCTGGAGCAATGGACGTTTACAGTTCGTTTTTTCCTGTTTTCAGCAGCCTGTAACTCCGAAAGGAACCATTTGTGTACCAGGTTGGACTATACTTTTCATCTTATCATGATGTCAGCAATCACCTCTCAAACGTTGTGGGTGTTGTTTTGAATATATAGACTGTTCAGTGCACGCCATCAATGTTATATAGGACACAAAGCATACGATTAACACCGATTAACAAATTGACCATTGTTCACTGATAACTTATCGACACACTTGTGCTTGAACATATTGCTTTGATAGACGCTTTACTCTGGCGTGATTGTCTTTTTATTAATACGAGATAACGTTCCACTTGTAACACGTTTATCAAGGATAAAACGAATTGTATGCAGTATCGAATTGTATTATGAATTATTCGTAATTATAATTTAATTTCTAGTATTGTGTGATGTAACCATGTTATAAACACTCAAGATATTGCTTTCTAAAACAGGTACATATGACAATTGAAATCGTAGTAACGAATTCCAATCTTATCTCTCACCTTGTCCAATATTTACAAGAGATTCATCTATTGCTTTTGTTAAATCTCTCCATAGCAACAGTTTCAACACAATCAGACGTGTGAATTTATTGTTCAGGAATTCATAGCACTTCTGATACAATATTCCTAATTGATTCACCATTTGCCAGACGTATCGACTACTGTTACAATATTTCTCCCTTATTGTTCCTTCCTTTACGAATTTTAAAGGGATCTAGCGAATCGACAAAGTCTGTTAGTCGTTATGGCATTCCTACAAGGTGTCATATTATCCAGTGTTCGTAGTTTAGGGGGTGGTTATCCCCTTCATCCCCCACTTTGGCCGATATATAAAAAACACGTATGTGGTATTTTGGTTCCTTGATTCATTGCAGGATTTTCAAGCAAGTGCGCGTTATGCGTTGCTAGTTATGACCTTGCTGAAAGATGTCATATTGTAACTTAAGTTACTTTTCTTCTACATTTGGGGGTCCTACTTCTTCTTTTGTGGTGTAATCATTTCACACTTATAACTTGGCTATTTGTCGAGGGTCCCACCTCTTCTTCTTTTATGGTGTAATGATTTCCCACTTGAAACTTGAGCTATTTGTCTGCTATATCTGACGCTGCTATCTCTTCTTCTTTTATGGTGTAATAAGTTCACACTTGAAACTTGAGCTATTTGTCTGCTACATTTGAGGCTCCTACCTCTTCTTCTTTTATGGTATAACGATTTCACACTTGAAACTTGAGCTATTTGTCTGCTACATTTGAGGCTCCTACCTCTTCTTCTTTTATGGTATAACGATTTCACACTTGAAACTTGAGCTATTTGTCTGCTACATTTGAGGCTCCTACCTCTTCTTCTTTTATGGTATAACGATTTCACACTTGAAACTTGAGCTATTTGTCTGCTACATTTGAGGCTCCTACCTTTTCTTCTTTTATGGTATAATGATTTCACACTTGTAACTTGAGCTATTTGTCTGCTACATTTGAGGCTCCTACCTTTTCTTCTTTTATGGTATAATGATTTCACACTTGTAACTTGAGCTATTTGTCTGCCACATCTGAGGCTGCTTTCTCTTCTTCTTTTATGGTATAATGATTTCACACTTGTAACTTGAGCTATTTGTCTGTTACATTTAGGTCTGCTACTTCTTCTTCTTTTATGGTGTAATGATTTCACACTTGAACTTGAGCTATTTGTCTGCTACATTTGAGGCTCCTACCTTTTCTTCTTTTATGGTATAATGATTTCACACTTGTAACATGAGCTATTTGTCTGCCACATCTGAGGCTGCTTTCTCTTCTTTTATGATACAATTATTTCATACTTGTAGCTTAAGCTATTTGTCTGTTACATCTGAGCCTGCTACTTCTTCTTCTTTTATGGTGTATACGTTTCCACCTGGTATACCTTTTATGTGTGTGCAATCATTTCATACTTGTAACTTAACGTGTGTTACATTTGGAATCTTTATGTCTTCTTGTTATTTGGTGTAATCATTCCACACTTGTAATGTAAGTTATCCGTCTGTTTCTTTGGAGAGTGATACCTCTTCTCCAACTTTTATGTTCCATTTCTAATGTTCAGCTGTGTAGTTTTACTCTCTCTCTCTCTCTCTCTTTCTCTCTCTCTTTTTTTTTTTTTTTTTTAGTTAGTTAGGCATAAAATGAAGGACTAACGCACTGACTCTCCCTGATTATCACAGAGCGTTCTATGTACATGTTAAATGATTATATCAAGTAGTTAAAGGAAAGAGAGGGGTACATATTAAACGGATGCTTGGTTAGTACAGCAAAAATCTGTCCTCATCCCTTAGAAAGAATGTTAAAAAATGGGGTGCAACGAGACATTTGAAAAAAAAAATAATAGCATCCCATTTACATAGCGTTGGTCCCTCATGATTAGTTGGTCCATTGGGAAAAGTGTGGCGACACTTGGAGTCAGGTTAGCCGCCCGCAACGCCCGTTTACATTTATCCATTCTATTATGCAATAATAGATAACGGTACAGAAAAGCTGGTGCTCTACAATGGACAGTATTTAGGAAGTAAAGAGTCGGATATTTAACTGTGCCGTTGGAACTCATACTTTTAATGGAGCCACGAAGATAATTCTTTTTTTTATTATTGTCTTTTCTCTTGTATAACGTTCTATGACAATCCTTAAAATACAATTTTTTAGGACTGAAACCAGATTTTTCTATTGTGGTTATAATCTTTTAACAGTAACATTTTTATTTAGCTAGTATCTCCTAAAGCAAATTTAAGAGAATGGTGGGAATTCTTTTCAGAATGCAAAAACAAGTCATATAAAATCTACAACCTACTCGATGAAATTTGCACAAACCTCTCTTAAAGGTTGGATATTTTATAAGTGTATTCTATTTTTATGTTTTTCAACATTCTACGAAAGCGGATCAATAAGCACTTATTTTTCAAGCGATATTATACACGTGAAAATTGAAATAGAAGTGCTTTCAAATTCGCAATGTATTCCGCAGTTGTTTGATCAGGCGTATGACTAGCGGCAGAATCGTGAACTACACGGCGCAAGATGGCGCACATTTCATAATCGTCTACTTCTGAAGCCCAGAGCAAAGTAGTTTGTATTGTGTGGAAAAAGGGCAACAAAATCCGAGTGAAATTCTCAACCAAATTGTGGATATGTATGGGAAGGACTCTAGGGACCCTAGCAACATCTTCTAGACGTACACACTGGGGCCGCGGTGGCTCAGTGGTAGAGCGTTCACCTCTGGTGCTTGGGGTCCCGGGTTCGATCTCAGCCTCCGCCAAGTGAACTTTGTGGTGGACAAACACCGTGTGCGTGGGTTTTCTTGGGGTTCTCCCATTTCCTCCCACTTTCTTCCTTTCACTCATCATCACCGTCTCTTTTAGCCTAACCGGCATAATCGTGAGACGTAAAACTTAAAGATTTCATTTCATTTCATTTTTCTAGACGTGCTCATTCTTTGAAAGGACTGTCTGAACCTTTGCTGATTTGTCACGTGCTTAACAAGTGAAAAGACTGACACGACTATTGAAGAAGTAATTCATAATTACCGGCAAATCCATCTTCCAACATTGTCGAATATGTTCAACGTTTCGTACGGTACAGTGCATGATGTACTGCATAATGGACTGAAATTTCGTAAAGTGAGTGTTCGATGGGTACCAAAGAACCTCACAGACATCCATAAGGGGCAACAAATAATAGGCTATCCAAGGGTTATTCAACCATATGGCACATAGCTGGCAGATAGGGGTCGTATTCTTCGGCATATACGTATTTATATCATATTCGGTTTTTCAACGATTAGGCCTATCTATTCTGCAAGCTTTCTCTTGTCACTGAATGGAACCAAATGGGGGGAAGCGGTGGCTCAGTGCTAGAGCGTTCACTCCTAGTGGGTGGGGTCCGTGGTTCGATACCAGTTCGCGATAAATGATATTTGTGGTGAAAAGACACCGTGTGCGTGGGTTTTCTCGGGGTTCTCCCGTTTCCTCCCATTTTATTCATTCCACCATTGCATTCATTTCTCATCATCACCGTCTCTTTTAGCCTAGCCGGCATAACCATGGGACGTAAAACTGAAAGATTTCATTTTTGGAATCGAACGGGCAAGGGTCAAAAAATTTTCAGAATCCCCTAGCGCTGCATCTTTGAATGTGTCCTTGATGAACTGTTTGCAGCTGCAAAAGCAAGGCTTTTGTATGGAAAATAACTCAAACACGATGATTCGATATAGCTTTGGATTTGAATCGAACGAGATTAAAATAAAAGTACTTTTGAATGTGCCATTACGAGCTCTTAGCGAACGTTTCAATCCGTTGATCTAATTCTCCCTAATATTCCTCTGTTAGAGTTGCGACCTCCAGTTTGAGAAGTCCTGACTTAAGAAAATGGAACATGTCGATCACAAGGAAAATATATGATTGCAATATTAATAATGTCACAGATCAAGAAAAAGCCTTTGAGTAATCCTTGAGTAAGATAGAAGATAGAAATAACTATAGATATTCCTAACTGGATAAAATAGAATGGAAATTTGTTCTTTTAGATCAGGATCTCTCAACCAGGGGGTGGCGAGAGAGTCTAATGTGGGTCGCAAAGGTAAGCGGAATAAATATAATTACATAGACTTTAATACCGGAAAATGTTTTAAAATATTATTTTGAATTTTGCTCTGATAGGCATATTTTTATTTTTTATACATACCGCTAAGAGCAACAACAACAAAAAAGGGAGGTCTACTAAACATTTTGAATAGGTGCAGAGTTATTTAAAAATCAATTTAAATGAAAGAGGTACGACTGCATATTGAAATACCAGAAAAATACAAATGCAATAAAACCTGCATATTGAAATACTATTAAAATTGAAAAGAGGTACCTGAGCATGGTGTGGTTTCACTAGTGCGGGATTTTCCGGTTCAATCTTCGTGACACACATTATCAAATCATTTTCAACTGATAAGCGATTTCTTGTCTTTGTTTTAATGATTACCATGGAAGAAAAACCACTTTCGCACAGGTAAGATGTAGCAAATGAAATTATTAATTTTAAAGCAGTGGATACCAGGCCAGGATATTCTCTCCTCTTCAGCCAGTATTTGTCCAAGTCTTCGTTACAGAAAACCAGTTGCAAGGACTTGTTGCCCGATAGTACTATTAGCTAATCACTTTATTTCTTTATCATATGACCCAAAATCAAGGGAGTAATGAAGTTTTAAAATTTTCAAAAGGCCTCCATTTTGAAACAGTACACTGTTAAAAATAATTTCTTAAATTTGAGAAACAGTTTCTTATCTGTGCACCGAGACAATATTTTCTTAGAAATGAGACTTGGCAATTCTCATTCATAAGGAAAGTAACAGTACAACTTCTCGTTCCGCTTTATACAACCTCATCTACTTTTCTTCATTTCTCATTAAGCCTGCAGACTACTAAATATTTTTGAAAAACTAATATTTTTTTTCTTTTGCCTGTTTTTCTAAGAGGAAAGAGATAATAAAATATAACTTACCACAATAATAGATAATATTATTCTACACCCGAAAATACGAATCGGAAGAATTTTCAGTGTTGCCATCTATAGAAATTACAGTGTGGCCAGAATTTGAATTACTCGAAAATCTAGGTAAAGGCAGCGACCAGAAAAGTGAACTCGACGGTAATTGATGACTTATTATGCTGTCTATGTTTCTTGTTTACTACTTTTTAATTAATATTTCCATTTATTTTATAAACCTTACATAAATTATTACAAAATAAATAGAAACATTATTTAAAAAGTAGTAAACAAGGAAAATAGACAGCGTGATAAGTCATCAATTATCGTTGAGTTCACTTTTCTAGTCGCTGCCTTTAACTAGATTTTTGAGCAATTCAAATTCTGGTCACACTGTAATTTCTATAGATGGCAACACTGAAAATTCTTCCGATTCGTATTTTCGGGTGTAGAATAACATTATCTATTATTGTGGTAAGTTATATTTTATTATCTCTTTCCACTTACGAAAAACGGACAAAAGAAAAATTATTAGTTTTTCAAAAATATTTAGTAGTCTGCCCCCTTAATGAGAGTTTCAAACTCTTGCTTCTAAGAAAAGATATTCTCGGTGCACAGTTAAGAAACGGTTTCTCAGACTTAAGAAAGTATTTTTAACAGTGTATGACGGATGGATTTGGTATTGGTAATATGACTGAACTGACCAAAATTGATTTTAATCCATTCGCTTTTAGTTAAGTTACTATCTCCACTATATACCAGAAATAAATTCTACTATTATAGAAATAGATGGATATCGTGATATCCCAGCAATAGGCGTATTAAAAGTCCCACATAAGCTTATTACAAATCAAAAATTATAAAGGGATCGCTGCCAAGAGGATGTAATAAAATGGGGGTCGTGATAGGAATTTGGTTGAGAACCACTGTGCTAGATGAACCTTAGGTTTTCGTAAGATTTTAGTAACCCCTATAAGTAATTTTAAGGGCATTCATAATCACAATTTGTAATAAGCTTTGTTTAATTCTATTTTTTTTTAATCATATGTTCGTTTCTGTAGGAACAAAGCTTATTTTTAACGATTTTTTCTCTCATTTAAAAACAGACTCGGTCCAAAAGGGGTTAATCAGGAAACAGTTTGGCTCGCGTAACCAAATTAGAAACCAGAGACCAAGCAGCAGTGTTAAGAAGTTTGTTCAAGCTATCGCAATATGGACTTTGCAGCAAAAAAAAAAAACAAAGGTTTAACCCTCTTTCTCTCAACACAACCGTACAAACGAACAAAAAAAGAAAGGAAAAACCTGGAGCATAAGTATGTCGTTGGTAAAACAGTTAGATATTACTTACTCTCTCTTACCCCCACTGTCACCCCTTCTTCCTCAAAAGTTCACTCAGTGGTAGTTCCTCACCCTTTTAACCTTGTTGAAAAGCTGGTCGGAAAATCCCCTTCGTTATCGGTTCTTGGAAGACAGTCAACTCCGACCAACTGTTTGCCCCTGGCTACTTGTCAAAGAACATAATGTGTAGACCCAACTAAAGAACGAGTCTTTGCTTCTGCTACTGCTATTATAGATTCGCCAACTAAGCTGGCTGTTACAATCCCTTAATTTCTATGCAACGACTACCATGAAAGCGGTGTCCTCTTTAACCCTCCGACACCAACACGACTTCGCCTTGGTACTCAGTTTCTTCAGCAGAAACAAAACAAATGAAAGCAGGAGTTATTATAGCTACAGAGAAGGGTATTAAGGTTGCCAACTCTTTGTATAGTGACTGGAATTATCTCAGAATCTTACGAATGTTAGAAATCAAACAATGAGGCTTAGTTGTGGAGTCTTGTCAAAACTTTTAACACTCAGCGTTTCTTATTTATTCCAGACATACTGCCGGAGAAGCTTGTTCCCACTGGAGTTGGCTAACTGTCCTCTCCACAGCTAAGATAAATTAAATTACATGTCACTCCTATGCCGAAAATGTACTTTAGCAAATAATGTCCAAGTTCAGTTGAATTGATTTTAGTTTAGCGTCCCTTTCAGCAGCGAGGCTATATGAGACATGAACGTACTGATTAAAGTGGAATCCGAACCACATGAGCTCCCACCGGGAATCGAACCCGGGTCTCCCATGCCAAAAATAATGTCCAAGTGTAGCCCCCTCAGCTTTTCATTTTGCTCTGGACAATTTCTTCCGAGGGAAAACCTGTTCAGAAGTTAACGATTATCGTAGTTGCATATGTTATAAACTTAGTAAGAGTTTATGACGTAAATTATTCGTGCTTTGCGACCAAAACAATTAAATATCACAAATTTAATTGACACAAGTCGAGAGGAACCATTATTCAAATTTTCAAAGGAATGTCGAAAAGAGGATAGGGAACCTTGTGAAGATGGACATGGTAACCACCCTTCAACATTTCCACTAATGCATATATTATCAATAGACTATTGTCAGTTTCTAAGAAGTGATTTTCTTAATAAATTGCTAAATTCTCATGAAATATTAAAATTACTCTTGATTAATTTACAGTAAACTGTCCCTCCTCTGTACGGATATTCCTTGCAAAAGAGCAAATAATATGATTTCTTAAATTTTTTATAGTTCTGGTCCTCGCTTTCAACATTAATTCAATATCATCGATACTATGTCGAATATTTCGTAATATTCATGTCCTCATAATATCCGTGATGAAAATTTAAGCTTGACGTAAGTTTGGATTAAGCTTATTAATACAGTGCCTTATTAATCACGGATCAACGGTCGAGATATCCCATATATGCGAGATAATGATTGAAATCTCCGTAATGTGCGGGCTAACGATCGGGATGTCCAGAATGTGTGATATAATAATAGAAGTCTCCGTAAAGTGTGGGTCAACTATCGAGACGTGAGAAATGTATAGGGAGGTCCGTAATGTGCGGAACAAGTTGACCGCATTGGAAATAGTCCTTCGATGTTAAGGTTCTGGTTGGAAATACTTTAGGAGAAAATATATCTGCATTCATTAAGAAGTAAATAAGAAGGTAGATAACAATAGTAATGCCTTGTTTGTCTTGTTACATCCAAGATCCATTGGCAAGTTTTGTTTCCACAAAGATGGAACTTCGTATTTCTTAATGAATATAGTTAATTAGTTAATGTTGTCAACTTACTTGGCGATGATTTTTTTTAAGCAACCATGGGTTGCGGGAAGCTTGTGTTAGGTAGGTTAAAGCTACTGAAAGGTAAAAGGTTGGTTTGTGACAAGTTTATTTAAGAGTCTTCATCCCGGCGGAATTAAAATACGGCTAATTTTACAGTAATTATGTGATATCTTCAAATAGATAAAAGATAATCGAAATGTGGAACAAGAGCGCCCTAGACAATATTATTTTACATGAGAAACCGTTATCACGACTCACTTATCTGTTTTCGATTTCGAGCCATTTTGAAAATTGGCATTTATTTTCGCGTCTCTAAACAGCTGAAAACGGAAAGTCACTAGGTGACTTGTGATAACGGTACCTCACGCAAAATAATATTGTCTAGGGCGCTCTTGTTCCATATTTCAATTATCTTTTATCTATTTGAAGATATCACATAATTACTGTAAAATTAGCGGTATTTTAATTTCGCCGGGATGAAGACTCTTAAGCAATCGAAAGGAAAGTTACTATTAGCTCATAAAAGGTGAAAGGCAGGTTTGAGTTTTGGCTTTGCATCTTTATGCAGCACTGCACTTATGGAAGATAAAACCTACTTTTAACCCGGCGTAGCGTAGTCGCTAACGCTCTCGCCTTCGGTGCGAGCGGTCCCGGGTTCGATTCCCGGTAGGGGCACTCGGTCGAAAAAAGTGTAAAACTTTTTTTTCAGGCCAGCCATCCTGAATGAGGTTTTTCTGGGTTTTCCTCATTCTCGCCAGGCAAATACCGGGATGGTACCTAACATACAGGTCCCAGGCCACTCTCTTCCCTTCCCCCAGATAGTGTGCTCACTGAGGGAAGTCATCCCTCATCCCTAACATGGCCACAGATGCCGTAAGCCCAGAAATCTAAATCCTAAAATCCTGAAACCTATTATTTACGTGGATTCAGAACCATGACCAAGGGATAAAGCCATTACGATTGACGGGGGTACAGGCTCCCTGTCAACATGCATGATCAACGTCAACAGTATAGTCCATTCAATATTACACTATCCCTCCTCTGGGACCACACCATCATCCTCACAGGAAGGAAGTCTTATGTAGTGTTGCACACAAGAGAAGATAAGTTTTTCTTGTGTCGTCTTGTAAATTTTGTAGCGGGCCATGGTGGCTCAGTGGTAGAGCCCTTACCTCTAGTGCGTGGGATTTCTGGTTCGAGTCCCCGACCAAGTAAGTTTGTGGTGGACAACATCGTGTCCGTGGGTTTCCTCGTGGTACTCTCGTTTTCTCCGACATTATCATTTCACCAATTCTTGTATCATCATTCATTGACTTTAATAATGGTCTTCATTAACTTAACGCGCATAATCATGGGATTTTAAACTAAAAACTTTCATTTGATTTTATCATTGGGGCATATGGTGATATGTATTATAATTTGCGTATTTATTTATTTATTTATTTAACAATCACCAGATACAGCTCAGAGGCCATTTTATACTGGATATCGAACAACAACAATAACAATGGAAAGGATTTGGGAAGGTATCGGCCAGAGCCTGTTTAGTAGGTACCATCCCGGCATTTGCCTGGTAGGACTGAGGGAAACCCTGGAAAACCCCAGTCAGGATGGTCGGCAGCGGGAATCGAACCCGCGATATCCCGAATGCAAATCCCACGCTTTACCACTTGAGCTACTTTGCTCCTCTAAATGTTGATAAATCCTCTTCAATGTGTTCATATAACCACTATATCAATTTATAGTATTCATACTATGAATCTTGTAATACTAAAAATAGTGTTTGAGATCTAACAGTTGGGTGAACGAGTTATGCCCACACGACTGGAGAAATATTTCGTATCGTCTCGATTCTTTTCTCGAAAACAAAGAGGATAAATTTCTCGTCTCGAAATCAATACTAGTATTATGTTAAAACGTAGAATTCAGTAGTAAGAATAGAAACTCTGAAATCACGACAAGTAAACATGTCAATATTAGTTGAACGGCTATGACGACGATGATACAATGGCTCGAAAGCAAAATTCCTGCAGAATCTTAATGTAAGAGGATGGTAACTCTGCTGAGATTCTAACACCAACAGAGATAGCGACTGTCCGGGTCAGAGAACAATTAGAAGTGCATTGAGAGCAAGATAAATATCTTCAGCTTCCCCCTCCCCCCTCCAACACACACATTACATCCCAGCCCTCCTAAATTCCTCCAAAGCTAACAGGGTTATTGTTTTTTTAGGACTTGTTTCTTGTAAAACTAACGCTTTCAGCCGTTGGTCATTAACACATTATCATGTCTCTGCTTTATTTAAAAAAAAAAAAAAGTTATTCAACTGTTTTCCCCTAACACAAACCCCATTTACCCCTTCGTTGTCATTTTGTTTTTAGTTCAAACATTTATTTTATTTCTTGGAAAATTTAATTTATGTCTAATTACCATAGTATAACGGATATTGTGGGATCTAAAAAAAAATATAGTATTATTTTTAAATTCACTTTATTTATTCTGCTTCTGGAAAAATTAGAAACAAGTAGCTTCAAGAGCTCAAGGACGTATATTTTAATTAAATTCATATTTTCTTTTTTTTTTAATTTTGTTAATTTAGATGATGAATCAGTTTGAGAAAAAGAAATTAAGCTTCTATGGTTCTGCCTGTATTTCAGAAAGCACAAAATATCCAAATTGTAATACACTGAGCAGCAAAAGAAAATAGGTCACTTGATATGGAGTGGCGGCTGTAGCGGGTAGGCCGGGTAGGCACGGTTACTATAAAGAGTAAATATATATTTTCCAGTATTTATATTAATGGTAGATAAGTATTTAACAAATAGCATCAACCTCTACTGTAAAAGTAATTTTCTACTGTCATTAATCCATCAAATGTGTATATGTATTCATAAGCACAAAACCGGGCCCACCCAAAATTAAAATCCTAAACCCACCACTGTTGATATGAATATATATATATATATATATATATATATATATATATATATATATATATATATATATATATATATATATATATATATTATATATATATATATATTCTACGTTAATTTTTTTCGTCGCCAATTATGCAATAGTTCACCCAATGTCTACTTTCACTGTTCAGTGTTCGAGTCTCTTCTGTCTGTTGATGGCGTAATTTCCTATGAATTTCCATAATTACATAGCCTATAATTTTCGCATTAACCCGACGATTGTATTGTAATGCAAATCGTAATTGACTTGTGGCCTCTTATAAGGGTATTAACACTGATTGCCAGAGTACTTTTTGAAAATTTTACTGCCAGCGCCAAATTGATGTGTATCAGCAATGATACACGAACCGTAGGCGGAATACCTACTTAAAGGAAAGTATTAACTTACGCCAGAATTACTGCTGCAATATGATTTTCCAGTACCCTGCCTACAGGTAAAGTGTGCTAAATATACCAGCCTGTGTATCAGATCGTATACACGTAGCGGTGAAAAGAACGTTCGTTGTGTATCGGAAATGATACACGAGGCGTAGGTGAAACACCTGTGATACACATGGCGATCAATGTGTTAAAGTGAAACCCGTTCGGTACCCCTGATGTCATAGAGTTGCATTGCTAATGTAGCCTATACGCATAGCATTAGTGTAGTAACCATTGTGAGACGTTTTCTGTCGTTGCGGCAATAAGGTTTGAACCACGGCATTCTCCATCCTAAATCCGTCCAAGTCGAACCAGTTAGCAATCACCCAGTTTCAGAGTACAGAGAGGTGTCCTCCGATGGGGGGATTCAGTTGGTTGGAGGACGTTTATTCCGTGTATCGAACAAGACAGTCATAGATTGAGGATGAGTGTTAAGCACAAGTCGAAAAACAACAAGCGAGCTAGTTCGTTCCTGGCATCACAACGGTACTGCAGTGGATGAATGTGTTCGCAAAATAGGCGTTTTACTGTCTATTCAACAAGGCATTAAAGGGTCATCGGTTCTGCACAGTGATGCTGCGGTTCAGAATGCAGTCAATGAGTTGTACATCCAGCATCCAACTGTACGAAATTAGTCGGCTAGTAGTACAGTGGGACAAGTGCCTGAATGCCTACAGGGATTTCTTTTGAACTGAAAATACCGTGTATACATGCTTCTCTTAAACACATGAGCTCTGAACGGATTTCGTTTTATCATCCTTTATATATATATCTTTTTTCATGTTTCGTGTTGTGTGTATTACGTACCTTTTCCCATTTTGAATTTTGGTATCTTCCAACTCGACAATGTCTGGACACATGTGACTTGTTACCAACACATAAAAATAATCTGAGTAAAAAAATAGTTTTTTTTTTGTATACGTTTGTCACTCATGGTTAGAAATCAGGAAAGTCAGGGAAAACCGTGCAGGTCAGAGAAACTCAGGGAAAAGGACTGGAAATCAAGGAAATTTTGTAAAATATATTTTTTCTGGCATTAATTGTAGACCAATTTCAACTTCGGCAACCATTATATTAGACGTTGCTGAGACATTTATGGTTGGTAAGTAGAATGTAAGTATGAGCAATTGATTATTATTTGTCTCTATGAAATAAATGTTCTCATATATAAATATTCACCGTTATTTAGTCATTTATGTCAACGTCATCCGGCACCTACCATGAAAGTCAGGCTATTTCCTGCCAAAGGTCAAGGAAGTTCAGGGAGAAGTCAGGGAAATAGATTTCTCCAGATCAGTAGGAACCCTGCAAATACATAATCTGATTGATAGACGATACTAAAGCAACCACCAATTTTTTTTCAAATCAGAATAAATTAATGTTATCAAATACTTCAAAAGTAATAACAATTTTAGCTTACAAACAAAAGGTTTAAGTGTTCCGGTATTCTTTTTACGTGTTCCGGTATTATCATTACAGGAACAATGGTTTAAACCCCTGAAGAATGCCCCTCAGTTGAGAGATTAGTGACTCTCATTGTTGGTTTTATAAACTAAGTTCAGTTGAAAAAATGAAATGAATCTTTCAGTTTTACGTCCCACGATTACTCCCTTTGGGCTCAAGAAGACATATGATTAAGGCAAGTGAATGATGATGGAATAATTAGTGAAATTGAAACAGGAGTATCCCGACAAAATCCGCGGACACGATGAAAATGAAATGCAATCTTTAAGTTTTACGTCCCATGATTATGCCGGCTAGGCTAGAGGAGACGATGAAGATGAGAAATAAATGACATGGTGGAATGAAGAAAGTGGGAGGAATCGGGAGAACCCCGAGGAAACCCACGCACACGGTGTTTGTCCACCACAAAGTTCACTTGGCGCGAGCTCAGATCGAACCAGTGACTCCATGCACCAGAGGTGAACGCTCTACCACTGAGCCACCGCGGCCCCGATCACGGGCACGATTGTCACTATCACAAACTTATTTGGTCGAGGTAGAACCAGAGACCCCACGAAGTAGAGGTAAGAGCTCTACCACTGAGCTATCATACTCCTTTAAGTTAGTTGGAACTTTCATCGTCGTCACCTCTGGTTATTAAACTAGGATTAACTAGAACTATCATTATCGCTATTTCTATTCTTATAAACTGAAATCAGTTGGGACACACATCACCGTTATTGGTGCTTTTATAAATTTAGTTGGGACACTGATCGCCGTTATTTGTGCTCTTATGAACTAAATTTAGTTGGAAATTTTAGAGCCGTTATTTACAGTTATTAAATTAAGTTTAGTTGAATTTTTATCGTTGTTATTTTTAGTTATTAAACTAAGTTTAGTTGAAATTACTATTACTGTTATCCATGCTTTCATAAACTAAGTTTAATTGCGACACTTATCGTTGTTATGCATGTACGTTTTTGTAAACTGAGTTTAGTTTGAGCTCTATCGCCGTCACTTGTGGTCATTAAGCTAAGTTTACTTGTTATTGACCATTATTTGTGCTACGAGAAATTAAGTTTATTTAGAACATCCATCGACGTTATTTATGCTTTTATGAAGTAGGCTTATTTGGGACTCTCTTGCAGTTATTTAGTTATTAAAATAAGTCGTCATTTGAGTTTCCACAAATTAAGTTTAATTGCTACTTTTGTCGATGTTATTTGTAGTTATTAAACTAAGTTTACTTGAGATTTTCATAACCGTTAATTGTGCCCTTATAAATTAAGTTTAATTGGAACTTCGTCTCCGTTGTTAGTGGTTATTAAACTAAGTTTATCTGACGCTCCCAGTACCGTTTTTTGGCTCTTATAAATTAAGTTTAGTTGGAACACCCATCATCGTTGTTTGTGTCTTTATAAACTAGCTTTAGTTGGGTACCCAATGCCATTATTTGAGGTTATTGAACTCTGTTGACTTGTCAATTTCATTAGTGTCATTTGCGGTTTTATAAATTAAGTTTAGCTGGCTCTACATCCATTATTGTTACTTATTAAACTAAGATTATCTGAGACTTCTATTGCCATTATTTGTGCTTTTATAAAATAAGCTTAGTTGTACCTCTATTTCCGTTATTGTGGTTATTAAACTAAGTTACCTGAGACTAGATCACTGTTACTTGTGGTTTTATAAACTAAGTTTAGTTGGACACTCATCGCCATTATTTGTGGTTATTAAACTAAGCTGGCTTGAGGCTCCCTCAATCAGCAGGTTTAAGTTTAGTTGGAACTCTGTCACTGTTATTTGTGGTTATTAAACTAAATTTACTTGAGACTCCCATAACCGTTTTTTTTTTTTTTTTGGTTTTTATAGACTAAGTTCAGCTAAGACACCCACCGCCGTTATTTATGGTAATTGGACTAATATTAAGACTTGGTCAGAAAGATGTAACAGTCTTGAGTGAGGTTTCTGGGTTTTCCTCATCCACACCAGTCAAACGCCGGAATGGTGCATTGTCTAATCATTCCTGGCCGCTTCCTTCCTCCCTGATACCTCTCATCCTCGCCAATTCCCTGACAGTGTGACCTCTGAGGCTCGTCATCCCTCATATTGTGACGGGCTAACATGACCATAAATGACGAAAGCCCAGAGAGCTAATTCCTAATCCTAATCTTATATTAAATTTATTTGATACTCCCGTCACAGTTATTTGTGCTCTTATAAACTAACTTTAGTTGGAACACTTTTAGGGTCTAACTGTTATTTATGGTTACTAAACTAGGTTGGCTTGCGACTTCCATCAACGTATTTGTGGTTTTATAAGCTAAATTTATTTGACACTCTATCACCGTTACTTGTGGTTATCAAACTAATTTATTTGAGACTCCCATCAAAGTTATTTGTAGTTTTATTAACTAAGTTTAGTATAGGAAGTCTATCGCTGTTATTTGTAATAACACAGTGTAACAAATTGGAACTTTGTGTCTTGTCCTGAGACAAAAGAAGGTGTTCTTTACTAACTCACATACGCTGATTACGAAAATGAATTAGAAATGTTCCATCAAGTACCAATTTTTCTGGATAAGATATGTCACATATACCACTTAGCCTACATTCCATACAGTTAGCGTTACGTTGCAATTCATTAAAAAAAAAAAAAAAAAAGTAGCAACGTGTCCGACACCTGAAAAAGACTCGATTGCAGTACAGAAGGAACATTTAGGTGGATAAAGTACAAATCATGTTCCACAATTCATTTGCTGTTATAAAACATTAAGAAAAAACAAACACAAAATCTACAAAACAGTGTGAAATGAACTTATAAACTAGAAACTTTTCCTAGAAACTTTCGTTTCTGGGTGGATGGTGAAACTTCTTGTAGGAGAGTCCAGCAGTAATCTGTCAAAAGGTTTGGTGACTGTCTTTCCTTATATCGTCTTTCCATGGCACAGATTTCTTTGTAAAATCGCCCACCATGTTCATCACTGACATCTACGAGATTAGATGGAGAAAAAATTCAAATGCGAATGTAGGAAATGTATTTTGAGAGACATGTTGCATCCCATAGATTTGTAACAATACAACATGTGTTCTGTTAGCTCTCTGTAGTTTTCAGACGTAACATTACCGAAGAAATTGTTGCACACATCTTTGAAGGCAAGCGAAGCTCCTTCTCAGTATTTGCCAGCAACTCTTCAAAGGTACTGTCTTTCATCAGCTCACGAATCTGAGACCCAATAAAAATATATTTAATTTTTGCTGCACTAATCGCAGGAAATTTGGACATTAGAAATTGAAATTCTCTGTCATCCTTGTTCATTGCTTTCACAAAATTCTTCATAAAGTCTGATTTCAGATGTAACGGCGGTAACAGCACACTGTCTTTGTCAACAAGGGGTTCATTCGCAAAATTTTATTCACCAGGATTGAAGCTTTCTCAATCAGGCCAATGTTTGACTATGTAATGGACTTTCCTTGTTCTGCTGTTCCAGTGACATAAAAAACAGTACCGGTAATAGTTTGCGTAACCAGTCTGCATTCCCAGCACAGCCCCACAGAACTTTGAGATCACTACAGACTTTTCATTTGTAATTCGAAAGTTTAGAAGTAGTCTTTTATTCTCGGTTTCTTTTAACTTATCGGAATGGGCCACTGATGTCGAAGGTTTCTCGTTTCAGTTATGCAAGAGCACAGCTTTGATACTAATTTTTGAGGAATATATGAATAGGCTCCATTCGCGTGGGTTGTGAATTAAAATCCAAATTCTGCAAAGCCCATTTATGTTTTTACAATCTCGCTCAGTGCGAAAAAGGTGACAAGACCAAGCTGTCGTTTACGGAATGATACCTTAGTGTTTGGTTGTAGCAAGTATTTTCTTGAAGATGTGAACCAAGTAATTTTGCTTGCCTTTTTTTAAAGATCAAGATCTCTTACAAGATGGTTCAATTCTGCTTGTGACGGTGGCTGTGGTTGGGACTGTGATGTAGATGGCATGTACTCAGATCTTCGTGATCTGTTTGCTTGTCAATACCATCGCCTGTTTGATCTTCAAATGTCCATATTGCTGGTGGTTTTGGAACTGGAAGAAAATCAGAATGCGGAACTGGGAACATTGCTGATTCCAAATTTGGATATGAAACGCTTTGATTTGATTTACTTGTGTATCGGTATTAACGTGTATTGGTATACAAGGTTTTCCCTCATATCTATTCCGTCTATTAATACAGAAATTGGTACACACATTATTTATCTCCGATAGTATTTTTAGAGATATATTTGGATTGTATGCTTTCTTCCAGGGCCACTCCAGAGGGATCCAAAGTTGATGAGAGGGGTTTCTGGAGGGATTTTCCCGACATTCTCCCAATTTTCCCTGTTCAAGTACCTTATGGGATTCAATACGTAGCACCTTTGGAAAACTTTTTTCATGCTGAAGAGAATGAACTATAAACCATGACTTTCCAATGAATAGTGTTGATGCAATAGCTATTTCACTAAGAGTCTACTATTTTCTTTATATTAACAGGGTTAGTGGGCCCCAAGGACTTACTCTGTTGTACATGGCTCCTAACTTTTTGTGCATCAACATATCTTTGTTATGTTTATCGAATGGACTAAGTTTCATTCGGATGTCCGGATAACACGTTCATGCCTGTTCCTTGTCAGTTTTACACATTAGGTAAGTACTTAACTGAAAAATTGGTTTTGTACGCATATGCTGACACGCATAAAAGGAATCGTTTAGAAACCTACCAAAAATAGAAGAAATTCAACAAACACTTTTTATTGATAGAAATTGAACCATTAAACGAGATGTGTTCAAAAACAGACCGAACGTTTGCTATATCTTATTGCTAATTTTACAACTTTTTAAGCACTGTCCCCTCAGAGTCCCCTTTACTGGCAACAGCCTACATCGTTCCCAACGTTTCATTCATTTCTGGAAAGCCTCCTGGAACTCACTTTCTGGGATGGTGCACTGTCCTGAATCTCCTTTATAGTTTGGAACCGATGCTTCTTCAAAGTAGTTTTAGTTTGGGACACATAGAAAATATGATGAAGATTGGTCCGCAAAATAGGGTGTATGGGACGTTTTGCCAGATACCTGCGGACGAATTTTACATAGACGCAAGGCATCTGAAGCTTTTCAGTCAATATTTGATGCCATGATTTTATTTTGATACACACTTCGTTAGCAACTTCTCGAATTGTTAAAGGATGATTTCCACAAATCACATAACGACTTGTCTTCACATGGTCGTTATTTGTTGATGTAGAAAGTCGTCCAGGCCTGGGATCTTTACCCGTAGATATTCTGGTCGTTTCAAAACGTTTAAACTACTCCTAGCACTGTCTTTGACTCATACAGTTATCCCCGTATGCCTGATTAGGGGCCTGTATTTTAAAAACAACTTTCTTATATTTTTCTTTTGTGATTAGTTTTTCTTTTAATATATATTTTTAAATGTTCCACAACTATGCTCGTTAGGCTAAAGGGGACGATGGTTAAGGCAAGTGAATGATGATGGAAAAATTTGTGGAATGAGAAAGTGGGAGAAAAACGGAAGTACCCTGAGAAACCCCACGAACACGATGTTGTCCACCATAAACTTACTTGGCAGGAATCGAACTAGGGACCCCATGCATCAGAGGTGAGCGCTCTACCACTGAGCCACCGTGACTATATTTTTTAAAAGCTGCAGCCCACCACCTCACTAGTGTAACACGATTCTCACGTTCTTTATAATTAGACAGCACATATATAAACATATCAAACCGCAGTAAGTCATTCTGATCTGCATCTTATTTAAAACCCCATCAGGAAGTCGCGGTCGGAAAGAGGGATTGCCGCTGTCGACGGTGGCGGGCCGCCGGCACCCTTCCGCGGTGGTACGACGATCTACTTGTTCAAAGTTGTCGACCTTTGGCCGAGACGGCAAGCGGTTGAAAATCGTAAAATAAAATGCTCTTTGCCGGCTGTTGCCGACCGTCATAGTCGTCAAAACAGTCGGAAAGGCCTCTTTACGACCCTCTGTCGACTCCTTATGCCTGTCTCTTTTCGACAGCGGCACCGGTGCATTTACTGCGCCTTTACAGTTGTTTACCGACTGTTCGGCAAGGCAACTATTCGTCGCGGTCGAAAATCGCGCGGAAAGACGCCAGTGTCTGGCGCCAGCAATCCAACCGCGGCATCTGGTCGGCATCTACATATTGTCCGACTGTAGGCGACACAATCCTGATGGGGAAGAAAAGAAAAGAAAAGAAAAGAAAAGAAAAGAAAAGAAAAGAAAAGAAAAGAAAAGAAAGAAAGAGAAAGTTTGATGACTGGTATGACCTTCTTCGCGTAACTTGTGGGATGAAAATTATGAAAATTGGCCTAATCTGACACAATTGTTTCTTCAAGAATTCATTCCGTTCAACTCAAGAAGGATCACCAATTGCAAATAGAATTATGACAATAAATTCGACCTATTTTCATCTCAGAGGCAAGGGCATCATTTGGGGCTCCAGAAAGGGACAATCGCCCCCCTGAATTTGACATTTGTATATATATTTTAATCCAGAAGATAATAATATACCAATAAAAACCTGAAATATCTACTGACATCCCCCCTCCCCTCCGCAAGCAAAATCTGAAATGACTCAGCTGCTGCAGTCACAGGTTAGTTGAACAAGCAGAAATATCGTTTAGTACGGGTCTCCCGTTTCTTCCACAATCTCATTCCACGGAATTTCCCATAGCTATTGTCCTTCACTCACTGGCGTACACAGAATTTCATCACGGGGATTTCAAGCACTCAATTTGATTTCCTCTCAGGACAAGCGTGATTTTTGTATCATATATGCATCTTAATATACTAAACATTTATTTTTACCATAATACCTTAGTCAAGCGAAAGGGGATTAAATCCCGAAACCCCCACCTTGTGTACGCAACTACTTTCATTAATTAGCTTTGTTTCTAACCTGCAGGGTGTAATCATGGAACGTGAAATTAAATATTTAATATGATTGCCTTTTCCCTGTTAATAATTTTATTATATTCATTTTTTAATTTTTATTTATATATAGTATGGTTTCGACAGATTATGAGGAAGCTATATCGCTCAAATATAACACATGTGACCTTTTTTCTTTCATTTTTCTGTGTGAGAAACAATACCCCCTTCTCCTTGCTGCTGTTTTCAAATGCCTTGTATATAAAGATGTAAGTTTTTTTTTTTTTTTTTTTTGATCTACAGATCCAACATATTTCAATCAAAAATGTTCTTGTAGGCCTTATATCTGGAGAACTACATATAGTGTAGCCAAACCTAAACTATCACTTAACCCAGTATGATGTGCTTATTCCGTAGAAAATATGAAAACTCGATTTAAGGATCGTTCAAAAATTTTGTGGCACCTGATCCAAAAAATAATTATTGGTCAAGATTACAATCTATTGATACAGTTTTTTGATCATTCCTAAAACTCTTGGCCAAGATAGTAATCTCTTGATCCATTTCTTGTATCATTCCGAAAATTCTTGGCCAAGTTTGCAATCTTTTGATCCGTTTCTTGGATCATTCCTAAAATTCTTGTTATATATTATAAGTTTCACTAGTAACTATTAATTACAATTACTACTTTCATGCAGGAAAAATTACATCTCTTTTTTCACGTTCTTAAACAAGATCCTGCATTGTAAGAGAAAAAATTACAGTCTCTCTCCTCTTGGAGGAAAAACCATAAAAATCCAGGAAGGAGAAAACACTATAGGAAGAAACCCTCACAAGTACATGAGCAAATAACATACCTCAGTTTTCATTTATATATATATATTACTCTTTATTTCAACAGCTTCAAAACATGAAAATATTATTTACATCTATATATATATTTTCATTTTATTATATATTTCTACAATATATATTATATGTACAACACATTCACATACATACAACAATTACATATGTACTTATTTATAACATATTAGTATTGCATTTATACACATATACTTTACTGTACTCTGTACTATCTATGCATAATTACAATTTTTATTTTGTCACGTTTCTCTTTTAGAGTACGTTTGTCTTATCCTGACACGCTTCCCGCCTAAAGAATGGATTTGTCTGCAGCACATTGTTGCCACGCCATGGTTAAATTGAGAGTCACAATACGCTAGCAAACAGAAAATTGTCACACCACCCACAAATCACCGTAACACACTTGTTCGCGTGTGGCAACTTACTAAGCACTTCAAACACCCGCCAAATAGCAATGACCTCATTTGGTGGGCTGTCTGACAAGTAACGTCATCTACACGAGACAACCAATAAGACGTCTAGCGTTCACGTGAGTGCTAGCAGAAAATACTTTAAAGGTCAATCAAATGCACTGATGGGAAGTGTGCCAAGATAAAACAAACGTACTCTAGTATTATTTAACTCGCAAACACAAAGGTAAATTTATCACAACCATATTGTGTTTGTGAGCGTTCACTTTAAAATTACCTTATAATATTTACCTTTGGTTTGTATCAAATTTCTATATTCATTTTTATACTATATTTATTTGGTTTCTGATGCATTTGTAAACGACATTTACTAATTATTTCTATTCTTCAGAATGATGAAATAGTGCACATATTGTTCTAATACACTGGATTGTTTTATAGCTATAGCAACATGTGAATACAAGGCCATGTCAGTAAGTTTCTGCCTTGTCCCTCTCTTCTCACAAGAATTCACAAACTTGCAGGAGACAAATTAACTGTAAATAGTAGGAATGCGCACGAGACGAAATGAGACAGAATTTTCCTTAAAAAATTCGAGTCAAGATACAGCTCTTCCAATAGAGAAATAAACATTTTTGAGTCGAGACATCACTTTTCCAACACATTTTCGAGACGAGACAGCTTCAAATCTTGTCTCGTGCGCATCCCTATATAGAAGTTTTAAAGTCACTATGGTTTTCTAAAGGCGTAGCCTTTTTTTTTTTTTGTTTGTTTGTTTACGATCTTCTTTGAAGACAACTTAGACCTTCAGCTCAATACAGAATCCGGGTCACATGTTCAATTCCCGCTCGGAAAATATGTGATTCAAATACTGCTTTAACAGCGGACCTTTGTGGATTTGCCGTTTCTTTCTCCATATTTGAAAAGCTAATGGGAAAATTACAGATCATATCAAAATTTTGCCATCACATTTTACAGAACTTATCAATTGCAAATAAGGAGTACTTTAGATCAGCAGTAATGCTCCTACTTCAATTGCGAAAGGTCCTTAGTTCGATCCCAACCCACTCCATGGTTTAGTTTGTAAGTTACATTTCGTTTTACTCAGGGCTGCAATTAATATTTTTCTTGCCACCTTGGGCAATTAAAAAAAAAAAATAAAGCCTCCTCAATATCAATAAATACCGTTGTAGCCTTTTTTTTTTCATATTACATGCTCCAATTTGTCTTTACCTGCATCAGAAATTAGGACTGGTTTAGAAGTATTTTGTAACAGATGGTATTATATCTCTACTGATAAGATATGTTCAGTGTAATTGCGTCGAAAAGTACGATAAATACACACACTTGTACAGTAAGGAACATTTCTAGATGGTACACCCATATGGAAATTTATGGCAAAAGTGTACCAGAAATGTCCCTTACTGTACTAAGTTGACAATAAGTTAGTATTGCATCTAATTTGGCAGGGCGAAGCAGAAGGGCTCGCGATGCGTAGGAGAGCTAGAAATGCTCATAAAGAAAGGATTATTAGTTTCTGTTTGCTCTCATGTTTGAAAGTAGCGCCATTGTTCGTATCTAAGCAAGGATGTCAATTGAAGCAGTCATGTACTGTAACTTTATAATTGTATTAATCAATGCAGGCACATACGCAGGAATTTATTTCAGGGGAGAGGGGTACACAAAGGATTTCGGTGGATCTCCAATTTCAATATGAGAATCTATTATATTCAAATGTGTAAAAATCAACTTTAAAATTACACCAAATTTACAAAAAAAAAAAAAAAAAAAAATCGGGTTTTCGGGAGGTTCCAGGCCCCCAAGACCCAACCCCTGCGTACGTCCTTGACTCGACGTATATATAATAAACATACACTTACTCACACTTGTCAGTTCTGTATGACTTTATACGATATTTGAGCAATTTATTTTTAAAAGGGGGACCTTTTTATTTCCAGTTTTGTATATATAGGATGTTCTAAAAATGGCGTCCACGGACTATTCTACACAAAGCACAATTCTATAAGTCAAAATAAAGCGAAAAAAATATATAATTATATACCTTTTGGATCCTTATCTCGAGACACGAATTGCACTATGTGACACGTTGCAGCTAAGGAACCATAGAACGGCTAATACTTTTACGGCTAATACAATCGATAATAATACTTTTTTTTAAAAAAAAGAAAGGAAATACATTAAAACAATTTAGGCAATGCAATATTCATAGACACATGAATGTTACAATAAATGTTGAAAATTCATTCACAGAAAGCTCATTCTAGATATTCGTTGAAACGCTTTATTTTCTTAAAAGAAACCTTTTGACAGTTATCAGAATACGATGATTTTGAACACTTTTTCTTTCTGAAAGAAACTTTTTGACAGTTATAAAAAAAGTAAACTGTTTTTGAATAATGTAATTTCCATCTTGATATCGCATTTACAATGAATTGTATCCTTGTCAGGAAACTTTTTCCATAAGCTTATTTTACAACATTTTCTGCATAGTTATCTTCGTATCAAAATAATTACTTCACTAAAATACAGGATCAAAAACAATCAAACAACTTTAAAAAAAAGTTTCTCAAATCTGTCCCATATTTTGTAAGTGTTTTGGATAATTTGGCATCCCACCGTATAGTACGTCCCTATTTGTCCCATATTTTGTAACTGTTTTGGATAATCTGGCTTTCTGCCATATAATATGTCCCTATCTATTCCATTATTTGTAAGCATTTTGGATAATTTAGCGTACCGGCATATAATGCGTCCCTACCTGTCCTAAATTTTGTAAGTGTTTCGGATACTTTGGCGTCCCGCCATGTAATGTGTCTTTATTTTGTCCCATATTTTGTAAGTGTTTTGGATAATTTGGAATCGGGCCATATAATATGTCTCTATCTGTCCCATATTTTGTAACTGTTTTGGATAATTGGGCGTCCCGCCATTTAATGCATCCCTATCTGTCCCATATTTTGTAACCGTTTTGGATAATTTGGCGTCCCGCCATTTAATGCATCCCTATCTGACCAAGTTCTTTGGATAATTTGGTGTCCTGCCATATAATGTGTCCCTCTTAGGTGAAACTCGGGACCCTGAGAATTTTCTTAAAATTCGGGATGTCCCGCCTAATTGGGAACAAGTGCCAAACCTAACGGCAGATATTAGGGCAGTTTATTCGGAAACTTGAATGAATATGGTCATTTACTCAAAAATAACTCTCTGTTGCTTCTCAAGTAACTAACATAAACTTTATTTCATTAAGTAGATTAATCATTTTAAAAATGAAACACATCTACCCGACTCAGTAAATGAACAAAATATAGAAGTTTAAAATGGTAAAAGTGGTATTTCATTATCGGTTATGAGTAAGTTTTATACGCGTATTTACTCCGTCCGACACACAGTCATAATCATACGTCTTGCAAATAAAATCAGAAAAATGAACACAATGCTGAACAAGACTGCACTTATTTAATAAAAGCACATTCACACGTGACGTTTCGATCTTCTAGCCAAGATCCTCATTAGACGTACACATCAGTCAGTGTACGTAAGATCGAAACGTTACGTATAAACGTGTTTTTATTAAATAAGTGCAGTCTTGTTCAGCAGTGTGTTTATTTTATTCTGTCCATGTATTCTTCCGCGAGTCACAAAACTTCAAGACCTATTTGATGGATCACTATCAATTTTCGGCAATATTTAGAGGGTTAAAAAAAATCAAGATTCAAACTTCTGATGGACATAATTCATCCAATTGATTTCAAGATATGGACAATGAAAATTCGATTTCGCATGTATTTCTTATGGGAGCAATTTATGGAGAGCTATTGAGGTAGGCTACCCGTAGTGCTATTGAGATTAGCGGGTTAGTATAATGTTTAGGATGCAACACACTCTAGTTGTACTTTAAATACGTTAAAATGTAGCTAGATGATTTACTACTCGAAAAATCTAACAATTTTCTTTCCGTCTTAAAGTATTCTTAATTTAAGTTAAGGTAAAAATATTATATTTAAGTATAGCAAGGTAAAATTTGTCTCGTTAAAACGTTTGGTTTATCAAAATCTAATCAAATCAAAGTTCTTCATACGTGATGGGTAGTATAACCCTGCTACGTGTTCTGTCAAACATCCACGCGAATCTAGGAATAAATTAAAGCAAAAGTCTACAAATTTAGTTTGGAGGAAGATTACAGAAGGAAACGGTAGAATGGAAAAAAGAGAGAAACCAGATCTGCGAAGTAGGAGATGAATTTAAACGCTGAAAATAAATTTTATGGAGCTTTAGATTGTATGTCTGACTTGTGCGTCATGCGTTTCATACATTCGTTATTCCCTCTCTGTGAAAGTGTTTGTGTGCGTGTGTTTTTATCGCTACTTTTCACTCCATTTACAGCAATAATGAACTTTCAAGGGAGATTAAGCCAAAAAGGGGTTGTGGTGGTGTGTTGAGCACATGAACACACGTTTCAGTAGTTAAGGGGGTTACAAAAGGAGTGTGTGTATATATACCGTACGATGAATGGGGACGATGCCGTACAAGGGACGAGAAGAACACTTTGAGGTAATATTCGTGTGATTTTTACAAGTATGCTCAGCTTAATTGTGCACTTATATATATAAAAAGTCTTTTTTTTTTAACATTATTTTTATTGGCGAGAAGGAATCACAAAGAAGTGGTTTTGTTCCAAACTAGTTGGAAAATCTCGAAAAAATTTTCCAACTCCTCGGTGATGAAAAGTATGCGAATTAGTTGTTAAAGAGAGCAGTTTGTCAGTGTAGAAAGAAACATTGTGTTCTCTCTTTTTTTTTAAAAAAAATCTTTTTCCCTCTAAAAAAAAACCCATAAAATAACGTTGATTTAGAACTATAGAATTTGCTACTTTTTTTTTTTTTTTTTTTTTAAGGATTAAATTGGCATTACGTGTATAATCTAGAACAACTATAGAATTTGCTACTTTAAGGAAAATCGTTTATGGAACAAGAGAATTCCTAAATCTCTTTTCCTAAAATATAACTAATTTATTTCGTTAAAATAGGAAGTAAAAGGACCGAAATTAATATGTACTAGTTTGTTTTAAAAAAAAATAAATAAAGACCCTCCATGTCTCTGAGAAAAATCCTATACTCTTGCTCACAATTCGAATTTATCCATATTATAAAATTGAAAGTGACTATGTTTGTGGCTCCTAATCTCTTGAAGCATTCGATCGTTGTCGATCAAATTTTCCACTTAGGTGAGGTTCGAACCTGGGATGATTTTTATCATTTCACTTTGACGGTGCAACTTAGCGGAGGGGAATGGGGATATATATATATATATATATATATATATATATATATATATATATATATATATATATATATATATATATATATATATATATATATATATATATATATATATATAAATGGTCGCAAATGACATATTTGTGCCGAATCCATAGATTCCCGGGTCACTGAGATGAACAGTGTCACTTCCGATGCCGTTTACATACAAATTGAGTCCCGCAACTTGGGGAAAGAGAAGATATATATATATATATATATATATATATATATATATATATATATATATATATATATAATGATCAAAAATGACCTATATTAGTGTCGAATTCATAGTTTCCACTGTCACTGAGACAAACAGTGATACTTCCGATGCCGTTTAAATCCAAATTCACTCTTTATGTCTAAAATAAAATGTATTCTTTCCGTGCGAAGGACGGGTATTCTACTAGTTAATAATGTAGAAGCATTCCTTTTTTAAAAAAGAAAAACGTTAATCCAACCTTTTTGAAAAGTGAAATTAAATCACTATTATGAATTTTCTTTGATCGATTGAAATCTTAATTTAGGACCAAAATATTAGAACTTTGTACGTACGGTCGTCAGAATATGGTCCTGTAAAGTAAGATGAGTGGTCAAGATTTCTCGAATACGACTGTACAATGTGTTCATTTTTTTTTTTTTTTTTTTTTGTTAAGGGCGAAGTGATTTAGTATGTGTGTTGAAACGCCCACTTGTGGTAAGACCCCAGTCAAGTAAGTTTGCTGTGGACAACATGGTTTCCGTGGGTTTACTCCGGGTACTTCCACTTTCATCCACATTTCCATTCCACCAATTTTTCCATCATTATTTACTTACCGCAATCATCCGTCTTCCTAAGGTCAAAGGGACCGAAAGATTTTTCTAATATGAACCGCTTACTGCAGAAAGCAAACACGTCGTAACGTTTGCAAGAGGAAAAAAAAAAAAAAACTGGAGAAAACTATCTTTACGTTGTTTCCACCATAACATGAAAATTCCACGTGTCGCGATGCCCATTGTTATCGAGCGAACAAGTGTCATTTCTGTGCTAAACGATCCATTGACCTGTTACAAACCATTATCGTCATAAAAAAAGGAAATGTGTAAATGTTGAACATGTTTGCTTTTTGCAGCAAGTGGTTCATAGATTACGAAGATAAAATTTATAATCGATGCTGTTTATTTTTTAAAAACATTTCTATGATTCAGTCTTGCTTATTAAGGGATTCGGTTCACGAAAACTACTTTATATAAATTATATACTTTTCTGTCTATCCATGTATACGTGTGTTTATTGAGGAGAGAAAAATAATCTTAAGAATTACCTAATGGACCTGGATGAATTTTGTCCAGATTGTAGGGGGTCAAAAGTTAGGGGTTAAGTTCCAAAGTTGGTCATCCGTTTCTAACAAGATTTTGAAAATTCACCGGGAAGAAATGAATAAATTGCTTGTTTGTGTGCTTGATAAGGCATAAGGAGTGCAAAAGTTGTGTTTATTTTCTTATATTAACGATTCTAAACATGGAACTATTTGACAAGCGGAGGGAACTACTTGGCGCAAGGTTACTTCATGGTAGGATTATGGGAATTTAATGAGCATTTGTTTTGTAAACATGGCTGGCGATAATTAGGGAAATCTATTTAAAGTAAGGAAAAGTCATGACTTAATAAATCTAAAAATAGATTGTAGAAAATGCGGTAAGCAGATAACTGTAAGGAAACGTGGAGAAAGTAATACTTGTCAACGTAACGGTAAGTAACATAACCAACATGGCGGCAGGATTCTAGAACACAGGTCCCCCTTCCCATTTAGCTGTAATAAAGAGAGAAAACAACGTGCCATGCGGGGCTCTAACCCTACTTCATTCGCTAACGCTCGCTCGGCAATACTATTTGAATTAACTATTAAACTTGGTACACAAAAGAACCAATTATTACGCTTTTAGCCAAAAACTAGACTGGCGACCAACTTCGGAATAAATTCCAAAGTTAGAAACCGAGTTAATGGAGGTGTTTCATTTACCGGGAGTGATAATGAAAACGTTTTAATGTTGATCACTATAGAGAAAAAACGGTAATAGATAGGGAGAATCGGTTTATTGCAGTCAGTTAAGTGTCCAAGAATGCACTTCATTTCCATCCTTACCTTCCTGCCTAGAAGCAGGGGAGGATCCAGGACCGACTTCTGGGGGGAGGGGAAACGGTGGGTTGTCATACTACTACTTTTAAGGGCCCCAAACTTTGGGATGGGTTTTATTTATATATATAAAATAAGAAAGTTTCCTCTTCTGGAAGAGGGGCAATCGTCCCCCTGGATCCGCCCCTGACTAGAAGTGATAGAAAACCACTACAACTTCTAGTTTCAACATTGATCTACATAGAGGAAATTTGATAAGAAATAGCGAGAAGGGTTTGCTTAAATCCATTTAGCGTTCTAAGAATCTCTCCATTAAAACAGGAGGTGATAGAAATCGGCATTACTGTGTATCGCCGGAACATGCGAAAAACGATACAAAGGGGAATGTTATTTAGTTTCTCCCCAAAAAATACTAAGCTGTGTCCCTGGAACACTTGATATTGATTATTGTTCGAAATAAAGTACGGACGTATGGCATAGAAAGTAGTGCGTAAAGCACGACCCAACTTGTGCTAGGTGGCCATTAAAAAGTACGAATGCTATCTAACCGAGTCCAAAGGTTTGGTTAGATGTTCCTCTTCTTTTCTGTAGTTTCAATTCGTTTCTACACTTAGGACAAACTGTTCGCCTGTTTATTAGGCCATGCCTTTAACACAATTTCAACAACTGACACTCCTTATTTTTGTATAACTCTATAAAACTCATACACGATATGTGCCAATCTTGTCAGTCACGCACCATTTATACACTGCATTTCTCATAAATCATAACAAGTGTTCTTCTCCGCCAAATAGTTCCTTCCGCCTTTACATATAGTGCCACTTACAACATCAAAAACAACACTGTTAAAAATCATTTCTTAAATTTGAGAAATTCTTATCTTGCACCGAGAGAATATTTTCTTAGAGATGAGATTTGATAATTCTAATTCATGGGGACAGTAACACTATATTTTCTCGTTACAATTTATAAATCTCATCCAATTTTCTTCATTTCTCATTAATGAGAGTTTCAAGCTCTTGTTTCTAAGAAAATATATTCCCGGTTCACAGATAAGAAACGCTTTCTCAGATTTAAGAAAGTATTTTTAACAGTGAACTAACATACCAGGTAAACAAATATTTTCTTAACTTCAACTATGCCTCTCATCTGACTTTCACTCACTCTTACAAACCAAAATAAATTATCCATTTCATCTGGTAAATTTTCTAAAATTGGTCCGGCGATACAGCAGTTAGCCCTAGAAATCTACTACCTTTTCCGTTTTCAATAATCGTTGAGAACACATAAACCAAACTCTTTCACGTGGTGCACACATTACCTTTACATGTGAGTCTGCTACTTGTTTTCTGTCAGAACGGTCGCTGTAAGAAATGTTTTACCTTGCCGAAAGCTGTTCTTTGATTGTGAAATTAACCGATAGATGACCGTGCTAAAGTTAATTGCATTTAATATAACTTTGTTGTACATCGAATATTTGTACACACTATTCCGTTTGCATAGTATTTACTTATATTTCCGTGCTTTAGAAAACAACACACTTACTGGTGTCAGGATCAATTTGTAAAAGTTTGAGTACTGGCAGCTCAATTCGCAATGTACCGTCTTAGCAACTGTCAATAAAAAGTATTCTTAGGAATTTAATCTTAAATTCTGAATATCCCTGCTAGATTAGAGTAGTGGTTTTACATAATATAGTGTAACAATTTTTTTTCAGAACATCATAGTCGACTTCAGCAATGGAACTCAATTTGCACTCCCATGAGGAATGTACGCAGTAGTTTATTGAATTGAGTTGATTTTGAGTTTTACGTCTCTTTCAGCAGCGAGGCTATGAGACAGGGTCTGCTGGTTAAAGTGGAATCCCACCACATAAACTCGGTGGAAGGAATACATTCAAGAACTCTACAAAGGAGACATAGTGAACGAAGAAAAGAAGACTTCGATGAAAACGAATTAAGACCATCAATTTTACAGTGCGAATTTGACAATGCTTTGGAGAAAATGGTAAAGCCCCAGAAATAGACCAAATGCCAACGGAAGTGATTAAGAATCTCGGAATAGTAACAAACAAACAAACAAACAAAAAAAGCTATTTAATCTTATTAATGAAATGTCGGGAAAAATACAGAGAGACTTTGAGAAAAGCATATTGGTCCCCATCCTGAAGAGAAAAGGAGCACAGAACGTTAAGTTTACTTTACTATGCATCAAAAATATAGTGCAAAATTATCGCACAACGAATAGAAGGGAAAATCGAAGAACGGCTAACGGAGGGTCAGTTTGGATTCAGGAGCAAAAAGGGAACAAGGGAAGCAATACTGAGTCTACGGTTGATCATGGAACAACACATCAGAATAAACACATCAATTGTGATAGCATTTGTAGACATAGAGAAAGCTTTTGACAACATAGATTGGAATATCATGTTCAGAGCGTTGAAGAATCTGAAAGTGGATTACAGAGACAGAAGAATAATATACCAGCTTTACAGGAACCAGGCAGCTGTTGTAGGAAGAGATCAGAAGGAAGCACGAATAAGTCAAGGATGTAGACTTTCACCTCTCCTGTTCAACATCTATAGAGAAGAGGTTATGAAAGAATCCTTTGATAAATAAGAGAAAGACGTGAAAGTACGGTAAATGACCAGTTTTCCAGCATAACTGATGTTTGCTGATGACATAGCACTGATAGCGGAGAACGAAGAGGACTTGCAGGAAGCATTTTTCAAATTTTAACGACCAACTGGAAAACACATGCAAAATGAAGATAAATAAGAAGAAAATCAAACTGCTAAAGTGCGCAAGAACAAAACAGGAAGGGGCACACGTATAGCTAGATGGAGAGAAAATCGAAGACGTTAAGACGTCTAATATCCTTGGGCAGGAGAAGAGAAAAAGACGTAAGTTCCAGAATAGCGCAGGCTAAACAAGCATTCAATAGGAAAAGAGGACTGCTAACGTCAAGAAATGTGTCGTTGGATTTTATTAAGATTTTGGTATGGGGCGTGGTTCTTTACGGATCAGAGACGTGGACATTGAGAAAACCTGAAATATCCAAGCTGGAAGCATTTCAAATGTGGTGTTGGCGCAGAATGCTGCGCATATCCTGGACCGAAAGGAAAAGGAATGAAGACGTACTAAAGGAAGCTAATGAAGGACGACAGATCATGAAGATAATAGGAAAAAGAAGAAATAGCATACTTGGCCATCTTATTCGGCATTCTGATTGGATCAGCGTGTTGATAGAAGGAAAGGCAGAAGGAAAACCAGAAAGAGGAGGACCAAGGATAGAATATCTAGATCAATAAGAGACCTTATCAAAGTATAAAACAGCTATCTCAAGGGAGACAAATTTCCATGTTGCCCACTAACCTATGGTTGAAGTGAGAAAGAAGGATATAGCTAGGTAAAATTTACTGTTGTATTACAAACGGTTCTGCGAACTCAAAATATTTTACCAATCGGTTCTAGCGAACCGGTGATAACCGGGTGAATAGCACCACTGGTTCTTGATATATTTTTTTTCTTCGGAACAGACACGGACAAACATGTTAAATCTATAAAGGATGAGTTACACTCCTTAAAAAGTGCAGAAACTTCTAGATGAATGAAATCTTAACGGTCAATTTAACGTTCCACGATTCTGCCCTTTAGACTAAGGGAGACGGATGACTAAGGGAAGTGAACGATGATGGAATAACTGGTGGAATGAAGATGTGGGAGGTAATGTTAGTGCTCTCAGAAAACCCACGGATACTGCGTTACCCACCACAAACTTACTTAGCAGGGAATCGGACCAGGGACCTTACGCAGCAGAGAACCGAACATTCAAATAGCAAACATTGCTCTTCACGGTTGTTTTAGTTACTTGTTTTGATGTTTTACTGTAAAAAAAAAAAGCTACTTACTGTAGTATGGGGGTATAACGTAGTTGGCTTCCCGCGAAAAGTTGTGACGTTTATGGGGAGTGGCTAGCTTGGATACTCGTGGCTCGCTGAGCTCAGTAGACGGCTGGTGGTGATTGGCTACCCCTTTACCACACCTCCAGTGACGAGCAGGTCTAAGCGCGGGAAGCCAACGATGTTATACCTTCTGGACTATAGCAACCAGAAATTAATTGCAAACAGTAATATAAGAAAACTATTTAGTGGCAACACTGCATTCAACTAACAAGCTTTTCCTAGAAACAGCTAGAACGAAAGTGTTATTAAGTATAAACGTGCTTGAACCACAATTGGCTAATCTTAATTGAGATTATTCAGCAACAAACTGATGTACTGTATGTTATTTTCAGAGTTTATACCAACGATGTTATAAAATAGAGGATTTGCCTATACAACAAAATCGTGAAGCCGTACGTCACTGTTTCGCCATCCCCACTCTGCCCGCTCCACCCAATAGGATCGCAATGTTTTGAGCCAACATTAATGACGGAAACGAGAGTAGCCAATCAGACCGTTTCTCAGTGTCGTTGCTCGGTTGTTTATTTGGTTTCATTGCGTTAACAGGATGAAGATACATATAGGTAGATTCTCAATTTTATAACATCCTTGGTTTACACTATTCTTGCAAATAAAACTGTTATGAAAACAATTTAGATCAAAACGTTTTGCTCTCTTCTGCCATCTGGTGAGCCAACTATAACCTCAATAAAAGTACATTATTATAATACTCTTTTTCATAGTTTTCGAATAGTTAGTTTAACTCAATACCAAGAGATGACAGCAGTATATTGATGTAATAAGTTTCATGGGCTTTATTCCGTACCAGCCTTCACAAAAAGAACTGAACTCACATTTATAGCCAACATTTTCGGCTATTCAAATATTATGTTGCTCATTTCGGACTTCAACAGATACAATGAGAACCAGAAACAATATCTAACGATAAAGCAGACCATACGGACATATTATTATTATTCGATTAACAGATTTAAACAGGGTTGTTAATGCTAACGTAACCGTCGAAACCGGAATGGATATTTCCGAAAAAAAAAAAGAAAAAACTATTCCGGGTGCGGAACCAAAAGAGAATTTCTTATCAAAAGGGCTTTTTTCAAACCGAACTTTTCATTACTATAGATAGTTCCTTAGAATTATCATTTGAACAGTTCCTCAATCTTTTTCCAGCTTGTAATGATCTTGAGCTTACGATGGTTGCAAGTGGTGTGATGTAACTGTTTCAAAACGTAGTCCTAATGCATTCAGGGGCAGATCTTGCCTAGGCTCCCCCAGTTTTTTGACTGACAAAAATAATTTAAGCTATTATTTATATATATTTGAAAGTTTATAGTTTATGATATACCCAAGGGCGGATCCAAAGGAAGGGCTATAGGGGCTATAGCCCCCCACCTTGAAGCTCAGATATATACACTGGATAAAATGAGGTTGAATCCTGCTTTACACTGGATAAAACGGCAAAGTATGGTTGAGCCCCTCCCTTGATCATATCCTGGATCCGCCACTGGATACCTGTCTGGATTCTGGCTTCATCCCCCCCCCAAAGGTTTTACCTTCTAAATCCCCTGCTGTTCATTATGACTGTTGTTTTCGGTTTCGTAAACAGGACCGGTATGTCGAAATATATATCGGTTTTCTTGCCGAAGCACGCCGAATTAAAATGTTAATCTAAGTTCCGGAACCGGAATAGAAAATAATTTTTATATTCCCTTGCCATTAACAACCCTGTTTTTGAAACATGTAATTAAAAACATTTTTTTTTTTTTACATTGTTTTGCCCTCTTAACTGTACAAATACATACATAATATCTAGTTATACCTTTTGGTTGAGCGTCTTTGCTGTTGGCGTCGTTGACAAAGTCCGTCTTCAACGCCATGACAGCGTCACTTACCGCCTTCTTCTTCGTCATCCTTATCCTGGTGAGCAGTCATGTGTCGTGTTAGATGGTGTCGCTCACGGAAACTTTCGTTACAGACGGGACACTTGAGTTTCTCTTCGCGCTTTCGTTTCAACGGATCATTCTCTCCTTTGTGGTGGGAACGCATATGATACACTAAGTCAGAAGTCATACGGAAACTAATATTGCACTTAGCACACACATTTTGTGCGGGAAGAGTTAGCGCCGCGAACGATGGTGGCAGAAGCGACGAAACAGGTGCAGCTGTCAAAAATGGCGGCGGTCTTGCTAGTAAATCTGCAGGAGCAGAAGCAAAATTTGCAGCTGCCGCATACGGATAAGTCGTAGCTAGATTGTAAGCATCCGGGTATAGCATTGGTCTTAATTTAGATAGTCCTGTAGCCGCTGGTAGCGTCGCAGCTGCAGCGGCAGCTGTTGCTTGAAATGCTAATTCTTTATCAGAGTACAACGACTGTGGCGCTGTTTTCAGATAATTTTCCATAAAGCTAGTACCATTACCAGAAGTACTATTACTTGTGTTTTGAGAACTACTGTTGTTATTCAGTTTATCTTTAGCAGCTACCGCTGCTGCCGCTGCAGCTGCAGCTGTCGCAGCTGATGAATCTATGCCGGGTAGAAGAAAAGCTGCCGCTGCTGCTGTTGAGTATGGTTTTGTCGATTGAAGTAACGAATGATGAGTTACTGGTGTCAGCAAGGGCATCGTGAAAGCTTTGGTAGTTACAGTTGTTGGTGGAGGAGGTATATAAGGAATTGGAGGTATTGGCGAATTAGGACTAGGTATTGGTGGACTTAAACTAGCTTGATACGATGGGGATTCAGGCGAAAGTCCGGCCGTTATTGTAGGGAGTATCGGTGCTCCAGTACTCGAACCATCTACCTTGGAAACTTTGGTAAAAGCACTTCGGACAGGGGTAAAGTCTTGTGGTTGCTGTTTCGTCTTGCTTACCCTGTCTTCGTTTGGCAGCAATGCATCTTGGGAATCCTGTGATGACGACGTATCGTAACCTCGCAGCGAAGGTGAAATTGCACCGTCCGTTTTACCGGAGCGAGCTCTGAATTCCGCTTCTTGAGCCATGAGACTTAACGTTGTTGGCGTCAAGGTTGGAATTGTTGGTATTAAAGGAGGCGAAAGTTGTGGAGGTTTTCCGTTGGTGGTGCCACTTGTAACTTTAATATTTTTTTCCTTCTTACTGTGGTCATCTGGCGCCATCAGAAATGCGACGTCGAAACTTCTTTTAACTCCAAAAGTGGTTCGTGGAGGTGAGTAAAGCGTCTGGGGAGTTGGGGAGCTTGTGACGGATGGTGGCTCCCGGACACGTTGAAGATTCATATCCATGGTCATGGTGATATCTGCAAAACAACAACAATAATAAATGTTACGTATAATATTCACTAAACTATATAGATACATAATGGTCAGTTGCCACAGAAAATTAAAGCACATATATTATTAATGAACTTGTTACTTTGGTGAAGTCTGCTTGAAGCACAGAGCATGCAACACGCTCTCAGATGAGAAAAGGTTTACACTTATCATGTTAGCAAACTGAGTCCTTCGATTATTGATAATTTATTAATATATATGGTATAAGCTATATAGTAGCGGGTCGATAATACTAAGAACTGAATGAGAGCAGCAAAACGGCCTAACTGTCCAAAAACTACCACCCCGTTCGCAGCGCATAGTAGAAGTCGGACACATTTTTGCAACAAAAAGACGCGATCGTCCCAAAACGACCACCCCGTTCGCAGCACGTAGTTGAAGTCAGACACCTTGTTGCAACAAAAAGATGCGATTGTTCGAAAACGACTACCCCGTTCACAGCGCGTAGTTAAAGTCAGGCACATTTCTGCAACAAAAGAGATCCGATTGTCCAAAAACAACCACCCCGTTCGCAGAGCGTGGTTGAAGTCAGACACATTGCTGCAACAAAAAGATCTGTTTCCCCAGAAACGACCACCTCGTTCGCAGCGCATAGTTGAAGTCAGACACACTGTTGCAACGAACAGATCCGATTGTCCATAAACGAGCACACTGTTCGCAAACCTCTAATACGTAGAAGTCAGACACATTGTTAACTCAAACAAGTGGATAGTTATGTGCCTAATAATGATTACTCAACTGACGAGTGAATCTATTTTTGCAGTTGCGTTTACATGGAGTAACGTATGCAAGCGGGACGTTGAGACAGCAAACGTGAGTGGCTGTTTTGCACTGTCTGTCAGGATTAAAAGATTAGTAGAGCAGTAGACGTCAGTACATCAAACACTTACATCGTTGTTACACTAATAAATGGTGCTAGTGTCAATCGATGTAACTGGTGGTGGATTGGTAGATTTACTCAGTAGTTCTTTATCAGCGACGTTGCTACAAAATGCATATATATACTAAGAACTGAATGCATGTAGGTCATGTCTGCATATATATATATATAGTGTGTTTGTGTGTGTGAACATGGTAAATACATAAAGGAGCTTTGGTAATCCTAACTCCTTGAAAATACTGACTGCGAGTTATTATAATATCAATATTAATATTATATTTTTCATTTCTTCTTCTTTCATATAATAGAAAATTTTCATTTGTAATTTGCCTCTAGTTGACTTTTCACGATGTTTTTATTGACCATCATTTTAGGTATATCGAGGGTTAGGTCAAATCAGGATCACTTTTTCGCCTAAAATGGTGGACACAAATCCTATCTTGTATCTGTCATAAAGTGTCAGATAATTGGCTAGACAAAACGAGGATTAGGCGAAACTTTACGACAGGTATGAAGGTGACACCCATTTTCAAATTTCGACTTGAAAGCAAAATCAATCGTTTGTGATTGATTGTTTTGAAGAAAAAAATAGTTTGTTTCGTAAAGCGCAAAGAAGTATATACAAAATAAAGTTGGGGGGCCAAATTCACACTGGCTCTCTACTTTCAAATTTGGATTCAAGACCAAAATCAATCGTTTGTTATTGATTGTTACGAAGAAAAGGTAGTTTTCTTTCCCTGTCTTTCATTCCCATCCAGAGATGAGCGGGCCTTAGAAGGTTACGCCTTCTCTTGGCCGGAGGTTTGAGAAAAAGTTGAGATAAAAGTGATGGTAGTTCAAAACAGGATGTACTTTACGGTGAGAGAGTTGAGTATGTGCTTCTTACGCCAGGTGAGTAACAAAATGTAGCCTTTGTTAGCATTGGATAAAAAGGTAGTTAGTTAAGAAAAATTTGAAGACATATTTGCAAAAAAGAGTCGGGGGAGGAAACTTCATACTGGCGCCTACTTCCGAATTTTGGTTTCAAATTGAAATTTGAAAGCAGAAGCCAGTGTGAAGTTTCCCTTCCTTAACTTTATTTTGTAAATATCTCTTTGAAATTTTTTAATACAAATGACACTTTCCTTCAAAATAAACGATTAATTATGGTTTTGGATCGAAACTTGAAAGTGGCGATTAGTGAAGTTGTCTACAACTTTAAATCACTATGTTTGTGATTTAATAACTCTTGAACTGCTCGATCAAATTTTCAACATAGATGAGGTTCGGGCCTGAGATGTTTTTTTATTATTTTACTTTGACAGTGCAACTTAGGGGAAGGGGAGAAGGAAGAGATATATAAAAATGATCGAAAATGGCCGATATTAATGTTGAATCCATAGTTTTCGGGGTCGCTGAGATGAACGGTGACACTTCCGATGCTATTTAAATCCAAATTCATCCCTGCAACTTGGAGGAGGGAAAGGGATATATATATATATATATATATATATATATATATATATATATATATATATATATATATATATATATATATATATATATAAATTGTCGAAAATGACCGAAGTTGTCTCGAATCCATAGCTTTCAGTGTCGCTGAGAGGAACAGTGACACTTCCGATGCCGTTTAAATCCAAATTTAGGTCACAATGGTAATATTTAATTTTAAAGACAAAAAAAAAAAACATCGTCTATCAGAGGGCGCTTCAGCAATAATAAAACTTGACTGAGTAGAGGAACATATTACAATTTATTTTCTTATTTTAAGCCAGCAAAGCGTTTAATTGACGCTAGTTTTGCATATATCTGTTTCAAACGATTTTTTCTTCAAAACAATCAATGACAAACGATTGATTTTGTTTTGGAGTGAAAATTCGAAAGTGATGGAAGATTCAACTTCGCATACTTGTTTGGGGAGACGAAACATGAGAGAGAGATTTTATTTATGAATTTAAAGCACCATTGCTACAATTATTATTTGCTCAGAAGATTTTTAAGAAGAAAAATAACGGTTTACAAAGTAAAAATGATATCTTTCATGATTGTACCCGTTAGGCTAAGGAAGACGATTATTACGGGAGGGATGGGCACGAGACGAGTCGAGACAGGATTTTCCTGACAAAATTCGAGTCGAGACACGGCTCTTTCAATAGAGAAATATACATTTTTCGAGTCGAGACATCACTTTTACAGCACATTTTCGAGACGAGACAGCCACAAATCTTGTCTCGTGCGCATCCCTATTGGGCTATTACACTTTCCGAAATATGGGCTATTAAACTTATTGAAAAGTGATGTTTCTGCTTCTTTTGTCGAGGCCATCTTCACTAATATGATATTTCTGACAAATACATTTATTTTAATTGACAGTACTTTGTGTCAACTAGCACTGTAGGAAGTTTCTTGATTTGGGCTGTATTTTAAACAGAATTAGACTTTCACGAAGTTTGGGGGGAGGGGGCAATTTCACATTAGCTCCCAACTGATTGGGCCAGACGAGATTTTTATTGGACTGGATAATACTTCGTTTGGCCTGATTGGGTCAGCAACTTCTAGCGTTTGGGCTATCATAATTTCCGAAATATGGGCTATTAAACTTATTGAAAAGTGATTTTCCTACTTCTTTTTCCGGCGCCAAGTTCACTAATATGATATATCTGAAAAATACTTTTACTAATTAGTATTTTTTTTTTAGTTCTTTGAATGTTATTTATAATGGAAATGAAACTTGTGCCCACTAATTTATGAGATTGATTAACATACCAGTTATTAAAGATCCCAATAACTTTATACGATGTCGTCTTCATCTTCATGTAATATTCAATTTGGAATTCTTTTTCCATAACATTTTGTCTAATGCTGTCGAATACGCAGATACCAAGATTTTAGTATTTCATTATACGAAATCCGGATTTCGGCTTTCGACGTTTTATTACCCGAAATCCTTTTCGGTTGTTAGACATTTCATTATCCGGAATTCTAATTTCGGTTTTTGACATTTCATTATCGGAAATCCGGATTTGGTGAATCTTAATTTTTGACAGCGCTAATTTGTCTAAGTAGTTATCAGCTTTAATTCCCTAAATTTATTTTATTGGAATACAACTACTATCTTAATAAACTGTGTAAAGCATTAACTTTACAATTGTAATGGTTATATACGTACGGTAAACTAACTGTGTATAAGACACTGGTGAAAATTATATATTCTACATACATAATTGAATTGCGTCAAACCTTGAAAACATGTCCAAATAATTTTAATATCAATCCATTCTTTACTTGTTACGTACGCCTTTTGTGAATACGTCGATAATATATATATATATATATATATATATATATATATATATATATATATATATATATATATATATATATATATACACCTGTGTTTGATGTAGAGAGCTCCAGGTTTGATTCCCAATGGAGTCTCAAGGAGCATACAGTTTTCTAACTACTCTCGGTTATATTATTATTATTATTATTATTATTATTATTATTATTATTATTATTATTATTATTATTATTATTATTATTATTATTATTATTCATTTACGAGCCATTTGTCATTTTTAAGCCGAATACTCATCCACATTATATTGTATATAGGAAAATCAATAAGAAAGCAATATCTTTTTTCTCGGTTCGATTATTTCAAAATATTACGATGAGCACTTCTTCATGTTCCTGGGGAAGTAATTGAATCACTCTGCTCCCCTTGCTGCCCCCTTGGCTTAAACCGACAAAACAAAACGAAATACAAAATTATGAATTTGAAGTATAAAGTTTTTCTCTATGTTTCGTCTATTCATAAAAGTATCAAGGCAGGGGGGCTAATGTTTTTGCTGGAGTCTTGGCAATTTGAGTATTCTTGCACATTTAGTCTTGGTTTTGGTCTTGCATAAACATCCTCGGTCCAAGAGCGTAATAGGCTGGGGAAACCGGGGCGATGCTCCGGGTCCAAAGGCGATCAGGGTGCCCGCTGGTACGGTCGTGAATAAATGAGAGTCGTAATTATATGACCTACAGTTTAATAGTTTTGGGTGACCACTTGCAAACTCTGCCAAATATAAATTTAGTACTAACATAGAAATTAATAATGACGTAATTCTGTGTCAGCACCTCTGGCACAGTGTGTGGAAGATGGCAATATTGCATCTTTTTTCAGCATTTGGCGCTCCACCGATGTATAGTCCAAATAGTTTATAAGATAAGAAAACTCCTCACCTATTAGATTAAAAGCGATTATTTCCGGCAGCCAAATATCTGAAGGACTAACTCCCTTTCAAATACAGTCGAAGTCTTGATAGCACAAACACTAAAACTTGCTGACCCAATCAGCCCAAACGAAATACTATTCAGCCCAATAAAATTTCTGTCTGGTCCAGTCACTTGGTGGGCTAACGTGAAATTGGCCGTCCAAACTTCGTGAAGGTCTAACTCTGTTTAAAATACAGCCCAAATCTTGAAACTACTTAAACTGCTAGTTGACACGAAGTACTGTCAATTCCAATAAATGTATTTGTCAGAAATATCATATGAATGAAGTTAGCCCCGACAAAAGAAGCAGGGAAATCACTTTTCAATAAGTTTAATAGTTCATATTTTGGAAATTATAATAGCCCAAACGCTTAAAGTTACTGACCCAATCAGCCCAATAAAAATCTCGTCTGGTCCAATCACTCGGGGGCTAATGTGAAGTTATCCCCCCAAATTTTATGAAGGTCTAATTCTGTTTAAAATACAGCCCAAATCTTGAAACTTCCTAAGCTGCTAGTTGACACGAAGTACTCTCAATTTCAATAAATGTATTTGCCAGAAATATCATATGAATGAAGTTAGCCCCGACAAAAGAAGCAGGGAAATCACTTTTCAATAAGTTTAATAGTTCATATTTTGGAAATTATAATAGCCCAAACGCTTAAAGTTACTGACCCAATCAGCCCAATAAAAATCTCGTCTGGTCCAATCACTCGGGGGCTAATGTGAAGTTATCCCCCCAAATTTTATGAAGGTCTAATTCTGTTTAAAATACAGCCCAAATCTTGAAACTTCCTAAGCTGCTAGTTGACACGAAGTACTCTCAATTTCAATAAATGTATTTGCCAGAAATATCATATGAATGAAGTTAGCCCCGAAAAAAGAAGCAGGGAAATCACTTTTCAATAAGTTTAATAGCCCATATTTCGGAAAGTGTAATAGCCCAAATGCTAAAAGTTGCTGACCCAATCGGCCCAAACGAAGTACTAGCCAGCCCAATAAAAATCTCGTCTCGCCCAATCACTTGGGGGCCAACGTGAAATTGGCCCCCCAAACTTTGTGAAGTTGTAGCTTTATTTTCAGAATAGCCCAAACACTAAAGTTGCTAGCCCAAACAGCCCAAATGAAGTACTTTCTGTTTCAATAATAATCTCGTGTAGCCCAAACATTTGAGGGGCCAACTTCACACAGACGGGACAGTGCTTTGTTTTTGGTTCTAAGTAGTATCGGCTCTTTTTCAACTTCTTTACATTTTCTTAAACAGACAGTTATTTTATTTCCACGGTTATTCTTAATTTTTCTTACAAAATTTGTAAGATTTATTACTGAACATATAATTTAATGAATATATTATCAATAATTAGAATTATAATTATGTTTCTAATTTCTTATCATTCACTTGGAAAGTTTCTTTAAAAATGTCGTGATATCATAGGGTTGCTATGTGCCAGACTTTCAATAAGCGGACCTTTTTACATTTCACAAAAAATATTTCATTACTCATAGCAAAAAAAAAAAAAAAAAAAAAAAATTAAACTCTTAGAATTCTGATTTTCTTTCTTTTGCATTACAGCTTGATGCGTTGTATTGCTTTTGAAATTTAACTTTAGAACAATATTAACACTAAAATTATTTTAAATCAATGAAATTTTAAAATGAAATATATCCCCTTTTAATAATAACTGTTATACAGGGTGGTTCAAAACAACACTGACAACGTTTGAGAGGTGATTCCTGACACCAAGATAAGTCAAAAAGTATAGACCGACCTGGATGCACAAGTGCTTCGTTTCGGAATTATAGACTGCCAAAAACATGAAAAAAAAAAATTAAAGGTAAATAGCTCCAAAACTGTTGGAGCAACCGCAGTTGGGTCAAGACTTTACTAAGGAACTAATATGTACGCTATCCAAAAATACGTTTCAGAATCCTGAGGTAATCACGCAACAATTTTTATAGAGGGATTTTGGCTACTGGCATATAAGTTGAAGTATTCATCAATTATCTCTATAAAAATTGTTGCGGATGTACCGCAGTGTTCTGAAACATGGACATTTGGATAGGGCACATATTAGTTTATGAATGAAGTCTTAACCTGACTACGGTAGGTCCCATACTATTGGTCCCATACTTTAAAGTTTTTTTGTTTATGTTTTCTGCAGCCTATAACTCCGAAAAATGACGGATTGCTGCACCCAGGTTGGTCTATATTTTTTTGTCTTACCTTGGTGTCAGGAATCACTTCCCACACGTTGTTGATGTTGTTTTGAAACACCCTGTGCATACTTCTTCACGTATATAAGTAAAATACAAGACGTTGAAGATGAAGTAGTTTTCTGTAACCCTCCCTCTCTCCGAGAAAAAGAAGACATTTTCCTGAAAGCTTACCGAAACCATTTTCAGAGCCAAGAAAGAGGACACACGTCCGAGGACGTTAGCTAACATCACCATTTCACGCTCTGAAAATATGATAGCCTTAAACATGGTCCATCAGTGACAATACTAGAGGAGGTTACGGGGACAGAACCCCCGTCAGTCAATATATTGTATTGCATTGTATTGCAAGACAAATTACATAAATATATTAATCAAGATTTACATCAAAAAAGATTAATTGATTTTATATTTTCTGAAAGTGGATTCTACCTGTCGCCTTTATAGGCATTATTTTCCTTATATTCATTGTGCCGAGACAATCCGCACAACAGTAGGTGGTAAACAAAACTACGCATTGAATTAACTTTTTACTTTCGATGCCACTTCAAATTATTTGTCCTGAAAACGGATGTTCAAACGAAGTGCTTGTCTTCATTTAAAGAGTTCCTATTTCAGTGTGTACTTTGTTTATATGCTACCCTCTAGGGTTGCTAATGCAAACTTGAATTGTGCGTACGCCTCTGAATAGCCTGATTATGTTAACATGCTGGGCATTCATTCCGAAGTTGGACGTACGCTTAGTTTTCGAGAGAAAAAAAAGTGATAACAGCTAAGAAAGTTTTAAAAAAGTCATCAATTTTCAGGCCCGCTTTAAAAGGGTATATTAGAGTAGGGTAGGGTGGAGTAGAGTAAGGTAGGGTCGGGTTAGCTTAGAATTAGAGAAGTTTGGATCCATTTTGTTTAAAATTAATGAAGGGTAAGTTTTCGTCTCTGCGTAAGAATACCAATTGGACGTTTCTGTACACCTGCAGCCACGTTCAGAATACAAATGCTCATTACTTTCCCACAATCCAACCATGCGGTAACCTTTCGTGAAGTAGTTCCCTCCGCTTGCCAGATAGTTCCATAATTATATCCGATTATAAAAAGAAATAAACACAATTTTGACTCTCTTTACATTTTATCAAGCACACAAACGAGCAAATTATCCATGTCTTTCCAGTACATTTTCAACATTTTGCTAGAAACGGACGACTAACTTTGGAACTTAACCTCTTTGCTATACATAAGTGATGGAAGACTTAGAGAACAGCCATGTCCCTCCGTCTCTCGACAAGCAAGGGCACCGATCGTGGGGGAGGGGGAGGAGGGCCCGGGCCCCCCAAAGCTGATGTGGGTCCCCTGTTGTATTTATGAATATACAATATTTGGCATAATTTGAATGCAATTTGTCTTAAAATCCTCATATATACCTTCTGCATCTGAATGTCCCACCCCAAATTTACAGAGAAATCGGCGCCCTTGTCAACAAGTATGAGAGTAAAACTAGTAAGAGATATCGAGAAATGGTTTCTTGTAATTTATTCAGCGTCCCAACAATACTCTCAATATGTTCTATTAACCATCTACAGTATTTAAACCGGAAGTGGTAGAAATGAACTATTTCCGATTTCAACATGGATCACCGTAGAAAAAGAACGGTAATAGATATCCACAAGCAGTTTTCAGCAATATATTCAGATAGGGCACTACCGTTCAAGGATACCACAGTTCAGTCTAGCATAATGGCCACATCAGCAACCATATTATTCGAGGATTTCTCGTAAATCGTACATTTTTTTTTTTTTAATCAGTGCTTCCTCTTACAAACGTTGATTCACGTACGGTATTTTGAGCCGATTTTGAATGTGCCACTTACATACGAAATGCCGTGTTCCCATCACCGGTTGTATTCAATCTGCAGACTCAATTCTACTGACTATTGCTCATTATCAGTGTTTCCATTGCAAGAGAATGCGTATTAGCTGGACCATAAATTGTGTCTCACTCCTTTTTACAGGGTTTCTATACGCCAGTGACGGTGTTTTTTTTTTTTTTTTTTTTTTTTTTTTTTGTGAAAATAAAAATGTACGCTGTACGATAACCATTCTGATTGTGACACCCTAAGTGCTTAAAAACTCAAGATAGGTCTCAAAAAATAAGGATAATTTATGGAAAAAATAATGGAATCAAAAGCAATAATAGCACAGCTTCCGTCTGAGAATGGGCTAAATATATGATTGATACATATTGTATATAATCTTTCTTGACTCCTCTTCCCTTACACAGGAGCGGATTCACTCCCAGCCCAAATCCCAAAGCCGTTCTTTTAAGCCATGGCCAGGATATTGTAATATTTTCACATATCATTGGAAAAATCTTAAATTAAGCTACAAGAAAGGTCACATAACATTTGTTAAACGAATTGTTTAGGAGTTATTGCGGCAACAATTTAAAAGAGACTGGAAAACAAGAAACATGCCTTCTATGGTTTTGTTTTAGTCTCTATATTGAACCTCACAGTTACGAAGCAAAGTGCAATTTAAGGCAAAATTTACTCATAGCCAATGATTGCAGTGGCGGATCTAGAAAGTGAAAACTGGGGGCAGCCAGACACCAGACTATGGTAGGTATATCATGAGATTATTATAAACTTTCAGTAATATATTAATAATAGCTTAAATTACTTTTGTTATTCAAAAAACTGAGGATCCAGGCTACATCCGCCACTGAACGACTGCACCTGACATTGCATTTACATGATATTTAACTATGGTAGCTTGTCCACAGTGGCCTCACCGTTAGCTTACCAAAGGGGCTCGTACTCATTTTCGACTATATAGCTACTGTAACAACCATATTTGTAACTATTTTCAAAAACAAATTTATGTAGCAGTCATTCTGGCCGCCATCTTGGATTTTGGCCACAAGGGAGCAAAATTCACCATGGTTCATGTTCAGCAGGATCTTATGGTCTATAAAAATACATATTGACCAATGTCGCAAAAATAAATAAATAAATAAATAAATAAATAAAAGCCGTTTCAGAGTGCGTTTCTTCTGAATGTTCACTAGTATATCACTGATTTCCAAATTTTCTCCGCTTTAAGTTCGTTACCGATCTATTACAAAGAAAAAATTACTGAATCTTTCATGTAGCTTAATTCAAGATCTTTCCAATGGTGTATTGAAACATCACAATATCATGGTTAGTAATTGAGATATAATCATTTAAACGCGCATCTGTCTTTCGAGACGGCGGCCATTTACATGACATCAACACTGGGGTTCATGATCTCTGATCAAGTGTCTACCAGTATTTTTTAAAAATTAATTTTCACTATGTATTTAAGCATTGTGCAAAATTTCATACTGGTGTCAGCAAACGAGATATTTCTACAAAATTCTACATAAGAAGAAGATTTTCGGTTCGTTACATTGTTGTTTCACAACTCTGAAAAACAAACTATACATTTTATTCTTACAGTATATTTCTATATTTTTAAAATTACAATTTGAGATATATTTATTGGAAAATCTGATGTTATAGAACATTGTTGTTGTTTTTAACATAATAAATATTTAATTAATCCTAACGTCTCAAATACTGATTCTTCTGTCGGTTTCGGAATTATGTAGCAGGCAGTTAGCTTATTCCTTCCCTGTTGTACAATTCCAGCAATGAGTATGTGTTCATTCCAAACTCATTCCTTGTTTGGAAGCCAATAGTCTCATAGACCCAGTGGCGTATTTAGGGGGGTGGCTTCCGGGCTTAAGCCCACCCCGAAATCTTACTTAGTATAGTAAAGTAAATGAAATATCTTGCAGAATTTTCACATTTTCAGGTAAAGCCCCCCGAAAGTTAGCAAAGCCCCTCCCGAAACAAAATCGTAAATGCGCCACTGCATAGACCTATTAAACATAATAGATCTAGTGAAATGTATTAGAGCAGGTGTATACTCTGAATATGGAGCAGTAATTATATCTATTCTTCGGTACTTTGTTCCCATAATGTTCGGCAGGTAATACTAAATATTCTGATTTCAAAGTCTTCAACCTGTCATGTTATGTCACTGTCTATACATTATTTTCCGGTAGGAATTTACCAGAAGCTTTTATAAATTACTTTCTACGTATTTCTATTATGCAAAGATAATAGTTAATTAAACGATCAAATTAATTCCGAATACCTAATAATTGTATGTGTACTTCTTTTTCGCAAATAAATTTATTGAAACAATGCGTTTTCATGTGTAGCTAGAATGACTTACCTTTTGGATTACATGGATTCCTCACGTGATGCCATCTCAAGTTGGTGACTCTTACTTTTAGCACAACTGTAATATCTCCTACTGCATAAGGATTTGTCAACGAATTATTATTTTGGTAATTACATGTACACACACAGTAGACTCCGAACTATCGGCCTAATGTGGCAGAAGCGCAGACAGGATAACAAAAAGTATCATGTAAGTCGGAGTTGTGAAAGGCGTCCCATAAAGAATGGAACTTGAGAAATGCCCGCCATTTGTGCTCTAATAACCAGTGTTGCCAACAGCCTCTGAAGAAAATAGGCTAGATCGCCTTCAGAAATAAGCTTTTTTACGCAAAAATGGCTAGATTTTGAAATCCTAACCTATAACCCACATTGTATATTTTAAACCTCTTTTTTGTGTGTAAGATTATAAGTGAGTTATATTAAAAATTTGAAATGTTGAATTTTATTCGCTGAAGACTAACAAGCAACATACATGACTTTAAATTACAAAAAAATCCATCAACAACTCATCTAATTTGTGAAAGTCAACTGCCATATTATCAGTTGAATTGAAATAAGTCATCATCGATGACGTCGCAGCTGGTCGAGGCGCTATAGCTGGATGCACCATCGTTGGATTGTGGATTGGTTGTGTTTGTGTAGACTGCCATTACCTCAAGTTTCAGTAGTACTAGAGGTATGTACGGGCCAAAATTACGGAGGCTATCAAAATTTACAGAAAAATTCATAATTACACACTTACTCCTTCTTGAATATTAGAATTAATTAGTGTCAGAATTAAGTAAATGTGAGACTGTTGTGGCTATACTGGGATGTCTGGGAGCCTTTGATATAGGTATGTGTGATTTATATCGTTTCACTTCCTTTTTATCAACTTGAAAAATACGATTCAATCTCCTAGAAACACTTACGTTACATTATTTCGAAAAAAAAAAAAATACTGCTAAACTCCCTCGACTCGTCCCCTCCATTAGCTGCATGAAGTGTTTTTTATTTTGTTTTGGAAACGAGGCAACTCTATGTGTTTTGTAATATCATATTTATTTGCAAAATATGAAAAAAATCATCTGAGTCCTTTCCGAGTAGATACCCGCACCCCCCCCCCCAAAATAGTGGAACCAGTAAACTACCTACCCTACTGGAATTACATTATCTTGTAGAGTGGTAATGAAATATTTATTAACGGCATGTGGACAAAATCGCTTGAAACATCGTAAAAAAAAAAAAAAAAAAGCAGTAAAGGATTAGGATTCGGATTTAGATTTCTGGGCTTTGGTCATCTTTGGCCATATTTACCCGCCACGTATGAAGGATGACATCCGTTGGCGGTCACATTAGGAAAGGGAAGGACGAAGCAGCCGGAGACTTGTATGTTAGGTACCATCCCGGCATTTGAGTGGTTTGAATGAGGAAAAACCTAACTCAGGATGGCTCGCCTGAAAAAGCTTTTTACACTTTTACGACCCAGTGTCCCCGCCGGGAATCGAACTCGGGACCGTTCCCACCAAAGGCGATATCGTTAGCAGCTACGGTACGTGGGACCACCCCCAGCAGTAAAATCTTCTCTAGATTATTTCAGTAAAATAAATGTCCGGTTATTGTCCAGTAAAATAAATGATGTGAGAACACCATTTTTTTTTCTTCACAAAGATACAATAGTTGGTGTATCACTTGCTGCTCACATAATTTCTATTTAATTTCAAATGACAGTAGAAGAGAAAAAGGTATAATAATCGTTAAAAAAAAAAAAACGAATTTAATATTTCAATGGATTGACACGTTTCATGGTCCCTACATGCGAAAAAAAAAAATCTTTTTGGATGCTCGTTTGTCCGCTCGTCTCTACGTAAATATGTTCATTTGCCTAGGTCCGTTACTGTTCAACGTATTGAGAATAAATTTTAAAATTAATTGTTTTCAATATTTTCCATATGGCTTTTTCGAATTTTCTTCCTACCCTCAAAAAAGAAGGGTAGTTTACTCAAAAGTGAAATTTAGAAAATCTTGGAAACAACTCTAAGAAAATCAGTGTTTTCATTTTTTTTACAACACTATAATCTAGTATAACAATTTCAGTGAAATAAATAATTAACGAAGAGTAATGGCTTCGGCATTTTTCTGTCAATTTGAGTGAAACAATTAACAAATAGTAGCGCTTTTGGCGATTTCCCTGTCAATTTGAGTGAAATAATAAATGAAGAGTAATGGCTTCGGTGATTGCTTTGTCAACTTGAGTAAAACAATTAACGAAGAGTAACGGCTTCGGCTTTTTTTCTGTCAAATTGAGTAAAACAATTAACGAAGGGTAACGATTTCGGCGATTTCCCTGTCAATTTGAGTGAAACAATTAACGGAGAGTAATGGCTTCGGTGATTTCTATGTCAATTTGAGTGAAATAATTAACGGAGAGTAACGGCTTCGATGATTTCCCTGTCAATTTTAGTGAAACAATTAACGGAGAGTAACGGCTTCGGTGATTTCCCTGTCAATTTGAGTGAAACAATTAACGGAGAGTGACGGCTTCGATGATTTCCCTGTCAATTTGAGTGAAACAATTAACGGAGAGTAACGGCTTCGATGATTTCCCTGTCGATTTGAGTGAAACAATTAACAAAGAGGAACGACTTTGGCGTTTTTCTGTCAAGTTGGGTGGAACAATTAATCAAGAGTAACAGCTTCGGCGTTTTTTCTTTCAATTTGAGTGAAATAAATAATTAACGAAGAGTAACAGTTTCGGTGTTTTTCCTGTCAATATAACGAAAAGCCAGAAGGTTTATTCTTTGTGTTCGGTTATTTGTGTACAATTTTCTTAAATAGACTCTGGCGACTTTGTTAACATTTCCTTAATAAATACGAGTAATTTCATTAATAACCGTTATATTTTATTAATAACCTAAAAATATGGCAACTTATTTGTCCTGAGAAAAATCCACATAATTTACTCTTTAGGTGATTTTAAAAGACTATTTTCTCTACAGTGACTGAGGCGATTTTGTTCCTATTTCATAAATAAACATTTCATTTAAAAAAACTTAACTATATAAAGTAACTGATTTCTCCTGGAAAAATACACAAGTGTACATAGAAAAAAACGTACTTATGTGGCGAACGTAAAAACGTGGTTACATGCGTAAATCCTGTAGTATATGAACTTAATGTACGACTATATGTAACATCCTGAAACAAACGTACAACTGAAATTATTCGATCTATACGTACTTCCAATATGAAAGAAAGAACTGTATATAGGCGGTCAGGATCTCATATACAGATGAACGTATATAACATGTAACATACGTATACGTACATGTAGGCCTAATATACGGAAGACTGTTAGATGTCAGATATCCTGCAGCCGCATGATGTAACATTTAAGCGGGGAAAAGTCAAAATATATGTAGCATATGGATAACGTATGATGTGAAAGGATTTTCGTAGTAAACATATAAATATCGTATAGTATATTTCTAAAACATATTTTTTTCTACCGCTGTCCGGATAACAGAGTTTTCTCAGAGTGGTAGGTTACTCTTGAGGTTAACTTTCTCATATTATTTTCTAAAACAAAATGTGAAACAAAAATAAAACCACGTACAGCTCACAGATGCCGAGAAGAACCCTAGCAGAAGTAGTGTGACGTAGGTATGGGCTCGTCCACGTTTCGCACGGGGGTTTTAAATGACACCATGGAATAGCACACAGATAACTACCCGGAGTAGCAGACGACATCTAAGTATAGACCACACCTCAAAAACCGAAAATGGACTTGGCCGTGTCGTTGACCTTTCCCCGCTGCCCCTGTTTTAGGGTTCTTCTCGTCATCTGTGAGCTGTAAGCGATTTTGATTACATGTCCTAAATAAATATTTTATTAATATCCTGACAATATATCATAACTCATTTGTTTTGAAACAATCCTCAAAGGGGTAAGTTTTTATCTTGGAAATGAGTTTATATTCGGACGATTTCCTCAAATATGACCATGCGATTTTGTTAATACTTTTTTTTATATATAACTAAACATTTCAATACATAATAAGCGTATAATATTGCGTAAATTATTTTTCATGAAGTTATCTTGAAGATGTAGTTTACTTTTGGAGATGAGTTTTTTTCCGGACCAAGTTTTGCGAAAATGCGTCATAATTTTCTTCGTATTAAACAGATAAGTGTTTGATAAATAACTACAGCATAACCTGAAGTAATTTTAAAAAATTGGAGCGAGAAAATTTAGTGCAGTGGCCCGTACCTTTTTACTTATTTTCTCATGGTATAAAAGGAGGACACAAAAATAAAAAAAACAGCTGTTATTGAGATTGTGGAAGTAACAAGTGATATACGCATATAAATTATTATTATTATTATTATTATTATTATTATTATTATTATTATTATTATTATTATTATTATTATTATTATTATTATTATTATTATTTTATGAAAGTTAATATTCCGGCGTTTATTTTACAAAGCAGTAACATGAAGAATGACTAATTAAACAAGTCATACAAAGAGATTTGGTCTTGACCAATATCATAGAGTTAATCGAATTAATTAACGAGTAATAATTAGGGATGGGCAAAATCGGTTTTTATAAAAATCGGAAACCGGTTCCTAGAAAAACCGAAATCCGAAAAACCGACCTTTCGTTTTTTTACCGAAATCGGTTTCAGTTTTCTCCAAAAACAGGTCTGGTTTTTCACCGAAACTGTTTCGGTTTTCTCCAAAAGCCGGTGCGGTTTCTCACCAGAGTAGAGTTTCGTAGTTTTCCGGAAACCGAATCCGTTTACAACAAAAGCAGTTTTGTTTTGAAACATATTTGTTTTTAAGCATATCGAATTTGGTTTGCTCTACCTTTTTACGAGAATTTACACATGTTTTTGAGCTTCTTTCATATGTGTTCTCAACGCATGTTACAATGTCGTTAAATCAATATACCCAAAACCGGTATACCCGAACCTGTTTTTGGAGAAAATGGGAACCTGTTTTGAAGAAAACCGAAACCTTATTTGGTGAAAAACCAAAACCAGTTTTGGAGAAAACCAATAACCGGTTTCGCCGAAAACCGAAACGGTTTTGAAGAAAAACCGGTTTTCGGTTTCGATTTTCCTAAAAACCGGAAACCGGAAAACCGGTTTTTGTGCTCACCAATAGTAATAATAAGGTATTCGTCTCGGTAGGTAGGTCTGTTGATATTTATGTAATACTAGGTAAAATACCTGTTTCTTGCACGGGAAGGATAAGGCTTATGCAATCTATCATATTTGAAACTAACGGCACGAGTGAAATCAATAAATGAGGAGGATATAAGTGAAATATATAAATAACAAACAGTTACGGGCTTCAGCATTGCAGCTGTTAATACGGAATAAATAAATAAATAAATAAATAACGAGAAGTAACGACCTTGGCGAAAAGTATTTAAGTAAAAAAAATAACACAGAAAATTAAATTTGAAATGAATTGAGTATCCACACACTATAGATAGTTGAAAAATCACAAAATTCATGGGTATAGACCACACAAATAATTTATTATTACAATCTAAGAGATTAAAAGAGTACTGTACACAAATTTTAGATTTGATTTGATTTTTACGTTTAGCGCCCCTTTCAACAGCGAGGCTATCTGAGACGTTGGACCTACAGTTTAACATTAGGATCCGAACCACATGAGCTCCCACTAGGAATCGAACCCGGGTCTCCTACACCAAAGACGTATACGTTATTCGCATAGCCACGCGGAAGCATAGGAAGCATATTTATAAATTCAAATGGGTTATATAGATGTATTATTATAAAATGTCCTTGATAACCTTTTTCCTTATGAAAAAATATGTTTTCATTTACTAATACTAATATAAAAGTCAAAGAATTATAATTATTTTAATTATAAGTATTGCGGTGTATTCTCAAAATATAAAATAATAATAACAGCGGTAGGAACAGAGCAGGTCAAATACAGCACTTGGTCGAAATCAGACATTACTTTCTCTGTACTGTATTTTAATGATATTTCGAATTTCAAGTTAATAAAGCGCTTTTACTACTACTACTACTACTACTAAACTAGCAGAGAAGAGAAAACAGGCAAAACTACGGTGGCTACAAAATCCGAATGAAATAACTACACAAAATTTCGCAGATATCAGGCGGAAAACTTCCAAAACTTTTAGAACAAAGAAACGCGATTTTTTGAAAGCTAAAATTAAGGAACTTGAAGATAATAGTAAAAATAAAAATATTCGGGACATGTATAAGGGGATAGGCGAATTTAAGAAAGGCTATCAACCTCGTGCTTATATATTAAAGAAATCTGACGGAACAGTTCTCACTGATACGGATAGCCTCTTAAATAGATGAAAAGATTTCTTTGACGATTTGCTGAACACGCAGCCAAAAACTAATGTGCGTGGAGAAAAGGAGATACACACCGCAGAACCGTATATTCCAGAACCCAATCGAATAGAAGTGGAAGCCGCTATAAAGAAATTAAAGAAACACAAATCTCCGGGTGTAGATGAAATTCCGGCTGAGTTAATTTTAGCTGGAGGCGAAAAATTGTGGAACAAGATACACAAACTCATTCTCCTTATCTGGAACAAGGAAGAATTGCCACAAGAGTGGAAAGAGTCAATCATTGTTCCAATTCACAAGAAAGGCGACAAAACTGACTGTAATAATTATCGAGGCATTTCTCTTCTGTCAACATCCTATAAAATCCTTTCAAATATTCTGTTAGCAAGATTGACCCCATACGCAGATGAAATTATTGGAGATTATCAGTGCGGATTTAGACGAAATCGATCAACTATCGACCAAATATTTACCGTTCGCCAAATACTCGAAAAGAAGTGGGAATATAATACCCCGGTATATCAACTATTTATTGATTTTAGAAAGGCTTACGACTCGGTTAGGAGAGAAACATTATACAACGTTCTTACAGAGCTTGGAATACCGAGAAAGCTAATTAGATTAATTAAGATATGTTTAAGTGAATCCCAAAGTAAAGTCCGGGTAGGAAAATTTTTGTCCACGAGCTTTCACGTCGAAAATGGCCTGAAACAAGGAGATGGGTTGTCGCCACTATTATTTAACTTTGTGCTGGAATACGCCATAAGTAAAATCAAAGATAGCAACCAGGGCCTAGAGTTGAACGGCATTCACCAGGTTATGGCATATGCTGATGATGTAAATTTAATAGGGGATGATAGGAGAACAGTAGAAATAAATGCAGAGATCTTATTAAGCGCTTGCAGGGACATGGGTTTAAAAGTAAATGCAGAGAAAACTAAATACATGGAAGTGCGTCGGGACCGTAATACGGCAAATTGTGGAGGCGTTAAAATATTAAATAATACTTTTGATAAAGTGGATACTTTCAAATATTTAGGATCAATATTAACAGACGAAAATCATATTCACGAAGAAATTAAATGTCGACTAAAAGCAGGGAATTCGTGTTACTATTCGGTTCAAAATCTCTTGTCGTCGCGAATTCTGTCGAGGAATTTGAAGCTTAAAATATATAAAACGATAATCATGCCTGTTGTTCTGTATGGTTGCGAAACATGGTCGCTTACTCTGAGGGAAGAACATAGACTGAAAGTATTTGAGAACTGGATCCTGAGAAGAATATTCGGACCCAAGAGGAACGAGAATGGGGAATGGCGGAATCTTCATAACGAGGAACTACATAGTTTATACGGTTTACCCAACATTGTTAGGGTCGTCAAGTCTAGGAGGCTTAGGTGGGCAGGTCATGTAGCTAGAATGGAAGAAAGTAGAAACGCTTTCAAAGTCTTGACTGGTAGACCCATAGGAAAACGACCATTAGGAAGACCTAGGCGCAGATGGGAGGATAATATTAAGATGGATCTCGCAGAGATAGGAATACAAAGTAGAAACTGGATCCAATTAGCTAAGGATAGAAGTCAGTGGAGAGCTTTTGTGAACGCGGCACTGAACCTCCGGGTTCCATAGGCCATAGAGTTAGTTAGTTAGTTAGTTAGTTACTACTACTACTACTACTACTACTACTACTACTACTACTACTACTAATAATAATAATAATAATAATAATAATAATAATAATAATAATAATAATAATAATAATAATAAATTTGCTTTTGAAGGGACAAAAATAGGTGGTAACATTCTGACAAATTGTGCCGCGGTGGCTCAATGTTAGAGCGGTCACCTCTAGTGTGTGGCGTCCCTGGTTCGATAACAGCTCGCGTCGAGTAGACTTGGTGGTGGACAAACACCGTGTGCGTGGGTTTTCTCAGGGTTCTTCCGTTTTCTCTCACTTTCTTCATTCCACCATTTCACTCATTTCTCATCATCACCGTCTCCTTTAGCCCACACGGTATAAGCCTGGGACGTAAAACTTAAAGATTTTCATTCTGACTAATAAGAGTTTGAAACCAGTTTGAGAAACGCTGTTCTGAAGGAGTAATTCAGCTATCAACAGTCAAACTAAGGCAGTGGTTCTCAACCTTTTTTACTGGCGACACACTTTGCTGAAAGTACAGGACATATCGACATAATAATAATAATAATAATAATAATAATAATAATAATAATAATAATAATAATAATAATAATAATAATAATAATAATAATAATATCTATTATAATATTGAAACCAATTAGTTTTTATAATGACTCAATATAGCACTGAGCATTGTTATACCGCTGGAGATGTTCACTGGTACAGTCTGTCTCGATTTTAACTAATTATTATTATATTTTTTCAATATTTTTAAATTCTAAAATTTCGCGACACACCTTAGGGGTCCGCGTGACACACCAGTATGTCGCGACACATCGACTGAGAAACACTGGACTAAGGAACGAAACAGGGAACCATGCTGACCTTTACGTGTTGTTTGTAATGTAATATATTCAGTGGCGCCGATATCTATATGTTTTAGAGGTGGACATTCGGGTTTGTCATGATGATTTTTAAACAATATACATTGTCTCAAGCAAACTTCAGGGGAGCACAGGCGCGTCTGCCTCCCCAAGAATCCACAACCATTAATATATTAATATTTTATATTTACTGTTAGTTTCATGCTGCTGTTATTGGGAACTTATCTCACAACAGATAACGCTATATTTTGGACATCTTGCAAGCGCAGAATTATATTTTTTAGTTCTTTTCTTACATTAACATGTTAAACTAGCAATTAATAACGTCTTACACAACCAGTGGCGTCATTTGGGGAGGACAGGAGAAGTGCATTGAGAAAAATCCGTTATCCGGAGAGCGGTATTGTATATACAAATATACGGCATCCTCTTGCTTACTACAGAAATCAGTACGGAGCATACGTTATCCGTATGCTGCATAGGCACTGCCCTTAGGTGTTACATCACACCATTGCTGGATGTCTGATATCTATCAGTCTTCCGTATCTTCCGTATATAACATACATATACGTATGTTATATACGTCAACTATATGTTATGTCTGTCCATTTGTATGTGAGATCGTGACCGGCTGTATTGTTTTATACGGAAAGTACTTATAGATGAAATACATATACGGAAAGTATTACCTGTAAATCATGCATTTTCAGTTATATGTTTGTTACACGTTGTCCAAAAACTACAGGATTTACACATGCGTTTACTTATACTTGTAACATGCGTTACATGCAAGTACGCCACGTACAATTTTTTTCTCAGTGTGATTTCCTTCTGAGTCTGAAAAAAAACACATGCTTTTTAAGAAAATAAATTGTATATTACATAACAATAAAAATCGTGAAACTCAAGTTGGTGGGCAATCTTGCCCCACCCTCCCTTGTCAAAATCAGAAATGAATCTACTGTGCCCAACCAAAGTCTACCTGCACCGCAAGCACGCAACAAATGGCCCTCGCGGTTATCTTACATTTTCTGTAGTTAAAAAGAAAAACGAATTGCGTATGACGTACACTATACTCCAGAATCTTCAACAGATTTTGTTTCTGATATTAAAGTTTAGCTTTTCTTTTCAACAGCGAGGCTATACGAAACGTATACTTGCAGTTTAAATGGAGTTTGAACCATCGTAATGCATTAAAAATTTTGCAAAGATTCTCCCAGTGAGAATCGAATTCAGGATCCCTGATAACAAAGGCACTTATGCGAGGAAGTAGACCAACGGGAACAGTAATCGCTAAACAAGTATAGGTTATTATATAAATAAAAGATTATTCAATTTAAAAAACAAAGGTAATGTATTAGTACAGTGGATTCCTTTTAACCGCCCTCTCCTTTTAACTGTCCGTCAATTTATCGAGCATCTTCCAAGAAATAAGTCATTTTTATTAACTGCATTCGGTGCTCCAGTCTAACAAAATATCGTACAATAGGCTCAAGTGTGTTTTTCTTCGTTTAGTAAATGTGTTTACAAGTACTATACTTCATTTAGCATTGTAGTCTGAATTGTATTTTATCAATTTTATGTCTTTCTTTCTTTTTTCCAGGTTCGATACCCGTTGGGACACTCGGTCGATAAGGTGTAATAGCTGGGACACTCGGTCGATAAGGTGTAATAGCTTTTTAGGCGAACAATCCTGAGTGAGGTTTCTCCTGGTGTTCCCTCATTCACATCAGGCAAATGCAGAGATTGTGCCTAACATAATCGTCCAAAATCGCTTCCTTCCTTCCCCATTCTTTTCGGACGATTCGATCGCCGAGGGACGCCATCCTTCATATGTGTGTGACGGGCTTAACATTGCCATACATGTCGAAAGCCCAAAAATCTAATCCCTAATCTTTCTTTTTTAAAAAAATAAATACAGATATACCGTAAATAAGTGAGGATTTGCGTGATAATTTAGTGTCCTTTATTCAATATATAGTATACCGTTCAACTGATTGTGTGGTTGTGTAGTGTGCTTTATTCAGTATACATTATTTCGTTCAACTGATTGTATGATAGTGTAGTGTGCTTTATTCAGTATACATTATTTCGTTCAACTGATTGTGTGATAGTGTAGTGTGCTCTTTTCAGTATACATTATTTCGTTCCACTGATTGTGTAATAGTCTAGTGGGTGCTTCAGTATACATTATTTCATTTAACTGATTCTGTGATAGTCTAGTGTGCTTTATTCTCTATACATTATTTCGTTTAACTGATTGTGTGATTGTCTAATTTGCTTTATTCAGTATACATTATTTCGTTCAACTGATTGTGTGGTTGTGTAGTGTGCTTTATTCAGTATACATTATTTCGTTCAACTGATTTATGATAGTGTAGTGTGCTTTATTCAGTATACATTATTTCGTTCAACTGATTGTGTGATAGTGTAGTGTGCTTTATTCAGTATACATTATTTCGTTCCATTGATTGTGTAATAGTCTAGTGGGTGCTTTGTTCAGTATACATTATTTCATTCAACTGATTGTGATAGTCTAGTGTGCTTTATTCTCTATACATTATTTCGTTCAACTGATTGTGTGGTTATCTAATGTGCTTTATTCAGTATACATTATTTCGTTCAACTGATTGAGTGATAGTCTAATGTGCCTTATTCAGTAGTATAAATTATGTCATTCAACTGTGTGAGACTGAAGCAGCTTGCGGTCAAAATTTCTGATTTTGGTTCAGTTAAATGTATTAAATTATAACATTTTACGCATTTTTAAAAATCCTTATAGAGATGCTATACAATTTAGGGGATATGAAATTGTGATTTTTCTTTTCAGCGATATTTTTCGTTATTCGATAAGAGTTTGGTCCCGTTGTGATCTGTTAACAGTGAGTCTATAGCTTATTTACAAGGGAGTAAATAAATGTATTATTATAAAGTATTCTTAATTACCTTTAATTATACAGGCTATGTATCTCGTTCTATTAATAGCAATATAAAATTAGGGTAATTCTAATTCTTACTATTTTAAAGATATAAATATACTGGTATATGCTTAAAATGTTAAACAGAAAAAAATGATAGACCCCCTAAGTTTGGTTTCGAAAAGCACAAAAGTACGGTGCTCTGTAGAACATTCTGATTAATAAAAAAATTGGTCCCTAGTAGGAAAAAGCTTAAAAAACGCTCTGTTAAAGTAATGGACGAAAAATTACAAATTCATAAAAAAAAAGAATACTACTTTCTTTTTTAATTTCTTTATCCAGCGGACGAAATCTAACACCATATGAAAGTGCCAATATCTTTTACACACAATACATATATATCTAGAGAAAAAGTACCAGTGTAAAGAAGACGTTGTGGGGGTGGAGCTTAGGGATGCGCACAAGACGAGTCAAGACAGAATTTTTCTGACAAAATTTGAGTCGAGACACATGTCTTCCAATAGAAAAAAATACATTTTTCGTGTCGAGACATCACTTTTACAGCACATTTTCGAGACGAGACAGCCTCAAATCTTGTCTCGTACAAATTCCTAGTGGAGCTCTAGTGTTTGCCGTGGGAGGAGACAGGATTTTTCCTGAGATATGTTGAGATTGAGATTTTTCAATAGAAACAGACTTTCCGAGATGAGACATAACGTACACACTTTTCGAGACGAGATATCTCAATTCTCACCTCATAGATAACCCTAATGGAATTAGTTACAGTAAGTCAAAAAATTCTGTGAGAATGAAAATAGTTGTCTGAATACTGTAATACTTTTTACATAACCTCAATTGTTTAGAAGAAAATATTGTTTCCAAAACGGAAACATACTTAAATGGTCATTTTTTTGTTTAATAGCCGGAAAGATTGTTTTGTAGTAATAAAAACATGAAGATGACACTGAAACATTTGCTGGGGAGGGATTAAGACCACTCAACGACAATAATCGGGGGAAGAGGCTAGTAGATATGAACCCTCAGATTCCGAGGCCTACGACCTAGAGTGGTTCCTTCACACAGTTACTAAACACAGAAACAGAGTGGAATAAATTGACTTAATCATTTAAGAACATTATTAGACATCAAGTTGCTAATTAGCAATTGAAAGATAATATTCCTTCCGTATGATAACTGTATTAAGTATTAAAGCTCTGTATAAGCCAAATTATCCAATCAATTTGAGATACCAATTATTATTATTATTATTATTATTATTATTATTATTATTATTATTATTATTATTATTATTATTATTATTATTAATAATAATAATAATAATAATAATAATAATAATAATTCGGACATTAGCAAGTGTGGATATCATGCGTATCGTGGGTTCGATTGCCTGTGATGGCATAAAATATTCGCTGTTTCTCATCAGCGTTTCGCAGTCACTAAAATATTTGAATTTTTTAGTGTGAATCAATGTGCTGATCAAAATTTTAAATAAGCTGACCGTTGTAGTTTTCTGAGAGTCACAATTCTAGCAAGTTTTATTATTATTATTATTATTATTATTATTATTATTATTATTAAATTTTGCATTGTCAAGTTTCTTTTGGCTTTTTCTTTTCTTTATTTATTTTTGGATCAAAAGATCCAATATATTTCAGGCAAAAATTTTCCTCTACGTCTTATATCTGGAGAACTACATACAGTGTAGCCAAACCCAAACTATCACTTAACTCAGTATGATGTGCTTATTCCGTAATAAAAAAAAAATACGAAAACTCAAATTAGGGGCGGTTCAAAAATGTTGTGGCTCCTGATCAAAAAAAAAAAAAAAAAAAAACTAATTATTGGCGAAGATCGAAATCTGTTGGTGCATTTTATGGGTTTTATTCCTAAGATTCTTGTTTAGTTTTATGTTCCAGCAATTATATCTTGTAGGACAGCTTTTCTCAACCTATTTTATACCGCGACACCCTTTTATAAAATTCTCTTGCAAGCGACCCTCATAAGTACTTTCGACTCATAAGCGACTTTGTAATAATGTTTTTAACTATAGCTCGTTATTGCTTACAGTTGTGGGTAGGATGTGTGCAATCTTTATATATTGAATAGAAATATCATCGATAATGTATATGGAAATAAAAATGTCATCTATCAAAATAAGAAATTCAAATTAAGCTTTCAAGATATATTTTCTACTGCTATAGACCTTAATTATATTTATCTTTTCAATCTTTTGCGAGCAACCCTCGTAGAAATCAGGATTAGTGTTGTAAATAGAAAAAAAACCGTTCGTATTTTTTCTGAAATGTACGTTTTTTTTTAGAAAAAAAACATTGCCTCTCGTTTTTTTTCTAAATTTCGTTTTTTTTCAAATAGTCATTAGTAATGTATCTTACGTCATTTAAGCCTGAAGTATTTTTATGTAGGTGTAATTACCATAAAATGCAACATAAAGTAAACACTAGATACTGATACGGTACAAATATTTTACAATTTATATGACTAGCGTACCTACTAATAATCCGGGTTTCTGTACTGTTTCACCAATATCAACGAAGAAATAAAAATATAAATGAACATTTGTTTTATTCGTGAAAGTAGGCCTTTAATAAGAACGAAAATAATATCACGAACAGTATAAAATGCAAATAACTTGTCTAAAGGTAAAAACTAATACTAATTTTCCTACTAACATTTTTCTGAATATCATATATAAATAATTTGTCGACTAGATATGTGATATGCATTGCTGACTCTACCATATGTGCAACACGTGCACTTGCACTGAGATGCAATATCTGTCATAAGTATTTTATTTAAAATAAATATTTCTTGTTGGAGACCGACTTCATGATCATGGTAGCTAAATTTACTAAGCCAGAGGTGCCCACAAGGGGGGGCTATGTCGCAAATTGAATCATTGAAATATTTGGGGGGTTACAAATCTATATAAATATGCTTGAGGGTGTGTAAAAATTAATCGAAAAGATTTTTTTCATGGAAGAACACCTGGATAGACAATTGAGGGGTGCTTCATGGACATGAGGGGGGTGGGCACCACTGACTAAGCTGACCTTCTATTTGAATACTACATTCATAAATTATGTTTAGGTCGCATTAGTTTAAGTCACATGATCAGTGCTAAAGCAAATGGTAAAATAAATCCCAGAATAAACTGCTTGATTGTTATCAAATACAGGAACTCAATTCTCGAATGCCTGTCCCCTTTGGTTAGTTATCAAAGTTCTGATATGAAGCTTCTCTTGTCTTTGTCGCAAATAAGATCGTATCATGGAAGGTGGAAACATTTTTTTTAAATAACAGATGTAGAAGGAAAATCAAGAAATAAAGATAAAAGAACTAGTTGCACTATAATTGCAAACTGATATGTTGAGATTGAAACTCGATATTGAATTCTATAAAAAGGATTATCATCTTTCAGATGTATTTGCTTTATCTTTCACTAACATAATAGATTAATACTTAAAGAAAAATACAGACACAACAATATTGTATTTGTAGTAAGTATTTAAGCCTTTCTGAGTGCGAGTGTAGTTTCCCTCCCTTTCGTTGTTCATGCTGGAGTAGCATACTTAAAATCGCGACTTTTAAGATTTGTTCTTTCTGGAGAAAGATTTAGGCGGCAAATTACGTCATTGCGCGGGCGACAAATTGCCTAGGGCCGGCCTGATGATATGTACACTCATGTCCATAATGATTGTCGCATATCTATAACTGTCTTCTTGTAAGAATATAATTTGATAATGATTTTGCAGGGTACTTTTAATACTGATGCTGTGTATATAATCGGAAAATGTATATTTGTGGTAAATTTCAAAGGAAAAGAATTATAAATACGAAAATGAGAAAGAGTAAAAGAAACTGTTGCTAAATGGACAAGAAAGTTTTATTTTCGTTTTATTGTTCTTATTTACTGCTGTTTTGACATGAAATTTTCCACATACATGTCTTTGCCGATTATACACATACTAACATTATAAGAAATACCAGGCGGATTCGTTATCAAATTATATTCCTACAACAACATATTTATAGACATGCGACAATAATCTTGGACATGAGTGTACATACAAGACATGAATATAGGATGAGATAATTTGAAGTAATGTAGGGTGTTTCAAAATGAATATTACGGTTTTGAACAATTAACAATTAGCTTACAATTATAAGATTATCTAATAAAAGAGCAACTCAAACAGTTTTGTACACACGCATGCCATGCATTGTTTCCTCTGTCTGCCGTTAGAAAGAGCAAGTAGCAAAGATGGAGACTAGAGACCAGAAAGCTTTGAGTGTTTTAATTTTGCAAAGACTGAATCTGTAGTTACAGTGCAACCGTCTGTATGAATTGAATGTTTTGTGCCATATAGCGGAAAGTTTATGGGCCTTTCTCACCTATTGACTCAATGTGTGCCATGTGACGAATGAAGCTCATATCGAACACTTGAAGCAAAAACTGTTTGAGGTGTTCTTTTAATTGATGTATTGTTTATAATTGTGCGTAAAATGTAATAAGTACTACGAAGACTTAATTCCCCCGATATTCATTTTAAAACACCCTGCATTTCTCAGCATCAGTATTGGAACTAAGATGTAAAAAGGAGAGATTGTGATTGTTTACAACAACGATATTATTATTAGTCAAGACTATAATTACTACAACAACATAAGTTAGTAGTCAAAAAAATGTAATTAAATGTACACTCGTAACCCTTTCGGACCCAGGTGGTCAAAGTGGCACATACGGGTGTGTCCATTTTTTAATCCACTCCTGTATGGTCACTAATTAAGATATCGGTATATATATTTTTTGCCAAATATGGTTGGTCCATAGTTTATCATTTTAGTCCCTTTTTCTTCTGTGTGTCGAATTTCCCTCTCAAATTTCACCCCAGTCAAAAATTCGAGAATTTTCGATTTTTAAAATTACTTTGCTCCTGTAGCTTCATTCGTTGTAGAGAGACCTCATTAAGGCTTGTCAGGTAGATACGTCGGATGGATACCTAATTGTTGACATCAATTGGACGGGCTTGCGCGCAATGTTACCAACTACAGAAATTAAAATCTCCTTAAATTTGGGCAAAAAATTCGAATTTTTTGTTATAAACCGTACCTATACGTCCGAATGCAAGTCAATTTACGCCAGTCGAACATTTGTTCTTACTGAACAAACTCGGGTACATATCGTTACAGTGGGGTAATTAGGGGACGCACGAAAAATTAGGATTAAGGTTCTAACTCTTGATTTTCCCCTACTTTTCTCTTTATCGAAATATATTTTTGGTAATTAAAAGCATTGTTTCTTAAATATCGCCATGATACTTGTAGGATTTATTAGTAATGTACCAGTGTTTATTTTAAGATAGTTTTCGTCTGTCTGGTAGCAGTGTTGCCAGCTACGGAAAATTTTAATTCAAGATGTTAGGGGAAAATTACGTGTTTTGTCTATTATATCCCTCTTGTTGGCTACATAGAAAGAAAAGTACCAGTATCTAAAAGTCTTGTCTTTACCCTTCACAACGCACTATAGAAAGTTTCAATAGGATAGTTAGGGGAAGTACAGTTAAGGTTTACAGTAGACCTTGTTCTCTAAGTGGAAAGATAACTGTGATTTTTTTTTAGGTAGACTGAAATATTCTTTAGTGACCTGCTTACTTTATTAGATATCGCTACAATACTTATAGGGTATATTATAGAGATACCAAAGCTTCTTTTAAGATAGTTTGTGTGTGTGTCTGCTAGCACTGTTGCCAGCTACAGAAAATTTTAATTTCCGATTTTAGGGAGAAATTTTGAAAAAAAAACCTTTTGTCTCTATTATTTCCCTCTTGTTGGCTACATTCAAACAAACATACCACTGTCTGAAAGCCTCGTCCTTAGCCTACACAGCACACCATAAAAAGTTTCGGTAGAATAATTAGGGGAAGTACAGTTAAGGCTTATAATAAACTATGTTCTGTAAATGTTAAGAAAATTGTTAATTTCTGAGGTAGAATGAGATATTTAAAAAAAAAATCATGCTTACTTTGTTAGATATCGCCATGATACTTGTAGGTAGTATTCTTGGGGTACGAAGGTTTACTTTCAGATACTTTACGTCTGTTTTATGGCAGTGTTTCTAGCCAAAACAATTAATTCCCGATTTTAAGTAAAAAATTTGGCAAATTTCCCTTTCCCCTCTATTATTTCCCTGTTGCTCGCTACGTTGCAACAAATGTACCACTACCTGAACGCCTTCTCTTTAGCCTACAGAACGCACTATAAATAGTTTCAATAGGATAATTAGAGAAGCTGTAGCCCCGGCATATCTGGTGGGTTTTGCTTCTGAGGCGTAAAAAGTGTCAAAATTTCATGTGTATGGAAACAGAGAATTTTTTCTTTCTTTCTTTGAATGGAAGCCAGCGACTTTAGGTTTTTACTGTACCATGTCAACGCACCAAAGAATGTTTTTAGGTGACTTAGACCCATATGGCAACAGTGGTGCTAGATACAAAAAATCTTGAAATTCGGTTAGGGATTTTTTGTAAATTTTCACCCCTACATTTCCCTCAGTAATTTCCCACCCGCTCGCAACACTGCAATGTAACGTACACCAAAAAATAGCCACATTCCTTTTCTAAAAAACAAGGTCTTAACCATATCAATAGGGTAAATGGTTTTTGAGCAATAAGTCACTAACTGACAAAGTAGGAAAACGCCAAAAATGATCTGGGTCCGAAGGAATAATCACACGATTTTGCTCGTATAGGTACAAGGAAACAAACGATTTGTAAGTTACGAGGGCTTCGACTCAAGTTCTATTGATTATTTCAATAATTTTCAACATAAATCAATAAATAATAGCTGTCAGAAAAAAAACAGACATTTGAAAAAAAAACATGAAAAAGAACGATGTTTTTTATTGAAAAAAAACTTCACAGAAAAAAAACCGTTTTTTCACAACACTAATCAGGATCATGGGCGCCCGAAGGCGGGGACAGGGTGGGACCGGCCTCCCTGGTTCACGAAAATGTATACGTAATGTAGCAAACCACGTAAATAACATACCAAAAAATAGCAGACGTAATAGAGCATTCATGGAGATGGCCTCCTGGAAAATTTTCTTCGGGCGCCCCTGGTCACGAAGTTGAGCGAAACCTCTGTAGGAGGTTGAAGAAGAAGGAGTAATGAAATCTGAAAGATTACAGAAGAATTGGTAGAATAAAAATATGGGAGGAAAAGGGAGAACCCCGAGAAGTCCTACGGGCACAAAGTTGGCCACCACAAGCTTATTTGCCCTGGGGCCAAACAGGGATGTTCTGACTATTTGACTTGTATCTTGATACAGGTTACGTGATAGAATACAGAGAAACGTATTTATCTTGGATCGAATCCCTAATTTGATAGAATAATATATAACTTACAGAATTGGCAATTTAGAGAGAACATATCCTCTAGAGTAAGACAACAGTAATTTTAATATTTTCTTTATAGAGCTATATACTTATATACTACGTAGATTATCATGCGTAACTAATTTACTTAGGCCTATTTTTGCTAGAGTAATAAATGATTTTCTAATTGTGTAATATGTTTGTCCCTATTAGAAGATCTAGACAACTCTGACATTACCCAGTTGCGGATCTAGAAGGTAAAAACTGAGGGGGGGTAGCAAGAACCCAGACTATAATAGGTCTATTATGAGTTTACTATAAACTTTCAAAATTATATTAATAATAGCTTAAATTATTTTAGTAACTCAAAAAAAAAAAAAATCTGGGTGGGCTAGGAGCCCCGGTCCCGGACTAGATCTGACATTACCAAAGAAAAAAGTTAGTGGAAGATCCCTAAGAATTTGTGTTTCTTATCTAACAGGTTCTAAGAATTAAATTATGAGACTAGCGTTGCGTCTAAGGTTTTCCTAGTCTCACCAGGCAAAATAACGGAGTGGTATCTTATAAACACTTAACGCTCAGGCCGATTTCCTTGCGAAATTCCGTTCCCCTTATTGTGGATGTCGTAAGAATAAAAATATCGTTTCAGGCGTATCAAAAATTCTTAATGAATACATCAGTGAGCTATACGGACAGACAATTCACGTGTGTATACAAACTTCATTGATGGTCGGTATGTTATACAACTGCACTGAGAAAAATCCATTCGAGCTGCTTCGTGGCTAAGAGGTTAGCGTACGCGCCTTTGGCGTGGGAGGCCCGGATTCGATTCCCGCCGGGAGCTCATGTGGTTCGGATTCCATGTTAATTAGTAGGTCCACGTCTGATATAGCCTCGCTGCTGAACGGGAAGTTAAACTCAAAGTCAACTCAACTCAAAAATCCGTTCTTCGGAGAGCGGTATAGTATATTGTACAAGTATACGGAATCCTCTTGCTTACTACAGAAATAAGTACTGAGCATACGTTATCCGTATGCTACATAGGCACTGCCCTTAGATGTTACATTATGCCATTGCAGGATGTCTGATATCAAACAGTCTTCCTTCTATTACATACATATGTATGTTACCTTCGTCAGCTATATATTATATACGTCCATTTGTATGTGAGATCCTGACCGCCTATATTGTTTCATACGGAAAGTACGTACATACGAAACACTTATACAGAAAATATTATAAAACATGCGTTTTCAGTTATACGTTTGCTGTACTATAAGTCCAAAATCTACAGGATTTACAAATGTAACATACGATTTCAAGTACGCCACATTCAATGTTTTTCTCAGTGTCTGCATATATTATTACAGCATTATTATTATTATTAGCAGTAATAGCTATTATTTTACAGTATTGACATTTATTTAATTGGTTATTATTACACGCATTAAAAATCACCATGTACAAAATTTTAAAATTAAAAAGAATTAAAATTTATTTGTGCTTCCGAAAACATTAAATCAAATTTTTTCTCATCTGTATATTTACAAAATTAAAATACGCTTTAATTGTTTCTGACCAGTGGCGTATTTAGGGGGGGGGCTTCCGGGCTTAAGCCCCCCCCCCCGAAATCTTATTTACTATAGTAAAGTATATGAAATATCTTGCAGAATTTTCACATTTTCAGGCAAAGCACCCCCCGAAAGTTAGCAAAGCCCCTCCCGAAACAAAATCGTAAATACGCCACTGTTTCTGACATTAATCTAAGTTTGTTATAAAGCGAGAAGCTTGCTGATGCACAACTGTCGTTTACTTATGAGAAAAAAAAACAAACTAAAAAGTGACTGTTCACTGCCATCTATTGCAACAAATAAATATAATATGATTACGACTACTTTCTAGGGATCCACAACTCACAGGGTTTTTATTATTATTATTATTATTTTGTTAAATATTGAGTAGGCCTACTGTTAGAAGACAAATGCGAGTTATTTACAAATTTATTAATTTTCTCAAAGTTTTTTTTTCATTTTAAAAAAATTAAACTATATATTATGAACTAACTTAAAAAACAAAAACAAATGTAAACTGACTCCATTTCAAGAAGCAAAAATGTTTTATATATAAATATGGTTAATTAAGGATAAACGTCATAATATTTGAGACAATATTATTCTTGCTTAGTTAGCGCAACAAAAATTCTGCTGAAACATTTCTCAATTACATTTTTTTTTCGATAATTTTATGAGGATTCTCTCGTGGTAAAAAGTATTATTGCTTTTCATAAGGGAGACCCGGGTTTGTCTACCGATTAGAATTTATGTAGTCCGGGATCACATGTTAAATACTTGTATCATATGAATATGCCTCATTGATTGTCGTTTTTGAAAATAGTTCTTAAACTCCTAAACAATTAATTATTTCTAAATAACAAAATAATTTTTAAAAGAAATTTAGTCAATTCATTTCTTTTTCTTTAGGTCAATATCCAACCGAACGCCATTATTAATTTTGGCTGTCTAGACCGAAGTGGTTTCTGTAACTCCGTAAGGGCCTTAAGACGTCCAGTGATCAACGCCGAAAAATCCGCGATGACGTTAACATGGATTGAACACAACAATTTAAACAGATCAAATACAAGATGTCGCGATTAATTCCGCTATTTCTTTACCAGAATTTAACAAGGAATATCTACGGATTTGAAAATATAAAAGGAAAATTTAACGCTGAGATTTATCGGCCATTGAAACTAGAGCTTGGTTGATTAACAAAATTGTTCCGATTCTCGTATAAAAAATTTAAACAAAAGAACTTACTAATAAAGAAAGATTGGGGATTAATTAACGTTTTAAAATATAGGTGATAAATTAATAAATACTGTTCCGTCGAAGAAATAAAACGCAAAATTATTAACTTTTTGTTCTAGTTTAACGTATAATTTATAGCACCCATTTAAATGTACTCATTTTCAAGATTTTTTCTTTCTTTTCTTTTTCTTTTTTTTTAAAAAAAAGATTCTTAACTATGACATAAAGTAACAAATATAATATTAAAACTATACACTAACCTGTTTCGTGCTCCAATAACTGAACCGGAAAAAACAGATTCACAGCTGTTTGACTTGAAGTAAGTCCCTCTTCGTCCTCTGACTTTTTGTTCAGCACAGACAAAATAGATGCACTTTTCTATAGAAGTTGCAGCTGTTGCCACCTGTTTCACTCTTCATCACCAGCTGTCACTAGCGTTTGTGTCTCCATTCAAGAACGTAAGATTCAGTGTTCGACTTGCGATCAGTGGTTTCACGAATGTTTGTAACAGGAAATCCCACTGAACTGTTCTATAAAATATTGTGGACAATTATTTGTTGATATGTGTCGACTACGCAAGCGACAAAAGTATCTTCCTTAGCTAGGATCTGGTTAACCCCGCCAGCTTGGCAACCCGAGTATGCGTTGTAAGAGACGCACCGCACCGCCAAGCCGGCCTGTCGCTCTCGGCAGCCGTCTATGAAGATGCTCCAGAGACGGCGCGAGAGAAGCGACCGTTTTGATTAAACCCGCCCAGATTTGGCGCCATTTTATACGCGGAAGGGAATCGTGGGCGTGGCTTAGCCAGACGGAGTCCAATAAGGTTTCGAGGTGGCAAGCATCCGGCATGTAAAGTATTGGTTCTTCGTTGGTATGGTAAAAACATAGAGTTTGACTGCAACACGTGGTTGCTAGCATTGGTAAAACCACAAGCTCAGTAGGTGTTCACAAGATTGAAGGAAATGTGCGGGATGTAGGGGAAGAAAAGGGAGAGGGGAGACGTTCGCTTCACTTGTGTGATAAATTCCCAACAAGGATGCTTCATTGATTTTGCAACAAAAGGACAGGGAAAGTTTTGTAGTAGATTCGAAACACGAAATGGTAGACCATTCTATCAACTTTCATTACTGCATCGGAAACGAGTCTTTATTTAAAATTTATCGAAGCACAATTATTTATGAACAGCAATCTGAATACAACTGAAAAGGCAATATTTCACTGCAAGCATCTCTTTATCTTTTCTATCAAAGATTGGTGAACAACACGAATTAAACCTTTTTTCTTTATTTAGTGATAATTATTTGATCATTTCAGTGTTAACAAGGGAGGGGGTGTCATTTTGAATGGAGCAGGAGAGGAAATTACTCCCTTCTGAGTTTAAGAAACAAATGCGTTTTAATAAATCGTATACTAATCTCCATATTAAGATGCTAGGTTTGTGGTTAAGAAAAGTTTGTATATTTGTGAACGTTTATATGTTTGTGGCCAAATCTTTTCTTAGTGATATCTCGGAAACCACAAACTCTAGAAAGATGCCGTTTTACTGATCGATTGCAATTCTTTTTGTAGATTGTTCAATTCTAATTCTTTTTTTTAATGGCCGTTATTTCTTTATTACATTTTTTAGGGATACACTGGAAGTGTTGATTTTAAAAAAAAGCATCATATCCTACGAGTTATACATTCCAACATCACATAGTTGTGTACAGTGGGTTGTATATCTATCAGACGTTTGTTTCATGGCCAAATGATAATGAAAAATGAAAGATAACCATTTCTCCAGTCTAAGATGAATCTTTGATTGTTTCGAGTGTTTTGCCTAATGAACACTGACATAATTAATTGTGTGTGTAATGTATTTGCTTATTCCATACTGCATGCAAGAAGAAAGAAAACACTGATCATATATGAATTAAAAACTCCAACCGGAAGTAGGCTCAAATCTTGCAAACGGTGCGAGATATTGAAAACATAATCGAAAAATATCTCCCCTTTATGGTACCCCTTGCCGATTTTTATTAAGACGTCTTTCACTTGTGTCTGTAAAGGAACATGTACAGCTATTGTGAGGAATGACAAGGAGGTTCATGCTCATATGTGAATGATGCACTGTGTAGAGTGCGCAGGTTCGGCTAGTCTATATATTAATAATAATAATAAAAAGCAGGAAACTCTTACGTCGATGGACAATCTTCCCTCCTCCCTGCCAAATCTGAAATGATGGTACTGCTGATAACGTATAGATAAGAAATTTCCAACCTGGAGTACGTGAACCTCTGGACTTTAACGGCGTCACTGATTGTTTGTGAAAGCGAGGAGGATTTTTAGTAACGGCTGATAAAACAAATTAAGGGTCTCTTATATAGTGTAACAATAGTATACCCTGATTATGAGGGTTTGCGAAAGCTCAAATTTGAAATTAGCGCAGCTTAACGAAACTTGGATCACGTTCAAACCAATAATTTTCAAATAAACGAGGTAAAGTCAAACTGAATTTTCATTAGGGCTGTCCACGAGACTACACGAAACATGATTTTTGTGATGAGAAACAGACTACACAGCTCTACCAATAAAAAACGAACATACTTTCCAAGGCGAGACATTACTTTCACGGCACTCTTTATAGGCAAGATGGCCTTAACTCTTGTCTCTCAGTTAATTTAGTTTTCATTAGTTCAACGCTTAAATTTATACTCATTATCGGGAAAACTATAAGGAGAATTTTGCTTTATAACAATAGTTACGATGAAGTTTGCAGTTTGTAAGTATAAAATATAAACTGCTGAATGGCATTCACCAGGTTATGGCGTATGCTGATGATGTAAATCTGATAGGGGGTGATAGGAGAACAATACAAAGAAATGCAGAGACCTTATTAAGCATTTGCAGGGACATTGGTTTAGAAGTAAATGAAGAAAAAGCAAAATACATGGACGTTCGCCATGATAGTAATACCGCAAATTATGGATGCATCAGATTCAGAATATCAAATTATACTTTCGATAAAGTGGATATTTTCAAATATCTAAGATCAATATTAACAGAACAAAATCATTTTCACGAAGAAATTAGATTCATTCCCGTTCTGCCTAAAAGCCCTTCAGCACTTTGTAGAAAATGATCTTATCTTTAGGTAGAATAAGAATTCCGTTCTGTCTAATCTTTGGAGATAGGCAGTTTTATGCGGAAAGGAATTTTCTTTATAAGAAATTCAGCACCGAAATGCGTTTTCAGTTATACGAGGGCGAGGATAAAATCCAAGGAAAATTCTAACGAGACTGACAAAATCCAAGGCAGAAAATTATAGAAAGATACATTATATATATATATATATCAGTGCACACCTTGTATGATTATTTTTTTCTTCAATCGTCTTATATATTCTTCAAATCGTCTTGTCTTATACTCTAAAATGTTATTTGTAATTGTTCAATTTACTGAAATATTTTCTTTTATTAAAAACACTAAAAAGCCAACAAAACGTAAAAGTGTTATAACAAAAAGACAGATTGGATTTAATTACTTTCACGCACACACACACATACATACATACACACACATATATATATATATATATATATATATATATATATATATATATATATATATATATATATATATATATATATATATATATATATATATATATATATATATATATATATATATATATATATATATATATATATATATATATATATATATATATATATATATATATATATATATACAGGGGCGGATCAAGGATATGATCAAGGTGGGATATAGCCCCTATTGTCTCCCTTTGGATCCGCCACTGTGTGTATATATATATATATATATACAGTGGCGGATCCAAGTGGTGGACTATACGGGCTATAGCCCCCCTCCCTTGGCGCTCAGATTTACACTGGATAAAATGGGCTTCAATCCTGATTTACACTGGATAAAACGGCAAAATATGGTTCAGCCCCTCCCTTGATCATATCCTGGATCCGCCCTTGTGTATATATATATATGAAAAGTTCTGGTTATTCCTAATCATTATAAATTTAATACATTTGAAATACGTTCAGCATATTACTGTAACACTATTCATTTTAATTACGAAAAGTAATTGTGATGTTATTTGATTTTTAAATGTATTTCATCCTTATGAGATAGCATATACAGTAGTGTTCTTTTATTTAGAGCAGCGTTTCCCAACCGGTGTGCCGTGAATGGGCCGCTGGTGTGCCGCGAGGAAATCGAAACAAATTATTAATTCTATAGGAATGAAATTGCAAGACAAAGGAAAAATGTATATTTGTATTTCGCATTATTATGAACCTCTACTATGAATCTACAACTTTAAGTTTCATACCGTGTTACTTTTGTGTACATTTTAAATGTTGAAAAAATATTTGTTATCATTGTTATGACTATTATTGTTTCTTTATTGCTGCAGACTATTTCGTAACTTGAAATTTTAAAATATCATTCAATCCTTTCGACAAAGCAAACATGCATACAAATTACCTACATTTGTGTTTTAAAACTAAAAGAGATTTCTATTTAGTGATCTTTCTTCTTAGTGAAAGGTTGGAGACAGTTTTCGAAAAAGAAAGCTTAGTTTCAAAAACCTGAGTCCAATATTTCATTATAAATGTTTTCTATTTTAAAATTAGAATGAAAAATAAGCATATTTATTTACCACGGGGAAGAACCAGCGATTGAGCTTTCTTCTCTGTGAGAAGATCAGTAATTACAGAAAAAAATGCCACGGTATTATATATATATTTACAAAGAATAATAACTATGCGGGAGTGCACTGGATGCCGCGAGAATTCAAGTTACACCCATAGTGTGCCGCGAGAATTCAAGTTACACCCATAGTGTGCCGCAAGTTGAAAAAGGTTGGGAAACGCTGATTTAGAGCGTTGTATAAATATGTATTTATTTTAATTCTGAAATACTGATCAATTTTTTTTAAGCAAAGATCGAAATGTGAAGTATATACTTGTTATAACAGTCTTACGTGTTTTATTGAGTTTTCAATATATATATATATATATATATATATATATATATATATATATATTAAATGTTATTTCAGTGAAGTGAACTATTACAGATAACATTTTAGATGCATGACAATTGAAGAAAATAAAATCATATTTTTATTAAGTTGCTCCTATGATTTCTTCCTTGAATTTTGTCCGTTTTGTCAGAATTTCCCTTGGGTTTTGTCCTCTGGGATTTTGTCACGTATTCTTAATCTTTTTAGTAATTCTTACAGATTATGTAACAAGAATAACCATATCTTCAAGTTTCATCATAAATTTTAGATGTTATTCCACTTGTTCTTCACGGAAAAATGACTAGGATACGGTTTTGTTATTAGCAGGATCATTAGCATTTACTTTAGTAAAGTTGAATGTGATTTTTTTTTAATACCTGTAGGGAAACCCGAATAAAATTTTGTTGTGAAATGACTTGATATTAAACCGAAGTAAGTCTGTTTCGTGTTGATTTCAGTTACAATGTCAAGCAGATTTCTTGCAACAGAGTAAATCAATTCGAGAAAGGAGATGTGATGTAGAAGACAAACGCTCTTTTTCAAGGGCAGTCATATGCATCCTCTTGCACTGTTTGGTTAATATATGGCCAAACATGTCTTGAGGATGCGAACTGTGGCACTTTATAATACTGCGAGCCTTAGCATCTTGGTGATGAATTACTTTAAAATAATAAAATTTTGTTGAGAAATGACTTGATATTAGACCGAAGTAACTTCGTTTTATGTTCGTTTCAATTACAATGTCAAACGGCTTTGTTGCAACTGAATCAACCAATTTTTCCATTTCCTTGTAGGTATTTAACAAAAATCACATTCATCTTTACTAAAGTAGATGTGAATAACACTGCTAATAACAGAACTGTATCTAGTCTAGTGGTGGGCACAAAAAGCGGTCTTTCGGTTTTCTCCAAAAACCGGTTTCGGTTTCCTTCAAAACCGGTTCGGTTTTTACCGGGTCCGGTTTCCGTTTTATTTAAAACCGGTTCCGGCTTTTCCAAAATTTGTTTTATTTCTGACCAGAATAGTGTTTCGTTGTTCTCCGGGAACCCATTCCATTTCCAGAGAAATAGTTTTATGTGTTTTCCAAAAGTTTTCACCGAAACCAGTTTCGGTGAAAACTGAACCAGGTTTGAAGAAAACCGAACCGGTTTTGGAGAAAACCGAAATGTCGGTTTTTCGGATTTAGGTTTTTTCAAGAAACCGGTTTTCGGTTTTTATAAAAACCGGTTTTGCCCATCCCTAATCTAGTCATTTTTCCGACAAGAACAAGTAGAATAACATCTAAAATTTATGATGAATCTGGAAGAAATAGTTATTTTTCTTACATAATTTTAGAATTACTAAACAAAAATTCCCTAGAAAACCTCCCTCCCTGTACAGAATTCCCCATCTCGAAAGATTAGACAGAACGGGAAGATACCAGAAATTAAAAAGCATGGAATTCATGCTGTTATTCAGTTGAAAATCTTTTATCATTTCGAATTCTGTCCAGGAATTCGAATCTTAAACTTATAGAATGATAATAATGTCTGTTATGCTGTGTGTTGCAAAACATAGTCGTTTACTCTGAGGGGAGAACGTAGATTGAGAGTATTTGAGAACAAGATCCTGAGACGAATATTCGGACCCAAGAATAATGCGAATGGTGGAAATTGCATACTGTTTACCAAACATTGTTATTGTCATCAAGTCTAGGAGGCTCCGGTTGGCAAGTCATGTAGCCAGAATGTCAGAAAGTAGAAACGCTTTCAAAGTTTTGACTGGAACTCTAATCGGAAAATGTCCATTAGGAAGTCCTAGGAGCAGATGGAAGGAAAATATTAAAATTGATCTCGCAGGAACAGGAATAGAAAGTAGAAACTGGATAAAGTTGGCTGAGAATAGAAGTCTATGGAAAGCTTTTGTGAGCACGGCATTGAACCTCCGGGTTCCAGGTAGAGTTAGTTAGTTAGTTATCTTTCGTCACGGGCTGTACAACTTTTTATTATTATTATTATTATTATTATTATTATTATTATTATTATTATTATTATTATTATTATTATTATTATTATTATTATTATTATTATAGAGTTAGCACAGTTTCTACGTTTTGGTGTGTACCTTAGGCTGTGGCTGTCTCAGTTTTCAATTGTAGTTAGTCCTGAAGTGAAGTTAGAAATGAAATGTATCAGTCTCTCTTTGACGGTTGTGTTTCTTGTTTTCGACTTGCTTTTTAAATTAAAAGCTGTTTTTTTGAGAACATATTTTGTTGCCTGTTCCGTTTTTCTTCTGTAATTTGAATTCATTTCAATTTAAATTGTGAACATAGATACGAAGAAAATACAGTATTTTCTGCATACTGCTATTTCGAACAAAATACCCCTTATTGGACTCCATAATTATGCTTCACCCGTTATTGTCATTATTAGCAGGCTTCTACCTCCTTCAGCACAGCTTTATCTTCTAAGAAATTAGACAATAGCGAAGTTCCAAATGATTAATGGAATCGATGATTATAGAAAAGACCACGAGTTAATTTTTTTTAAGCGAGTTTGGTTTATGAACAGTTCCCAATTCTCTAGAAGTATTCACAACATTGCATTTAGCAAGAGCAGGTGTCGTAGATATTACAATGGTGTAAGTGGTTGCACCATGGGTCGACCGGAATGAAAGTTTGCAGTCCTGGATTTAAATAATTTTACTCAAAGCTACAAAAATGAACTCGTAATCGCTCGTGAACTCGAACTCCTAATCGATTCAGATTTAATTTGATATAGAGATGTTGACTTAGTTAAGGATAGTGTTCTCAAAGCCAATTATATTTCGAGTTTACTGAACTCAACCCACGCTAAATTTCCTTTTTTTTTTTTAAAAAAAAAAAAGTAAATTATAGTGATCGCAGGGAGTCATGAAGCTTGGCCTAGATCTACCAATTTCAGCATCCAATAAAACACAGGGTCAATTCGCACTCATGACATTTTGTCAGTATCGTCTCTTGCGGTATACAGGAGAATATCTCCTGAGGATAGTGCGTTCTCGGATTGCCACTGTTTTGTTTTGTTTATTTTTATTATTGTTGTTGTTTTATATTTTTGCTATTATTATTGTTAGTGTTTAATTCGATTAATTGTTAGTGTTCGTATTATTGTTCTTTAAAAGTTTTTTTTTTTTCACTGACAATACTGTTAGGTGCACTTCTGTTATTTCACGTTTTCTCAAGTGTGCGTTCGGAAGGTAGTTCCACGAATCGTGCCGAATTCTTCCGATTCATCACACGTGAGGCAAAGCAGTTCTATGATTGCTCAAGGCTTGACGAGTCGCCACAGTCATTATAATTCATGATAAAGTTCAACAATAAACGACCGTGTTCATGGGAACGGGCTCGTTTGCAACACTGATTATAGTCCCCAAATTGTAATTGTGAATAAGTATGTGTAATAAATCACAATCGAAACAGTTTACAATTCGCTCTAGCCCAGGGCCGTCCCGTGGGTGGGGGAAGAGCGAGGCGACGGCCCCGGGCGCCGAAGTAATGGGGGCGAAAAATTCGGGAGAAGAAAGGAAAAAAGATACGAAAAATTGTTTAGAATATATGTATGGGGGTGCCGTCGTATACTCTCGCCCCGGGCGCTGATTTTCCATGGCATGGCCCTGCTCTAGCCCCAGTGCAACCAATCTTCATATAGCCGTGATTCCGTTTGACAAAGTTTTAAAAAACTTTTCTTCAGAATTTTCCTTTCTTTCTTCCTTGTAATTTTTATTTTATTATTTTTTTTTATTGAATGTAATGATCATCATTGGTATTCTGTCATTACTAGGGCAACCCAAAAGCATAAAGAGCATAAAAAACAGCAGTTTACACATATGGTTGGTACCTTCAACATGGTTGTGCTTGTCTAAAGGTCCAGAAGAAACTAATTTTAAAAGCATAATAAAGCATAATTTTGGAAAATAAAGCATAAAGCATAATTTAAAATATATAGCACAATTCTTAGAAAATTATGTTTAACTGCAAGTTTAACATACTGTATTAATATTTTTTAAAATCAATATTTACAATGCAAAACCTTCGAGAACATAACAATGCAACAATGAAAACCTTATTTTTATTTCTCTAAACTTTTCAGTGTAATCCTTTTGAAGTGGAGAAAAGAAAAGCGGAAAAGAAAAAGAAGAAGAAAACTTTCCGCCAACAATGAATAAACAATAGTTTTATATTAATTGTAACTGTGCAGTTATGTATGATGATTCAAATGTACAAAAAAAAAAAAAAAGTGCACAGGAATTCCACAGTGTACCTTGAACTAGGGGTGTTCGATAAGGCTCAGGACCTATCGAATTTCGGGAGTGAAAATGTATCGAGTTGTCATCGGTTACTCGAAACCGTTCGAGTATTTGAAATTATCGAAGTTTCGGGTATTATCGAAATTTCGAGTATTATCGAAATTTCGAGTATTATCGAAATTTCGAGTATTATCAAAGTTTCGGGTATTATCGACATTTCGAGTATTATCGAAGTTTCGAGTATTATCAACATTTCGAGTATTATCAAAGTTTCGGGTATTATCGAGATTTCGAGTATTATCGAAGTTTCGGGTATTATCAACATTTCGAGTATTATCGAAGTTTTGGGTATTATCGACATTTCGAGTATTATCGAAGTTTTGGGTATTATCAAAAGTAGTGATGAACAGTTCGGTTCCTTCACCTCTCCAACAATGATTTCTTCTTGCAGCCAAACTAGTCAAACAACTTTTTATCTGGTACGTTATTGCAAAGTTGTATTTGTCGAAATCATAAGTAAAATTATTTTTCTGCCTGCCCCGTTATTGGCGCAATCAGCAAAGTGACTATTAATAGACTAATGTTGTCTTGGATTCCAATTCCATTCGGGTGGTGCATGTTTTCTCTTCCTCTTTCTCTCTTCTGACAGACTGCTTAAACCTTATACAGATCTATGGGAAAAAAAAAAAAAAAACTTTTCTTTCACTACATTGCTAAGGAAAGAAGTTTTAAATGAATACTCTGCATATATGTAATACATATTATATACAACTATGATAACCTCGAATACATCGTTTCTTTCGAACACTGATAATCCCGAACTTTTCTAAATATTCAAGCGACTCAACAAATGCGATCATATTGATATTTTCTGTATTTGCTGCTTTCAAACAATTCGAGATTCTCGAACAGTTCGAGTGTCTCGAAGTTGTCTAATGTTTCTTACATTTCGAGTGCCTCGAACATTTCGAGAGTCCCGAACATTTCGGGAGTCTCGATCATTTCGAGAGTCTCGATCATTTCAAGAGTCTCGATCATTTCAAGAGTCTCGATCATTTCGAGAGTCTCGAACATTTCGGGAGTCTCGAAAGTTCGATAATTCGATAAAATTAAAATTCTTTACCGATGAAACGGTTTTGAAATTTTATCGAATTGTTATCGATTACTCGATTATCGGAACAGCCCTACCTTGAACTTGAACACTTTCTGTGGCATCTTTTACTTTCCTTTTCTGTGTATATGCACCTCTAAGGCGCACACAATTGATAAAAAAAAAATTGACTCGAGTAAAGCATATCTCTTTACAGTGCATGAAGTAGAAAGTTCACTATGAAAGTAACTGGTTGCATAAAATAGATCAAGACATTTAGAATATTTAATGTATAATAGCGAAGTAGCTCAAGTGGTAGAGCGTTGGCTTCGCATTCGGGAGGTCGTGGGTTCGAATCCCGCTGCCGACCATCCTGACTGAAGTTTTCCAGGGTTTCCCTCAGTCCTACCAGGCAAATGCCGGGATGGTACCTACTAAACAGGCCCTGGCCGATAACTTCCCAAATCCTTTCCATTGTTTTTGTTGTTGTTAGATATCCAGTGTAAAATGGCCTCTGAGCTGTATTGTTAAATAAATAATAATAAATATTATACATTATGGATGCTTTATGTTAAACAATGACTGAAATTAATAATAAAGCATAAAAAGCATAATTTGGAAAAATATAAAGCATTTATAAGCACGAAAAAAAGCATAGTGTGGGTTGCTCCAGGCCCGTATGCAGGGGGGTCTAGGGGGCCGCCCCCCTAAATTTTTGCTGGCCCTCTAAAAGTTTTACAGTAGGCTTGCAAAAGAACTATAATATGGTAATGAACTATCATATGGTTGGATCGGGTCCCCCCCTAACTTCAGCGCCGCCCCCCTACATTTTTGGGCTGGCTACGGGCCTGGATTGCTCTAGTTATTACTAAAAACTAATAATTTTCCATGCTCCATGGTCGTTTCGACGTAGCAATATTATTCTCAGTTTGGTATTGTTCATGAGTTTTTAGCTTCTTTCGTCTATCACTATATTTCCTTCAATCGCAGAGGTGCCTGGTGGCTATATGTACAGCGCACATGCTTTTGGCGCGGGAGACCCGGCTTCGATTCCCGAAGGGAGCTCGTGTGATGCGGATTCCACATCAGGCTGTAGGTCTATGTCTCATACAGCTTCGGTGCTGAATGGGTTAGTAAACTCCTAAATCTTTCAATCGCATCTTGTGTCCAGACCCTCATGATACCGTTGCTTCTTACCCAATACTCAATCAGTTTCTCTTTCTCTTTTTAAATACGCCTTGTGTTGTTCTTTATTCTCCCACTAATTCTAACACTTACTCTTTCATTTTCCTTTCGACACAAGTATTTTCCCTAATTCTTAACCCATAAGCACTCTCGCCCTTTTTTGTGATACCAGTACTTGCGCGGGGTCCAATAGACACCCAAATTCATGTTTTTTTTTGTTTTTTTTTTTCAGTAAAATATATTTTAAAAATAATTCAGACAATATAGCATAACTTTAGACATGTTTTTTTTTTTAATATTTGCTGCAATTAGATTTATTTTTATTTATTTATTTATTTTTTTTTGCTCTTTGCGAGACATTTTTTAAAAATGTTTTTTCATCAGTACTTCTGGCTAGCAACACAAAATTTACCTGGTTGGGGGTGTGTGTACACCCCGCGCGAGTACTTAAGGGTCAAGGGTAGTGGTATTTAGGGGGTGACCATCTTGCTCAATCCCCCTAAATTTATATATCGTATATTATAATAACTGTAGTCTATACCTACATATACCCAACATATATACACCTAGTCAGGAGAGTGTACATAGCCCCCCCCCCCAAACAAAATCCTAAATACGCCACTGGTTAAGGGTAATCGTTGAGTACAAAGGATTACAATCTGTTCGAAGGGATTATACAGGGCTTCCAAAAATAGAATAGGTTGAGAACTTCCGATCTATGGATATTTTTAATTCTAATACTAAAATTATAAAGAACTACTGGAGCTTTTCCAGCATTTATGATTATGCACAATAGAGTACAGTCTTGTTTATGTCTTAATTATGTTAGTAAAAAGAATATCTCCGACACCATAATGTATAGAAGATATGGGGAATTTTAAAACATTTTCTTAGAAGTTTCTAAGACCATTTTTCCATGATTAGATTTCTAAAGAATTATAACTGAGACATTTTTTATTCCGATCCGCCCGGAAAAGGTTTCAATCAATTTTGGTTATCATATATTTTAATATTCTTGCAGGAAACATTTCTTATTAGATGACACAACGAGTTTTTTAGTGCAGGCAATGAATAGGAGCATGCACCTTAAATACAGGGTGTATCGAAAGGACTTTAGAACTTTCAAAACATATTTATTCATTTATTTTACAGACATGATTTTGGTGTAATTTTCTAGCTAAATTCAACAAGTTTTTACTCACGTAGTACACTAATTCAGAAACAAGCCACTGCAAGCGCTAGCGGCAGTTGTAGCAAAGATGGCTACCTTTATTGGTCACGAGCATGTTAGCTGTGTGTTTTGGTTTGAAGAAACCAAGTCTGCGACAATTGTGCAACGTAACTTTCGTACAGAGTATGGTACAGATTCTTCTAGTAGGCCTATTATTTATCAGTGGCGTAAGTGTTTTTATTGAAACTGGATGTTCGGTAAGACACAACAACTCTTCAGGCCGTCCGTGTACGTCTGAAGACGTTGTAGGGCAAATGAGACTTCAGATGCGATGTGTCCCGCATCACCAATGGAAATTACATTGAACCTCTTTAGGTATAAGGGAAAGAAAAATATGTATTTTGCTACAAAATGACACCAAAACCATATATGTAAGCTAAATAGATAAATTAATATGAGTTTTCAAAGTTGTAAAGTCTTTTTTGAAACACCCTGTATATATAACAAAAATCTAGGTTGCTGACATTACATTCGTTCATTTTTAAAGTAAATCTATTAATTCAAAAAGTTGGAGAAAACTATGGCTTGTATTTAGTTGAAGTGAGCCAGCTTTTTTTTTTTTTTCAAAAACAATGTTACAGTTTCCCTAATTTCTGTTAATATTAAGTTACGTTAGGTCAGGTTAGGTTAATTTAGTTTAGGTTAGGTCAGTTTAGTTCAGATTAGGATACTTCTAAGTACTTGCATCACTGTATTCATATTCCCTTATGAGAATAAGATGAAATCTTTAAGCTTTAGGTTCTACGATTATGACGGCTAGGCTAAAGGAGATGGTGATGATGAGAAATGAATCAAATGGTGGAATGAATAAAATGGGAGAACCCCAAGAAAATCCACACACACGGTGTTTGTCCACCACAAAGCTCACTTGGCGCTAGTTAGGATCGAACCAAGGACCTCAAGCACCAGAGGTGAACGTTTTACCACTGAGCCGCTGTGGACACTTATATTCCCTTATGTGCGCTTCTGGTAAGTACTATAGTCTCTACATTAGAGCTCCTTCGTGGCTTAGTGGTTAGAGCACACGCCTTTGGGGTGGAAAACCCGGGTTCGATTTCCGGTGGGAGCTCATATAGCCTTGCTAATGAACTCAACTACTGTATATTCTTTACAGCATTTCGCACTTCTCGTTTCTACAACATGTACTTTTATTCCATTCTTAAATAATATACAAATCAATTACACTTCCCTTAATTCAACTCATTTCTCCTATAAATTTTCTATTCTTTATTTACTTCTGGCCCCCTTCACTAAATATGTCCCAAAATTATATATAGAATTTGGTTTCTTACATATTTGTCGTACACGAAGAGAAAAATCAAAGGCTTATAGAAGGAAAATCCGTAGGAGATTCCGACTACAGATAATCGCTCCTGCCACGGCCAGAGAACTACTATGTTGTGTACTGCGTTGGAAGGAGTGGAGCTAGGTGAACCTAGGTGGTGCATGTGTACTCTGTATCTTTGTAAATATGTTCCGTACAGATTTTGTAGATGCTGCTACGTATTCAATTATTTAACCCATAGACTACAGTTTTTCTGGATGAAGTTTGATTTATTTCCGACCAGAAAGAAAATCTAGATTGTACACAAAGATGGAATGTTGTAATATCCGTGCACAAGGATGTGTTTATCAAAGTGCATAACTAATGATTTTTCTATTTCCAGCATGTGATGGCGAAGCAACAAACTTGTAAGTAAGCTGATGCAGAAAATTTTGTGTACGACTCAGAATTCCATCACGGCTCTTGAGTTATCTAGACCAGCTTCTTTTCTCTTCCCAGTCTAATGAATATCAGTAAAATTATTAAATTTTGATAGTGTGTGATGAAATGGGAACTCCCCGAGAAAACCGACGGACACGATTTTGTTAACAACAAACTTATTTGGTCGGGGATTGAACTAGGGACCCCAAGCAGATTCAGCTACCTTGTCGCTCTTAGATTAATGTATGGGTTAGACTAAGAGTAATTTAACTAACTAATTAACTCTATGGCCTATGGAACCCGGAGGTTCAATGCCGCGTTCACAAAAGCTCTCCACTGACTTCTATCCTTAGCTAACTGCATCCAGTTTCTACTTTGTATTCCAATCTCTGCGAGATCCATCTTAATATTGTCCTCCCATCTGCGCCTAGGTCTTCCTAATGGTCGTTTTCCGATTGGTCTTCCAGTCAAGACTTTGAAAGCGTCTCTACTTTCTTCCATTCTAGCTACATGACCTGCCCATCTAAGCCTCCTAGACTTGATGACCCTAACACTGTGGGGTAAACCATATACATTATGTAGTTCCTCGTTATGAAGTTTCCACCATTCCCCATTTCCGTTCCTCTTGGGTCCGAATATTCTTCTCAGGATCTTGTTTTCAAATACTTTCAGACTAAGACTAAGAGTAATTTATTTAATTTAATAGCAAGTGACCACATACTTAGTGGTTGTCGGTAGAAATATCCAAGTGGTCTTGGGCATTTGAATTGAGATCACGAGGCGCAATCCACTGTTGGTTGGTTTTAGCGTCTCATTTAACAACAAGGTTAAATCAACCGTGGACCTAACAGCTTAACTTGGGATCCAAAGCACACGAGTTTCCTACGGGAATAAAGATTTGGCACTCACCTATGCTAAACATCTAGTCACGAGGAAGCTTAGCAATCCACCGATTAGTGGATTACGCATCGCAATCTGTGCTCTTCAGTGGGTTCTAGTTCGACTGGCAGACGTCCCAATAATAATAATAATAATAATAATAATAATAATAATAATAATAATAATAATAATAATAATAATAATAATAATAATAATAATAATAATAATAATAATAATAATATCGTCGAGACTGTAATGTCAGTGCAATAACAATAATAAACAAACTCGAGAATTTGTCAGCTCATCCGTTACTCTGCACGATTTTTGCAGTAGACAGCTACAGCGATTATTTTGAGTTCGTTTGGAGTGAATCCGTTAACATCTTCACGGGTAACGCTGGCTATCCATGTTCCATTTAAAATCTATAACATTCCCTAGCTTTTATGCAACCGGCACAGTAGCTAAGAAATATTGTTTGCCTATATTCAAAGGATATATCGTATTTCTTGCTGTCTCGACTGAGTTCATTAATGAAGTCAATTCGTTAACATGTTCACAAGTAACGGTGGCTATCCATGTTCCGTTTAAAATCCCTATCGTTCCCTAGCTTCTCTGCAACCTGTAAGGTAGCAAAGAAATGATGATTGCCTATATTTAAAGGATATATCATTTTTCTTGCTGTAATTATCTCGATGGATCAATTCGTTTACATATTCACGGGTAACTTCGACAGTTTAGTTATCCACACAAAAACACTTTTAAAACAATACATAAGTATTCTCAGTACTGTATTCTAGTTTCTGGTAAGAACTCTAGGTTGATAAATACAACAATGATTGGCAAGTGTTCCCACCCTTTTAGCTTTAATATTTGCACAGTCCATTACTCACATTTTCTTCTGCAGGATAGCAGGTCAACTGAAAAACAGTAAAACACATCTAGATCCAAATTATAATTGAAGACATTGTTTTTTCGTTCAAAACTGAATCAAACGTTTATGCATTCATACGTATTTGTTTCATTTTTGGTGCGCAGATAACGGACGTTGTAGATAATTGATATGCGCATAAACGACATTCTCCTGTATTTAAAATTATCAAATTTGTAGTTTGATATAAGTAACATCCTAAATTCATATTCTCGTCTGGTCTTGCTTATCACAATTTCTTTCTTTCTTTCTTTTTTCTTTTATTTTTTTATTTTTTTTATTTTTGTCAAAGGACTATTTGTGTTTCTGAGAAATGGAAATGAAATTTTAAAGTTATACGTTCTATGGTTATGCCGGCTAGCCTAAAGGACAGTGCCGTGCCGTGAAAAATCAGCGCCCAGGGCGAGAACATTCGACGGCGCCTCCGTACATATGAGTGAGGTCGACAGATCAGCCATGAAACGCCACCATGGTTGGCGGAAAAACAAGAACATTTTCAAAAATAAACCCTGCTTTTCTTTGATTTTGAGCACTTTTTATTATTTTTTCCTTCCATTTTATGTATGTCTACATGCATTTTTCTAACATGAGTAACATTATAGGGCCACTTTCTAAAACAGGAAGAGGATTTAAGTACATACTAGTAACATTCCAAGTAATTTTTCTCTTTTTTCTTTCCTTCTTTTGTTTCTCCCTCCCGAATTTTGCGCCCCTTACTTCGGCGCCCAGAGCCGTCGCCCGCTACCCCCACGACACGGCATTGCTAAAGGAGACGATGATGATGAGAAATGAATGAGAATGGTAAAATGAAGAAAGTAGGAGAAAACGAGAGAATCCGAGAAAACCCACGCATACGGTGTTTGTCCGCCACAGAGCTCACTTGGCGCGAACTGGGATCGAACCAAGGACTTTAGGCACCACAGGTGAATGTTCTACCATTGAGCCACCAAGACCCCTCTGAGAAATAGAACAAACAATTGGATTTCTGGCGTCAAAAAATCCCATGTTAATTTGGACATAACTTTAATGTTAAAATATATATTGTACTGAAACATTTTTTTTATAAATTCCTTATGTGTAATACATGATTCTATTTTACTTAACACACTAGTAGAATACAAAATGAAGCATTGGAACGGAGCGCGGTAGTGAAAGGGGTGCTTCAATAATTTCTATAAAAGGGCTCAACATTTCTGAAAGAGTAGATTTAAAGTGCGAGATGGAGAGAGAAAGAAAAATGTATCTGTGTTAGTATGTGCTGAAGGTAAGAAGGGTCTTCTAATCTGACGATGAGGAATTGATGAGGTTGATGATGGATGGGTTAAAAGATGGTCTCCGATGAGTCCCCGCATTTCACGATTCCTACTTCGAAATTTATCGTCCTGTCGACGCATATTAAATCCGGCATATTTCATCTTCGCTGCATAGCCCGTAAAAGAAGCAGGAAAAAGGCTTTTCAATACCTCCTTCCCCTCTCGTCTTCAAATTCTTTGGTGTTTCACCATTTAACTTCGAGATTCATTTGCCACGAGTGCTTTTGCAACGAGAGCCTAATCAGACCGGTCCATGTGAAACACTTCTACCCTCCTATTGTTAATGGCTTGGCTTCTAATGTCTGTGGTATTTTGCTACGTCATTCCGCTATCATTTGGTGATGCAAGACAGAAATCTAATTAGTTATAGTTTTCATGTACAGCCGTACTAAAAGCGAAAGTGAATATTGAACTTTCTGTCAAGAGTCTTCCGTTTACAAAACTAGGCGAGGTAATATTACTTTTTTTTACTGCATTTTAGATTTCCGAATTAAACTATATAATATATAAATGTGGAAAGATTTTAAGAATAGGTGTATTCGTCTCTATCTCAGTCCATCCGTCTGTCTCTCAGTCTATCCACCTCTCATTTCGTCCGTCTCTCAGTCCATTGGTCTCTCAGTCAGTCCGTCTGTGTCTCATCCGTCTGTCTCTCAGTCCATCTGTCTTTCAGTCCATCTTTCTGTCCGTTTGTCAGTTCATCTCTATCTCTGTAAGCCTGTCTCTCAGTCCATCTTTCTGTCTTTCAGCCTATCTGTCTCACAGTCCATCTGTCTCTCAGTCCATCTTTCTGTCTTTCAGCCTATATGTCTCTCAGTCCGTCTGTTTCTCAGTCCATCTTTCTGTTTTTCAGCCTATCTATCTCTCAGTCCATCCGTCTTTCTGTCCTTCAGCCTATCTGTCTCTCAGTCCGTCTGTCTCCCAGTCCATCTTTCAGTCTTTAAGCCTATATGTCTCTCAGTCCATCTGTCTTTCAGTCTTTCAGCCTATCTCTCAGTCCATCTGCCTCTTAGTCCATCTTTCTGTCTTTAAGCCTATCTCTATCTCAGTCAATCCGTCTTTCAGTCCATCTTTCTGTGTTTCAGCCTATCCGTCTCTCAGTCCATCCGCCTGTCAGTCGGTCTCTATTACAGCAAACGTGTTCTCAATCTATTCGTCTTTTAGTCCGTCTATCTCTCAGTCCATCTATCTCTCAGTCCACCTGTCTCTTAGTCCATCCGTCTGTCTCTCAGCCCATCCATCTTTCAGCTCATCCATCTGTTTCTCACTTTGTTCGCCTGCCTATCTATAGGTAACAGAGAAAAACCGGTCAGAGATAACGAGAAGCAATTTTCAGGAATCGATTCAGCGTCCCAAGAATAGGTTATATCTCCCACCTTATCTCTCTACTAAAATTGAAACCAGTAGAAATCCACCGGTTTCAATATTGATTTCCGTAAAATAAGATCAGCAATAGCTAAAAACGGGTGACATCTGATCTGGATTAACTATTTCAAGAGTTTTCGTCTATTCAAAGCGGAAGTGGTGACAATCTAGGATTTCCGGTTTCAGGTCTGATCGGCATAATGCAAAGAAGATAATCGGTAGCAAGAAGCAGATTTTTGATATTGACTCAGAATCACAAGAATAGGTTCAAACCTCCAATTTTATTTCTCTTTTAAAACCGGAAGTGGTAGAAATCTACTACCAATTCTGGTCCCAATATCTAGTCTCATAGAGTAAGAAAAGTAATAGGAGGTGGCAAACTGTATACTTTTTCCCTATGGACTCAGGATTCCAGGAATAGTTTTCATCTAACATCTTATTCTTCTACTGAAACCGGAAATAGTAAAGTCTAATACAGCTTCCGGTTTCAAGAGTGATTCTTATATAATAATAATTGTAAGCGATAGCAAGAAACTGTTTTTGATATAGATTCAGGGTTTGAAAAACTGTTTCCATCTCTGACCTTATTTCTCTACTAGATCCTAAAGTTATGCTTCCGGTTTCAGAAGTCACGAAGTTTGGACGTCTACTGTACTTCAAAAATGTGAAACGAAACTCATTTATTTTGTTCTTGAAGTTTGACTTTTTCAGATTTTACTGAGTCAGCAGCGAGGCCATATGAGACGTGGACATACTGCTTAACGTGGGCTCCGAACCACATGAGATCCATTCGGGAATCCAGCCCGGGTCTCCCACACCAAAGGAGCTGCGCTAACCGCTTAGCAAGGAGGGAGCTTGTACACGGCTATCAAGCTGTGAAGTTTGTACATAATCTGGAGTTCGATCTCCGATGGAGTCACAAATGGTTCAAATTCGGTGGTGAAACTTTGGAGAATAGGGTAAAAGTTGTATCATGTGATTTACATTATTTAGAAACTAGGACATTTAATACTTCGAGTGTGAGCTCTTCCGTGGCTAAGCGGTTAGCGTACGCGCCTTTGGCATGGGAGGCCCGGGTTCGATTCCCGGCGGGAGCTCATGTGGTTCGGATTCCACGTTAATCAGTAGGTCCACATCTCATATAGCCTCGCTACTGAACGGGACGTTAAACTCAAAATCAATCAATCAATCAAATACTTCGAGTGATATTTTATTCACCATATTTCGTAATACACAATTGCTACTACTCACCTTGTGTTTTGACTGACATACTCCAATTTTCTGTTCTTTTGCCTTTACAAGTAGAGACCTTATCTAGGTACAGTAATTCTTTCAGACTCACTTTAAAATTACTAGCTAGTTCATTTTAAGTGCTTTACAATTGCTGGCTCAGCGTTACCGATGGTTCTGTGTAGCAGAGACTTTATCACAAGGGAATTTGGTACAACTAGTAGTGTTTTGACACCCAGCCGGTGTAACTTATTGTGATTATAAGAGATAAGGAATGTCAGTCTTGAACGTAAGAAAACGGCGATATATCGACCAAATCGTTCAAGTCGTTTTTCTTGTTCAATCCAAAAAGTCGTTTTTCTTATCCAATACAAAGAATAGCGGTCTGTTATGCAACCACCATTACTCTATAGTAATGCAAGGATGCATACCACACAGGCATAGCTTTCGTAGTAGGGTTAGATTATGTTCTTAATTGAGGAAGAATTAAAGTGAGGCCAATCCTCTTGAGGGCAGAAATGAGTGAGGGTACCCATCTCCGATTCAGAATGCTGCTCTAATTCTAGACCCTAAAATTTCGTATTGAAACAAGAAAAAAATAACACAGTGTTACTCGGTGAAACAAAAACAACATATTCAACAGAGAAAAATGGTGTTGTTTATTACGTTTTTAAAATCTTTTGAAAAGAGAACTTTAGTATGGATATGTTCAATTGTTCCTCTTTTGAGTTGTTGAAACTTTTCCAATGACATTTAAGAGATTCTGTCCACTCCTTTTCGCTATTTCCCATTCCAATTTCCTTATGAAATACCACCCAGATTCAAAGAAGCAGAAGTGAATTGTCTGTTGCAGTTCTTAAGATTTTTCTCTTCGTTTTATTATTACATATATATATATATATTTAAAATATATGTATATATACCACGACCATCTTTATCACAAAGAATCTTTTTAGAAAAGTGTTCTTTCCCTGCTTTTTCCTTCCTTAAAAAAGAAATAAGAAAGATGGTTACGGGTTTTAAAAGAAAGAAAAAAAGTACTGACCTCGAGTTTCTTAGGCACGAAAATGTGTCTAGGCCCATACTGCACAAGTTGGTGTGTGAATGTGTGCGAAAAAGATTCAATTTACATAATGTGACTCTTGAAAATATTATTATTAATATTTTTTTCCCTCTTGGGTATATTTTTTTTCTATCGTAGAGGCTTTTGTCCCTTTCTACATACCCCACTACCCCTCCTCCAAGATTGCTACTTTTTTGTTAGAATTTTCGTTTTGAAAAGAATCTGTGTAGCGGCAAATATGTAAATTCGGACGGCGTCTGGTGACATGCCTTATGGTTATTGAGATTCATCGAGATGGGGCCTTTATACAAAGGAGTGACTCGCATGTACTGTTATTCTACTCCGAGTATATGCTGCAGGAAAATTCTTTTCCTTTTTTTTCTAATCTTCAAAAAATATATTCATTCCTAAGTGAAAGAAAAAAGTGTTTTAAAAATATTCCTTAGAAAAATGGCGTTCTGAGATGCTTGCTTCGAAGAAGAAGAAGAAGAAGAAAGGATATTGAAGAAACTAGCAACACATTCACGATGTCTTTTTAAAAGTAGTGCTTTAGTTAGAAAAAAACAAAGTAAAAGAAAAAAATATTCGTTAAACCAGAAATCTTAACTGTTTCCGAGACGAAAGGAGAAAAATTATTTAAATATAGTTTGTTCTTATTTTTCCGGAAAGAAAGAAACAAAATATTTGAGACTTTTTAAAGCTGTAATATTTATATGATAATCTTCACAATATTACGCTCGAGTGGAAGAGCTTTTATCCACCATAATATATTTTAGAAAAAGAAAGCGAAAAAAAAAAATTCTAGTATTTATCTTTTAAAATCAAAATCAAAATGGTTACACCAAGGAGCGATTGAAAAACAATTTTGTCAGTGGGGATCTTCCCCGGGGCCGGGGAGTCCTAGGTCCCCCAGTTTTTTGAGTGACAAAAATAATACTTATATATTTTTGAAAGTTTATAGTAAACTCATACCTATCATAATATGGGTTCTGGCTGGCCTCCCCAGTTTTTACCTTCTGGATCCGCCACTGAATTTTGCATTCTACGCAACTACGGAAAGGCCAAGGTGCCGCGGCGGCTCAGTGGTAGCGCGTTCCCCTCTGGTGCGTGGGGTCGCTGCTTCGATCTCACCTGGCGCCAAGTGAACTTTGTGGTGGACAAACATCATGTACGTGGGTTTCCCGTGGTTCTCCCGTCTCCGCACTTTCTTCATTCCACCATTTCGTTCATTTCTGATATTCACCGTCTCCTTTAGCCTAGCCGACATAACGTGGGACGTAAAACTCAAAGATTTTTGGGAAGGGCAGAGTGAACCCAGACATGGTGCAAATACCTTTAGCTACCTTGAAACTTCCAGTTGTCTATTTACATAAATACAAGTTCCAGAAAATAAATAATCAAGAATGTAAGTTGAATTCAAGTTAGTCTTCTCTTCCAAATTTTATCCCCTCCCTCGTATCTTAGTGTTTTGGTTACAGGCCTGACTTACAAATATGCGGCAATTTGCGATGCCATTTTTTTTTTTACCTCTTACAACGTGCCACGCTATTACAAATATAACATTTTCAATATTTGCAAATTATAATTTATTTTTTAACGTCCTACGTTTATGCACTGAGTAGGCCCGTCTCTACAGAGGGTGTGTGGGCCGGCACCCTAATTTTCACGGTAGGCTTGCATATGAACAATAATATAATTGGATCAGGCCCCCTAACTTCTACCGTGACCTCCCTACATTTTTATTCTGGCTACGGACCTGGCACTGAGGCTAAAGGCGTGTTGAACGATATGGTGTAATAGTAGGTAGTGGTAGGGAATGGAAAAATCCCGAGAAAACCTATACACACGGCTTTTGTTCACAAAGTCCACTTGACAGGAACTGGGGTCGAAAGAGGGACCTCACGCAGCAGAGGTGAGAGGTCTACCACATAATCACCGCGGCCTCCTCTATAATTTATGGTGTTCACCAATTTCGAGACGTTCGTTATTATAGACCAATAGTTTGTTAACTATTGTTGAATAATTAAGAACATGCTGAAGATATTTACTATGTATATATTAGATTATAGCAATTCATCAAAACAAAAAGGTACATTGATTTGTGTCAAGAAAAACACGAAAAACTTAAGTGGTTATCGCACGCGTTTTCTGCGGGGTTAGATTCATTATTCGAGCTACGCATATTGAGCTGTAAGTCCACGTCCTATACAGCCTCGGTAATAAATTGGACATCAAAATTAAACAAAATCAATCAACGAAAATACTACGAGAAAGGTACATTACGAAAAATGTTAATGGAAGCGTGTTTCTGCCATTCTACACAACAAACTGTATCTTTGTAAATAGATCCATTTCATAAAATTTATTCGATATTAACTTGTCACGTGTTTTCTTTGACGACACTTAAATACATTTTCTTGATGTTGAATCCTTCAAGAATTGTAAGTAAACGGGAGGAAATCCAATCCAAAGTTTTCGCATACACATTATGTCGTACGCAAACAGAGATTACCCTGTGTTAACTCCTTTGTACAAAATATTATATATACAGGGTGTCCATAAAGTAACTTGCCACCTCGTGTATCTTCGACTGGGAATATGAGAAAAAAACGCAAAAACACGTCTTTCATTGTTTTAAGAAGATACAATTGTGTGTTTTAAAAGTTCCACCCCAAAACCCTTAAATAGGGATACAGGTGTAAACTTCTCTACACTCCGGTAGTATTGATTTCTTTTTCTGATGTCGATATTTTCACAACTCTTTATTCCGACTTTTGACATAACCCACTTCGTAAAATCTTACTCTCATGGCAATACAGTATAACAACAAAATAGGCCTCCATTTCCCAAACTAGGGGCAACATTCACAGAAACCAAATTTCCACCACAATAACTCATCATTTTCTAGTTTTACAAACGTATTTACGATACTTACACCCTGCCTACAAATCACAAAAACGTAGAAAGACCACATTCACAATCCATAGATATCTAAAAGTCATCAGAGGCCTTCACTCCGAAATTTGTTTTCACTGCCAATTTAGATGTCGGCCCTAGCAAATTTAGAACTTACAGCAAAAGGTCTTTTGGCGAGCCTGTTCAGAATACTCGACCCCTTTGCCATTTGAAATGTTCAAGTTTGCCCCCATACCCCTATTTGGAGGAGAGGTCTAGGGTGGAACTTTTACAACACACAATTGCAACCCCTTAAAATAATGGCGGACGTGTATTTTCTCATATTTGCAGTCGTTTCGCAGATAAACGGGGTGGCAACGGACTTTACGGACACGAAATATGAAACTCATAATTTTGGATGGGGTCAACATAGCGACTTCAACTTTTGGCATAATATTCCTTTTCTCAAGAGCTTTGCAACGATATATTTACTCGACCCCTTTTGCCATATGACATTTTGATGTTGACCCTCGTACCCCTATATGAGGTTGTCTGGGATTGATCTTTTATAGCTCAAAACTCAAGCCTCTGACAATAATGACGGACGTGTTTCTGCGTTTTCTCATATTCACAGTCGTTTCGAAGGTACATGTGATGTCAACGGACTTTATTGACACCCTGTATAAAAATGAAAGTCACTAAGTGTGTGACTTTGTATCTCTTGACTCACCCGACCGATTTCGATCAGATTTTCAACATATACGAGGTTTGGGCATGGAATGTTTTTTATAATTTTATTTCCACGGTGGAGGACATATATAAAAATGAATAGAACTTAATAATGTCGTTTTAAATAAATAACAAAATTCTCTAATACATGTAGAAATGGCTTGTTGCTTTATGCAGTTGAGCTTTTGACGTCATTAATCAGGTTGTTTCCGAACACAGACTTTTATTGTGTTTGAAGAATGCGTTTGTAATCATGGTCTCAGATGTTTGTGTGCAATGGGAAGTCTCCAGAGGCCACGGATTCCATTAATTGATTGTTAAACTTTTTTTTAACATCCTTAGAACACTCTTCTACGTCTTTTCGTGCCAATACCAATCTCGTTTCCGTGAAATACCAAATGTGCTCTGGACTCTTTTTTTGAAACCACCAAACACGTGGTTTCTCCTTCGATTTCTATTCTCCTACAATCACTTCTATTTCTTTCTTTCTTCTTATCATTTTCTTTCTTTTCGTTCTTTCCCACTTCTTTTACACACTATTTCTTTGTTTTTTCCTTTTGCCACTAGCTTTTTCTTTTAAATACAGGGTGTTTCAAAACAACAGCGACAACTTTTGGGAAGTGATTCCTGTCACCATGATAAGATAGCAAAAATAGTAGGAAATAGAAAAAAAAATACTTTTTTAATGAGAAATTTCCCATCTCTGATATTCGGTGTTAATTCCACATAAAGCTATGAGAGATCTCATTCAAGCCTTAAAAATGTACTGATAAGAATGTTTAAATGTATTTTGACATACAATGGAACATCGATAGGAATAGATAAAAGTTCGAGTTATCGAGTTTTCGGAGTAATCACGGTTCGAGTTATCAAAGGTGGCTACAACAAAAATTCGAGATACCGAGGTTCCGCATTCCTCATGAAAAGTGATTATATAACCTCTATAACTCGAAGTGTATATTAACTAAATAACTCAAAGTTTTATTTATTCAACCTCTATAACTCGAAGTTTTATTCATTCAACCTCTATAGCTCGAAGTTCTATTTATTCAACCTCTATAACTCGAAGTTTTATTCATTCAACCTTTATAAGTCGAAGTTTTATTCATTCAACCTCTATAACTCGAAGTTTTATTCATTCATCCTCTATAACTCGAAGTTTTATTCATTCAACCTCTATAAGTCGAAGTTTTATTCATTCAACCTCTATAAGTCGAAGTTTTATTCATTCAACCTCTATAACTCGAAGTTTTATTCATTCAACCTCTATAACTCAAACTTTTATTCATTCAACCTCTACAACTCGAAGTTTTATTCATTCAACCTCTATAACTCGAAGTTTTATTCATTCAACCTTTATAACTCGAAGTTTTATTCATTCATCCTCTATAACTCGAAGTTTTATTCATTCAACCTCTATAACTCGAAGTTTTATTCATGCAACCTCTATAAGTCGAAGTTTTATTCATTCAACCTCTATAACTCGAAGTTTATTCATTCAACCTCTAGAACTCGAAGGTTTATTTATTCAACCTCTAGAACTTGATTTTGTAAAAGTTCGTTAAGTTAAATAAAATGACTGGTAAAAATAAAATAATAGACATGAATAAAAGATAATTACAGTACACGTTAGCAGCAATGGCAGGATTAGCAACAATGACAATTACGTAAAAACATAGAGATCACATCAAGGGAAGTTTGAATTATAGAGGTAAGTTTCGATTTGTAGAGGTTTGCAGATATGGAAGTTCGAGTTACTTGAGGTTTTTAAATGTGATTATGAAACCTTTAAAATTTGATTTATCGAAGTTGTAGTTTTTAAACATTCGATTTACAGAGGTAATTTTAACACTGAGTGTTATGGAGAGTTCAAGGAATGTCAAAAATTCTAGTTATCGAGGTCCAACTGTATTTGGTCTGCGGCTTTATTGTAGTAGGTCTCAGTTTATTTCTCGGTGGTAAGTCATATATTTTCGGAGTCAAACTAACAAATCTGCTTTCCATGTGCCCTCGTACCTCATGAGTGAAGTGTACTTATGCCATCTGGCACATACTCACTTTCATCTAACATAGAATCTAGTTTATGATAAACTACAAAGTTTTGATGAACTGAATATTACAACGTGATTTAAGCGTGCGGGAATCACCTGCTACATACATAGAAGAAGTACCTGCTGTTCCACTATTGTACATCGTTCATTGCGCTTTAACAACATATGGAATCTTTCTATTTAAATAGAAATAAAAAGAGGGTTTAGGTCTGAATAGCCAGACCTTTTTCTGTTGCTGTTAGGTATTGTTGGAGCTTCTAAAGCCAATGAGAATGTTGAATGGAAGATTCCCCTTGCAGTATGTGGCTGTCCAACTTAACAGTGGAAGTGTTGCCAAATGTAAAACTGAAATATCTGCTTGTGTTTGCTGTTTCTATGTACTCCTCGTTTATGCTTATGTAATCAGGGTCGGCCGTCAGCAATTTGCCGTCCCTCGTAGTGGCATCATTTTCAGGCCCCCTTTCTCTAGAAAGAACAAATCTTAGAAGCCACAATTTTAACTATGTTACCCCATCATTAACAGCGAAGGACAAGGAAAGTGCACTCGCACTGTCAGAAATACCCAAACACTACAAATACAATCTCGATGGGTCTATTAAAAATAATATTCTTATAGATATACCACATTGACTTGATCCCTAGTCTTCTGTTGCAAGCGCTGCTATCGGCTGAAGGAATTCCACTCGCTTTCTCTCGCTTAGTAACAACTGAACCCTTATTGGCTCAACGCGTGGGTGTCTGAGGGTGTGAGCGTTAGTTCGCATTTTTGCCACGGCTCAAGACATTTTGGCAGCACAATAGTATTATGTTAGTGAAGGATAAAGCAAACACACCTGCAAAGGAAATATGGTAATCCTTTTTATAGAATTCAATATCGAGCTACAATCTCAATATATCAGTTTGCAACTCCAGTGTAACTAGCTCTTTTATCTTTATTTCTTGATTTTCCTTCTACATCTGTTGAAAAAAACTCATTTTCACATTCAGTGATAAGGAACTTGTTTGTGACAAAGGCAAGACTAATTATCATATCAAAACTGTGATAACTAAATAAATGAAACAGGTGTTTGCTACTGTTTGAGAATTGAGTTGTATTTGACAACAATCAAGCAATTCATGCTGGAATTTGTTGGGCCACCTGTTTTAGCACTGACAATGTGACCTTAAACTAATGCAACCTAAACATGATTTATGAATATAGTATTCAAATAGAAGGTCAAGTTATTAAATTTAATTACCATTGTCATAAAGACTGTTCCCAGCAAGAAATATTTATTTTAAATAATATAGCTATGACAGATTTTGCTGCCCTAGACACTTACCGTCCATGCAAATTCATGTATCGCAGAGTATTCATATATGCTAGAGTCGACCATGGATATACCTAGGTAGCTAATAGAACTAGTACTAGTTTGTTGGCGTTCATACTCTAGCAGAGTACAACGTGTTAACACAAAATAGTTTTAATTTTAATGATTTTTTTTATAAAAATCTCCGACTCAAAATAACATTTTATTTGAAATGCCAAATGATACATTTATATACGAAATATTTCCTACATAAACATCAAATAGGTGCCGGTACGCCATACATTTGCATAATGTCAGAAAAGAAAGTATTGCTTATGGGAGTCGTCCAGGTAAATTGGGACATTGTTACTTTTGAGTAACATTACAAATCAAGGACTGGAAATTGCTTTTATTTCTCGAAATACTCCGTTCTTATACCGGCAATCACCTTCTCATCTTTTCTATTCTCTTCGGAGTAAACTATCAAAATTTGTTAAAATATATGTTTATTTATTTTAAGTGAAGAGTCCAAATATCAAATTCCATGTCTCTAACCTTAAGAAATTCCGAGATATAGACATTATACAATAGTTGCAACATTCATTCCCTCCTCCTTTCCACGTCGAGTTTCCAAAAAATCCTCCTTAGTGGTACCTTACGTCATAAATCCAATGAACTATTCAAATTTCAAGTTTCTAGTTTAAGAGGCTTGATCACTGCGAAATTAAAATACCGCTAATTTTACAGTAATTATGTAATATCTTCAGATAGATAAACGATAATCAAAATACGGAACAAGAGCACGCAAGACAATATTATTTTGCATGAGGTACCGTTATCACGGGTCACCTAGTAGCTTTCCGTTTGAAACCATTTAGAAATGCGAAAATAAATGCCGATTTTCTAAAAGGCTGGAAATCGAAAGCAGATAAGTGAGTCGTGATAACGACATTTCATGTAAAATAATGTTGTCAGGCGAGCTCTTGTTCCACTTTTCGATTATCTTTTATCTAATTGAAGATATCACCTAATTACTGTAAAATTACCGGTATTTTAATTTCGCCGTGAAGAGCCTTCTTAATCAGGCTTAGCCTGTGTGTTGATCGGTCAGTCAGAATTTCTTTTATACACAGAGGTTTAATCAAGGACTTGTTTGTACGGTTGGGATCACTGCCAAATGAAAAATCCAAAATGGAACCGAGCAACTCTGTATGTCGTAGACTTTTGCCATATGCTGGTAATTGTGAACCATGTGGGTTCTCGAAAGAATCATAAGAGAGGGTACGTTGGGCGACCGGGAGGGGAGAGGAGGCTGAGTAGAAATACAGGTTGCGTGTGTATAAGACCCAAATGAAGTAAGAAGAGGGACGTTTTGAATAAAAGCTTGTTTCATCCCCCCGTCCTTCTGGCAACCCCACTCGTCCCAGAACATCAACTCGCTACCAACTTTGGTGATATATATCGAAGGTTCTCCTTCCATCAACATCAACCTCTTGTGTCCATTCTTTCTTTCATCTTTGTGCATGTGTGTGTGTGTGTGTGTGTGTGTGAATGTTCGGTGGTCTTTATGGACAGGAACGACGTTAACACCCAAACTCTTTCACGAAGAATTGGGTCCGCACGTGGCGATAATCAGCACTGAAACCGAACACCAGTTCTTCATACAGGAGAGAAAACTGTCGCGTGCTGCTAACAAGAAAAGTGTACATTTTGTGTGAACGACACAAGGCCTTTGTAACGTTACACAGGAAATGTTACTTACGCCAATTAACACTACACAGAACAGGGGTGTTCATCTAGAGGACATTTCCAACCATTTTTTCTTTCATATTATATTGCGTTTCTCCTTTATTTTTCAAATAAAGTCATAATATGTTCAGTTTATTTATTTAACAATATAAGGAATGTATTATCTAACAAGTGAAATACGTATAGTCGAAAAAATCACCTTTAATTTATTTTTTCTATCCAAGAATGAACTTTAATTGCTATTTATTGCATTTTTGTTATACCAATGTACTTATTTAGATCGTACATAACTTTCGAACCAAAAGGTTGTGCATCATAATATTTTGCATGCACCTAAAGCAGATCAAGACCTCCCACCTAAGTTTGATTCATATTAGATGAGTATGGTTGAATATTTTTTTTTTCGGAAATATTACCCAAAAATTTGACTGCCCATAACTCGGGAATCAAAAACCTACACAACATAATATGAATTTCACATATTTATGAACAGGATGATGCCTACCACCATATTAAGTTTGATGCCGGTAGGATGAGTTTACTCTGTATGACTTCTTGGGAATAATACAGTTTCCTGGGTTAGCTATTTTCAGAAATTGTACACATGGAACATACATATTAGTGTACTCATCTTGACGAAAGCAAGTGATCGATACCGGAGTTGGTCACTTTTGGTACACGATAGCTAATACAGTTTCCGGTGGTGGGGTGTTTCAAGCGATTGCACACATGCAACATAGGGTAGGAGCGGGGGATTGGGAGGTATGTGTTTGTCACCATTTTTTCCTCACAGGTTATAGGAATTTTTCTAGTTTTTAAGAACTAATTGATGTCGCAGGTTCTTTACTTTTTCGGCATCGACATCTTTACTTTTGACGCTGTAACATTTTTATTGTTGCTGGTCTGTCTTCTATCCAATTACCTCCAAGAGTGCAAAATGATTAAAGCTATTGCCGGTGCACATAAACCAGTGGAGGTAATTAGGTGTAACTGAAGAAAACTCAAGCTTTTATTTGCTTTATATAACTTGTATTCTACTTAAAAACCAATAGTTTTATGTGGCCTACGCAAAATAAGGAGTAACTTATTTCTAAATCTCAAAGATATTTGATTTTTTTTTCAAGTCTTCAAGTTATTGTTTATAAAACAGTATTGTTCTGTGAACTTAATCCAAAATGTATCACATAAGAGAAAAACTATAAACGGTCAAAACTTTGGCCGAAAACGAAAAAAAAAAATGTAGAAAAACCACGAGAACAGGCCCTGACATTCAGACAAACATAGGAGAATATTATAAGACTAACGGTAAATAAATTAAACTACTACAATAGAATATGTATTGGAATTCTGGATTGATAGCAGGTCCTATTTACAGCATCAGCATTATTGGCATACGCAACGGTCACTTTTGTGGAGTACACACTCCACAAAAGACAAAGATAGCATAGCATTCGCACAACATCTAAATGAATTCTAAGCAAAAAAAAAGTTCACTTAAAACATTTCACCCATTTACCCCCGCATAATGAGCCCAATTACCCCGTGGGAGTAATTGGGAGTTACAAATTTTAACAAAATTTTAACAGCCTCACAGTGAGGATTCAAGGTTGCTGTTCTTCATGGCACCATCCTTTTAAGCATCAGTAAAAAATTGACTAAAAACATTAACAGATGTGCAATTTATTGTGACTCCAACCAAATCACACTCGGTTTCAAATATGTCATTTCTCAACCATGTCAGCGTTTGGTTTTTTGTCATTATTGCAACTTCTTAAAATTCTTCTAAGCTTTTTTCATGAACATCTACCCACCCAAAATTTGGGTGTAATTAAATTCTACTAAAATATACTGAAATGCAAAATATTAAAAAAAAAAAAGTTTTCCGCCTTATTACCCCCTGCATTCAATTCCCCGCTTCTACCCATATATCAATCAACTCAACTTGATACATGAAAGTGATCGGTACCGGAATCGGTTACTTTCAGTCAACCACTTTCGTTACGTGGTATCTAATACAGTTTCAGGGGTGGGGCGTTACCAGCGATTACATACATGCAACATTAAAATCAATCAACTACTCTTGACGAAAGATAGCGATCGGTACCGGAATTAGTCACTTTCCGTCTACTACTTTTGGGACAAGGTATTTAATTCAGTTTCGAAGGGTGGGGTGTTCCCAGCGATTGGCTGGAAGTGACTAATCCCGATATCTACCTCTTTCCTTCGTGAAGACGAATTGATATATACATATATATCGCATGTGTGCAATCGCTGGAAATACCCTACCTCCAAAAACTGTATTAGGTACCGTGGTTGTTGACCCAAAGTGACCAATTCCGGTACCGATCGCTTTCTTTCGTCAAGACAAGCTGATTGATATGTAGCATGTGTGCAATCGCTAGAAATACTCCAATCTCGGAAACTATTATTCCCGATATTTTCACATCGATTCAAAATCTAACCATCCATAACTCGTAAATCAAAGACCTTCATAATAGATAAAATTTATACGTTTATATGGCAGGTAAAGATCTACCATCAAAGCAGGTTTGGATCGGATCGGATGAGTTTGATTGAACTTGTACGAAATAGATGATCCCGATCAGATTAGTTTGATTGGCCATGTATGATATAGATGTTCTCGATGGGATAAATCTGACTGAACGTGTACGATATAATAATCTCGATCGGATGACTGATTGAACTTGTAGGACATAGCTGATCCCAATCGAATCAGTTTGATTGAATTTGTACGATATAGATGATCACGATCAGATAAGTTTGATTGAATTTGTACGATATACAGATCCCAATCGGATGACTTTGATTGAACTTTACGATATAGATGATCCCAATGGGATGACTGATTAAACTTGTAGGATATAGGTGATCCCAATCGAATCAGTTTGATTCAATTTGTACGATATAGATGGTTACGATGGGATGAGTTTGATTGAACTTGTACGATATACATGATACCAATCGGATGACTTTGATTGAACTTTACGATATAGATGATCCCGATTGGATGAGTTTGATTGAACTTTTATGATGTTGATGATCACAATCGGATGGGTTTTGTTGAACTTGTACGATTAAGGTGATCCCGATGGTTTTCACGTTGATCAAGATACCATGAAGCGGTTTTCTTACAATGAATTATGCGTCTACATTTCATCTCTTGCCCTTAGCTCTTTACTAAAACCGGAAATGCTAGAAATCCACTAGAACGTTTGGTTTCAACGTTGATCTACAGAAAGCAATAACGAGCCGAGCGTTCTAGGAATAGATATAATCTCTTAACCTGCTATTTAATCCGGAAGTGGAATAAATCAACCACCTTCGGTTTAAACGTTGATTGTTACAGAGTAACTGAAAATACAAGAATACAACTGGACGAAGAAAGATGGAAATGACGAAGAAATTTTAGAACTTCTTATCAATACTACAAGGGAGAAAGAAGATGTAAGCAGCAGAATTAGGAGCGGTGGGACAAAGTAGAGAGAAGCGACAGGAGTATTGTGTGATCATAGGGTACCACTACCCCTTAAGGGAAAAGTTTACAAAACAGTAGTGAAATCTACTCTGAATACCTGGCGAAGAAGAAACTGTTGGACGACGAAGATACTATTGCAAGGATGAAGATACAGCGGTAAAATTGTGGAGAGACGCGGAATGACAAAATTAAAAATAAAGGGACAATGAAGATAAGATCAGAAGTAAAGAAACTTAAAGAAAATAAGACTTCGTACTTTGGACACGTAAGAAGAAAACCTTCGGAATACGCAGATCACTGAGTGGATACTATAGAACTGAATGGGAAACTAGTGCGAAGCAGACCACAAAAGAGATGGGAGATTATGTGAAGAACGACGATATGGTGCAGTGTGATGTCACAGTGGATATGACAAAATATAGAAACAGGTGGAGGACAACGATTCGAGAAGCCGATTCCTACTAACTAGGAAAAAGATTTAGAAGATGATTAAGCAAAATTGTAATCGAAACACAAACTAATTACAACTTTCTTACAATGCTGTCTATAATCTTTATAATAAATTAACTAGAAATGTTACTGTTACGGAAGTATATCACTTCCTTCTTCAGACTACTTGCGAAACTTTAACATTTCTAGTTAATTTATAATAAAGATTATAGGCAGACTTGTAAGAAAGTTGTAATTAGTTTGTGTTTAAGATGGACACAAGGCCTTTTTTTAACATAATATCCATGTAATCGAAAATACAACAATACGAGTGGACGAAGAGGGAGTGGTAAGGACAAAGTAAGTACTTAGGATCAATACTACAGGAAAATACAGAAATAGAAATGAAATCTGTAAGTTTTACGTCCCACGCTTATGCCGGTTAGGCTAAAGGAGACGGTGATAATGAGAGATGAGTGAAACGGTGGAATGAAGAAAGTGGGAGGAAACGGGAGAACCCCGAGAAAACCCACGAGCACGGTGTTTGTCCACCACAAAGTCCACATGGCGCGAGCTGAGATCGAACCAGGGACAACACAGAAATAGAAGAATATCTAAACAGCAAAATAAGCAACTATTGGACAAAATACAGAGGAGTGGCATGAATATTGTTCCTCGGTGTGAGTAGAAAAAAAAATATTGGATAATAGTAGTAAAATTTATCATATTGTACGAAGTGGAATCAACGGTGCCGACTTTCCAAAATTTATGTGGGTGCATATCAATGGCGGAACACGTTAGCCTATGTTTTCAGGAAAGTCTCGATATTTGATTGACTTATTTTTAGTTAAAATCTTTTATGAACAGTGTCAAAAAGGGCTGCCGTGATAAAGTGAAATATACCGGTACTATAAGGATAAGTTGAGCCTGTCCTATCTCAGTCAGTAACGCGGCTGACTCAAAAGCAAAAGAAAAACGGGCTTAAACCCGAGTACAAACTAAAAATCTTGTGTGGGTGCCGGAGCGCCCACGTAGTCGGCGCGCATGAGTGGAATGTTGGACCGCAAAGAAGAGAGAAGAGAAGTAACGTGTGGGGGCAATAAATATGCTGCGGAAGGATGAGAAGTGACGCGGAAGGATAAAATTAAGAATGAAGTGATCCGATGAACAGTGAAGATGAGATCAGTAGTAGAAAAAATGCAAGAAAGTAGGCTGCAATGATTTCGGCATGCAAAAGGAAGACCTTCGGAATACCTACCTTACCAAGTAGATACTATAGAACTGAATCGGAAACGAGCACAATTCTAACGAAAGAAGAACCGGAGAGATTGAGTGAAGAACGATATGTAGGGATGCGCACGAGACGAGTCGAGACAGGATTTTTCTGACAAAATTCGAGTCGAGACACGGCTGTTCCAATAGAGAAATATACGTTTTTCGAGTCAAGACATCACTTTTACAACACATTTTCGCGACGAGACAGCCACAAATCTTGTCTCGTGCGCATCCCTAACGATATGGTGCAGAGTGGTGTCACAGCGGACATGACACAATATAGAAACAGGTAGAGAACGGTGATTCGAAAAGCTGACTCCAAATAGCACGGAAAAAGGTTTATAAAAAGAAGAAGAGTTTGAACAGAAGTCACTAAGACATTAGTGCTGTATCGCCGGACCAATTTGAAAACAAAACAAAAAAAAAGCACCACACTGTTAAAAATGATTTATTCAAAAATGAATACATTTTACTACTCAAAAAAATTGAGTAAATTAGTCTCAATTTTGAGGAGAAAATAACTCAAAAAATGAGAATGAGGAAATTTAGTTGCATATTTGAGTCAGAGACTGTTTCTCAAAAACGAGTAATAATGTAGTCTTAAAAAATATTGTTTTCTGATATAAATATATCATTGAATATCGTGAGATATAAAAGACAGTTTGCAAATGCAAGACTATGGAAAACAAGTACGAACAAGCTAACATAAGAGCACAAAAGTCCTTTAAAATCCTGAACTATATGTTCTCATTCTGGCTGATGGAGGAACTACTTAGCGGATGGATAAAGAGAAAGTTAAAAAGCAAGATGGATGGTTGTTTACGAATCATAGAGGATTTCGCAGGTAAGTACTGCTAGCAACATGAATTTAGTTTTAAGTGTGAATGCAACATTGCTTGTGTGCGATCATTGTAATCGATTAACGGTTAATCACGACAATCCATTATTTTCCTTCGAAAATCATGAGTAATGCTTCTAGGTACTGGTTCTCAGATAGAATGCCCGGAAGCCTCACTCTATGCTTCTGGGCATTCTATATCTTAGACAAAGTTGTTGTGTTAATGATATGCGACTTTCCAATATATTCAGTAAATTGTTTACTTTTTTTTTTTTTTTTTTTGGTGAATTGGGGCGTGCAGGTTTACTTTTGGCGCTGCACTCTAAATAACTGTTGGAAAAATACAATTCTTTTAATAATTTCCTCCTTATTGTCTCCTAAAAGATTTGTGGTGGGTGACATGAAAAAAACTCCCTTGCGGGAAGGTTCTAGATTACTGGTCCCCCATGTAGTTTAGTAGCTGGGTTGGTTTTTTTCTCTACTAAAGTTTATACATTTAATCTACACAGTATTGCCGAGCGAGCGTTAGCGAGTGAAGGCGGGTTAGAGCCCCGTAGGGCACGTTGTTTTCTGTCTTTATTATTGCTCAATGGGAAGGGGGACCAGTGATCTAGAACCTTGCCCTCACTTGCAGGACCGTATCCACGCGGGGTGTCGGGCTCCTAAATTTTTACTGCCTGCCTAAAATGTTCACGGTAGGCTTGCAAATGAACTATAATATGGTTGGATTCCCCCCCCCCTACATTTTTGGGCTGGCTACCGGCCTGCTCACTTGCACAGATAAAATTTCAAGGGACCACCACAAGTATTAGCTAAAAAATTGCAATTCCTTTACGATTGCCATATAAATACGGATTCCGTATCTGTTGCATAAAAGCTACAATGTAAAAAAAAAACACAGGGATTACTCGAGCAGACTGTTCTATCAAGTTTTGACACATTTCTTACATTCTCAGGTTGGGTTAAAGTTCTTTTTTTTTTTTTTTTTTTTTTTTAGCAGCACTGAATAAGAAGCTCCAGTACTACATACAGATTAACTTCAGAAGGGCTCGATGTAAATACAGTGTGGACGTATGGCATAAACACGAACGAACTTGTGCTAGGTGGCAATAAAAAGCATGAATGCTATCTAACCGAGTCAGTGCAGGACGAACCTGGTGGCACTGTTCGTAGGTTTCTTTAAGAAAATTTCCCTCGACTGACAAAAACTTTTCACTTTATCAAATTTTCCGTTGTTTGTTGAGTGTCCAATACGTATGACAGAAGTTATGTAATAATTATAATTTAGCTATATTAAGGGAACTACCACCAGTGGCGTCATTTAGGGGGCAGGGAGAGGTAATTGCACCCCCTGAGATTGAGATTTATGTAGATTTTTTGAGTAGAATAGTAGTCAGTGAAAAATGGAAAATTTTCTTATATCAAGGGGTCTTGCCCTCCCACAAGCAAAATCTGAAATGACGCTTCTGCTACCAACCACATTTGTTTTATTCATTTACTTTTTCCTTCTATTTTTACGTTTTTTTTTCTTTTTTCAAAAGTATACACACAGCCAACAAAATGAAATATAGTGAAATCTTTCAGTTTAACATCCCATGATTATGTCTTTAGGTTAAGGGAGACGATGATTAAAGCAAGTGAATGATGATGGAAGAATGAGAAAGTGGGAGGAAACGGGAGTACCTCGACAAAATCCACGAACACAATGTTGTTTATCACAAGCTTGCTTGGGTGAAAATCGTGCCAAGGAAACCATGCACCTGAGGTAAGCGCTCCCCACTGAGCCACCGTGCACCCCACTAGCTAACAATGGGTGCAAATTATGCTACTTGCAGCACACACAAACTATTGTAATTGTATTGGTTTATTTCTGAATAACAAAGAACAATTTAAGTAGTGATGTTCGTTAATCAGTCAACTAGAGAATTCCCCCTGAATTTTTCACGTTTTATCGAAAAATTCCCTTTTTTTCTTTTTGCTAAATTTACCTATCAAATTTCCCTAGACTAGGGAACTTTCCCTCAAACTACGAACACTACGCTGGCTGTTTCAGCTGAATTACTTATTGTTTAACACGGGTGTTGGTTTCGTTACTCATTGGGAAGTGTTGGAGCCTGAAAAATGAAGGTATGCGAGTTGCACAGAAGGTTAGTTTTTTCGAGTTTCATGTCAATTCCTTCATTGTACCTATTTTTGTATTATTATTCATACGTCTCATCCATCACTGTCTCCCTTTACCGTCTGGTTAGATTCTTTGGCTTGGTGCAGTTCAACCTGGTTAATGTCTTGTCCGTACAATGCTGGGACTTTATACTGGTACATTTCAGTCAGGATATGAATCTGACAGTACAGTGCTTTTGAATCCGTCTTACCAAGGGCCGAGGTGGTGCATAGTGTTCTTCGTTCGATCCCAACTTCCGCCAAGTGAACTTTGTAGTAGACAAACACCGTGTGCGTGGGTTTTCTCGGAGTTCTCCCGTTTCCTCCCACTTCTTCATTCCCCCATTTCCTTTATTTCCAAATTAATATAAAACTAAATGTTATTAGGTAAAAATTTATCATACTAATTTCGGGAATATCTGACTTATTAGTTGTACGTACAACCAGTAACAGCACGATCTGCCTGGTTTTATCATAGTTTACTTTGCCTGAACAAGAGTCTAATTGCTACTTCACATTATTCATGTATGCGCATTTCTAACATTGCAGTAAAACATTATGACAATGAACTACTTTGGAACTTCATGACTAGAAAAAGGTAAAATATATTATTTAATAGAATATATTTGTATAACAATTAAATCTTTATATTTCAGATGGATGCTGAATTTAAAAATTTGTTCGGCGCGACAGAGTCTGTTTTCAATGTCATCTGTTTGGCAGTGATAATTTTCTTTAAGGTTTCGCTAGAGAAAGTTCTTGGTGAGTAAGATCAAGTTTTCGTGTATATTTATCATATTTCAGGTTGCATGTATAAATATGTACACAAGAGTCTATTTGTCATCAACACAACCCTACTTCTGGCAAAGCACCCATTTGTTTTTTTTCTTTCTTTACGTTATCTTTTTATAGTGTCTATTCACAAACATTGTTTTATTGTTATCATTCAATCGCAGCAAATAGTAGCTTTTATATGCTTTACTTTGAAAAGTAAAAATAAGTCAGTATTTTGAAACACGTAATACCTTTTAAATAAACGTACATGAACTCAAAATTGCACATCTTTGGCTTATTATCTTCACGTCTTAAGACAGTGATGGGCAAAGCATGGCCCGCGGATTAGATGTAGCTCCTTAAACGTTTCCACCCAGCCCACGACGTGATTCATTACTTGACGAATATAACTTCACTTCTGAGAATCAGTGGATTATACTTCCAGCCAAATTATGAGAAATGTTTAAAAATGCATTCACAATACCATTTATCACATTCCCCTTCATGATCTTTCGAGTATTAATAGAGCTTGGTTTTACAAGTGATACAATCACTGTTGTTGTTGTTTTTTTTTTTAATTATATTGCCCCACCTATATTTTTTTTTCGTTTTTCTTTAGCCTGCGGCCCAAAATGTTTCCCCATCATAGTTTCATAATTACAGAGTTAATACATTTACTTTCCAGGTTATATGTTTTGGAAATATCTTAATAGAAGGATGGTTTTATAAATAATTTGATTTGCATACTAATGGATGGTTCTAACGTCATCTGTATATGTAGCAGGGTTGGCAAAAACCATGGCTTCTATTGAAAAAAAAACGGTTTTTTTTGGTTTAAACCAGTTTTTTTTTTGGTTTAAACCAGGTTTATTTGGTTTAAATAATTTGCTCTATATATTCATATCATATATGGACAGAAATAAGTTTGTTTCGTCTTGATGTTATTATGCAACAGTCGGGTTATGCTGGAAGGGGTCACAATAAGCTTAAAGCGGAATAAAAACTGCTTCTCGAGTTACATCCGAGAAAAATTGTCCTCCATTTGAACTCGGAACCAGGACTAATTGGCCACAAATGCGATACGTCTGCCGACTCACTCACGAAGGAATCCTGATAAAAATACGTTGTACTGATCTTTACATGCTTCTTAATATAGCTCTCAAGAGTCATTTCAGAAGGACAAAAAGATAAACAGTGCACAAGTGAAACCATTATACTGAATTACATATGGACAATTTCAAAGTACTACGGAGTACAGACGAACTAATTTAATTCAAGTTAGTTAACAACGACTTTTATTGGTCCAAATTAAAGAAATACAACGACTTAATTTGCATATCACAAAGATACGAATTATTTGAGTCCACTTTGGCTCAGACTCATTTATACATAAATAGATATCGAAGATACTTCTCATTTCACTAAATGCCTCTCGTGGGGTCTGTATGACCCTCCTTCCCCCCCCCCCCACACACACACACAAAGTACGGCATTTCGATGTATTTTATCAATAGTAAACAAAACAATATTTAGAATGTTTCTTTGATTGCAATTACATAACAATAATAACTACAAAAAAATCACAAAACAAACATTTATAAACTTACATAAAAAAAAGTTGCTTTTGTAGTATAATCTTTTTGAGTAATGAATGGGGAATTTAGGTTTGAATATAATACGAATAATATACGGGAGTGAAACGTGATAACCCACAAATGTGTGTTCATCAAGATTTTACAAACACTTACACTTTTACGAACATTTTCGTTTTTTGGTTTAAACCAGTTGGTTTTTTTTTTTGAAAAAACCAGCTGCTTTAAACATTGGTTTAAACCAGCCAACCCTGATATGTAGTCATTAAGTTTCCTTTCTATGAATAAAGAATCTGTATTCTCAAGCAGTGGCGTAACTAACAGGCTCCCGGTATTTAAGTTTCGGAGTATAACTTTATAATGTTTGGATGTTAAAAGCACTTTGCAGAGTTCCTCCGTGGCTAAGCGGTTAGCGTACGCGCTCTTGGCGCGGGAGACCCGGGTTCGATTCCCGGCGGGAGCTCATGTGGTTCGGATTCCACGTTAATCAGTAGGTCCACGTCTCACATAGCCTCGCTGCTGAAAGGGACGCTAAACTGAAATTCAACACTTTCAAAAGCACTTTGCAGGTTTCATATTACTGCAAGAGTACTCTACTTAGAGGAAAAAGAAATCACGGAACCAGCTATAATAGATTTAGTGAATTCTACTCGGAAAATGTATCGCCTTTTGTTGCAACAACTAACAAGTTTCCGATAAGTAGTGAAGAAACAATTTAGTGAAATTTTAACTTGGAATTAATTAGCCAATTATTTAGTCGTAGATAACTTCCTATGTTAGTAGTGTTCTGGATTTGTGTACTTCTTTGCAACTGTATCTCACTGTGCCTCTGACGAAGCCAATCCTGAGCGATCATTCAGTACACTAAAAGCCATCAAACTTTATATTCGTAGAACAAGGTCGAAGATGAAATTGAGCTCAGCCCCGTAACTTGGGCTTTTTCTTGGAAGACCAAACATTAATTAGACCTCCTAAAATACGTCAAGTTGAGGCTCCCTAGAATAATGATGACATTTGAAGTGAAATCCTTACTAAACGTGTTCGATACTTCTTGGGACGCCAGTTGATGGTTTACTAAAGTAAGATCCAGATTACATATATGCTACATCTTAAAGGAATGTATTTCGTTCAGATAGTGGGGCAGCAGAAACATCTTAAATTATTTGCAATGCTTTTGAAAATAGTACGGTGCTTCACAAGTTAACTAAATGAGACAATATGTTGAAAGCCTTACTAAATATATATTTTGTCTGGGGCTCTAATAGGACACATTTTACTGAATGAGGCTCGGAACACATTTTCGTTTCATTTTTTCTTTTCTTTTTTTTTTTTTTTTCCTGTTATGTGGTAAACCTATTCCAAGCTTTATTTATAAGTTCCTGTTCATATCACATCATACAAAGCAACAAAGTTTTAACTCAAATGAATCCTATCAAACAACTGGAAGCTTAATTGGGGGGGGGGCAGTTTCCCCATTCCCCCGCAAAAGTTACGGCATTGGTTGAGCCCTTTGCCAATCCTGAGCACTGAAAGCGAAGAATGGCACCACGTTGATATTGAGAAAGTAGTCAGCGAATTACTTAAAAAAAAAAAAAAAAAACGCCGGTTTAGAAATATGTGAGCAAGTTCCACAAGTTTTGACGAGTTTTCATATGTTAGTTGTAATGTGAACGTTAGGAAGAAATTATTTCTGCTCTTGCCTTTGAGGTGAGCGGTCCCAGGTTCGACTCCTGGTGGGGACACTCGGCCGAAAGAGTGTAACAGCTTTTTCAGACCTGCCATCTTGAGTGAAGTCCTTCTTGGGTTTCGTTCATTCATACTATTCAAATGCCGGGATGGAGGTACCTAATATAATGGTCCCAGGCTGCTTCCTTCCTTTCCTAATCCTTTCTTCCTTCCCTTTCATCGTACAGTGGGCTCGCTAAGGGACGTCATCCTTCATACGGGATGGGCTAACGTGGCCTTAGATGCCGACAGCCCAGAAATCTAATTCCTAATTCCTAGAAATTATTTCTTTTAAGAAACTTTTTAGTCCCATGTAATTGCTTAATAATAATAATAATAATGTGCAATTTTTGTATATTAGCAAGTAGTGTCTGACTAGATGGAAAACTAACTCTACTACTGTATAAATTGTACGTGTGCCATGAACGTAGAAACAGGAAGAGCCCTTTTGACATTTTCGCGGATGGAGGGGGGCATGCATTCTTAGTTACGCTACTGTTCTCAAAGCATTCTAGTAATTTATTTAACAATTGCTAAAAAAGTAGAAATCGAATAACGGTGAAATTGTATATAACTTAGAATTTGTGGTGTGATTCATTGTTTCTTTCTTTCTTTCTTTCTTTTTTTTTTCCTGGAAGGGAAACAGTGAAGGGAACTGATCAGAGGATTTTACTTATGTTGGTGACTCATAGCCTTTCTTAAAACTGTTCGACTTTGATTAAATGTATTAAGTGTGGCAGAACAAGCATTGATTCAGGAAGCTCCGCTAAAAGACGCCACTTATGTTTTTTTTTTTCGTCACACATAAGCAGAAATGACTAATTTTCAGGTTTATTGTTTCCTTGTCTTGCATAGATGAAACAGATCGAAATGGTTTTGGTTACCTTTTAATTTCCTTATTTTTATAATCTTATTTCAATTGATATTAATCCTTCCAGAACGTGACAACCCTACTATTATTAGACGAGTCAGGTCTTAAGTCTTTCATTTGATGTTTATTAGGATCACGCAAGTGGGATATATATAATATTGTAATGTTAGTACCATAGGTGTTCATTTTACTCCGACCTCACTTACCTTCATTCTCACAGTGAATTGGCCCTCGCCCTCACCTTCGAAGAGAGTTGACCATCGCTCTCGCCTTCGTGTTGGGAATTTGTCCTCGCTCTAGCCCTGACAGTGACCGTTGGCCCTCGCCCTCGCTGTCCAAGCTTGTCATCGCCCTCGCGTCATTATGGTTGAGAGAGAATTTGAGGGTGAGAATGCCCTCGAGAGAGCCATCCTCGCAAGGGTAAACACCTCTGGCTTAGTACGTCCGTTACACCGCTCAATAACTCTTCAACAAAAGATAATTTTAAAATTGTTTTCTGCAATCAACAGCTAGATAATTATCTCGGAGGAGTTCGTTAATGGATGTGATCCACCTACTTGTAGTGATAGAAATAAACCATTTCCGGTTAACTTTGATCACTATAGAGCATAGACAGTAATTTCACATTGTATATTTTTTAATCGATTAAGCGTCCCTAGAATATATTCCATTTCCACTCTAATCACTCTGCTAAAACACTAATTGGTAGATCTACTACAACTTCTGGTTTCAATATTAATTGAAGAAATATTGCGTAATTCTCTTTACTGTCTTTACCAGAGTCTATATTATCGTATTTCAATTGATACTAATTCAAATTAGAACGTAGCAACACTAATATTATTCGAGATATCGCCATACACGAATAAGATTTATAAGTATTTCTTTTTATTTCTATTGTCACTAATTACACAATCTCTTTGTTTCCAGGGAGATGAAGGCATAGACATATTTATAGCAAATGAAAAACTTCTGGGAGGATCTCGTGTCCATTGGCAGTCGACACAGACTGTTTTCCAACGAATGCATACATCTGTCATAGTACTTTGTAGGCATATTCAGAGGGTTCATGTATCCTCATTGTCTTATCTGTCTAAGTTGTTATAAAAGTTGTCATGTATAGACTTAGTTTATTATTTGACAAATAAAAAATACAATGTACAAACATATTTTCCTTTAATCAAAATGAAACTAATATATATATATTTAAGTTTTTGTGTGTGTGTGTGTGTGAATATGTTTGTGTGTGTGTGTGTGTGTATGTATGTATGTATGTATATGTATGTATGTAACGTCGCATGATTATGTTTCAAGGCTAAAGGAGAAGGCATTGATAATGAAGTGATGCAATGAATAAAGTAGGAGGAAACGAGAATACATCGAGAAAACCAGTGCACATAAAATTTGTCCACCATATCAGGCTTACTTGTTTAAAACTACGCAAACCAACATCACGAAAAGTTTAAGTTACAAGGAGCTTGTGTGTTAAATTAAAATTCTCATCTATGCTATTTATGGAAACAACAGGTATCAGCATAAAAATGTAACCTTGCAGATTCAAAATTGAGTAAAAAAGTACTTTAACAATTAGATTATATTAGTATTCAAAAATAGGAAGGGGAGTATTTATTCTGCTGCCTTGTTGGCACAGGGAAACTTCCCCAAAATTACAAAGGTAGATGAATTTCACACTGCACTAAAAAAATTTATAGTAAGTACGCCTTCTACACATTAATATTGATGCTATACATTTTCATCTTCAAAGCTGAAAAATAGAAGTAATTTTTGAAGTACTCGTATTTTTTCAAAAACTGATTTCTATTTTCCAACTTTTAAGAGGAAAATGTTTTAACTTCAATATTAATGTGTAGAAGACGTACTTACTATAAACTGTCCAGTGCAGTGTGAGAATAATCTACCTTTCTAGTTCCAGGAAACCTTCCCTGTGCCAGCAAGGCAGCAGAATAAGTACTTTTTTCTCATTTTTGAATACTAATAAAATCTCATTTTTGAGTACTTTTTTACTCATTTTTTTTTAAAAAAAAAACCCTTCTCATTTTTGAGAAGAGTTTTTCTTAAATTTGAGAGGAAATATTCTCAATTTTTGAGAACGCGTGTTTCTCAATTTTGCGGCTATCTGAGCATTTCGAATACTTTTCTACTCACTTTTGAGTATATATGTTCTCAATTGTGAGGAGAGCATTACTAGTTTTTGAACAAAGAGTTTCTCAATGTTGATTACATTCATCTCATTTTACGGTTAACTTTCTCATTTTTGAGAAAATATGTTCTCGTTATTTTTGAGAAATAGCAGTTTCTCATTTTATTTAAGAATATTTTATCTCGCTTTTAAGAGAATTTTTACTCAAAAGTGAGTAAAATTTACTCAAATTTGAGTACATATTGTTCTTATATTTTGAACACCCACACTTTCTCACTTTTGAGAACAATGTATTCGGAGCTATTCTGAGAACACAATGTTCTCAAATTTGAGTCAATTTTACTCATTTTTAAGTAAGTATTTTTAACAGTGCAAAATGTACTGCATTCGATTATATTATGTTGGATTATAGTAAATAAGTTACGTTAGATGACGTTACTTTACGTTAGAGGCATAAAAACTACAGTGCAAAAACACAAACCAACCTGTGCTAGGTGGCCACTAAAAAGCACGAATGCTATCTAACCGAGTCAGGGCAGGAGCACAGCAGAAGGGCGACGAGGAGTGCGTCCGAAGGGAGCAGGAGCGTCAGCGACGGTGGGTATATGCATAAGCGAGGGTAGTGACAACATGTGGGTTTTGGCAATCATAAAAATTTCAAAAGCACTTATCATGGTTTCATACTTGCAACGCTTCACTTGCTAACATACAATACAGCTTCTGTACACTGTGCAGAAATACATTCCCGTTCAGTTAGAAGTCATTTATTTTCAAAATTGAAGCTTGTAACCTTCTCCAATTTCAGGAAGAAAATCGTGTACAACAGTTTCCTGGGGTTTCTTTTCCTTAATAAATACTCCGCTAAATAGCCCTCGAAATGCTCTTCCTTCTTCCCCAACGACATGCCTTTCGCGCTAGTATATCATAAGAAATGTACCTCTCCGTGAAATAGTCCTTCCGCCTCCACATACAGTGCCGCTTACATCAAAAATAACCAACAAAAACAACAACTTTCTTCACTTTTACTATTTCACTTACCTTACTTTTCACTAATTCCTCCTCACAAACTTAAATAAATTCTCCAATTGACTCGGTAAATTTCCTAAAATTGATCCGACGATACGGCATTTAACCCGTCGCTAACTCTTTGAATCTGAAATTTTATACGTTAACACAGAAAACTGAAAAGCACCGTGACGATATGTATAAGTTCCTTAAAGTTTATGCATCTATCCACTAGATTTTTGTATACGTTCCTTATTTTCTGTAACAGTAGATGTCAGTTCGACAGAACACGAAACCGATTGGTTGGCAAAGGAAAACTAGGAAACGAACTCCGTGTTGCTAAAAGTTAACTTGTATAATTTTTGTGCTTTTGTTCTAGCAATGACTAGCTGTCTGACTATCCTGGAGCAACTGACTACTGGAACGTTAATTCTAATTAATCATTTATGATACAGTACAGTATCTGCTATAAAGTTGGCTACCAGCAGTTTACTGAGTTTCAGTTTTATTTTGATGTAAAAGGGCGAGTTTTGAAGGTAGAGTTTAACCCAAGGTGAACTGTCTGGATAGGATTCATTATATATCATGTATAGATTTATTCAATTCCTATATTTTCCAATAGGAAATGTTCAGGATTTTTAACCTGTAATTGGAAAAGTCTCCCATTCAGATCTCACTTTTGTCGTGAAGTGTCTAAATCAAATATTTTGAAATAATTATTATCTTACACTGAGTTTTATGTATATTCAATAAATTATTGTAGCAATTTAATTATCCTAGTATCCTTTCCTTACCTCATTTATACATGTGGCCCAAAAGTAGGTATACACCCCTGCATTGATCAAGCATAACATTGTAGCTTATAGGTTTATTTGCTTCGGCTGTTCCGAGCTTAAGATATAAATAAAACCAAACATGGATGACGGATCTACAGAATATTGTGGGATCCCAAACATACAACCTTCTACCAAGAATCGAAACCAGGTCTTCCACGTAAAGGGCTCGTATGGTAATCATGTAGCCAGTTTTATTCTCTATTGACATCATGGCAATCTGACAAAATGAATATAAAAGGAACTTTCTCTTTACCAAGGTCGGCGTGGGAGACCCGGGTTCGATTCCCAGTGGGAGCTCATGTGGTTCGGATTTCACGTTAATAAGTGTATTCCCGTCTCATATAGCCTCGTTGCTGAACAGAACTTAACTCTTTACCGCCCGGGCCGCGGTGGTTCAGTGGTAGACCGTTCACATCAGGTGCGTGGGGTTCCTTGGTTCGATCCCAGCTCGCGCCAAGTGAGCTTTTTGGTTGACAAACACCGTGTCTATGGGTTTTCTCGGGGTTCTCCCGTTACCTCCCACTTTCTTCATTCCATCATTTCCTTCATTTCTCATCATCGCCGTCTCCTTTAGCCTAGCTGGGATAAGCGTGGGACGTAAAACCTAAAGATTTTCTTTACCACCGTTAGAAAAATAAGAAATATTTTGGACTTTATTTTTCCGCTCAGTATTTATTTCTGGAAGGTATCCGTGATGCAAAAACAACTCACCTTATTTAGATAGAGCACTAAGTTATGAAATTGCCGGAGACAAGATATCTCTATGTTGATTCGTTCTATTCTTGTCGCAATTTGACAATTTATTTTTGAAACGCAGATAAAAAAAATGTTACCATAGTCAGCACCAAATAAACTTCGATAAACGGGCTTGATACAGCGAAGAAAGTACCAAACGTTGTGACCACATGGAAGCGTAGAGGAGAAACAGCTCTTAGTCATTGTTCCGTAGCAACAATATCGTTATAGTTAAATCTCCCCCCTGAGTATTATCCACTATAAACTCCACTGCTAAACTTCTTTTTTCATCGTATTGTTGCATCATGAACTGTGCAATAACATTCATCGTTATATTAATGGTAGAAACTAACACTTTGAGAAGATCCTTGGGGAATTATTTTTATCGAGAAATTTCGAAGCCAAAGTTAGTGGTTACACTTTGAGAAAAAATATTGGACAGCAAAATGAGGTGTTGGGGTAAGATTTTTCTCTCTGCGTAGTCCATAAATGTTTGACATTTTACAGTCACAATCACTTCCTCTATCTTTTAGTTGAGAAATGATCTTTGTATTGTCTGCATTGGCCATACGTTTCCATTGACAGACACAACGATTATTACCATAATAAAGAACATGATATTATTATGTCTACTGGGAACAAACTCAAAATTATGTGTTATTTTATTTGTAGTATATAGATATACTAATGTGTATCTTGAGGCTTGGTATGAATAACTTTTTCTCTTACTTTTTTTTTTTTTTAAGGATTTTAGTCCTGTATAAGAGGAAACGAAAGCATAATCATCCAAAGAAGTCTTGCACTGTTTTGAGAAGCGGACATTCTTCAGAAGTGGTATCTAACGCACAGGTGTAACAGAGGAGGAATAGAGTGGCCAAGTCCCTCTGGAACACTGGGTGAGTGGTCCCGACTTCGATGCCGGTGGAGACATTCAGTCGAAAAGATGTAATTGCTTTTTCAGGACAGCTATCTTGGGTGAGGTTTTCCTGAGTTTTCCTCATTGACACCAGGCAAATGCTGGGATGGTATCTAACATGGTATTCCCAGACCACTTCCTTTCTTCCTTTTGAATTCCCCGAACAGCGTGTTCTCCGAGTGACGTCATCTTTCAAATGTGTGACGAAACCCGAAAGCTCAGAAATCTAATTTCTAGTCCTAATTCTGGAATACTGTGCACTCTATTACCTTTGGCTGAAACTGTGGACGTTGAAAAGTTCTTTCAATTCTCAAAAGTAAGGAGTCATGCCACCTTTAGCAAAATATCCTTTTTAGCCAAATGGTTTAACGTATTTTTGGGACTTTCTAGGTTAACAGAATGGTTAAGAGATATTCAGTAATTTCCCTATGGCTCACAAAGTGTAAGGTAAACCGAAACCTAAGAGAATTGGTAAAGTTGAAGTGTAACGTTCTTTCTCTGTATCGAGATTATAGAAATCATTGTGGAACCCGAAGTGCATAAATTCCCAACTTCAATCGAACCAGCGTCTCTTGTGTCCAAGGGTCATCTGCCAACTCCCGATTTCTCCCACACTCTCATTTCACCGATTCTTTCATCATCATTCATTTACCCTAATCATCCGTCTCCATTAGCCTAAAGAGCATATACGTGGGACGTTAAACTGAAAGATTTCATTTCATTTCAATTTCGAAACATGGAGTTTTACATCAAAACATTATAAAATAGTACTATACATATATATGTGTGTATAATTTGTTGTAATTTTTTTGTAGCAAGCTTTTATATATGATACAATATGATTTGGTAGGTAATACTAAATAGCTGAGATTAGTAAAAAAAAAAAAAGTAGTCTTTGCTGGGGGAGCGTCGCTTTTCTTGGATTCGCCACTGCATCACAGACTTAATTTCGAAATCTGAACTGCATAATTATTTGAAGTCTCAGGATGGCTAATTTAAATACAATTTATGGAGCTCGCATCGTTTATAAGTTCTAGGCTTTCTTCCCCCCTCCTTTCCGAACTAATCTACGAATTGTGTTTTTACTTAGGAAGTAAATAAGAGCAACAACAGGTACAAACAAGATGTAAAATACAGAGTAGATGAGGTGAAGAAGAAAATGAAATCTTTTCGTTTTACGTCCCACGGTTATGCCGGTTAGGCTAAAGGAGACGGTGATGATGAGTGATGAATGAAACGGTGAAATGAAGAAAGTGGGAGGAAACGGGAGAACCCCGAGGAAACCCACGCACACGGTTTTTATCCACCACAAAGTCCACACGGCACGAGCTGGGATTGAACCAGGGACCCCAAGCACCAGAGCTGAACGCTCTACCACTGAGCCACCGCGGTCCCCAAGAGGTGAAGAAGACATCTGAAGAGAATCAACTGATTATATTGCATATTCTGGAATTCCAAAGGGCTCCGATCTAAGTCCGTTATTGTTCCTTTTATTCATAAACGGTCTCATTGATCATATATCATTAAGTGACAAATTGACTTTTTGCAGATAACCTCAGGATATACGCAAGAAAAAGACCACCCAGGATTGTCTTAATTTACATGACTTAGAAAATAGTATTGACTAGTGTTCTATTAATAAACTTAGAGTAAACATAAATGCAACAGTTTATCATTTACCAGAAACAAAAAAAAAATCAAGTTTAATTATTCACTTAGATTAAATTCAGTCAAAGATCTTGGACCTGCATTTGATATGAAACTGACATTTAATAACCATACAAAGAACATGTTAATGAATCTCTCAAGATGTTAGGGTTCATAATTAGAACTGGAAAGGAATTTAACAATATTACCACGCTAACAAAAAATGTACTATTTCTATGTCCAATCAAAACTGGAATATGCTGCTGTGATGACAACTTCAATACCGACACCAACTGGAAAAGGGCCAATCTAAAGTTATCAAATACTTTGCATACAAGAGAAATGGAATCTATCCATTTCATGAAAACTACCTAACATTAATAGACAACTTCTGTATTTCTACACTTTAACAAAGGTATAATGTGATAGATCTGTTTTTTTTTTTCTATTAAATAGTACAAAACGAGCTTAACTGTATGGATCTGATATCGACACTAAATTTTCATATCCCAACAATTAAAACTCGTTCTGATAACTCTGGCCTGTTCTATTGCAAAAAGAAACAAGGATCAACGTATTATTGAAGTCACCAATCTGAAGAATATGTTCCTCCTATAGTAAAATACAATCGAACACACAGAAAATTGACATTTGTAGTATGAACCACATGTTTAAGAAAATTATTGTAAATTTATTTTGCAATACACCAACACTATAATTTGGCACATGCCGGTTGTGTTGATGACCAATAAATAAATAGATAAAACTTCTAACCGGAAACATCAACATAGAACTAGAAGATATTACTGATAAATGCATATGCTTGAATTGTGGGTTGTGTGAATATGAAGAATGGATTTTTAGGGGAACAGGAAAAACGAACAATTGAAGTCTTCGACATATGATGCCACAGAATGATGTTGAGAATTAGATACGTGAATAAGGTATCAAATGAAAGAGTATTAAGGACGGTAGAAAAAAGAGAGGAGTGTGTTGAATATTTCGATAAGAAAACATAGGGTGATTGGACACATTACGAAAAATTAAGAAATTACGGTATTCGCTATGAAGGGAATTATGTCCCTTTCACATTATCCGGCGATTTGCCGGATCCGGTTCCGGCGAATTGCCGGACGAGGTAGAAAGACATTGCAAGCAATGAAGCTCTTCACATATGAGCGGCAGTCACCGGACATTCATCCGGCGAGCAAAAACAGCCGGATCTCCCTGCTAGAATCCGGCGCGGCAAATCGCCGTGTATAGTCAAGCGGAACATTACAAGCAATGACGCTCTTCACATATACGCGGCAAACTACCGGATGGGTGTTGGGGGAGGAAGCAAGTGTTGCCAGGAAAGAGCAGAAAGTGGCTGCTATAATATGGGAGCGTGTGGTTTTGTGTGTTATGTGGAGTGTGTTTGTGTATGTGGTTATGTCCTAGCCTAGTACATCTAGAGTAATTAACCAAACCTGTATATACAATATATGGGGAAAGATGACATGTAAAATTAATTGAAAACGACCAATACTATCGAAGTGTCGAAATCAATATAAATATTATTTTTCTATGTAATAGAAGATTGGGAGATGTCCGTGTAGCACTGGACAAATGACCTTCTATAAATTTGTGGTGACCCAAAATTGAAATATACACTATCAAATATTTCAGCAATACAGTATTTTGCTATATATTTATGTACTATTTTGCTACGCAAAGCAAGAGAGAATTCATGATGTGATATTTGATAAATATACCGTACTTTATATATTTTATAATTATCTGGCTGTAATTTCTTGAATAGTCCTCTGAATTCAGAGACTAGAGCAGTGCTTTAAAGAGACTTGAGTCAATAGTCGGAACGCTTAAAACAAAAGAATAAACCCGAAATAGTATAATAATAATAATAATAATAATAATAATAATAATAATAATAATAATAATAATAATAATAATAATAATAATCTAAGATAAATAAAATAAAGAGTTTATGTGTCTGTCTGTCTTTGTGCGGCCTAGGGACCATACGAGTGGACCGAAAGTTACCAAAATTTGGTCAAGGGTACCTTGGTCCAGGCTGCAGATCAAACCGATGCCTTTTTTTTTTTTTCAAAATTCGAACCAGGAGGTCTCATGGGGGCGTTTACCAGGACGTGTAAAAGTAGTAGAAAATGACCGATATTAGTGTCAAATCCATAGTTTTCGCGGTCGCTGAGATCAATATGACTTCAGCCACCATTTGTATGCGGGCCGGGGATCACCAGAGGGGGGGGGAGGAATTTCGAGACATGTAAAAATAATCGAAAATGACCGATATTAATGTCAAATCCATAGCTTTCGGTGCCACTGAGCTCAATGGTGAAACTCAAGATAGCGTTTACTTTCACATTTAGTCCCCATCAGCTAAGGAACTTGGGCCAGGAGATCACCGACGCATGTAAAAAATAATCCACAATGACCGATATTAGTGCGAAATTCACAGTTTTCGCGGTCTGAGAAAAATGGTGATACATTCATTAGGATGATTTTCAAATTCAGCGACCATTATATGCGGGCCGGGAGTCACCGGGCTGGAGAATTGCGAGACATGTAAAAATAATCGAAAATGACCAATATTAGTGTCAAATCAATAGTTTTCCCTGTCGCTGAGATGAATGGTGATATTCCCAAGGCGTTGACTTTCAAATACAGCCCCCGTCGACTGGAAGCCAGAGCCAGAGGTGTTGTTTTTTCAAAATTGGAACCAGAGGATCACAGAGGCGTTTACGTTCTATGTAAAAGTAGTAGAAAATGACAGATGTTAGTATCACATTCATAAGTTTTTGCGGTATCGGCTGAAGACCAGAGGCGATTTTTTCTCAATTCGAACCAGGGAGGGGTCTCAGGGGGCGTTTACCGGGACATGTAAAAGTAGTAGAAAATGACCAATATTTGTGTCGAATTGATATTTATCGAGGTCGCTCAGATGTATATTGATACTCCCGATAGTGTTTACGTTCAAATTCAGCCCCCATCGGCCTTCCCAATGAAAACATGTACGTTGTTGGATATATATTCACACAAAATGTACCTAATTTTAGAAATGTTTCTTAATTCTTCTCTCATTGTTCAGTTTGTTTACATTGATATTTTATCTGACCCGTGCGAAGAACGGGCATAACAGCTAGTAATAACAATAATAATGCCTACCGACCAGTCTTGGGGTCAGTGGCTGAATGTTGGCTTGAGATTCTCGGATAGACCTCAACGGTTGACTATCCCGAGAGGACTTTAGCCTGGTTTTCTCAGTCACAACAGTTGAATACCGGAACGTTATTTTAAATATCCAGAACCGGGCCGCTATTTTGCCCAAGTTTATCAATTGTGGAAACAGTATAGAAAAATGTCTTCCAAAATACCGCTTTTCTAGTAAAAAGTGCACATCTTTTGTGTATGTGGCATGTTCTCTCATTGTGTATAAAAAATACAAATTATCTTGCCTTAATGTTACAGCCAACATTTCTGGAGGTTGAATACAGTTTCCAAATTTTGAATTCTGCCTCTGCAGCTGGGTCCGTACGCGATCCAACAACTCATCAAAAGATGCGATAGATATACGAAAGTAATTAAAGAATTTTCCTTCGTCTTCCCTTAATTGTGGAAACATTATAGAAAAATCTCCTTCAAGATACCGCTTCTCTAAAAATGGGTGAACCCTTATGTGTCTCTGAGGTTTTTTTTTTTTGCCTATGTTTTAACAAGGCGAGTAGAAAACACATTTTGCGTCTGTCCATTACAACCACCACAACACGACAAGAGTTTTGTTTCTTCAGTTGCACAGCAACCCTGCTCGCATATTTTTCATCCACGGCAAAACGCCGGATAATATGAAAGGGGCCGAAACCGGATCCGGCAAACAGCCGGAACCGGATCCGGCAAATCGCCGGATAATGTGAAAGAGGCATTACAGTGAGAAACACGGAAAGGATAACCAGGATTGAAATATGGAGACCAAATAATACAAGATATAGGGAAGAAAAGACGGGCTCAGAATAGGGAAGAGTTGAAAGCTGAGTCAAACAATGATACAAGATACAGGGAAGAAAAACGACATGGAAATGAAAAGTCTGGCTCAGGATAGGAAAGAATGGAAAGCTGCGTCAAACAGTAATACAAGATGTAGGGAAGAAAAACGACATGGAAATGAAAAGTCTGGCTCAGGATAGGAAAGAATGAAAAGCTGTGTCAAACAGTAATACAAGATATAGGGAAGAAAAAGTACATGGAAATGAAAAGTCTGGCTCAGGATAGGAAAGAATGAAAAGCTGTGTCAAACAGTAATACAAGATATAGGGAAGAAAGGCTAGAAAGAAATTAAAAGACTCGCTCGGGATAGCAAAGAGTGTAAAGGTCTCAAAAAAAAGAAAAAAAGAAAAAAAAGAAAAAGAAAGAAAAGAAAAAATCGAAAGAATAGTGACGTGAGTAGAAAATATTGTTTTCTTGTAATCTTCTAATGTAATGTGATCTTAAATGTTCCACAAATGCGTATAAAACAGGTTTTCTCAAATGTGGTTACTGAATACATTATTAACTGTTTCTTCTCGAGCAAGCAGGTTTCATTGGTGACAAAAGCACATATTGTTAATTAAATACATACATATTTCATATCAAGGATTAAACAACCAAAAAAGATCTCTTAAAGAGTTTTTCATAGCCTTGCAATAACAATATATTGTATTACTCTGAAAAGCATGTATGAGTTTGGTGCCATACGGTACTGTTACATCATTGCGGATTGAAAGATGGAAAGAGACTCCGAGACACATTCGCAGCATCAGCGAACAGATGGACCAGTGGTCCACGGGGTTTTTGCTCCCTGGAGTCTGTCACAGACTACCAGCCGGCACAATTAAACTCCAATGTATTAACCATATGCGACTTGTAACCACATAAACAGGTGCCCTCCCATATGTGGTTGGAAAATCTAGTACTATTTGTTACTAAATTGGAGACACTCAATTTCGCGATTTTAATCAAAATATGTGTTAATTTGTGCAAGTATCAATAACGTAACTGTAAATAAAGTATCTTTGTATCCCATAGTAGGGAATAAAGGATTTGTACAGTCATTTTTGAAATTGTTATTTGAAAGATTGCTAAAATCGCGAAAGTTTTGTCAAATAAAAAATTGACAGCAAAGAAAAAGCGGCGAATACAATAGTAATGCCTGTAGGGTGTCCTTTATACATTCGATTCTCATTTCTTCAAAAACTCCTCGGAGAGCGCCCTGCTAAATGGAGTGACTATTATGCAATATCCGAAAAGCTTTTGGCGCTACAGATCCCCTTCGCTCTTAAACCTTCCCCCACCCCACCCCACATACTGTTCTTTCTTTGGTATTTCGGATCCATTAATAAGTCATTTAATTCTGACGATTTTTTTTTTCGTAGATTGGACAGAAGAGCGATCAGCATGCATATATAGAAGAACACGAAAGCAGGTTCATACGTTCATTCAAAGTAGGTGCTTGAGCGAGCGAAACACTAGAGTGTGACGTAGTAACTAGGGTGGCTATTTAGAAGGGGCGGAAGGGTAGGGTAGTCAAGTTCTATTGTGCTCGCTGCTTCAATGATATTGTAAGGTACCAGAATGAGAGCGATTTTCAGACCAGCTGTCGCGCTACAAAATACAGGAAGATTGTCGATTCAGAGATCTACATTTGCAACGGCACTAAGCGATACGAAATGAAAAGGTCTTTTAATATGGATAGATTTACAACGGAAGTCTTTTCGATTATTCTAGATACAAGATTGAGAATATTGTTGCAAACTCACAACAAATTTTCTGAAATATGTTCGAAAATGGAACAAAAAATGGTATTTTTGAGAAATGTTGCTGACGAAACGAGACGAGATTAGATTTAATATTTTCTCGTTACGTTCCCGAAAATTTTCTAAAAGTTTCGTCTCGTCTCGATCCTCGAAAAATCTTTTCTTGTCTCACAGTGGCGGATCTAGAAGTTAAAAAACTATGGGGGTACAGCCAGAACCCAGGACATGATATGTATATTATGAGTTTAGTATAAACTTTCAAAAATTTACAAATAATAGATTAAATTACTTTTGTCACTGAAAAAAACTGGGGGCCTAGCTCCCCGGCTCCAGCGTAGATAAGCCACTGATGTTTCATTTCATTTTGTAAACTTATGTACAAAACACATGCTCAGATTTTTTTTCTTGATTTCATCTAGAAGCTATCAGAGCCCTTTCGCATCACGGGAGGTTCATAAAGGGTGTGATATAACAATATGTAAACCAAATTTATTATTCGAAACTGAAACGACATGAAATCTTTCAGCTTTACGTCTCACGATTATGCCAGATAGGCTAAAGGAGACGGTGATGATGAGAAATGAAAGAAATGGTGGAATTAAGAAAGTGGGAGCAAACGGGAGAATCCCGAGAAAAGCAACAAACATGGAGTTTGTTCACTACAAATAGGGATGCGCACGAGACAATATTTGTGGCTATCTCGTTTAGAAAATGTGCTGTAAAAGTGATGTCTCGACTCGAAAAATGTATATTTCTCTATTGGAAGAGCCGTGTCTAGACTCGAATTTTGTCAGGAAAATCCTGTCTCGACTCGCCTCGTGCGCATCCTTAACCACAAAGCCCACTTGGCTCGAGCTGGGATTGAACCAGGGACCCCATGCACCAAAGATGAACACTCCATCACTTAGCCATCGTGCCCCCTTTTTATTATTCGAATATATTGTATGATGACTTCTTTAAAGGTTCGTAAATGCTCTTCACTGTGTTCGTATAATCACTCTATCCATTTATAGCTTTTATACTATAAATTATGTAACACTAAAAAAGAGTTTGAGTTCTAAAACCTGGGAGAACTACTGTTTCACACAAGACTCGTAAAATTTCTAGTCTCAAATTAGAAAGAAATCTCCTCCCGAACCTCGTCTCGAAAGCGAGGCGAGACGAAAAAATTATTCGTTTCTCAGGAAAACTATTTTTGAGTGAGATAAGAAAAAAAGTAATCAGTTTTGGTAATTTCCTCGAAAAGTGTTTATGGATAGTTTACCCTGAATCATGTTACTTTACACACCTCGAAGATTAGGATTAGGATAAAAAAATTAGATTTTCTGAGCCTGTTGGCATATGTGGCCATGTTAGTCCTTCACATATGAGAGATGACGACTCTCGGCGATGACACTGCTCGGAGAACTTTCAAAGGAAGGAAGGAAGCGGCATAGGAACTGTGTGTTAGGTACCATTTCGGTAATTTAAGAGTCTTCATCCCGACCAAATCAAAACACCGCTAATGTTACAGTAATTATGTGATATCTTCAAATAGATAAAAGATAATTGAAATATGGAACAAGAGCGCCCTAGACAATATTATTTTGCGTGAGGTACCGTTATCACAACTCACCTAGTGGCTTTCCGTTTTCAGTTGTTTAGAAACGCGAAAATAAATGCCGATTTTCAAAATGGCTCGTAATCGAAAGCATATAAGTGAGTCGTAATAACGGTTTCTCATGTAAAATAATATTGTCTAGGGCGCTCTTGTTCCACATTTCGATTATCTTTTATCTATTTGAAGATATCACATAATTACTGTAAAATTAACGGTATTTTAATTTCGCCGGGATGAAGACTCTTTAAGTGGTGGAAATGAGAAAAGCCCGGGAAAACCTCACTCAGGATGGCTGGTCTGAAAGAAGTTTTTTCACTTTTTTGTCCGAGTGCCTTCATCGAGAATCGAACCTGTGACCGCTCGCACCATCTTCAAGAGATTTATCATTTCACATATTTTACCTATTATTGTACACTAATACTACTTAGAATTTAACTAATGGTTGTTGATCTTATGAAACCTAATCATTGCGAAATTAAAATACCGCTAATTTTACAGTAATTATGTGATATCTTCAAATAGATAAAAAGATAATCGAAATGTGGAACAAGATCGCGCCTACAATATTATTTTGCATGAGGTACCGTTAGCACGAGTCACCTAGTAACTTTCCGTTTACAGCTACGCGGAAATAAATGCCGATTTTCTAAAAGGCTGAAAATCGAAAGCAGATAAGTGAGTCGTGATAACGGTCTTCTTCTTGTTCAATTTAACCATAGGTTGGTGGACAACATGGAAATTTTAAAACTCTTCTCTCTCTTGAGAGAGCTGTTTCATACTTTGGTAAGGACTCTTGTTCGTAACCGCATCTAGACATTCTATCCTTTGACTTCCTCTTCCTGGTTTACCTTCTATCTTTCCCTCTATTAACACGGTGATCCAATCGAAGTGCCGAATAAGATGGTCAAATAAGCTGTTTCTTCTTTTTCATGTCGTCCTTCATTCCCTTCCTTTAGTTCGTCTTCATTCCTTTTCGCTGCTGAAAAGGGACGATAAACACAAAATCAACTCAAGTCAACAAAATAAATAAGAGAAATATACAAATAAGAATACCTTTCAGAATGGAGAGGAAAAGGGGGCAATTGGTCCTCTTTGGATATGTGAGACAAGATAGCTTGTATATGTTATTGTATTGATGGTCGGGGGTACGGTGGCTCAGTGGTAGAGCGTTCACCTCCGATGCTTGGGGTCCCGGGTTCGATCCCAGCCCCCGCCAAGTGAACTTTGTGGTGGACAAACACCGTGTGCGTGGGTTTTCTCGGGGTTCTCCCGTTTCCTCCCACTTTCTTTATTCCACCATTTCACTCATCTCTCATCATTACCGTTTCCTTTAGCCTACCCGGCATAACTGTGGGACGTAAAACCTAAAGATTTCCAAGTTGTAATTTCGAAGTGGGTTCAGTTCTTCTTCGAAACGCACGTAAAAAAATATTAGATTTTCTTACTCAAACATTAGAAAACTATTATAATATTTAAATAAGGTGGAAAATCGTAATACTATTGAGGAGGATAAACCGTAATACTATTAAAAATTTCAACTATATCAATAACTTGCCAAGAAAAAACAAGTGCTGGTATATCATGTGGCAAAACAAGGACACAATTGACAAATCTTTGTCTATTGATTTAATAGCTATTTTACATAAAATGCCTGAATAATAAAATTTGGTATCATACAGCTTTTTCTATGTTATTACTTCGATTTACGTTTTTTCAGGCTCTTTCAGAATTTAACATTGGAATCCCATAAGGAAAAAATCGAAATTTGATCTTTGACCCTATATCTCTTCAACCTTCATTACAAATGACATGCTTCTATGACGAAACAAAACTTATGTCCTTCGTCTAAAGTTACACCAAATTCCACGGCTCTACCTCATACCACTTTTGCACAGTGAACAAATGAAATTGACACACGAATTAATCAACACTCTGTATATAAAATTACATGTACTGACATGAAATAAAAGGTTACTTCCGGTTGACGTGGAAAGTTGAAATTTAGTATGATTGTAGATTTCAAGTACTAATTCACAGGAAAATTGCCAAAAGTATATATTTTTTAATTTTTAGGGGAATAAAGAGGGGTGAAGAAATTCTCCATATTATTTAATATTTAACCCTTTTAGGATCTTTGGTAACTTTTGTTACCATGGCGTAGTATCGCCTTTGACTGCTTATGTAGGTTCTATAACAGGTATTTAAGCTGTTTTTTATTGATCAAGTCAAGGATAGACAAAAAAAAAAAAAAAAAAAAAAAACACTCTACATGCATTTTGGATCCAGGTGGTCAACTTGACGGCGCCAAGTGGGAGCAGTGGGGTGACCTATTTTTTTTCTCAAGGCAAATTTTTTTAAAAAAATTCACGCCTTTAGTTTTGCATACGGATTGTGTGTACTTTTGGATATTTCTCAATTTTTTTTTGAGATTCCTAAACGAAACCGGGGCCGGGCCCGAGGGGGGCAAGTGTTACGAGGAGGTGACTTTCTTCAGAAAAATGTCCTGTTTTTCCCAATTTTTCTGGTTCAGGTGTAGGCCTATGATACGGACATGTGAGGTGTACCTTTGGAAAGAACTTGTTATACTGCAGAAACTGGCGTTTGAAGCATGACTCTAGACCAAATAGTAATGACACAGTAATTTTTTATAATATGTGTATATATCTATATAGGGTCTAAATTACGATTTTCAACATTTCCTTCCCCCCCCCCCCTGTTTGTTTTTAAGATACAAGATTGAAATTTTGCACACGTATCATGTACATAACACCGTATTTTTGTAAAAAAAAAAAAAAAAAAAAAATCAGATTCCTACGTGAACCCAGGCCGGGCCAGAGGACAAAATGTTTGGGCGGGATTTAAAAAAAAATCTGGGTTTTTCCGGAATTTTCCGATTCAGGTGTGTGATGTGGACATGTGAATGATACCGTTGGAAAGAGCTCGTTATACTGAAGAAAATAACGTTTCAACAATGACTTAGACCAAATAGTAATGACGCAGTACATTTTTGAAGATTTATATATCTATATCTATTTATGGGTCGCAAAAATTACGAAAAAAAATATTTTTTCGAAAAATCTCCCGGTTTTACAATATTTTCTCGTTTCTGGTGTACAATACGGACAAGAGAGTGGTACCGTTGGAATGTATGCTCTATTACATAAAAAAAACGAGGTGTTAGCCACGATCCCACGATAAATAGTAAGGAAGTAATAGCTGTTTGAGTGAAATTCTAAAATTTATCTAAAAAAGTGGAAATCCTAAAAGGATAAAATGGGACTTTTTGAACTTATATTCTCATATTTTAGGTACTTGGAATTGGAATAAAAACTTGAAATTGCTTGTACGTTTCCGTTAGCGATACCTAAGTAAATCTCCAAAAATAAAAAAAAAAATAAAAAATCAATCGTTGAGAGGTTTTATGGGGAACTGAAAAATCTTTCCAATGTTATTTGTATGGGACATCTTCTACACCCCAAAATAGGCACTTCCGGCAGGATTAGAATGATGAAATTTCGCATTATTGTAGACTTCCGGGACTAACCCACTGGAAAGTTAATTACCATGTTATTAAAATGTGTTTTCTTGTGATACAAAATCTATTTTTTAGATAGTTGAAAAACGAAAAGAAACTTGAAATTTGATAGAATTGTAGGTGTTAGATTTTCGAGGCCGTAGGCCGAGCAAAGGCATGGGTCTGGGGGCGGAGCCCCCACCTAGCCAAAAGCTAGTTTGTATATAAAATTATACACATATCCTATATCTCATAGTGTATAATCTTATATACAAACTCCTATATGTCATAGTGTATGATGAAGCCAAAGAGTTAGTTGGCGAAACTGTCACAAATATTTAATTTTTAAATGAAAATATATTGTTTTCTTTCATTTCTAGACTATTATAAGAAAAAGAAATAAGTAGAGATGGTGCTAACAACACCCTTAAGTATTTAGATCACACATAATACAGACTCGGTACTGGAAAGAGACTTTAAAATGCAACGTATGTGTCAATAAATAATCCCTCAGCAAACACTAGATGACATGTCTCATAAAGTTCTTATGGTGAACAGAACTTTAATCTCCAAACGAACAAGCATGGGGAATACATATATACTCACTGTTCTCTTATGTATAAATAGGATATCTTTTTGTCTGAATGCAAGTTCAGAAATAAGCAGTTAATTAAAAGATAAAGTTCTGAAAACATTACTAATGTATAGAGCAACCCACATTATACTTTATTTTTTTCCTACTTATGGTTTATCATGCTTTATTGTTAATTTCAATCATTAATTTCAATCATATTAATTGTGTATAATGTATAATATTTACTATACTTTAACCTTCGTTAGTGAGGCACGGTCTCAGATTCCGGGTGGTGGTCATTTGTTGTTTACTTTTTTTTTTTCGGGACATGTTTCGGAGTTAAACATCTCAGTATTTTTAGGGCAATAATTGAATTGATCATAGTTGTATAGTGATAAAGGTGATGGTAATATAATTCAACCATTTTTAGCTTTAATAAGCAGAAAGAATTCATGGAGAACAAAAGAAAAAAAAAACGGTCTCTGAGACCAGCCTCATTAAAGATGTTCCAGAAATTCATATTCTAAATATCTTGATCTATTTATTAATATTTTATGCAACCAGTTTCTTTCATATTTAATGAACTTTCTACTTAATGTACTGTAAAGAGATATGCTTTACTCGAGTCAGTTTTTATCACTTGTGTGCGCCTTAGAGGTGCATATATACAGAGAGGAAAGTAAAAGATGCCACCAAAAAGTACAGAAAGTACTCAAGTTCAGGAGGTACACATAACAACATAGTGTTGAGTTCTTGTGTACTATTCATTGTTGGCGGAAAAATTAATTATTCTTTTCCTTTTTTTCCAGCACATCAAAAGATTACACCAAAATATTCACAGAAATAAAAATTAGCTTTTCATTGTTGCATTGTTATGTTCTCAATGATTTTGCTTTGTAAATATTGGTCTTAAAAATATTAATACAGTATACTATGTTCAACTTGCAATTAAACAGAATTTTTCAAGAATTGTGCTATATATATATATATATATATATATATATATATATATATATATATATATATATATATATATATATATATATATATATATATATTAAATTATGCTTTATGCTTTATTTTCTAAAATTATCCTTTATTATGCTTTTAAAATTTGTTTCTTCTGGACCCTTAAACAACCAGAACCATGTTCAAGGTACCAACCATATGTCTAAATTGGTATTATGCTTTTTATACTTTGGGGTTGCTCTACTAATGTTGTAATTACAAAACTACGAAACTTGTAATAAAAACCAAACTTGATTTTTTTTTTTTTTTTTTACAAAATGCATACTTATAAGTAAGAAGGGTAAACAGGTTACACAATTATTTTTGTAAAAATGATAGTTTTTAAATGTTCTTATAATTTTACTAAATTGTATGTATCCTCGTCGCCATAAGTGCCTTTACATCGCAGTGACGGGTATGTGACCGCGCAGTACTCCAAGGAAGGGATGGTTGTATAAGAATTTGTGATTAATTTTGAAGAGTTTTTATTTTGACTAGGGAATTAACATAGGTGAAGGGAGTAAAGACACAGATTTGAAGCATCAGTTCACTGTTATTGAAGCATCAGTGCACGAAAAGATTCGTATTCTCAGTTTTTCTATTTATTGTTTTATATGTTAAGTTAAACACCACAATATGTATCACTGATATCGCAGATCGTATTAATTTTTGAAATCGTGTTTGTAACCTATTGTCAAAACATTCATCTCCAGACATGATGTAGAGAGAAGAGAAAGAGATACGTCATCCGTAATATATGCATATGTGATTCACTAAGTAACTGTAGAAATTAGTTAAAGGTCACATAAGAGAGCGAATAGGAGGTCTAGAAGTCTGAACTTTTTAGAGACGTCCTAGATAGGTGAAAATATAGTTAAAAATTGCAAAGGGTATCATGTAATTTACCTTTCTTTTCTTATATTCTAGTATACTTTTTCTTTCACATCCAAACATCTCTATTCAGAATTATGAGATAAAGGTGAAGAGAGAAACATTTCCATTTCAAGAATTATATCAGGAAAAAAATCGTTTGACTTAGACTAGACTCGAACTCGCAAACCTTGAATCCATGTCTCAGCGCTCTACCGATTGAGCTAACAACTTCTGTTGGAAAAGCCTGATTTCTACAACTACCGGTTGCTGAATGGTGTGTATTAACCAAGTTTGCCGAGATAATTGCTTCATATAGCTATTGCAATAATAATAATAATAATAATAATAATAATAATAATAATAATAATAATAATAATAATAATAATAATAATAATAATAATAATAATAATAAAGCAGAAGAAGAAGAAGAAGAACAGAATTTAAAAAGTCGCATATGTTAAAAGTTTGACGTGCAGAGTAAGTCCTAATGTGAGATTTTATTATTTATATATAATAAATGTAAGCGTGGTTTGTTCGTGCGTGCTACTCAAACTGCGCAACTCACTACCTAGTCCCATAAGGGTAGGTACAGTAGCCTTGCGTCCTCCAACCGTGAAGAATATTTGGGTTTGAACCTATGCGTGTCCTAAGAGGAAGGAAGAGATTGAAAGAAAGAAAAGTGGTTTAGAAATTATGCAAACGTAGAATATCTCAAAAGGTGAGGTGATATAGAGTTCAGCGTGTCTTTCAGCTACTAATCTATACAAGACGTGCATCTACGACTTAACGTGGAACCAGAACCACACGACTCCTGACGGGAATCGAAACCCGTATCACCTCTAGTTCTATTATGGGAGACACAGGAACATGTAAAAATAATCGAAAATGAACGATATTAATGTTAAATCCATAGCTTTTGAGTACATGAATTATGTATGATACCCTCTATATCGTTCACATCAAAGTTTAGCATTATCGGCATGGAGGTTTAATGGGAGGGGTGAAAATTAAAAATTCCTAATTGAAAGATATGAGTGTCTATTCAATAGCTTTTGGGGTCGCTGAAATGAATAGTTACACTCCCGATACTATTAAAGCCCAAAGCTTTACTCTTTCGTTAGCAGGAAGTTTATTCATTTACTTAACTCAGGACACCTTAAAGTTAAGGATATGAAACTCGATGCATATATTTCTAATTCAAAATTATTAGATACGTATTGTAGCTTAGACTTCTAAGGAGGGGAAGGGACAATTTACGCAATGATTTCCTTCACATTCGAATAAAATACTGCCCCATTATATTGCGAAAACTCATTTCAAGTGGTGTCATTGCTAATAGTTTTCCGTATTTGTTTATATTCCTACTCATTTATAACAGTACGGTATCTCATTTTTCCTGTGACGGGAGCAACACCTAAGCGAGCATTCAGTAAAGTAAATGCCATTAAAATCTATATTCATAGCACAGTGGTGCAAATAAAGTTGAGCTCTTTGGCAATCTTTAGCATGGGAAGCGAATAAAGCCACCACTTTGGAAAAGTAGCTAATGAATTTCTCTCCGAAAAATCTCACCCGCACATTTATTTTACAGGTGGTGGTTTATAGCTATACTTAAGTTTGTTGAAATTGCTCCAGTGAGGCGAGACACTGAAGTCATTCGTAATAAGGGGGGAAGGGACATGTAAAAGTAGTCAAATATGAACAATATTAGTATCGAAATCATAGTTTTCGTGGTCGCAGATGAATAGTGACGCTGTCGATGTTGCTTAGGTACACCTTGTCTCAAAAAGGTTGAGCGCATTCTTTATTGCTGTTTCGAGGCAAAAATTTTCTAAGTCCAACTTCGGGTATCTTCGGGAAAAAGTAAACCAGGTTCGAACCTCGAAGCCAACCTTTGCAATCGGGAAAAATCTTGCAGATGTGTTTTTCTTCTTTCAAATATAATAAGACTTGTTACCAATTATATATAAAAAAGCAACATTGATTGAAATACTTAATGATACAATATTTCGAAACTGTATTAATGCCAGCACATGCTTGTTTGTCATTTTGCTCTCCATACTTAATGGAATATTTAGATACGTAAACGAATCTTTCCATATGTAAAAGAATGGTGAAAGTTAACACATAGAACATTATTCTCTCCTGAGTACTAAAATAAAAGTCAAAGTAGAACAAAAACAGCGTTTGCAGTGGATATGAATGTAATTATTATCTTAAATACCGTTATATATCGCTAGAAGTACTATTCGTGTAGCGCTTGTGTTAGCTCAGTGGTACGCCGTTGCATTTCAAATCGTAAGGTCGAGGGTTCGCTTCCGATCTGAGTCAATGTTTTTTTATGAAATTCTATTTTCCGCAATGCATGAAAAATTATATAAAATAATTACATTAAAATACGTCAGTTGTATATATATAACATATAATCATTGCAGAACATAGTGATTATTATGTTTAAAATATAACAGGTGTTCACAGTACGTTGGTATTCTATGATAAATGTGAATGTTAAATACAAATTAAGAAAATAATATCATCTCAATAAATAAATTATGTAGTGTATTTATTTGCAGCTATTTGTCATATAGGGGTTACTTCTGAACATTATTACAGCATGTCATTGATATTCTTGAAAAATTATCCGAGGCATAAAAAGAGGGTATAAACAGATAATCCAAAGTCGGAACGCTCGCAAGAAATTCATGAGCCCCAAAGGTCACGTGAGCAGACTGGAATTGTCCTTGTGAAGCATGCCACAGCAGAAGGTCTTTACATAGATTTTCAATTCAATACCTGATATATGCTTTTGCAATGTGGAAGTGGTGATGCCTTTGGTCGCTCTCTCTCACTTTCTCGCTCGCTCACTCTGTATTTATATATATGAAAGTGGATGTATGTGTGTGTTTCGACATAATTCTGATATGTCTAGAGCAATTTTAACCATATTTCTTACAATCTGGAAAAGAGTACTGTCGGGATATATACCAAAAATGCTAGAAAAGGATCGATATTAGTATCGAATCCATAGTTTCGTGGTCGCTTAGGTAAACAGTTCTACTTTCAATTCAAGTCCAATTAAGCTCCCATTAGCACCCAGGGTGGTTACATAGCGACAAAAAATATCGAAATCAACCAATATTAGAGTCGAAGCGTAAGTTTTCAGTGCCGCATTTCCCATTAGTCCAACTAGGCCCGTAACATATTTGAAGAGCGCAAAGTTTAAAATTTTAATTTTTTCGTATGAAAAAGTTTAAAAAATCGAGAGCAAATATACTATTTCATGAGCAGTCCTCTTTTACTATTCTAATATATTTAATGATAGCGTAAGAAATCTGAAAATAATTCAGAACATGTTTTCCATTTATTTTTTGTTACGTAATTGTAGCTGTAGCATCTAGTGAGTGGTATTTAACTGCAATAAATTCACTAATTAAGCATATTCGAATTAAGTTTTATTTGTAAGTTAGGGATCAAGGGACGGAGAAATGTGTAGTTATTGGGTGCGCCGAGAGCAAAAGTGCGTAGGGACGCCGAGCTTCTAAATGCAGCACTGTTCGCTGAATTAATTGGTAGAAATTTTAATGCCATTTAAGACCAAATTTAGTCCTAGCAGTGGCAGTATCCGTTTGCTGTCCTAGGAGGAATGAAAGGGACTGACATCAAAATTATAAAAAAAGACCTACATTAGTGTCGAATCTATAATTTTGGGGGTCTCTTAGGTAAAGATTGGAACTTCAGATGCCATGTAAGTTAAGCCCTCATTAACACAATGAAGGAGTTTGTGAAATTTGACATGTAGAAATAATTGAAAATAACCAATGTTAGTATACAACCCATATCTTTCGTGGTCGCCAAGTTCATTGGGAGCAGTTCTGATGACCTTTAAGTTTAAGTTCAACTTCCAGTAAGAGTAAGATCCCCCAGCACATCTAATAAGGAGAGCGTAGTTCTGGAATGTCTGGGACAACCTTTACCAAACTTGGGGGACATATTACTTTCAATCAAAGAAGAAAATATTGTAGTAGTATGAAGTTATGGAAATTGGGAGGTGTGACATGTAAAAATAATGTAAAACGACTGATCTTAGTGTTTTATCCATAATTTTCTCGGTCGTTGAGATGGATAGTGATGCTCCAAATGGAGGTTACATCCAAATTCATCCCCATCTTCACAGGATGATGGCCTGGGAGAGCTAAAAATAAAATCTCAAAAATTACTTAAATATTTGTCGAATTCATAGTTTTCGGGGTGAGAAAGCGTTTCTAATAACTTTGGAAGGTAATTTGTACCCAAGTCTAGATGGGCTTTTTAATCGTATCAATTTCTCACCTTAAGAACAAATTACCATTACAATTATGATATTAAACCAACCTTCGCAATCGATGAAAAAATTATGTGGATGTATGTTTCGTCTTTTAAATGAAACAAGACATGTTAAAATCAAAGATGGAGTGGGTCAGTGGGTCGGTTGGTAAGTGGGTGAAATGGGTCAAGATTTGTGAGTGGATCAGTGGATCGTGGGTCAAAAGGACGTGACCTACTGCGAAAAACCACTCACCGTGACTCACACTGGCCCACCCGGTGGCCACCCTTTTAGTCCAAAGATATTTCGTCCAAAGAACATTTCGTCCAGAGACATTTAATCCAAAGACATTTGGTCCAAAGGACAATTCGTCCAAAATACAATTGGTCCAAAGGACATTTCGTCCAAAGGAGAATTGGTCCAAAGGACATTTCGTCCAGGGATGTTTAGTTCAAAGCACATTTCGTCCAAAGAACATTTGGTCCGGTAACGCTTGGGGGTCAAGGGTTTGTTTCTATTAGAAGAGTAAAAGTGATTCATATAACATTATGACTCAGTAGCTTCTTATTTCTAAAGGAAATTTGAAATAGAGATTTATTCCGCAATTTTCATTTTGATAGAACAAATAATGCTGAGATATTCAGAAAAACGTAAACGCCTGAAAACAACATGGCCGAACAACAGGAGTGAAGGAAAGGTTGTAGTGTGAAGTATGTTGCTGTAATAACTGCTAACATGACATCTAAAATTTTCATGTTGTGAATGAAAATTTTCATGTGTTTTCATTTTATTAATCATATCTCCAAGCCCCTCATCCTGTAAAGATGGGGATGAATTTGGATATAATGCCATTGAGTGCCTCACTACTCATCTCAACGACCGAGAAAACAATGGATAACACTCTACAATCAGTCATTTTACACTATTTTTACATGCCACTCTTCCCAACTTCAATCCCTTGAGGTATCTGAATTCCACAATATTTTTTTCCTTAGATTGAAAGTAATATGTCTCCCATGTTAGGTAAAAGTTGCTCCAGACATTCCAGAGTTTCGCTGGAATATACACGTATACATACATCAAAACATTTAGAGCTGTGTGAGCAATGCTTTTGATGTTGCTCCTGTAAATTCAAAATCCAGGAGGCATAGTCGCTCATACCAAAACGTGGCATTAAATGATATTGTGTTTGTAACAGTGTCACGAACTCAAACTATGGATTTCACACTAATCTCAATCACTTGAGACATTTTATTTTTCATCCTTTATCGCCCGCCATAATAATGGGTTTTGAACCAATTGAATTGATTTTGAGTTTAACGTCCCGTCAGCAGTGAGGCTATATGAGACGTAGACCTACTAATTAACGCGAACAACATGAGCTCTCGCTGGGGGCCGAATCAGGGTCTCCCACACCGAAAGCGTGTACGCTATACGCTTAACCACAAAGGAGCTTTACGATGAGAGTTAAATTTGGAGTTTAACGCTTTCGGAGTTGTAATTATTAATTTCTGCAACAACGAGAACTATGGATTCGACACTAATATCGATCGCTTTTACTTTATATATATTGGCGGAGAGAAAGGGACCACATCCATATACAAAAGCCTTGCAGATTATTGAACTGAAATCCTTTGGAAAGAAATCCTATTCTGCTTTCTTTCTCGAGTATAAATAAGTCTCTTAGACATGACTTCGTGTTCGTAAATTTCCTGTTTACATAGTTTTGGGGATCGGGAGTTTTGTGTCTGTAACGAAGATTGGAGTTTGAATAATAATTTATGTTTATACCTGAATGGTCTCTTTACCCTTCAGAAAGCGTAAATCACTTGCTGTAATGAGAAAATTCAGAAGTAACTCCCGATGACAAATAGCTGCAAATAAATACACTACATAATTTATTCATTGCAATGATATTATTTTCTTAATTTGTATTTAACATTCACATATATCATAGAATACCAACGTACTGTGATCACCTGTTATATTTTAAACATAATAATCACTTTGTTCTGCAATGATTGTATGTTATATATATATATACAACTGACGTATTTTAATGTAATTATTTTATATAATTTTTCATGCATTGCGGAAAATAGAATTTCATAAAAAAACATTGACTCAGATGGGAAGCGAACCCTCGACCTTACGATTTGAAATCCAACGGCGTACCACTGAGCTAACACAAGCGCTCCACGAGCAATACTTCTAGCGATATATAACGGTATTTAAGATAATAATTACATTCATATCCACTGCAAACGCTGTTTTTGTTCTACTTTGACTCTTATTTTAGTACTCAGGAGAGAATAATGTTTTATTGTCTTAACTTTCACCATTCTTTTACAAATGGAAAGATTCGTTTACGTATCTAAATATTCCATTAAGTATGGAGAGCAAAATGACAAACAAGCATGTGCTGGCATTAATACAGTTTCGAAATATTGTATCATTAAGTATTTCAATCAATGTTGCTTTTTTATATATAATTGGTAACAAGTCTTATTATATTTGAAAGAAGAAAAACACATCTGCAAGATTTTTCCCGATTGCAAAGGTTGGCTTCGAGGTTCGAACCTGGTTTACTTTTTCCCGAAGATACCCGAAGTTGGACTTAGAAAATTTTTGCCTCGAAACAGCAATAAAGAATGCACTGAACCTCTTTGAGACAAGGTGTACAAGTTAAGCCTTGGTTGGCATGGAGGTCAGAGTGGGAGGGTGACAGGCAAAAAATAAATAAATAAATAAAATAAAATCGAAAACATCCTATATTTGTGTCGAATATATATTTTTCGGTATTTCTGACATAAATAGTAATAATCTAGATGTGGTATATGACCAAGGTCGGCCACATTTGCATGCGGTTTCAGAGAAGAGAACCGGTGAAGATTTCAGAACAGTTTCTTTGACTTAAGTTTCAGTACACTGAGAGTGAAGAGTGGTAACACACAAATACTGGTGTCACATCCGGACCTATCAGAGGTATGATTTCTGGGGAACTGTCGTTGCTCCAAGGAGGCATTACCCCCTGATCAGTCCCTAAAATTCTTACTGCTTTACAGGGGCGTAGATAGAAATTTATTTCAGTGATCGAAAGCATTTTTAGGGGTAAATTGTTCAGATGGTAATGTATACGTATACTAAATTCATTTGAAATCCGTCCAGGAGCCCATGTAGAATCTAACGTTCAACTGTACTTTTTCTGAGTCAAAACTCTCTCTCTCTCTCTCTCTCTCTCTATATATATATATATATATATATATATATATATATATATATATATATATATATATATATATATAACAGTAACAGGGTCGGTTGTAGACATTTCGTAACTGTAACAAAATTTCTTCAGATAATTGTTACAATTACAAATTTCTTCAATATATAATAATTCAGCCTTCCTGTGAGTATTAAAGGAAAATGGCAAAATTAAACCTAATTAACTGTGGATGAATCATGACCAAAGTTCCAGTTTTAATAATTTATATATTTTTTTATTAAATAAGCACAGGAAACAACTAAAATGTATACCTAAGATGTATTTTGACAAATACAGTTGAAACATAAAAGTCGAAATAGAATAAAACTAATGAGCTTCAAGTCTAACATTATCACAGGTTTGATTTTGACAAAGAGATATGCTCTTACACTTCATTAAAAGCATATTTAAATATTGTTTTCTAGTGATACAAATATGGTAATTAGCTTAATTTCTCGTTTTCTTCGTTACTGTAAAGTTCATGTTATAAAGACACTTTTCTGGGTTTCAATTTGGCAAAATCTCTTATTATTGCATCAATATCAATTTCATTCAGAATGTCATTTTCAATGGCCATAAAAGCTAGTCCATTTAATCGTTCTTGAGATCTACTCGATTTCAAATAATTCTTTATTAATTTTAGTTAAACTAGTTCAATACACCAAAAATGACAAAAGTGTGTGTCTTAATTTATATGTAATTTGTCCCCGATCAGTGGCAGAACTTTAAAATCAGGTTTTCAATTCAAAAATTCTTTTCAGGGCCACTTATGCCTAGAGAACAATTCAATTCTTTCATCTTTCTTTCCAACATAGACGTTCGAAATCAGGCAGTAACAAAATGTAAACACAAGCAAAGATGCACCCAAGATTTTTCTTTGGGGTCCGAAGATTTTTTCGAAATAGCCTACAAAATGCAAATAATTTTGTGTATTTGCCCCCTGAAATTGTGCTAATTGGGGGGTCCAGACTCTCAGACTACCGGTTCAGTGTTTCGTCCACACATATTTTAGGGGGCCACTCCCCCCGGGAGGAGATCAAAATAATACGTCTATAATATAATAATAAATAAAAGAGTACCAGCAGTGGCCCTCTGAATACTAAGTGTGAACCCCTGGAAGATTTTTCTGAATGGAAAACTGCACCTATTAGGGATGCCCACGATACAAGATTTGTGGCTGTCTCGTCTCGAAAATGTGCTGTAAAAGTGATGGCTCGACTCGAAAAATGTATATTTCTCTATTGAAAGAGCCATGTCTCGACTCGAAGTTTGTCTGGAAAATCCTGTATCGACTCGTCTCGTGCGCATCCGTAGCACCTATGTCGGTACCAAATTTCACAAAATTAAATCCCCACGTTAAGCGGGTTTGCGTATCCAGGCTCCTAACTATGAAAACATTTACGCTCAGTCCAACCTCAATCATTTCACGAATTCAACCGGTTTTACGTATGTTATTAGGACATAATATCGATTGTGATTTATTCTAAAAACACTTTTATACATTGCAAGGGTTGTAACGTCCAAATATTTACTGAGAACTCATAGTCGTATCGGAATAAACAAAAGCGAGTATGGAACAGTAAACTGATATAACAAAAGGCAAAAGAACATGTGCACAGGCATACGAAACGGTCGAGTGGTTTGGGTCGATACACTATCAATCACATGTTTGTGAGTTCAAACCCGGTAGCAAGTTGTTTCTTTTTTAAGTGTCTTCCTATTTTCATCCGGAGGCTGAAAATAGTTCTTTGAGTAACTCATTGAAAACTTCTTTTGTTTCAAATTCGATTAGAACGGAACATTATATGAATTGCGAATATTAAATCCATAGCTAAAAAAAATGAAATATACTCACTACTCTATTATCCTCTGATTTGTAACGAAAAACTATTTATAAACAGTGGTGACTTCAGAAAATTATCCTCGGGGGGAATTTCAATATGCGGGTGGAGGGCAAACATTGGTAGTCCACATTGAGCACGATCGAATATATGGTCCTGAAGGCGGAAATTTCTTAGCTCGAGAGGGGTCTCAAATTCTCCCTCAGATCACGTCCTGAAAGCATCATTGCTTAAAAGCTTTTCGTAACAAATATAATATTACACTCGTTTCTCGTTCTACATTTAGAATTGGTAAAATCATAACTTATAGAGGATTATAATAAAAGCATAAAAATTACAATACTAATCATATATAAATTATCCTGTTAGTTACCAACTTCAGGTCAGATTAAAACTCAAATATTTGTTTTCGGATTGCACTTAGAAGTAAGTCCTCTCTATATAATCCTGATTGGAAAGCCATGTATAACTCTAATTAATTAATCAATACTTATACAAATATTTTTTTATTTTACTATTTTTACTATTCAATATTAAATACACTTCATTTCCAAAATCAAAATTTCGAAAATGTATATTGCACGTATGCAGACTCGCAAATAAGTGATTATTTATCATATATATTGGTCTCTATTCGAAATTCTATTTAATCGAATCCGACAAGAACACAGACAGAAATATCGAGAACAGGTGAAAAAAGAGAGAGAAAAAGGCGTTGTACCCTGCGGGGACTCGAAATAAGTTCAAATGGTGCTTTACAAGCCGAACGCCTTAGACCACTCGGCTATGGTAACAACTAGTGATTGTAGCAAAGGCTTCGAGTAGTAGTTCTTATTACAGAATAACATTTTCTATTGCCTAAAATTTAAACCTAATTTACTTTGATATAATATATCTATTAATTTGTTTCATGAACGTTTTCGTTACTTTGATGAATGATGTATGTTGTTGATATAGATTCTATTACACGTTCTTTCGTAAATATTATAGAAAGTATCAGGGTTATTTATGATCTTTCATGGAAATTGACTGGCGCATGCGCAGTACACAGACAGTTCAATTGGAAGGCGAGGAAGGAAACGCTAACACACTGTTAGAATGTTTCATCGCTGTGAAGTATAAAGAACAGTTAAATTTACGCTTGTCATTGCGTAAAGAATCACCAGGTTAATGTTTGTCCAAGTTCTCACTAATCAACTGGACTCATGAAAAATAATTAATATTGTCATTACTGCACAATATGAAGAATAATGAACGTATATTACACCACATTGTTCTCGAATTCGAACTTAGCTAAGGAAGGGACAATAAACAAAATGTGATTTAATCATTCGAATGAGACAATTCAATGAAACTAGAAATTACACAATCAAAAGGAAAAATATCGTTAAAAAGACAATAATATTTTTATCCGAGATGTGAAATAAAGTTTTTAATTAACTGAAATGAAAGTAATATTGGGTATGATATAGAGTAAGAAAAAAAGTAAATATATTCTTAGAAACGTTCAAAGTAAATTCACAAATACTTTTTGAATATATACTACTCTTCCTTTATGTTTTAACGAACTAATAAGTAAACAAGCAAAGGAAAAGAATGAAGAACGAAAGTATTGCTCTTGAAAAAATATAATAAATAAATGAAACTTAAATAAATTTTTACACAAAAAATAACACACTAGTACTTCGTGTAGTCACCTCCAGAGTCAGTAAGTTCTTGAAGTCTGGAGGGGATACTAGATACAAGTCTCAAGCAATACGACGGTGTGTCACGGAAATGTTGCCACAGTTCCATAACATGATTTTGAAGAAATGTTTGGTCTCTGTCTTCACGTCTCTCTTCCCATTCTTGCACCAGGTAGGCCTACAGATGTTCAATTGGGTTCAAATTTGGGGATAGAGGGGCCACTCAATACAAATTAACTCTGGATGTTCACTTAGCCACTCTCGTGTTTGTCGGGAAGTGTGAACAGCACTGTTGTCATGCATAAATATATATTCTTCCTGTTCGGGGAAGTTTCTAAGGACGGTAACAACGTATTTTCGAGGATATTAATGTAAACACTGCTGTTCATTCTCTCAGGCACCGCAACCAAATCTCCAGGACCAGCAGCCGTCATGTATCCCCAAAAGTGTACTGATATTCGTCCTGAACAAAAAGTTCTGATAATATTTTGTTCAGCATACCTGGTTCCGCGCGGTCTATACAATATAACTCTGCCTTGTTGATTAGACTTAAAAACCTTCTCGTCGGTCCAGATGACTAAGTCCCAATATGACTGAGGTTGGGTTATGTTATTCTGTGCCCATTCCATTCGTCTGGCCTTGTGAGTTTCAGTCAGGACAGTCTTCCTAGCGGGTCTTGAACAGTGTAGACCAGCCCCCAATAATCTCCTTCTTATTGTTTCGCGAGAACAATTATATTCTCTGGCTTTGTCCAAGAGGATTGACGTGTGGCGTAGAGGTCTGTTGATTACTTCTGTAACTAAAGCTTGATCTTGAGCTGCAGTTGTCACTTTTGGTCTTCCACTTCTTGACCGAGACCTGAACCATTCACCACCTTCTTCGTGTTGCTGAACCCATTTCTTGACCGTTTTCTTGTCACATCCCAGATCTCTAGCAATCTGAGGCACAATTTGTCCCATTTTTGCTCGGCCTATGATTTCTCCTCTCAGAGCAACAGACAGTTCTCCACAACCTTTAGAACGAGGCATTGTGAGAACCTGTTAGAAATTTGCGTTCTGGCGTGTATGACAAATGTTGGTAAAGTGCATATTTCTGTTTCTACTGCGCATGCACCAGTCAATTTTCATGAAAAATCATAAATAATCCTGACAATTGCTGTAATACTTATGAACGAATACGTAATAGAACCTATATTAACAACATCATTCGTCAAAGTAAAGAATACCGTAAACAAAGAACAATTTCAGCAGACTATTACACCAGGCCAAAATAGGCTTAAACTTCAGAGAATACAAAATATATTTCATACTGTAACAAAAGATTGAACATGAAACACGCTTACTATATTTTCAACTTGTCACATTAGCCTAGTGGACTAAGGCGTTCGGCTAGAGATTCTGAGGCACCATTCAAGAGTAGTTCGAATTCCACCACAGTACAATTTGTTTTTACCTCTTCTTGACGTTTCTGTTTGTGATCCTGCCGGATTCTATTAAACATAATTCCGTAATACGCTAAATATACGTAACATTTGAAGTTCTTAACCTCCCATTTTTACATTTTTCAAGCTCAATTGAGAAGAAAGAGGGAAAATAAAAGTACAAAGATTTACAATAATTACTTAGCATTTACTGTCATTGTAATTGTGGATATTTTATTTATGAAAATGTATAATGAACTAAAAATATATTTAGTACGTCACATGTCTCCATTTTTCGATTCTAACTTGAAAGTTACAGTTTAGGCGGTGACATATCGAAGACCCAGGGGGTTGAGGGGGTTGTATACCCTCCCATTGAAACTTTTATATTCTATTGAAATAAAAAGTGTTTCAGTTTATAATCTTGGAAAAGAAACAATCACTGTGTGTGGAGGACGGTTTATTTATACTACGATTCATCACTTCCAAATGTGTAGAAGATGTGACTGGATATTGTGTATAATGATTCAAGAAATATAAGACAACGATGGGACTTCGTAAACCCTTCACGCCACCCCAGGAGGACGAAGTGCGTCCCGCCGTCCCTCGGTTGGGAACTACTGCTTGCGAGGGAAACATTCTAACAGTGTGTTAGCGTTTTCTTCCTCGCCTTCCAATTGAACTGTCTGTGTACTGCGCATGCGCCAGTCAATGTCCATGAAAGATCATAAATAACCCTGATACTTTCTATAATATTTACGAAAGAACGTGTAATAGAATCTATATCAACAACATACATCATTCATCAAAGTAACGAAAACGTTCATGAAACAAATTAATAGATATATTATATCAAAGTAAATTAGGTTTAAATTTTAGGCAATAGAAAATGTTATTCTGTAATAAGAACTACTACTCGAAGCCTTTGCTACAATCACTAGTTGTTACCATAGCGGAGTGGTCTAAGGCGTTCGGCTTGTAAAGCACCATTCGAACTTACTTCGAGTCCCCGCAGGGTACAACGCCTTTTTCTCTCTCTTTTTTCACCTGTTCTCGATATTTCTGTCTGTGTTCTTGTCGGATTCGATTAAATAGAATTTCGAATAGAGACCAATATATATGATAAATAATCACTTATTTGCGAGTCTGCACTCGTGCAATATACATTTTCGAAATTTTGATTTTGGAAATGAAGTGTATTTAATATTGAATAATAAAAATAGTAAAATAAAAAAATATTTGTATAAATATTGATTAATTAATTAGAGTTTTACATGGCTTTCCAATCAGGATTATATAGAGAGGACTTACTTCTAAGTGCAATCCGAAAACAAATATTTGAGTTTTAATCTGACCCAAAGTTGGTAACTAACAGGATAATTTATCCATGATTGGTATTGTAATTTTTATGCTTTTATTATAATCCTCTATAAGTTATGATTTTATCAATTCTAAATGTAGAACGAGAAACGAGTGTAATATTATATTTGTTACGAAAAGCTTTTAAGCAATGATGCTTTCAGGACGTGATCTGAGGGAGAATTTGAGACCCCTCTCGAGCTAAGAAATTTCCACCTTCAGGACCATATATTCGATCGTGCTCAATGTGGACTACCAATGTTTGCCCTCCACCCGCATATTGAAATTCCCCCCGAGGATAATTTTCTGAAGTCACCACTGTTTATAAATAGTTTTTCGTTACAAATCAGAGGATAATAGAGTAGTGAGTATATTTCATTTTTTTAGCTATGGATTTAATATTCGCAATTCATATAATGTTCCGTTCTAATCGAATTTGAAACAAAAGAAGTTTTCAATGAGTTACTCAAAGAACTATTTTCAGCCTCCGGATGAAAATAGGAAGACACTTAAAAAAGAAACAACTTGCTACCGGGTTTGAACTCACAAACATGTGATTGATAGTGTATCGACCCAAACCACTTTTTTTTTTTTTTTTTTTTTTTTTTAATGAAAATTTATTGTAACTCAAGAATCAATTACATTGAAGCGGTTAGGCTTTTGGCACAAAGAAAGGAAGTTACTAGAACAATGAGTTGGCTATAAAATTTGCAAATAGCTTAGTACGTACATCCTTTGCTAATTTGGAGTATTCTTTTTGTAAATACTGTACATAGAAGGCTCCCCCTGCTTCTAAGTTGGAATTAAAAATATATTTGACGGTCGTTCCTATATACCAATTGACACTATGTTGTTTACTAACAGGATAAAAACGATAATCAGGTCTTAAAACTATGCTAATATTTATATTGCGTTCCGAACTACGAGTAAGAATGGCTAAAAAGTGACGTAACTGAGACCAGATTTTTGTGGATTCCAGACATGTCGTGATTCTATGAATCAACGTATCTATATTGTTACATCTATTGCAAAGAGCATCAGGACTAAAACCATATTTGTTTCTCTTTTCTTTAGTATCAATAACATTATGGACAATCATAAACCAGATAGATTTGCTGGCAACACACAAGGTCAAGTCATTGATATTGGCCCAAATATTGGACCAATTACACAAGTACTCATCTAACACAAATTTAGGTGGGACATATAATCTAGTCATTTTAAAAACATACAGCTGTTTACTACTTAAAGTTTTAAAATCAAAAAGCTGCGACAGATATATATAATCACACAAAACAGTTTCCAAGTACTTACAGCTTTGAGGGAGATGAGCCATACACAGGGGTAGACTCCTCTCTGTTCGTGCTAATACGTAAGTGAGCAGTTGTTGTGTTACACTATTCGCTTCGTCTGTGTACAAGGTCATTGAGCGAGTAACATACAAACTTGCAGCTTTTTCTTGCACATTGAACAGACCGATGCCACCTTGTGAATGTAAACAACACATTACATCATATTTAACACGAAAGACCTGATGTTTCCATAGAAACCAACCACATAAACTTTGAATTTGTTTTCCTATGAGTTGAGGCATAGGTAATACATTTGCCAAATACCAGATTTTGCTTAAGAGATAAACATTTATAAATTTAGCTCTAGAATATAAACATAGATTTCTGGATTGATTTACATAACCTGAATGACGCAGTGTGTTTACAATATTCGTATAGTTATGATCAATAGTGTGCATTATGTTTGAATAAAAGGTAATTCCTAAAATTTTGATACTGTCGGCCTGAGGGACGGTATCTATATCATTAAAATCAATACTATTGTTTATGTTTAACATATGCGATTTACAAACATTTAATCTAGCCCCAGATGCTACCTCATATTCACGAACACATTCCATCATGAGAGAATAATCTAGTTTTGAAGAGACAAAAACTGTTACATCATCTGCATAACTAGCCACTTTTATAGCAGGGGTAATAATATTTAGACCAGTTAGGCGGTCATTCATAGCATATAACAGGGGAGCAAGGCTAATAGCAAAACTCAACATTGAAAGGGGATCACCTTGTCTTATTGAACGTTTGATGGGAATGTTGTTGGATAGGTGACCGTTAACATTTAACTTCGTATGAGCATCTTTATAAAAATATTTCATCCATGTAACAAATTGTTCATTAAAACCGAATTTTCTGAAAACAGACCATAAGTACGAGTGTTCAATATTATCAAAGGCGTTTTTAAAATCTAAATTTATCAGAGCCGCTTTAAGAGCGCAATCATTACAAATAGTAATACTATCTCGAATAGTTAATAAAAGGTGATAGATGGTTTTCTGTTTAACAGCCACATATTGCAAATTTTGTAATAACTTATCCATGTAGTCCTGTAGTCTGTTTTTAATACATCTACTAAAAATTTTGATATCTGTATTAAGAAGGGATATAGGTCTATAATGGCTAACATTAGATGGTTGAACAGTTTTAGGGATAAAGACCGTGACGGCTGGATTAGGGCGCTTGATAGTCTCTGAAGCAAAGAACCATTCATTTACAATCAATGTTAGTGTATCGCCCATTATATCCCAAAATTTAACATATAAACGGCCAGAGATAGAGTCGGGCCCAGGAGATTTTCCTTTTTTTGCAGTATTTACAGCTCTTTGTACTTCATTTTTAGTAAACGGAGCACATAAAATTTGATTGTCTTCATCATTTAGCACTGCAGGCACACTGTCAAGTAATTTATTTTCGCAGCCGGTAGCAGCAGCGACTCCAAATAACTGGTAGTAATAATCATACAGGGTGTTACGAATATTGTCCTGAGTAGTTTGAATGGAGCCTTGAGCATCTGTGAGTGACGTGATGAGTTTCCTCCGTCCACGTTTGGCTTCTGTTAACACATGTGTAAGAGAGCATTGTTCTTCTTCCGGAAACCCTGGAACTTTACTACGTAACCTAATCCCTTCCATTTTCTGTTTATGGAATTGTAATAATTTGGCTTTGTATTTACGTACAGAGATAAGGGCCGAGCGATTTGTCATCGCTTCAGTTTGTGCCTCTAATAGACATTTATAATAGAAATTATAAAGTTTTCGCTTATCAGCATAAATTTCAGAGGAATACCACCTACAAAAGCTTCGGATTTTGTCCTTACAGTATTGATTCCACCACTCAATATATGTTTTAAACCACTTCTTTTGTTTAAGCCAATAAGCCCACTTTTTAGAAAAGAGCTGACAAAATGACTCATCATTGAGCAGACTTTCATTCATGTGATAATATCCCCGTCCCCGAGCAATCTTCTGGTCATTAATTTTAATTTCCATTATTAAACAGAGATGATCAGTGAAACACGTGGGATATCGGTATACTGAAACAACCTGGGATGTGAAGTTATCATTTACATAAATCCTGTCTATCCTTGAGCTCGAAGTTTTTGTAATAAATGTGTCCCCCCTTAAATCTGGGTGTTTGAAGTCCCACACATCTACCAAAGACAAATTCTTTACCAATTCATTTAAGGTAGGGCAATAATGGTAAGTTGGTTCTGTTGTGTGAGTTATACTTGAATTATGATCTCCGCCAAAGATAACATTATTTGGGCCACTAAAAAACGGCGCTACCTCATTTGCATAAAAATTATTCCGTTCTTTTCTATTATGGCTTCCACTGGGCGCATAAACATTGATTAGAGTGATATCATTAACCTGACCTTTGATAATTCGACCATTAGGATGTAATTCTACATTTGTAAGCGGGATGCCTTCTTTAACCAAAATTGCAGTACCAAGGCTATTATATGTACAATTATTATATACATTATATGATGGATGTACGTTTACAATCTTTGGACCAACTTCTTGGAGAAAAGCTACATCTATTTCAGATTTAAGTAGAAAGTCATTGAGAGCTTCAAGTTTGACTGGCGATTGTATTCCGTTGATATTTATAGTTGCTAGTTTTAAGATAGTACACATAAATATTGTTATAGGAAGTTGTCTAATGTTAGCAACACACTTCATAATACCACACCACTATTTGGCTGCAAGCACTGTGTTTCTGAATGTTTAGGTAGGAGTAGAAACTGTGGGTGACTCACCTGAAGAAGGAACTGCGGTATCAGGTAGATATTCCGTACTCACTAATTTAGCTACAGACGACCGGGTGATCCTAGGTGATACTTCTAAGGGTCCTTGATCCGTCTTCTTAGGTTGTTTTACTTGAGCTATAGCCGTTCCTGCTTTCTTCCGTTTCTTGTCTTGGGAGGCTTCCTGGGAATTCCGGGCATCAGATCCTTTTTTTCCCACTAGGACAACTCACAGGGGGGAAAGGATGATCTTTTTCCTTGGACTGAACTGGACAAATGGGACTTACAGAGGAAACTTCCGATACACTATAGATGCACTCGAGCTTCTGATCACCATCAACAACACTAGTGGAGGAGGAATCACTGTCTATCGAAAGCGTCTTTCTATCTTGTTCAGTGACAACTTGATGTTCCCGTGGAAAATCAGACTCAGCCAGTGAAGAAGTACCATGTAAAGCTGGAGGGGCTGCAGATGAGGTCCTGTCCTGACTATCACTAATATCCTTGGGAGAGACGTTTTCCTTAATTGCTCCGGAACATGGTCGGCTAGGAACACTGTCTTTTGGCACTATCGGAGTAGTGTTTAGAGAACGGCCCTGTATCACAGGGGTAGTAAGCTCAGTCATTAACTTTGGAAAGTCAACATCTGACGTTAAAGTAGGCAAATTAGCAGGTTTAACCACATTAATTTCTTGGGTTGGCGAAACCCGAGAGCGTTCCTTATCACTTTCAGTATGTTCCATGGTTGTTGTTGAAACAAAGGCCCGTTTTTGACGCTGAAAACATTGATCTTGTAAATGATCTCTAGATTGGCAGTAATAACAAGTACGGTCCTGACCGAAATAAGTTACTAGGAACTTCTGGTTACGAATATCCAGGAAGGACGGTATAGGTTTAAACAAATACATAGTCACGATCTTTCGTCCAGATCTAACTTTATAAATATGAGTATCGTCATAAATTTCGTCTTTTATACTTTTACATTCTCCATAGATAGACAAGGCACGCGTGACATCAGTATCACTATATTCCGTGGGAATAGCATGTATTCGCACATAGGTTAAAGGTCGATCAGCTAATTCTAAAGTCACGGGGTATGTTCCACTATCATCTTGAAATTTAACACTATCACCATGATCTCTTAATAATTTGTCACACAACAAGTCAGACAATAACTTAATATACACACATTTACGATAAATATCCAACTCAATACTCAGTATTTGTTCTTCCTTTAACTTAAACGTAGTTTGAATAAACTCATGGATTTTTATTGTGGACGGACGGTTAGGAATCGCACGAAATCCTAATTTTAATGTATTGACACGTTTGATAGACATTTTATAATTCTAAATAAACTCACTAGTCACCACTAAACTGAAATATATTGTAATCAAGTCAGCGTAAATTCCAAGCAAACACAAAGTACACTGGGCGCATTCAATGCCTCTCGCACGATACGACACTGGACGGACGACCAGCGAAAGACGTGTTACCTCTTGGGCAGCTAACACGCGAGTCCAACCACTCGACCGTTTCGTATGCCTGTGCACATGTTCTTTTGCCTTTTGTTATATCAGTTTACTGTTCCACACTCGGTTTTGTTTATTCCGATACGACTATGAGTTCTCAGTAAATATTTGGCCGTTACAGCTCTTGCAATGTATAAAAGTGTTTTTAGAATATATCACAATCGATATTATGTCCTAATAACATACGTAAAACAGGTTGAATTCGTGAAATGATTGAGGTTGAACTAAGCGTAAATGTTTTCATAGTTAGGAGCCTGGATATGCAAACCCGCTTAACGTGGGGATTTAATTTTGTGAAATTTGGTACATCCCTGAACACAAGTAACTGATAATCAAAACTCTACTTTGCATTAGAATTATTAGTAATTTAAAATATCGCTCCTTCTAAATTTATTAGCAGAGAATGGATTAATAATTATTTTATCTGTCATAATAAAACGAGCATCTGTATACGCTGCTGTGATTGAAACTGAGAGTACAGAAAAAAATATTTGTCATCCAAATGAGCTTTCGTCGCTTTCGACTATATCCTTTCAAGTTATATACTTATATGCCGCGTGAAAACTAATTGTATTGAAACAAATTTTGAAATACATGAAATTTAATTCAGACCCGTAACCGAAATGACCGCATCGTTCCATTTTAATTCAACAATTAAATTACTGCAATCAGGTAAAATAAATTTACAGCTTCAAAAGAATGTCGACCGGCAAATGCTTCGTTAACCGTGACTGATATTGAAAACTCCCCACCTCAAAATTTGTATGATTTTGTCCAGCACTCGAAAGAACCTTTTTAGAGCCTTCGGTTGCTTCTTCTTTCACGTTTTGTAGATTTCTTTTCCGATAAAATGCTCACTTGGTTTTATATCGTTGGTCATTATTATTACATGAAAAACAAAGTACTATTAAAAAGTGAAAGCCCACATCATTATAAATTAAAAATATAAACAAAAACGAAACGAGTTAGGATAGAAATGAAAATGTTGACGAATGACAAATGGACTAATGGATATTAACAAAGTGAGCATTAAGCACTGGACAGCGATTGTGAGTCATTAGGAACTTAAATTAAAATTTCCCTCAGAAATTATTTTTAAAAAATCCATTTGTACCGTCCGTCTTTTCTTAGTATTCGCTCTACTCCCTGGACGAATGGACAAGAAAGCCTACTTGCTTGCATGGGGGTCCGAAAAATGTTTTTAGGGTGGTCATCTCCCTCGTTGCTATATTACTTTTGGTATTTTTATTTGTATTAAGAAAATCTTAAGAAATTATACATATACATTATACTTGTCGTAAGCCAGGTGGGGCCTGGCCCTTTCGTGCCCTTTTGGGTGCCCATGCTTGCTTCAACTTTGATAATGTGAATTTCATTTACGGTGATCTTTCTCAACCCTTAACTGTTGAGAAAGGAATGAGGAGTCTGTTATATTTGTATTTTGTGCATATGGTGGGATTGTGGAAAGAATACCACTGTCTTTAGCTCTACGGTCATAGTGCTTAATACAACATCTATTGGAAAGCTAAATTTACATTCATTTTATCTCATATTCGTAAAATATCCCTTTCCCTCTTTAAAAGATCTATCCTGTGCCATGGAAATTTTCCTCAAACTAGCATCTCTTGTGAGTGTTGCATTGGCATCATTTGTAAAGGGGTGTTTTACAGCCAACCAAACGAAGATTCGACTTTATTGTCCTTTTGATGTATTTTATCTGTATCTCAGTCTGTACAATATTTATTTGAAGCTATATGAGGAAAATTTTTCATCATAACATTTTTTAAATAAATATTTACATTTAAAACAAAATTCATTTTTCTAATTTGGCGCCCTGTTCCCCTGGCGCCTCCTGCGAACGCGTAGTTCGCAGGATTCAAGATCCGGCCCTGCAGTAACAATGGAATAATATATTACCGCCCGACTATCGTTATTGTGAAAATATTCATCATGATATGACGTAGGAAAATGAGTTACATTAAGGTCTAAGATCTAATATCAAAGTTGAAACATCGCAAGTTAAACAAAAACATAATAGCAAAAAGTTTTGAAAATAATTTCAGTTTAAACTAGCTGCGACTACATTTAATTCAAAATTGAACTTCTGGAGCGCAACATATGAGCGTAGCTAAAAGAAAAAATCAATAAGAACAGTCGGGATATGAACCTAAGTCATACAAATAGAAGTCCCTTATATTAACCATTCATCTACTATATTTTGTTTACTAAAAATATTTTCCATGCAGCAAAATGCCATTTCACAGCGAAACATTAACAACATAAGAACAAAGTTTTCAAGAAAATTTGCCAAAGCTTATGTATTAAAAGTATCCCGGTTTTCGCGCAGTGGTACTGCAAAATCACTAGTCAGGATGCCTCGTATCGAAATTTGAACCTGGAGACTCCCAATTACAAAGCGTCAACGCTAACCAGTAACCTACGTTCGCTCAGTAAATGTCATGAAATTACTTTTCTGTAATTATTTTTGGAAAATGTTTATTATTTTCATGAAGCAAAGAGTGAGAACTCTACTTGGGTTCTTCTACTTGGGTTGAGAACTATATACTATACTTCTAAGAATAAACTAATAGTTGATGTTCATTATTTCCGTCGATTTTCTACGCCTACTAAGTTATTTCAAATTTTTTTAAGTTTTCCCTTCCGGTTATGACAATGATTAGAAATGAAGGCTCCTCTTCTTATACAATTCTTGATCATTGTAACATTTTTTAGTCTAAATTCTGAATTATTGAAAATATTTAAATTAGTTAGAGTGAAGAGGATAATACTAAGAAACATGATTAGAAAAAAAAGAAACATTGTTGTTTAACGAATTGATAGAATCAAGCTTTTTCAAAACATAAAAAAATACTGTATGGTATGGGATGATCATGGAAAAAGTAAAAATAGCCATCGAGGACACACTAACCAACCACTGTACGCAGATAAGTCAAGGTTCGTCAACTTGAGAATGAAATGAAATGAAATCTTTGAGTTTTACGTCCCGCGTTTATGCCGGTTAGGCTAAAGGAGACGGTGATGATGAGTAATGAATGAAATGGTGGAATGAAGAAAGTGGGAGGAAACGGGAGAACCCCGAGAAAACCCACGCACACGGTGTTTGTGGACCACAAAGTTCACTTGATGGGGGCTGGGATCGAACCCGGGACCCCAAGCAGCAGAGGTGAACGCTCTACCACTGAGCCACCGCGGCCCTTAAGGAAAAGGAAAGAAAAGCGCAGCACAGACAATACCTCTAGAGTTGTGGGGAAACTTGTCCAAATAGACTTTTCTTTTTATTTACATTTAAAAAGAAATAAAATATATTTCCATGACGGAATAAAATTCCACTAATATAATAATAGACATCTAAATTAGAAATAGCAAAGCCAGCTGAAAGTAAGGAGAAAACAGTAATTTCACATCAGGTTCCAAAGAGAATACACAGCAGCAAGCGAGTAAGCAGACAACAGCGTTACTTCTCCTGTGGTTCTGTCCCGGGCGTGTGTCAAAGGTGACGTCATTGCACGAGTAGGACAGAAACGCGTTCAGTGATGAAATTACCAAGCCAGTAACTACTGTATTTACGCCACGGAGTTCGACACTCTATAAAGTGCCTTTTATCTATACAGGATTATGCGCGATCAACATTATAACTGTTACATTTTTCATTCTCTGTTGCAAGAAAATAATTGACATAAGGATAGGACCTGTACTTAAACGCAAAATTACATAAACGGTCTGGTAGTTTTAGACAGAACGATCCGTCAACTGGAGGTGGGGTAAGTTCTCAAACATTTAAATATACGACGTCTTATGTAGGTGCACTACGCAACCAGTTACTAGAGAACAAGCCCCGAAGTAGGACTGGTATCAAAACGAGACAATACGAGACTACTTACAGTATTAGTCTCCTTTCAATCGACAAATAGCGGTCTCAGTCTCGTCTCGATAGTTCCGAAATAAATTGTGTGAAATTATTCCACACTAAATTCGACAGTAGATAAATAAAATATACCTCCAATAGTTCTCCCTATTACTCCAGAATATATCCTGGATGCACCATTTTCTACTAGATAAAGTATGAATTAGCAATTCATATACAACATTCAAAAATGCATATGTCTTTTTACATTAAATATACTCATTGATTCTTAAATTATTTATTTATTAATTGAAATACCCGGTGTTGCACGGAAAGAATAGGTTTATATTTCAAAGATATATTTGAGATTAGTTTTCCCAGTAGAATACGTATTTGAATCGGAATGAAATAGTACGAATCCATTTCCAGCAGGAGCAACTGAATAAACTTGCCGCTAACGAAGAATAAAGCCTTGGGCTTTTATGGTATCGGAAGTGTCATTATTCACTTCAGCGACCCCGAAAACTATTGAATAGACACTCATATCATTCACTTAGGAATTTTTAGGACGTCGACAGCTTTGGATTTAACATTAATATCGTTCATTTTCGATTATTTTTACATGTTCCTGTGTCTCCCATAATAGAACTAGAGGTGATACGGGTTTCGATTCCCGTCAGCAGTCGTGTGGTTCTGGTTCCACGTTAAGTCGTAGATGCACGTCTTGTATAGAGTAGTAGCTGAAAGACACGCTGAACTCTTTATCACCTCACCTTTTGAGATATTCTACGTTTGCATAATTTCTAAACCACTTTTCTTTCTTTCAATCTCTTCCTTCCTCTTAGGACACGCATAGGTTCAAACCGAAACATTCTTCACGGTTGGAGGACGCAAGGCTACTGTACCTCTTCTTATGGGACTAGGTAGTGAGTTGCGCAGTTTGAGTAGCACGCACGAATAAACCACGCTTACATTTATTATATATAAATAATAAAATCTCACATTAGGACTTACTCTGCACGTCAAACTTTTAACATATGCGACTTTTTAAATTCTGTTCTTCTTCTTCTTCTTCTTCTGCTTTAATATTATTATTATTATTATTATTATTATTATTATTATTATTATTATTATTATTATTATTATTATTATTATTATTATTATTGCAATAGCTATATGAAGCAATTATCTCGGCAAACTTGGTTAATACACACCATTCAGCAACCGGTAGTTGTAGAAATCAGGCTTTTCCAACAGAAGTTGTTAGCTCAATCGGTAGAGCGCTGAGAAATGGATTCAAGGTTTGCGAGTTCGAGTCTAGTCTAAGTCAAACGATTTTTTTCCTGATATAATTCTTGAAATGGAAATGTTTCTCTCTTCACCTTTATCTCATAATTCTGAATAGAGATGTTTGGATGTGAAAGAAAAAGTATACTAGAATATAAGAAAAGAAAGGTAAATTACATGATACCCTTTGCAATTTTTAACTATATTTTCACCTATCTAGGACGTCTCTAAAAAGTTCAGACTTCTAGACCTCCTTTTCGCTCTCTTATGTGTCCTTTAACTAATTTCTACAGTTACTTAGTGAATCACTTATACATATATTACAGATGACGTATCTCTTTCTCTTCTCTCTACATCATGTCTGGAGATGAATGTTTTGACAATAGGTTACAAACACGATTTCAAAAATTAATACGATCTGCGATATCAGTGATACATATTGTGGTGTTTAACTTAACATATAAAACAATAAATAGAAAAACTGAGAATACGAATCTTTTCGTGCACTGATGCTTCAATAACAGTGAACTGATGCTTCAAATCTGTGTCTTTACTCCCTTCACCTATGTTAATTCCCTAGTCAAAATAAAAACTCTTCAAAATTAATCACAAATTCTTATACAACCATCCCTTCCTTGGAGTACTGCGCGGTCACATACCCGTCACTGCGATGTAAAGGCACTTATGGCGACGAGGATACATAATTGGTAATACTTTTGTATTTAACACGGTATTAAATTTTTGCTTCTTTTCTACATGGTCACAAAGTAGCCAAATAAAATAAATATTTGAAAAATTAAAAGTAAAGTGACGCCTTGAGTGTCATTTGTATTACACTAGACTCTCCCTAATCCGGCCATTCCTGGCACATATGAGTGCCGCATTAGCGGAAGTGACGGATTATTGAGTTGCTCGTCCAGCATTGAACTTAGCAGCAATGGCTTTCGGCGAAGAACCTCCATTTAACTTATCAGAAATTTCGAGTTTCTGTTTGAGGTCTAGCGTAACGTGTTTCCTTTTAGAAGACATGATTCCGAACTCTAAAGAATGCTACAATTTCGAATACGTACAGTATATAAAGCATTGTTTAACTAAGCATTGTTGCGCATGCGCACGATAGTTCATTGTGCACGTGTTTTTGGTTGGATGTGCGCCAGATTACTGAGAGGCCGGACTACTGAGAGCCGGATTAGCGAGAGTCTAGTGTATTATTATTATTATTATTATTATTATTATTATTATTATTATTATTATTATTATTATTATTATTATTAGTAGTAGTAGTAGTAGTAGTAGTAGTAGTAGTAGTGTAATATACACATTATAAAGTCTAGTCTTCTGGGTTTGACCATCCCAGTGACAAAGATTTTGTGTGTTAAGTCAACAATTGCTAATAGAAGGCTCAGGTGGGTAGGTCATGTATCCAGAATGGAAGTAGAGTAGGAACGCTTTCAACTTGTTAACTGGAAGTCCAATCGAAAAACGACCATTAGGAAGACCTAGTTGCAGATGAGTGGACAATATTAAGATGGATCTCACAAAAAACTGGATCCAGTTGGCTAAGGATAGAAGTCAATGGAGAACTTTTGTGAACGTGGTATTGAACCTCCGGGTTCCATAGGCCATAGAGTTAGTTAGCTCTCACCATTCATCGCGCTGGACACAATATCTTCACATTGCGATTTGTACGATCTGTTTTATTTTCTTTGTTAATTTTTTCTAAGGACAACAGTTCTTTATATATATATATATATATATATATATATATATATATATATATATATATATATATATATATAGGCTATATATAGCCGCGGATCCAGGATATGATCAAGGGAAGGGCTACACCATAGTTTCCCGCTTTATCCAGTGTATACCTGAGCGTCAAGGGAGATTCTAGCCTTTATAGCCCTTCCCTTGGATCCGCGCCTATATATATGTAATTATAGTTTACAAAGACAGTAAATTAAAACACACATAGACATGCGTGATAAATAAAGATATTGAAATATTTATTGTTCGGAAGTTGGATACACTAGTTGTTACTGTGTAGAACACATTTTTGACTCGACAGACTGTCCCAGTTTTCTAATCCCTCATGGTGGTTGTGGCGGTGGCATATTCCATGTGGTTCGGGATTTGCTAGACCTGATGGCTGTCAAAGTGTATATTGAATTGACTGCAGAAAAGAACCACTTTGAACCCTCGTCCCCTGAATTCAATGCTTAAACCTTTAACTAATCTCTCCCTCCACCTCCCTTCATTCTATCCCAAATGGCAATTCTACCCCTAGCTTACCCTAACATTTATAAAGCTATAGTTCTTTACGAAGCCTTTCGTTATGGTCCGAAGTCATTATAAGCTTTCGATGTGATTTCCTCATTATTAGTCGGGTTATTAATGTGTCTTCAATGAAGAGTGACCATATTGAAAACATTGGCCATGGAAAGGGTCCAAAAAGTCAAAGATAATAATAGACTATACTAGTAACTTTTTTAAAAATAAGTTTGCTTTTATTTCTCCAATCGTGTACTGAATTTAAATAGATACTCTTTAATGAAACGTACGTACCTTATACTTCTACAAGCACCAACACAGTTAAAGTACTGGAAACAACTGATGAACTGCTGGAAGAAGAAACACCTGCAACCTTGAATGACGACATTGTTATCTTTTTAACTCAGCTATAAAAGAGGTGATTGGGTGGAGGCTTCGATAAGGACTTGTGAGCATAGGCGCCGACTTTGGGGGGGCAGAGCACTTTTGGCCCCCCCAATATTTAAAGGTGGGGTCCTCGCCCCCCCCAATATAATCCGGTTGAGGAAGAATTACCAAAGAGGAGCAAGAATTTCTGTCGTAAATTACGTCGTGCCTTTAATTCAATATTAGGAACAGCCTTCTTATTCGATAAAAAGCACCGTTTTCAAATCGGCGTTTGACCCTTTTAGGATTTCTACTTTTTGAGGTAAATTTTAGACTTTCACTCAAACAGCTACTGCTTCCTTACTATTTAGCATAGGATTGTGGTTCATATCTCGTTTTTCTCAGGATAGCTCATACTTTCCAACGGTACCACTCTGTTGTCCGTATTATACACCAGAAATAAGAAAATTAAAAAAAATGAGATTCTTCGAAAAAAATGAAAATTTTTGTGCCTCTCTGGCCCGGGCCTGGGTTAACGTAGGGATCTGAATCTATTTTTTTTTAAAAAATCTTTTTATATACATAATCCGTGCGGAAAATCTCGTTCTTGTATCTTGAAACCTGAGGTCGGGAGAAATTTTTGGAAGTCTGAAGGTGACCCATCTTTTCATATATGTATATAAATAGAGGAAGTTCGGGTATTATGGAATAGTCGGATAATATGGAATACCTCATTATCTCGCCTGTGATGTGTTGTTTCCAAGCGGAGAGGAAAGAAACTACCTGACGTCCCCATGATGCTCTCCAGTCAGTCTCCATGTGATTGTGACATTCGTTGTGTTGGAAGACGTGAAAATCTGATTTCTTATTCAGGAATACTTTTACAGATGAGTGGTTTAAACCTGTATTTTCCTATTGAAATATAATAGAACAACAACAACGTCTTTATTTACTATGACGTTGGATATACAGAGGTAGTTTGATAAGCGCCATTATCCTATACGCCTTCGAATGCGTTTAACAGCTCTTTCGTTTCCTTGGTGGTATGGAGGGCAATATGGAATACCCGCAAGAAAAGCATGGTGTTCCGTATTCCGTATGGTATTCCGATTACAAAAATATCTATCGGTATTGGGCAATTAAACATACATTTATGATGACAACAATGTTAAGTGTATTTTTTATTACAGCAAATTTTCTGATGATACAAGGGGTGAGCTTGGTTCCAGCGTTCATCATGTTTAATGTGAGCATACAATGACTGTGCCGATCCTGAAGCAGAGTATTATATTTATGACTTTTGCAAAATAATCACAATCAGTTATGGCTTGGAATTCAGAATTTTCATATATTGTCACTGTATTCATTGTATGTTCAACAGAAAACTAATATCTTTTCTGTATAGCATTTGTATTCCATGCTCGACTATTTCATATTACCCTCCAAAGTGGTTTCTTTACAAATTGTAAATTTTACTCAACCCTGTAACGAAACTTCTTTATCAAGATATGCATAAATAAAGCCAAACATGTAAGGCGTATACTTGTTTTCCTTTCTGTTTCAATATACAATTATTAACTGAGTTACAAGCGAAACAAAAATGGTATTCCATAATACCCGAACTTCCTCTATATATACCTAGGTATAAAATATTTTAAAAATGTACTGCGTCATTCCTATTTAGCCTAGAGTCATGGTTCAAACGCCATTTTCTTCAGTATAATAAGCACTTTCCAACGGTATCACTCACATACCCGTATCGTACACCTATACCAGATAATTAGGGAAGTATTTTTGCAAATCCAACCAAAACATTTTGCCCCTCTGGCCTAAGCTGGGTTGACGTATTGATCTGAATTATTTTCTAAAAATACATTGTTATGTACATAATACGTATGCAAAATTCCAGTCTTGTATCTTAAATACAAAGAGCAGAAAAAATGTTGAAAGTCTGAATTTAGGCTCTCTCTATATACACACACATACGTATATACTTATTATAAAAATTTACTCCGTCATTACTATTTAGGCTAGAGTCATGGCTTAAACGTTATATTCTTTAGTATAACAAGCCCTTTCCAACGGCGCCACACACATGTACGTATCGTATTCCTGAACCAGAAAAATCGGGAAAACTGAATTTTTTCTGAAAAAATCAGCCCCTCGGAACATTCGCGCCCCTCGTGCCCGGACTCGGCTTCACGTAGAGATTTCAGAAAAATTTGAGAAATGTCCAAAGGTACATACAATTCAAATCTGATATCGTGAAAACTACAGGCGTGAAAAATTTTTGAAATTTGCCTTAAGAAAAAGTAAAAAGTCACGCCCTTCCGCCCCCACTTGGCGCAGCCAAGTTGACTATCCGGTTCCAAAACGCATCTGGAGTGTTCTTTTGTCTATCCTTGACTTGACTAATAAAAAAACGGACTCAAGTACCTCTTATAGAACCTAAATAAGAGGTCAAAGACCATAGTACGCCATGGTAACAAAAGTTACCAAAAGTCCTAAAAGAGTTAATAGAGCACTGAAGCTTCAACCAACACTATGGTAACACTGATATGACAAGTGAAGATCAATGTGGTGCAGTGAAGTTACCAGAATTTGAACTTGAATTTGTTTTAATGCGTTTACACAAATTTGACTTAGATCATGAATTTAGCAGTGGAGCGGACGCAGCAGACCGAGATCTGGAGGGAAGGGGGCCTTTATCCAGCAGTTGGTAGAAAACGGCTGAACATGATTATATATTTATTCATTGTTTTGGCCCCCCCAATATTTTCTTCAAGTCGGCGCCTATGCTTGTGAGAGCTTATTTGACATGGTGGTTTCTACTTTTAAAGTAGTATTTATGTGCCTCAGTTAGAACTATGATTGCTACCAATAGAAGAAGATGAAAACAATATACAGGGTGTTTCAAAATGAATATCGGAGTTTTTTAAGTCTTTGATGCATTTATTATAATTATAAAGAATATATCAAGTAAAGAACAACTCAAACAGCATTTGCACGGGGCAAAATCTGTCATAACTGTATTATCTGAAACAAATATTTCTTGTTGGAAACGGACTTCATCATGATGGTAGTTAAATTTAATAAACTGACCGTTCTATATGAATACTACATTCGTAAATCATGTTTAGGTCGCATTAGTTTAAGAATACATGGACAGTGCTAAAGCAAATGGTCAAATAAATCCCAACATGCATTACTTGATTTTTGTCAAATACAAGAACTCAGTTTTCGAACAGTAGCGTACCATTGTCGCATTTAGTTAGTTGTCACAGTTTTGATATAAAAATTAGTCTTGTCTTTGTCACAAACAAGTTCCAGCAATCATTATGAACGTGGATTTTTTACAAATTTTCTTAACAAATGTACAAGTCCAAAATGGACTTGTACATCTGTTAGACTTGTGTTTTCTAGAAGGAAAATCAAGAAATAAAGGTAAAAGAGCTAGTTGCACTAGAATCGCATAGCTGATATATTGACATTGAAGCTCCATATTGAATTCTATAAAATGATTACCATTTTTCCTCTGTAGGTGTTTTTGCTTTACCTTTTACTAGCATAATAGGTTATTATTTAAAGAAAAAAAGATAGACACAACGAGATTGTATTTGTAGTGTTTAAGTCTTTTTAAGTGTGAGTGTGATAGCGTACTTAAAATCGTGGCTTTTAAGATTTGTTGGTTTTGGAGAAAGGAGGCGGCAAATGACGCCATTGCATGGGGCAGCAAATTGCCTAGGGCGGCCCTGTGTATAACTTCTTCAAGTTATAAGACAATTAATTGAGAATCACTGACTTATTTGTATGCAAAACTGTTTATAATAGTTATATAGTGGTTATATTTATACTTATATGAAAGACGAAGACCTGACTGACTTAACAACGCCTAGGCCAAACTAGACTAGAAACTAGAAATGTGCACAGTACATAGTATTTGTGACGTAATACAACTAAGGAAGAACTTTTGGAAAATCGACGTGAGTGGGGGGGAAGGGAGAATAGGAGAAGGAATGTCCATACCAATTCAGACAGGGCCACTTAACCTTTTCCACTGGCGTACCACCAGAATTGGTACCATTATAAGTTGTATTGAATTAGTACCACCCAGCATCGGTTCGAGTACCACCAACGGTACACATACCACAAGTTGAGAATTCCTGCCTTAATGTTATAGTCATAAAATATGGTTTGGTTTCTATCATTTCACGGCATGGGCCTGGGATGGTTTTTTTATCATTTCATTTCGACGGTGTAACTTAGAGGCGTGTCACCACGTTTGGCCTAATCCTCGTTTCGCCTAACCAATTATCTGACACTTTTATGACAGATAAATGATAAGATTTGTGTCCGCCATTTTAGGCGAAAAAAGGATCCTCGTTTGGCCTAATCCTCGTTACGCCTAAAATGGCGGACAATAAGAAAAAATCGTGGAAATTCAACTAGAGGGAAATTATATAAGAAAAAATTCCCTAGTATATAAAGAATTAAGAAATGCAAAATATATAGATTAATATTATACACGTGTATTAACTATTTTCGAGGAATTAGGATTACCAAAACTCCTTTATGTATTTAATTTGACCATGGATATATACGAGTATATATGAGTAGGTGAATAGCCAAACTCGTTAAATTCACATTTTAAAATTTGTGACAAAACGAGAAAAACTGTTTAAACACGTCATAAATGTAAAATAACGTTAGAAACCAGAGAACATTAAAAAATTAAGAATAATGTGAGTGTTGGTCTTTCGAAAGCTGTATAATCACACTAGTCTGTGAATTGCGTTATTGAAGAAAATAGTTTGGATTTAACAGGCTTTGCGTATGTAAATGGAAATAACAGCTTTTGCATCTGGACGAGCGGCCATTTTTGTTGAGGCTCAAAATATAAAACCTATCAAAAAGAAAGGGAGGGAGAGTCAGAAATCAGTATTATGCCTACTAAAATGTTGGGGGGGGGAAGTATTATCAACTATACATTGCACAAGATTGGCACAAATAAATATGGTACATAAATGCTACATTAATTTTGTTCTAAATTGAAAACAATGGATCCAAATGTGCAAAAAAATTGAATTATGTAACCTCCTCTCCGTCATCATCTACTAAATGGAAACCCATATCGTCGTCGTCCTCTGGTGCATCACCATTTTCTCGGTTTTCTATTCCTCAGAAACCTCTTTGTAAAACGTGAGCTTTGAACTGCTTTCAATCGTCAAACCTTCGTAACTACAAGCAGAGTTAATTATACCAATCCGTATACATTTCTAAACTGAATTACTACATTTTGGAAGAGTTTGTAACCTTTTATGGACTAACATAGGGTGAATATTAATTTGCCAATTATCCCAATATATGAATTTGAAATATAGAAAACCAAAATGTGCAAATGTTGAGTTTGAGCAAAACAGTGGCAGAAAGAAAATCAGAAATGGTAAATAAGTGGAAATTTTTTTTTAACATGTTGTACCAGAAGCATGTTATAATTTTGAATGATAATTGACACGAGACATTTTAAGAAAGAGGTTCTGCTGAAGCTGAAGAGACTGTTTAGAGAAGAACCTAATCCAACAATGTTCTGTTCAAAGTAAAGAGTTACCCTGAAATACAAAACAAACGACTTTTAACCATAGATAGTCCACTCACCTTGTCTTTTTGGCTACATTTCGTTTCCAGTTTTTCATGTGTCTTGTACGTTTTCTAGACAATTTTGGTGTTGTCTGATAAAATTATGATCATCGCTGCTTAGAGTATCGTTTTCTTTCGATTTTGCGTGCATTTGTCTAGTAATTATTAAAGAAAAGCAAATAAGCACAGAAAAGTTTCACGAACAGTTAGGTTAAGACGTATAATATCTCCATTTTCAGTCCAGGGTGCGCGGTGGCTCAGTAGTAGAGCGTTCACCTCCGGTGCTTGGGGTCCCTGGTTCGATCCCAGCTCACGTCATGTGGATTTTCTGGTGGACAAACACCGTGCTCGTGGGTTTTCTCGGGGTTCTCCCGTTTCCTCCCACTTTCTTCATTTCATTCATTTCTCATCATCATCGTCTCATTTAGTCTAACCGGCATAACTGTGGGACGTAAAACTAAAGATTTCATTTTCTTTTTTTTTTCAATTTTCAGTTCAAAAATAAAAAAAAATAATGAAAGCCCACACTTCAAATTCTGCCAAATAAAATTTCGAATGATTTACGAAGAGTTGCAATAAATATTCAGATTACTAGACTAATCCTATACAGTAGGAAACCTCAAATTGTTTGAAATATGGAATTAACCGAGTTTGATTCTGCTTTTCTCATTAGGTTATTTGCAAATTTGGGATTTAACAGTTTATGAAACTGAATATGGAAGAGGGATTTAACTGTTTTTGCATCTGTATTTCTCAGTTCTTCACATAGTAGGGAATATTTTTTTTCGAAAAATTTACCTCCAGTTTTATCTCCACGATTTTTTTATAGTCCACCATTTTAGGCAAAACGAGGATTAGGCCAAACCAGTATCCTCATTTCGCCTAAAATGGCTGACATAAAGCTTATCTTTTATCAGTCATAAAAGTGTCAGATAATTGGTTAGGCGAAACGAGGATTAGGCCAAACGATGCAAGATCCTTAGAGGAGAGGGAGGGGAGATATATTTAAAAGTGATCGCAAATGGCCGATATTAGTGTCGATTTCTTAGTCTTTTGGGTCTCTGAGATGAACAGTAACACTTCCGATGCCGTTTAAATCCAAATTCAGCTCTTTATGTCCAAAACGAAACATATTCTACCAAGGGCGCCCATGTTGTGGTTTCCAAGGGGGGTCAAGTATAAGCGACCTTTCAAAAATAGTATCAAATTTTGCTGTAACTAATGTAAAAATTCTATTAGATTTTCGATATTCTGAAGTACAATTTCCTCTAGGGGGCAAACACCCCACTTTGCCCCCTGATGGGCGGTCTTGTATTCTACCCGTGCGAAGAATGGGTATTCTTCCAGTTCTCTTATAAAAATAGAAAAAAAAAACTTTTAGACAATTTTTGCTACGATTTCCTTGAAAATAAACGCCCTTGAAAACATATAAAACAAAATTTATATAAAAGTAATACTAACAATAAAAATTTCGCTATATACAAAATGAACTCTTATACTTTCGTAAGTTTTCGAGTTTTGGTATCTTGTCTTGTAATATTGAAGATCTCATTATCGTCGCCATGTTCTGCATATAACAAATCAGTGCATAAGACTATGTGATGCTTTATTCCCGGATGAGCATATTAATTAACCGTTTCACGCCAAGCATCATCAGCGAACTGATCCGGCAAATGTGGAAAACTCACTTCCGTTTTGCCAGCGATCCCAGATTCTCCCCCCCCCATCGGTGTCTGCCCTCCCCCGCTTTTCATATCCCCATCAGCATACTTGTTTTAATAGTTTCGATAGTATTGTCTCTGCTTCACGCGATTAATCACTTCTTCTGCTCTTCCCCTCGCTCCCGCGCGATATGATAATTCCTCAACCCGCCTCTAAAACCAATCCCCTTTCGCACCCCCCTTGTCTTCAGTTTTGCGTATTACTGTGACAAGGATCGTATAACTACTCTCTCTGTGTCCGTTCTAACCATATAGTAGTTATTCCAATGCACTCACACCCTTTGTATACTAAAGTTCCCTCATTGAATACCAACTCCCCCTCCCCCTCTTCTGCGTCTCTCATCCCTCCGTCATAGTTTCCTCATCTCTCTCAAATCATTAAAGTCACAGAAGCAGAAGAGATTAAGATAATATGCCACGATCCTGTTTGGGAACATTGCCATATGTCATAAGCGAAGGACAGAGACACAGAATCACCAAAATATATATTCAAAATAGCAGCATGCTGTTGGTTGTACCACAGCCAGATTTTCCCTCAGTATATATATATATATTTTCGGATGTGTATATGTGTGTGTGTTGGTTTGGTACTATATAGCTGTACACACACCATCACACAAGCGTCTGGCACTGAAATGAAATGTGTCAAGTGCCCTACGGATTTGTGGAAGCGGACAAGATGAACACGTTGCCTTTTATGATTATGATGACAATGATGATGGAAATTTCACAACTAACCAACATCCTTTAACGGCGTCGTCTTATACACACTGCCTTACCAGCATAAGCACAGAGAACAAAGATCCATGACTCACAGATAAGTTCTTTTTCTTACATCTCTTATATATCTATCTAAGAACAGTATAAAATACATAACTAAGACATATATTTTCTTTTCGTACTTCTAAAGAGCATTAAGCTAAGGTTACGGTTATAAATGTTTGTGGCTTTCATTTTTCTAGTAAATGAGTACGTCAATATAACAAAACGTCCAGTTGAAGCAGTCAAAGATGGCGTGGGTCAATGAAGATTTGACCCATGACCCACTATGAGCCACTCTGACTCACCACTCACCAAAACTTGTCGTCATCAACTCTGACCCATGATTCACGCCCTCCTCTCCCCTGACTAAAGAGTTTACATTTGTAACAAAACAAGACTGTGAAATATAATGAATTTCAACTCCTACACTGTTGAACGGTCCTACAAATTGAACGGCTCGTGAATTACTTTTTTTTTTTTTTTTTTTTGGGCAAAAATTCGGATCCCAATTCACCGTTTAGAATATGTATTACAATGAAAGCGATATGGTAACATCCGAATTGGGATTGGGCCTAAAAGGAAACGAAATATTGTATGTTTGAGCCATTTGTTTTAGACTGTTTCCAGAGATGGAGTGGATCAGTGGGTCGTGGGTCAAGTGGATCAAGATGTGTGAGTGGGTCAGTGGGTCGTGGGTCAAAGGGATCAAGATCTGTGAGTGGGTCAACAGGACGTGACCTACTGCTGCGACTCATTGGGGTCCACTGATCCACTTTGACCCACCGGCTCAATCTGACCCACAGACCCTTTCTGCTCAGTGCATTGTAGGCAACAAATTCTAAACACTGGTGAATTTATCTACGTTTTACTTTCAAGCCTCCATTTTTCTTTTGTTTCTATTCACTTATCTAAGTGAAAAAGGAACTTGAGGTACTCTTGTGATGACGCACACATAGTTACATTCAATTTTTTTTATATAATAATTCATATATTAGAGATGAATATTCAATAATTCTTTTTTCAGTTGTCAGTTCCACTAAACCGCATAGGCTGTGCCTGAAAAGCCAAATAGTAAGTCTCATTGCTGTTATTATTACAATTACAAACATCAATATCCAAAAGTACCTCAACAGTTCTTTTTTCACTTATATAAGTAAATAGAAACAGAAGAAAAATAGAGGCCTTGAAAGTAAAACGTAGACAAATTTACCAGTAGTGTTTAGAATATGTTGCCTAGAATGCACTGAGCAGAATGGGACCGTGGGTCAGAGTGGATCAGTGGACCACGGTGGGTCGCAGCAGTAGGTTCTGTTGACCCACAACTCACTGACCCACTCACAAATCTTGATCCACTTGACCCACGATCCACTCCATCTCTGGAAATAGTCTAAGACAAATGGCTAAAACATACAATAGACCCTATTTCCTTTCCTTTTGCTTTCCTAACAAGAACTAAGGTAATCTTATGGCCATACATATTTGTGGCATTTATTTTTTTTTTTTTTTTGTATTATATAAAGTCATAAATAAATCAAAATATTAAGTTAAGGCAGTCTGAGACACATGAGTATTCAATACATTTTCTTTCATTTTTCTAACATGAATTAAGTTAATCTAATAAATGTTTATGGCTTTCGTTTATCCAGTAAATAAAATCATAAATAAAACAAAATATTAAGTTAAGATAGTCTAAGGCACTTAGTTAGTATATACAATATTTAGGTAATTAAACTAAGTTTATAGACATAAATATTTGTGGTTTACAGGGATTGGGATTTTAGATTTCTGGGCTTTGGGCATCAAAGGCTATTTTATTTAACCCTTCACGTTTTTGAAGGATGACGTCCCTCGGCGAGCACAAAATCCGGGGAAAGGGAAGGAAGAAAGCGGCGTGAGACCTATAAGTTAGGTACCACCCCGGCATTTGCCTGATGTGAATGAGGAAAACCCAGGAAAACCTCATTCAGAGTGGCAGGCCTGAAAAAGCGTTTTACACTTTTCGACCGAGTTCCCCCACCGGGAATCAAACTCTGGGCCGCTCGCACCGAAGGCGAGAGCGTTAGTGAATAAATAATAAATTTTGTACTTGAGGACAGTCTAAGATACCTTGCTATAGTGACCGCGAGAACTCGTGAAGTCTGGGCTCTACACCAATCATAGAACTGTTTTGCCTCACGTGTGATACATCGGAAGACTTCGGAACAGTTCGTGAAGCTGCCTTCCGAACGCATATTTGAGAAAACATGAAACAGCAAAAGTGCACCTAACAGTGTTGCCAAACTTAAAAGTTATAGCGAACGAGCAAAAAAAAAAAAACTATAGCATGAACACTAACAATTATTGAATTAACAAAAATATAAAAGAATGACAACAGCAATAAGGGCAAAACTTTACGGCCAATCTGACAACACTGTACCCTCAGGACATGTTAATTTCCGCAGTATTAAAAGAAAAATGAAATGAAATGAAATCTTTTAAGTTTTACGTCTCATGGTTATGCCGGTTAGGCTAAAGGGTACGGTGATTATGAGAAATGGATGAAATGGTGGAATGAAGAAAGTGGAAGGAAACGGGAGAACCCCAAGAAAACCCACAAGCATGGTATTTGTCCACCACAAAGTCCACACGGCGCGAGCTGGGATCGAACCAGGGACCCAGTATTAAAAGAATATCATAATATGAAACATGCAGACAATGATAAAGATAAGGCCAACCTGTTGAGGAGCCCTTATATGAAACTACATAAAAAGCGATGGAGTGGATAACAACATTTATCCGCCACTGATAGATATCGGAAACACGTCTAAGAATATTGGGTATACACCTAATAGACTCAGGCCTATAGTCTGATAGTCTCAATAGTCTGATTACAAGCAAGAGTAAAAACAGGAAATTGGCAACCATTGGTCAAGCCATAACTCAGGCCGTTAGACCAAGAGTACTAACCATATCATTGCAGCTAGGACTAGCAGTACTCCCTCATCATTCAAAGTTCCTAGTTAAGGCCTTACATAATTTATATATTACAGTAATTTAAAATGTATTTTTCCAGTAGTTAGCTCCTCTAAAAACTCACAGGCCTCGAAAGCCAAGTAGTAGTATAAGTCCTATTGCTACTCGTATTATTACAATTACAAATATCAATATCAAAAAGTGCCTGAAATTCTTTTTTCACTTAGATATAGCCTACTCACCCTAGGTAAATAGACAGAAACAAATGGAAAAGGAAGGGAAATGAAGGTCTTGAAAGTAAAACAGACAAAATTACCAGTCTACAGAAGATACTGTCTACAATGCAGTGAGCAGAGTCGATAGGTCAGACTGAGTCGGTGGGTCGCAGTGGGTCACATGCTGTTGACCCACTACCCACTGACCCACCCAGAAAACTTGACTCACCTGACCCACTGACCCACCGACCCACTGACCCACTCCATCTCTGGCGGAGTTACTTTGCGCAACATGCAAAAAAGTACGTTCAACACACGAACATACTTTTGTGTGAACATACATTCTGTGAAATGTTTTCGCTTCAGTATTTATATTTTTTACTTTCTACACAAAATTGCATGCAGTATACAAATATTGATATTACAATGAGAGTACCGGTATCGATACTTAGTATGAATTATCAAAATTTGTAAAGAAAATTATATATTTTCTGGTATTGGTACAGGAACCACATTCTAATAGTTTAGCATATGTCCAACAAAAATGCCAACTCAGCAACAGAAAGAAATCTCCGTGAATTGATTTCCCTTTGTTATTCCTCAAGTCCAAGAATATCATCCCAACCGTAATCAGTGGAACATTTACGGGATTTGGGACTTTCAGGCTGAAGCATGATTTCTTTTTAAAAGAATCTAATGTTAGTCATTCCTATGCGCATAAACTTCAAGCCCCCCAAAAATCTAGTAATTTGTAAAAAAAAAAAAAAAAAAAAAAAAAACCCGAAGCGTTTGTGAGTGAAACCCCTCTCAAACTATTTTTCTGGATCACCCACTGTTCACAATTTATTTGCCAACAAGAAATTCATTCCGGCATCTACCTAAATAGGAAATTTAGATAAATTTAGATTTTTTTTATTTTTTATTTTTTGGCTCAGGCCCGTCTTTCAGATCCGGCATCTGAAACTTTTGATAGGAACGGTTTATCATCATTGCCATTTATTTGTTTTCTTATTTTTATTGGATATCCAAGTTTGAAAGAAAAAAAGGTGTAAAGGAAAAGGGGAAAAGGAAAGAACAAAAGAACCACAGCACAAGAACAAAACAAACAAAAAACAAAGAAACAAACAAGAATAAACTATGAAAAAAAATTAACAACAATTTTCTTGCGAAGTGCTACTCAGCTTAACTCTATCTGCACCTATCCTGAACTATACTACTTAGTATTTCAATTCCTAATCCAACAACTCTAATAGTATGAAATACAATATAAAATACTTAGATAATACATTTTATTGTTATTAAATCTTATCTACTTATCTATTTATATTATCTAACTAATCTACTCTTCTATTTTATTGTTATTTGTTTATTTTTATATATTATTTCCCTATAGTTCTTAACCATTTAATTCCTACTGATTGATTTCTTTTCTTAATTATTAAGATGTTTTTTATTGTAGTCTTATTATGTTTTTTTAGTTACCTAGTTTCTAATTTTTATTTGTTTAATTATAATTATGGTTTACTATTCTTATTTAATGGTTTACTATATTATTTCTTATCATGTACATTTGTTAGTTAGGCTACTATTTATCCTTTTTATCTCTTGTTATTCCACATGAGTGTTTAATGATGTTATTTAATTAATTTATATTTACTTTATTAATTATTTAAACGTTATGTTTTATTTAATAATGTGTTGCTTCTTTCTTCGGTTTTCACCGTATGACAATGGTTCCTCTCCTGTATGCTGTATGTTTATTTATAAAACTGCACTCCTCTTCACTTTTCACAACAAAACAGTTCCCTACGGTTTTTCACTGTATGATTGGTTCTCTCCTGTGGTCATGGAAAACATTTACACTAACGTACCAAAAATTTACACTAACATTTTACTTCACTATTATATGACCTAAATTTTAATGGTGATTCATGAAGTATTCTGTGAGTGTTCTCAGCTTCGTGTCCATGTCATATCACAGTCCTGTATGTGCTGACTTGAGGTCCAGGACCCACTCAGAGCACTTAGTGTGGATCCTGGTCCGTTGTGTCCTTCCGCCCGCACATCCAGGCTGGGACTGTCATTTCGGCTGAGATCGACTGAAACGTTTACTAAGTTCACTATCTCTGAGACACTCCTTTTCACTTATCGTCCATGACGCAATGAGGTACACCCAAAAACCCGAAAACCGAAAACCCGGAAACCACGAACACAAAAGCGCACATGCGACGCACACACACAAGACCATACGCATCCGGAGGTTCCAGTAGAATGCAGTAGTAAATTTAGAATGCAGGAGGTTCCAGTAGTATTTTTTTTTTTTAATCTAGGGGGTATTTTGGACTGGTGCAAAGTAACCTCGAGTAGAGGCTGAGACTGCCTTCTCCCAGTTTTATCTTTTTATGACTTTAAAACATTTCACGTTTCAATTTCAACTATTGCATCAGTCCCATTATACACAGTAGTATTCTATGAAACTGACTTAACTTTGACGGAAATTCTTGTACGTGATATATTTCAGATTTTGTCGGGCTTTACTGAGACTGCTTTCCATACCTCTACAACAAACCCGCCGGGTAGTTAGAACCGATGTTAACCGCCAATATTATAGCCAAAATACCGTTAAGTGTTCTGTCTTATGATGGCAGTAGAAATTTCCTCTTTACAGTTCATGGTTTTACCGAAAGAGGACTGTGAAACTCTTTTCATATTTTGTGCAAAGTAACCCCGTGTTACGGTACTATATAATTATGCTTTAATCCATCATCAAATAAAACATTTACTTTAATTGCCACTAACAGTTACAATATTAAACTAAGTTTATTCACCAATGTATAAGGTTTTCCTTGGATTTGCAGCAAATAAATGTATCTATTTCAGAGGAATTTAAGCCATTTTGTTAATAAATATTTTCCTTTCTTATTTCTGAAGATCGTTGAGCTGTAAGTACAACGATGCTCATTTAAAATAATCATTTATGAGCAAAGTGGCTTGGACTGCCCTCAAGTAGGTATTTATGGTTTTCATAAGCCTGGTAGAAAAAAAATAAATATTTACTTGTGGGAGAGACAGAAAACTATTCACAACTAAGTACGTATGTACACTGGCGCAAATCTCGGGGGGATGAGGGAACATGTCCCTCAATCTTGGAACAGAAATAGACTATCAACCCAATAATCCGATTTGGAATGTGTTTGGCATTAGTGCTGTACCGCCGGACCAATTTAAAAATCGAAAGAAGTACGAAAATGTCCTGCATTCGGTAATATTTGGTTTGATTGCATTAACTTACGTTAGATTAAGTTACATTAGGCGTGCAGTATTACTACAAGGATCCATAGTCAATAGTAGTAGTAATAGTAGTAGTAGGAACGAGTTAGAAGTTCCGCAGGGGTTGGTTGGGTTCTGTTCTCGACATGAAATGGGCAAATTAAAGACTTCCCCAAATTTTTCTGTACGTTTGACAATTTATGGATCCGTATAGTAAAACAAGTGAACTCTCCGCGAAATAGTCCATCCGCCTCCACAAACAGTGCCGCTTACCCATAAAAACAAAAGCAACGAATACAACCATTTTCTTAACTTTTACTACTCCCCATACCTGACTTTCACTCATTCTTCCTCACAAACTTAAATAAATTCTCCAATTGACCCGGAGAGTTTCCTAAAATTGGTCCGGCGATACAGCACTTAACCCATGTGTTTTTGGGGAAATTGTGATGATTTGTGTGCGACTGCCACAAAGAAATGAGATGAAAGTAATGTCCCTTTCCAATGTTGAAGACAACTCTACTCTCCTGACCCTCCACAGCATTATTTTTCAACTTCATAAATATTTTGAACATCTCTCAAACTATATATATTATTTATTTTTCAACAAGAAATTCATATATATATTCATATTTGCATATATGAATATATCAGGGATGCAAATAACCACTCGCCCGGGGCGAGTGGTTCATCGGTGCGGGTGGCGTGGGAGACCCGGGTTCGCTTCCCGACGGGAGCTCATGTGATTCGGATTCCACGTTAATCAGTAGGTCCACGTCCCATATAGCTTCGCTGCTGAACGGGACGTTAAATTCAAAATCAACTCAACTCATCGGTGCGGGCGAGTATTTAATATCATACCGAAGGTAAGTAAATGATTTCTATTGTGAGACGTGGGCTTGTGGCTTTTTTCTTGGGCTGGTAAAATTTTGTTGCTTATTTGCATCCCTGATATATATATATATATATATATATATATATATATATATATATATATATATATATATATATATATATATATATATATATATGTATATGTATACAGTGAAACCTCTACTAACGGACACCTCTATAAAGCGGACACCTCCAATAACGGACATATTTTGTAATCCCCAAACACTGTAATAAGATAAAACATATTGGCAAACCTCTCTAAAGCGGACACTCTCTAGTACGGTCACGGACAGTCTTTTCTGTCCTTTATAGGTATTATTTACCTCCGTATTACGGACACTTTCTCTATAAATAAGTTGAAAAGTATTGTAAAAATACATTTTTAGTAATTCATACATGTGTCACCAAGAAAGCATTGTGACATTTTGTCTCCTCAACAGTCTATTCAGCAATCCAGACGAAGAGTCTCTGTTTAACAACACTCTCATGTCCTTTGCTTGCATTCCACTCACACCCAAGCTGTTTTAGACACAAAAGTGATTGACAGTTGCCCGCCGTTTCGAATAACACGTTATTCCACTGTCCTGCTGGAATCTGTAACCAAGCAGAAGATAAGTTCGGTAGTTTTTGCCCGCGGGTACGCATATTGTCACAAAAAGACACTACTGGACTACAATTAACCCACCAATTAAAGCGACATACTGAAAACGTAAGTGTAAAGTGCAGAGAACTATAACATCTTATTTCCATCTTGTGCCTCGAACATAGAGTATTGGACAGCAGAGGACAACACAGGTACAGTAACATTTTGGTAATATTCGTGAACACATGATTCATCCAAAAATATTGTTACTAATTGCATATTACCTTCTTTACTAATTTACGTAAGAAACTGTCAAAACCTCTCTAAGGCGGACACCTCTCTATAGCGGACAATTATTGATTCCCCACGGCTGTCCGCTTTAGAGAGGTTTCACTATATATATAGGATGGGAATGGTCTTACCCCCCCCCAATGTTGAAGACAGATTTGCGTACTGCGTATGTAGGTAGTATACTACAGTTAAATATTGATAGAGAACACTACGTTAGGATATACATTTCATTTATAGTATATGGCAGTGGCGTCATTTGGTCTCCAGAGGGGAGGCAATTGCTCTGAGTTAAGAGATATGTATACATTTTGATCCTAAATATAATAATACACTATTGAAAAACTACTTATTGTGGTAACTCTAGCCCGCCTCTCCCCTGAAATCACATTACTGGTCTGTGAATTAAAGATGCATATTCCTTTCGTAGCCATCATCACTGATATATTCAGTAGAAATGAAATAAAAATAGCTCTTCTGCTGGTAATGTACTTTCTACCTATGAAAAGTGTTTCCGTTTTGTATGCCAGAAGAACTCCCTCATGGGTATGTAAATAGCATATGCGCCTTTGGCGTGGAAGACCTGGATTAGGGATGCGCACGAGACGAGTCGAGACAGGATTTTCCTGACAAAATTCGAGTCGAGACACGGCTCTTCAAATAGAAAAATATACATTTTTCGAGTCGAGACATCACTTTTACAGAACATTTTCGAGACGAGACAGCCACAAATCTTGGGTCTCGTGCGTATCCCTAACCTGGATTCAATTTCCGACAGGAGCTCATGTGATTCGGATTCCACATTAAGTTGTAGTCCCAAGTCTCGTGTAACTCTGCTGCTGAAAGGGACGCTAAACTTAAAAAAAAAGAAATATTGTAACTTACATGATACAAGCTCGTCTCTAAAATAAGGGTTCCTGGTTTGACCCTGGATAATGTGAACTATTTGTGGATATTGTCATTTCTATGAGGTTTCTGTGAATACTTCAGTTTTCTCTTAGTTTTCCATTCTACCAATTTTTCTATCACCATTAGTGGCGTAATTTAGGGTGGGTAGGGGATCAATTATCCCCTTCAGTTTGATAAACATGTGCTTTTTAATAAACTGTCTATAGAACGGGTAACTCTTAGGTCGGTGGAGAGTCACCCCCGGTAAAACCTGAAATGACGCTGCTAATCATCATGTATTTGCATTTCTTACTTATTTCCTTAAGCCTAAAAAGAATTAAATGCTATACTTTCAAGTTCCATGGTTGGGTCCTATAGGCTAAAGGTGAGGGTAGATTAATTAAGAGCCAGACACTAAAAATAATACAAAATTTACCCTTTTTCTTTTGCTTGTTTATTCATAAGTGAAAGGAGATAATGAAATGCAAGTTACCACAATCATAGATAACGTTATTCTACAGTGTTGCCAGAATAACATTTCCCCAAAAATCTAGGTTAAGGCAGAGACTAGAGGAACGAACTGAATTGTATTTGATTATGTATCATATTGTTTTGGTATCCTGTGAACTTTTTAAACAACGTTATTATTTAATTTTTTATAAGTGTATGTTAAAACTATTTTGTTTATTACAAACTAAATACAACTATTGTTTCGAAAGTAGTTCACAGGATACCAAGACAGCATGATACGTAATCAAATGCAGTTGAGTTCCTTCCTCCAGTCGCTGCCTTTACTTAGATTTGAGGAGAAATGTAATGCTGGCAACACTGTAATTTCTATGGATGGCAACACTGAACATTCTTCTAGTTCATACTTTCTGTTGTAGAATAACATTATCTATGATTGTGGTAAGTTGCATTTCATTATCTCCTTTCACTTATGAGAAACAAGCAAAAGAAAAATTGTAGATTTTTTAAAATTATTTTCGGTATGTCAGGCTATTAAACTGAAAGATAATGAAATAACCGGTGGAATGATAAATGGGAAGAAAGTGGAAAATCCCGACAAATCCACTGACACAATATTGACACTACCCATACTTACTTCTCCTGACATCGAACCGGGGACCCTTCGTACCAGATGTGAGCGCTCTATCACTGAACCGCACAACCGTTAGACGTTAAACTAAAGATTTCATTTTAATTTTCTTCGTTGCATTTAAATTTTCTCATAAATGTTTAATACTGATTCTCGCGCATCATTTTCTATTGGCTTTCCCATTAAAGTACGCAGTGGACCCTCTCTGTAACGCAATCTGATCACAGCGGAAATTTCTACTTAATATTTGATCTCTAAAGTGTTCTGAATTTTTGCATATAATTTACCTTTTTTTTATCTTGTATTAAACAGAGACTGTCTAAGGTGAAATGGAAAGCAATTCTTTTCTAATCTAATCTCTATTATATAACCAGTTGAGAGTGCTCCAAGAGCATTGCCAGAACGAACTGAAAAAGAATAGAGAGATGGAGCGTGAAGGATAACTGTCATTGTTCCTATATGTAAAAGTAAATCTTTTTATCCGCACCTTCTTCTGTTTCTCACAAAAATTCGCAAAATATCATCTCTCTATGACTTACAGTTCTCGAGATATGGCTGCTTAAATATCTAGAAATTCGAACTTTTTTTTTTTTTGCCAATATCTGGGGAACGGCGGCCAGTTGACCAATAGACAGTTAATCAGTGGCCACCGGTTACTATTTGATACCAGAATGTTCACCGTCCTCTGAGGTATTGATCAACACCAATATCATCAACCTATAACTTATGGTTCCCGAGCCATAGTATCTTATATCTCCGGAAATCGGCCATTTTTTGGCTAATATCTCTGGAACAGTAAGAGTGAGGCGAAAAATTTCATCACTTCTCAGATTGTTGTTCATGCCCTATCAAATGGAGAGCTCAAAAGTTCGTTGAAAATTAGGGATACGCACGAGACGAGTCGAGACAGAATTTTCCTGACAAAATTCGAGTCGAGACACAGCTCTTCCAATAGAGAACTTTTTCGGGTTGAAACATCGCTTTTACAGCACATTTTCGAGACGAGACAGCCTCAAAATCTTGTCTCGTGCGCATCCCAATTGAAAATGAAAGTGGCTATTTTTGTGACTTTATAACTGTTGAACCACCCGATCGATCTCTACCAAATTTTCAACAAAGGTGGGGTTCGGGGCTGGGATTGTTCTCGTCATTTGACTTTGAGGGTGGAACTTAGGAGCAGGAGAGGGGGAAGATATTTAAAATTGACCGAAATTAGTGTCGAATCAATAGTTTTCGGGGTCACTGAGTTGAACAGTGACAGTTCCGATGTGGGTTTAAGTCCAAATTCAGCCCCGCAACTTGAAGAGGGGAGAAATATAAAAATGGTTCAAAATGACCGATATTAGAATCGAATCCATAGTTTGCTGGGTTGCTGAGACGAACAGTACCAGGTCCGATGCCGTTTAAATCCAAATTCACCACTTTATGTCCAAAATGAAACATATTCTCATCGTGCGAAGAACGGGTATCCTGCTAGTTCTAGATGAAATTTAAACGTGCAGCTTACACATGTGAATGCATGGCACTTGCTTTTTTTTTTTTTTTTTTTTTTTGTATTTTTTTTAAGCGGGTAGTAACCACTCATTCTATTCGTAAAAGAGTTCAGTAGAAACAAATATTTACTGTGCGCCCACTCATGGTACGCATAGCCTATAATGGGAAACTACTTAGGGGGAAAATGTAATAGCGACATTTAACCCAATCAACCTAGAATTGAGTTTAAAAAAAAATCCGAGTGTGGGTTCGTAAATGGAAAGAAGATAATCACTTTTCGTTTGTCAAGAAATTAGGCCATTATAATATTTTGTCTTCCCAATAATACATAAATTCCTCTTCATCTTAGTACTTAATTTGTAAAAAATTCTGTTTCCTCTATTACTGTATATTTTACCTGAAAAATAATGAAGAGAAACAAATTATATTCTCTTCATTACTACGTATCGTCGCTGCGCCTCGAAGAACCGCTATGTGACATTTTTGTCGAAAATGAGTTATGTCGAGCAAATAAAGCAGAAAGCTGTCAGGCAGCGTCCCTTATAATGTCATAAGCTAATATTGAATTGTTTCGCCACAACAATGAAAAATTATAGATTGAAATTAAAGGCTTCTGGTTCTCATCACGTACGCATTCATTAATGCATACAAATGCTCTATGTGCTTATAAAGGCGCAAAACGTGCTACGTAAACATAAAAATAGTAATATAATACTTTTGAAGCAAGTTACAACAAATGTGCAGTGCATAATATAAGCAGAATCAATTTTATTATATTTTTAAAGTGTTTCTGCTGAAAAGTTGTAGTTTTAACAGATAGCGGTCCTTCGAGGCGCAGCGACGGTATGTTAACTAAGATAGCCAACGTCAGAGGTGGGTGCGTCTTCACTCACATTGCCCTCGTAGGGTCTTCCTTACCCTCACTCTCCCTCATTTTACATATTTTAAGGGCTGGCATACATTTTGAGGTAGAGGGCGAACACGCATTTTGAAGGAAATACTCGAGTGAGGGCAAGAACAAACAGGCGGATACGAGACTGCATTTTGAATGTGAAGACGCAGGCGATAATACATATTGTAGCATAACTCGAAAGAATTAAAAATATTAAAGAAATAAGAATCAAATTAAGTTAAATCAAATCAATAAATAAAAGGAAACAATGAATTCGTATCTCAAATTAAAGAGAGGAATTAAACGAGTAGTGTTTACAATCCCTTATTGTCACAAATGACAATATTTTATAGATGAAACAATTAGCTTACAACGGATAATGAATACTTTTTTTTTTTTTTTGTAACAATTCAACTGTGGGTATTTAATAATATTGAGTTCGGCACCTGACACTATATAAGCTTAATTACATAACAGATAATTTATACATAGTTTACTCTATACATAAATAAGCTGAATATTTAAGAGTTCAAATTTGCCTGTCACTTTTAGAGACCTCCCAAAATTATGTCACATGCAAATAGACAGTTTAAGTTTTCTGTGTCGTACTTTACCTATTGCAGTTGAAGTTTGGCTTTGACCAGTCAGTGTTCTTTCTTTCTTTCTATATTTGAAATTTTTACTGTCATGGAAACTTCTTAGAGACTCTTCCATTGCGACTTGGAGATTTGATGCAGGATGATTTTTCGGTTAAAAACTTGGTCATTTTATATGAAGTATTGTCCTGGTTTATTTTAATTATTTTTCCTTTCTGATTTGGTCAAAGCCACCATATTGTATTTTAAAATTTACAAAATTTTAGGAAAGTCCTAATGACAAAAATATTATCTAATGATGGAAAAATAAGAAATATTTGTACTTTAATTTACCCTAGGTTTGCTTTCATTTTTTTCATAATTTTATTCGAAATGTGAATTACTAGATACTGAGAAGCCCTATGTTATATTACCACAGGTGATTCTTGATTATTTGCAAGCACTTTGCTTCTGCTTCCAACGATCTCTTGATCACAAATCCTGTCCTTGTGATAGGGCCGCCGTGGTTCAGTGGTAGAGCGTTCATCTCTAGTGCATGGAGTTTCTGGTTTGATCCCAGCTCGCGCCAAGTGAACTTAGTGGTGGACAAACACCATGTGCGTGGGTTTTCTCTTGGTTCTCCCGTTTCCTTCCACTTTCTTTATTCCACCATTTCATTCATGTCTCATCATCACCGTCTCCTTTAGCCTAACCGGCATAACCGTGGGACTTAAAACGTTAAGATTTGATTTCCTGTCCTTGTGATTTTAAAAATTGTTATGCAAGCACACTAAATTTAAGATATTACAAAAATCTTCTTTCAGTTTCATCCACAGAATTAACACAATTATTTTCATTAATAAAATTCTTCCTTTCATAGTTCATTCATAGCGATTTCATTACAATATTAAGATAGAGGGTTAACAGAAATTTTGATGGGGTGGCGAGTGAATGCAAAGATAGATTTTGAGGATGAGGTTGAGGGCGAGGTAGAAAAAATTTCCCCTCTGGTCCACATAGCTAATAGTGAAATGTTTTCTTGAGTAAATCTAGTGGCGACAAATGGCCTAGATAGTCTAGAACTACAGTTTGGAACATAAAAATCTGTCTCAAAGTTCCTGAGAGGAAAGGAGATTATCGCTATCGTCTGTGACAATAAAGAATTAGATCATTACCGTATCTTCTCTTTCTAATACTAAATACATCTTTGTTTATCTCGCGGCTTAATTTGTAAAACATTCTGTTGTCTCCATCAAATACTTTCTGAATGCTTTCTCAACGAACATTTATTTCTTTAATCGCAAATAATTTAATACAACAAGAAAATTCTCTTTACATTACCCTAATAACCTTTTTTGTTTATTATTTGCAGATGGAACAAAACGCCATCATTTTTCTCTTCTTCCCTTAATATTTGTGAGTTCGTTTCTCTGTCGAGGCATATTCTTCAATGACGATATTTTTAAAGTTATGCACCATTGGATTATGGCAGCAGTAGCGTAACCTGATGTTATCTTAAAGAGTAGAGGAAAGGAGCTCTATATAATATATTTACCAAAATGATTTAAGAAGATTTGTGTAGAACGATATGGGTTTGAGATAAACTCGGGGTAAGGGGAGCTGACTCCTTTTCCCTCCCCGATCCCTCTCTCAACAACGACAATTTAACGTTTTACCAGTGTTGCCAAGAGGTTGACACAAAAAGTCGCTAAATAGGACATGAAAAGACTCCAATTCACGAAGAAAAGTCGCTAAAAGTAATTCGTAAAAATTCTCTGTCTCTCTCTTGATATATATTCACATTAGATTTGTGATCAGTTTCAAGTCGTAAGTGGTATGTAAGCTACAGACAAGTACAAGTAAAAGCGCAATTGATTGAGATATATGTTACTAAGAATCATATGACAAACTTCTTCGGACGTCGAGTGTCGTATACGACACACAAAACTAACATTATTTGTCTCGATAGAGCGACAACATGGCACATACGACACGCATATTTTACTTCTCTTTCTTGTCGCCAGAGTAGGCGATGCATTTGACGTGAGCTTGAAAATTGAAGAATGTTTTCTGTTGGTCCTAGATAGAGTTTTTCGGGGGGAAGAAAATGTCCCAAAGACCGAAAAATGACACGATTACGTAAGTATTCTACTTCTCTTTAACGCGTTGTTTTTTGTAATGCTTGTTGATTTATCCTGTTAAAGCTTTGGGGATAAACACGCAATTGATTATTTGCAATTCTATTGTGCGGGGGAAAATGTTTTATCATGTATCGTATGCGACACTATGAAATCAACCGTTACAAAAGATGATTATTCATAATTTAGAGAAATCTCATGTTTTCGATCTCTTCACTTGGGTTTTATGAACATGTGACCGTGTTTTAGGTATTAGATATTGTTGTATTACATAGATGTATTAAGAATGTAATACATATAGACGTACGCAGTGGGGCGGCAAGGAGGACAGACCACTACCAGAAAATAGTTTCTCACTTTTTATTGGTAGATTTCCAATGTGTTTTATATGACACATGTGATTGTCACTATTCTGTGAAAAAAGTGTAATTTTTCTTACTCTTTGCACGTATGGAACGAAAGCAATATGAAAACATAAAATTTACAAGATAAAACTATTTTGTTCTGCTTGTAATACCGAAGAGGTTATATGACAGTACATTAGTAATTTCATTTTTTCTACAATATACATTTTTTACTTTACGATACATTTCATTTCAGCGAAATCAAAAGTATGCATGAAAGGTAAAATCTTTAAAACAATAATATTAATTTTGTTAAAAAATTCTACACCCACTTCGTTTTATCTTACCCTTCTATAGTTAATCGGCTTCCCATAGCCAGCCCAAAAATGTAGAAGGGGCCGGGTAGAAGTTAAGGGGGGCCCGATCGAACTATGTCATAGTTCATCACCATACTATATAGTTCATTTGTACGCCTACCCTAAACATTTTAGGTGGGCCAGTAAAAATTTAGGCGGGGACTCGGCCCCCTAGTCCCCTCGTGGATACGGGCCTGATACTGTATGATTTCTGTTCTCAATGGAAGCTCTGCGAAATAAAGGACATCAAAATTTGGAAATGTTCTTCATTAGGTGCAACAGGTAAATAGGAAACAAAGCGGGGTTCTGGAGAGGAATACTTTCTGAATTTGTCGATGATTGTGCTGATCCTTCGAATCAACAAAGCTTCATTAGATGGCAAATTGTTGGCAGCACAAAACGTTTTCTAGACTTGTAAGTAATTCGCCAAATCGTCAATTAAAAATCAGAAAAAAACGCTAATCGGCAAAATAATAATTTTTGTCGTTATCTTAAAAGTCGAATCTTCTAGGGACCGCGAAGGCTCAGTGGGGCCGATGGGTGTAGCCGAGCGTTCTGGGGCGGTTGGGCTGATGATTGTGAGGTGAATCCCATCGACAGTTCGAGTTCCTCTGAAGAGCAAGGGTAGAATTCTAACTGTCCTTGATATTTCTGTATAGTGTTTCTGTCGTATCTAGTAGTTCTGAAAAGTGATTAAAGTAGAAAATAAGTCAGGAAGTCTTCTTTAAAAAAAAGCGTTAGAGCGTTCACCTCTTGTGCAGGGAATCCCTTGTTCGATTATAGCTGGTGCCATGTGAACTTTGTTATGGAGAAACATCGTGTACGTGGTTTCCTCAAGGTTCTCCCGTTTCCTCTCACTTTCTTCATTCCACCATTTCATTCATTTCTCATCATGAGCGTCTCCTTTAGCCTAGTCGGCATACCCGTGGGACGTAAAACTCCAAAATTTCATTTCATTTCATTTTTGAATCCCCTAGATTTAGCGACTTTCCCCCAAACTGGCAACATTGCGTTTTACCTCCTTCGTTGCTTGGTGTTTGGCTCCCTCTATCTTCGATAGGCACGCTCCACTGAGTTACTAGTGATCTCATCCAGAGAGGGAGTTATTAAAGAGATCAGTATTTTAACTCACACTCGTCGCGAGAACTAAGTTCATGAATTTAAGTCGCAAACAGAGATAGAGAAAGAGAGAATGAAAGAAAGGAAAAGGAAAAGAAAAAAGAGAATAGGAAAACGCTCTCCTTTTAACTCATTCCTTTGCTCTTCTGACTATTCATTAAGTTAATGAGGTGCACTACAGATTGCAGTCTTACTTGCCTTCATTTGGAATAAGATATCTGCCGCTTGCCTCAGAGCCCTCTCGTGACAACTTCCTAAAATAATCTCTGTCTTCATTACGTCAGTAGTGTTTAAAAAAATTATCCACAGAGTTTAAAATGAATAGTTATTCGTTTTGAATATACTAAAATTATAATCATTGCTATTTCTATTTCATTTTTGATCATGTTGAATAATAAGGTATACTTTCCTAGACAATAACACTTGCACCAAACAATTTTACTGATTCTCTATTCGTTTTTGTTTATTTATTATGTGAAATCTTTTCTTTTATAATTTTATTCCCGAGCTTTTATTTTTTATTCCTACCTGTTTATTTATTATGTGAAATATTTCCTTTTATAATTTTGTTCCCGAGCTTCTATTTTTTTTTGTTCCTACCTGTTTATTTATTACGTGAAATATTTCCTTTTATAATTTTATTCCCGAGCTTTTACTTTTTATTCCTACCTGTTTATTTATTATGTGAAATCTTTCCTTTTATAATTTTATTCCCGAGCTTTTATTTTTTTATTTCTACCTGTTTATTTATTATGTGAAATCTTTCCTTTTACAATTTTATTCCCGAGCTTTTATTTTTATTCCTCTCTGTTTATTTATTATGTGAAATCTTTCCTTTTATAATTTTATTCCCGAGCTTTTAGTTTTTTATTCCTACCTGTTTATTTATTATGTGAAATCTTTCCTTTTATAATTTTATTCCCGAGCTTTTATTTTTTTATTCCTACCTGTTTATTTATTATGTGAAATCTTTCCTTTTATAATTTTATTCCCGAGCTTTTATTTTTTAATTTTTTTTATCCTTTTCATTAGATCATCCGCTAGATTTCAATATTTGCCACTGGTTGATCTAGCCCGGGGATGAGGAGGCCTAGAACCCCCAGTTTTTTAGTGACAAAAATAATTTAAGTTATTATTTATATATTTTTCGAAGTTTATAGTCATCTTACGATATACCTATCATAGTCTGGATTCTGGCTGCCCCTCCCCCCCAGTTTTCACCTTCTACATTCGCCTCTGATTGCCTACAATTCATTAGCTTACTTTACAGTTTGTTATTTTCAAATAGAGGTCAACCGCGCCATGTAAGCTGCAACCTTAAAATTTGAAGGAGTGTTAAATAAAAACAAAAGACATCCAAATATAAGCCGATGAAAGAGAAGAAAATATCAGTAATCATTTACCGGTAAATTCAGAGAAACATAATTAGTTCAGGGCGCACCCAAAATTTTTTGTTGCGGGGTCCAATACTACATAATCACTACGTCCTGAACATGTATTATTCTGTACCCGAACAGACTATAAGTAATTGTAAAATACTTCCTCCTATATTTTCAGAAGAAAGAAAGATAGAACTAATTTGCTTTTATAAGATAAAGGGGACAAATGAAGTGTGATATCAAATTTTCATGCTACATCAATCATTTCCTTGTCAGGCCTGCAACTAGAGGGGGCTGCCCCCTGAACTTTTCGTGGCCCCCTCCAAACTTCAACCCAAAAAACACGATTTAGATATGTGTAAGAGAATTTTTAAAGACTTGGCCCCGCTAACATATCCATGGCCCCTCAAAACCTCTGTGGCTGGTTGCGGCCTGTTGCTGGTTAAACAATTATAGTTTCTTTTGAAAAAGTGCATAAATCTATTTAATATGTTTAGTTAGGAAGTTTTTTTTTTTTTTTTTTTTTTGAGGACCCAAACCCCCGTGGGTTTGTCCCTTATTTTATTTTATTCTACGCCTGATGATGCTTAGTCCTTTGCTTGATCATTCACATTCGAACAAAATAGTACTCCCACTTCAGCAGAAATAATACCGGTAGACGCTTAGAAGGTAAAGGAAGCACTTTTAATGTTAAAATAAAAGAATACATTATCAATAATGCTGGGAGTTCTGACAATGCTATCGTTGCGTTATCGTAATATCAAAATGAGAAGTTAGCACATTTTTAGCGGCATAAAATATGACGAAATGTCATATTTTTTATATGATCGCGAATATAAGATACAACCATATATTTTATGTAATTGAAATCTGGATAAAATGTGCAACTCATATTCGAGTTAATATTGAAATCAACGAGCGCCTGTTGCTTATACAACCCAACCGTCACAGAAGCTTAGTTGGTTTTCAGACGACTAGACGTTCTATCGACTCGCTATCAATGAGTTTCATCATTTTATTTTGTAATAAGAAGAAAGAGATTACTGTCTTTCACAATACATTTTTTACAAAAATGAATTAAAGCTAGAAAGTAAACTTAAAAACTTAAATACAATCCTATCATAACAAAGACTTATTATTATTATTATTATTATTATTATTATTATTATTATTATTATTATTATTATTATTATTATTATTATTGGGTCAATCTATGCTAAGTGATCGAGAAAAAAGAGAAATTACCGCTCGCTCTATTCAAAAAAATCTAATTTATTCATGAATGTTTATCCTATATCAGGGTACTTCAAAACCACAATTAATTATTTTCTACAACATCCCATGGCGACGCAGAGGCTGCTGCCATTTTGCATTTTTTCGATTTTAGGCGTTTAGATTGTTTTGAATATCTGAGCATGTATTTGTCCTACCAAATTGAAAATTGCTGGACGTCCCCAACTTGTGCAGAGCTAAAACTTTGATCTCTTTAACATTTTTACCCAAAACCACTTGAAGGGGGTGAAATCAGTGTTTACAGTAGCAACATTTTTGGACATTGAAGACATGTTTGGGAAGATTAAACAACTGACGTAGAGGTCTGAATTTGTGTGTGCATGTAGTCCGGGATCACAACTTAATACACAAAAATTTACAGACCGGTAGCTGCTCCCAAAGGAATTTAAAAAATCGTAAATTTGGGGAATTATGTCAATTTTACATGTTTCACTGTCCAATATCTCTAATGGGCCTGGATAAAAGAAATCTGAAATTTTGGGAATAGTTAGTCCTTTAGTATACCATAACACACAACAAAGCGTGTTTTGTGTTTTAGAGCAGAAGGGGGTCAAAGTATTAAGAAAAATGAAATGAAATCTTTGAGTTTTACCACCCACAGTTATGCCGGTTAGGCTAAAGGAGACGGTGATGATGAGTAATGAATGAAATGGTGGAATGAATAAAGTGGGAGGAAACGGGAGAACCCCGAGAAAACCCACGCACACGGTGTTTGTCCACCACAAAGTTCACTTGGCGGGGGCTGGGATTGAACCCGGGACCCCAAACACCAGAGGTGAACGCTCTACCACTGAGCCACCGCGGTTCCTCAAAGTGTTAAGGAATGACGTCATACTCTAGTAGGTGTTTTGTTCATAAAATCTGGAAATTTGTTGTTGTGAAGTAAAATAAAGTAGGATGAATGGTTAGTCCAGTCAAGGCTTTCAAGCTAGTTTCTTTCCTCTAGTTGTAACACTGTCTTATCACACCCACAGCAGCACTGGTGAAGAATACCGCTATCAGCAGAAGGCGAGACAAATCAAAATGCACACTTGACAAAAAGTCCGTAAGTACTCATTGTTGTTGCTGTTTGGTATATCAATGACATTCAATCCTATTTATTCTTGTTTTAACTGTCAACTCATACAGGAGACTGCCTCGGTGGCTCAGTGGTAGAGCGTTCACCTCTGGTGCTTGGGGTCCCGGGTTCGATCCTAGCCCCCACTAAGTGAACTTTGTGGTGGACAAATACCGTAAGCGTGGGTTTTCTCGGGGTTCTCCCGTTTCTTCCCACTTTCTTCATTCCACCATTTCATTCATTACTCATCATCACCGTCTCCTTTAGCTTCACCGGCATAATCGTGGGATGTAAAACTCAAAGATTTCATTTCATTTTCATTTCATACAGGAGACTGTTGTTCCTTCGTTTGATCTTTATTCTTCGGTCAAGTGTTTACCGTGATAAGTGTTCATTGACTGGGGAATGTAGATCAAACGAAATGACAACAGTTGTGTGTTATGGTATACTAAATGATCAAACGAAAGGTATATATATTTTATAGTTATACCATACAGGAAGGACGTTATAGATTTCCGAAAGAAAATGTGTTAAAATACTGAATTTCCTTCTCAAGTTTTCCCACCAGCCAGCGAATTTATTATTATTTTATGAAAATCAAGAAGCCGAGTCTGTTGAACGTAATAGATGAAGAAAAATGCCTGTTACATCGCCAGCGACTGCTCAGCTTGCTACAATCTTTTTCTGACAAATCGCCGCATTAGACTCTGAATCCATAACTTCGAAGGAGAGTGATCAGTCTTGCTCTTTCCTTTAAAGTCTATGGATAATTCATGACTCACAGAAGAAGAAAGGAGAAAGAAAAAAAAACATAGATGTTTTTATTTGCTTCTGAAACTAAAATACTTCAGAAAACATAGGAAAGATGTATTAAACCATCTATATTAAACGGAGTGAGAAGGGAGCTCTTAAGAAAAAAAACATAGACATTGAAAAAATGTTTAGACTCAAATGTTCGCACTAGAGTCTATATCTACACAAAGTTTCTGGAAAGGGGAGCAAAATGGAAGAACGAAGGAATTGCTATCTATTGAATTTCTCAGCAGACACTACCAGACTGGGATGAAGATAGCAGGCATATTGCTTCTATGAGCAGCTTAGAAATGGTAAAATAACGGGGGGCAATCATGAATGGAAAAAAATGATAAGAAAGATTGTGTGTGCTTAAAAACTCTTAACTTGCTAGAACTGAAGTTTTTAAAAAAAGTTACTGGATATATCCAGCTAAACCCTTTCCGATTTAAGCTTTTATTTTTTCTTTTGGTTGTTGCTTGCAAAACGATCATAATAAACCCACCAATCTCCCTCTATCTTCCACGGAGGGGGGTGTTAAAATAAAACAGAAAGAAAAAATGGAATTTAAACCACAATCCAATCCTAACCGATTCGATGTTTAAAATCCTCAAACTCTCTTCAAAAAGTACTTCTTTTTTTTCGGCGAACAAACCCATCATATAACCCCATATGCAATAATCTCACAGACTACTCACGACCACAACTGTAGAACAGATCTCATAAAACAGATAGTCCACTCTACCATTACTACTACTACTACTACTACAGCGACATCTAGTATTGATTCAAATCCCAGAATCAGTTAGTTTTGCTAGCATTGTTGTGAGAAGTTCAGCTAATGTGATATATATCACCCTCAGACCTAATGTCAGCATTGTTGACTTTTGAGGTTATGGTTATGGCTTCTGAAGGAAAATGCATTTAAAAATAGGGAAAAAAAGAAAGTAAATGACAGAGTGGAGGGGAACAAAGGAAATGAGCAAATGATAATCGCGCCAAGTAAGAAAAAAAATAACTATTTAAATGAAGCTGGGAGGAGAGAGAATTTCTGGAGACGAAAGTGTTAGTTTTCAGACGTTTTATTGTCCCGCAATCATCTACAAAGATGGTTCTTCTCCATTTTGTGTCCAAATCATGATATAGCCGAGACTGCAATTGGTCTTTCTTTTTTTCTTTTAGCAGACTCCCTCTTTTTATATATTTTTCTTAAAAAATCATTTCTCGTAACCACTCTCACAACCCTATTTTCTACAGAAAAGACCAGACCAGATCTTTCAGCTTATTATCTCCTGTGAAAATAAAATAACCCCCAAGATTGCGAACTTAATTCTTTTTTTCCCGTTTTCGCCATCTTCTTTCCATTCTGAAGTATGTATGAAGAATCCGGAAAGAAAGAATAATAAAATTTTATATAAGCGGAACTGAATGGGCAGGAATAAAAAAAAAGAAAGAAAAAGAAGGAATCTAGGCTCCAACCAAAAGAGATTAGTGGAAAAGTTGAAAAAGTGCTGACAATGTTTTTATGGGAGTCGTTGGTTCCAAAGTAGAAACAAGAGATGGAGAATGTTTAAAAAATAATTAAAAAAACGGAATGACTGTCACCCACCCCTTTCCCACACTTTAATAAACAGAAGGCGTCTTCATATTCCAGTCTTTCGTTCTTCATTATTGTCTTAAAAGAAAAGTATGTAAACTCATTTTCTTAGAGGAAATTCTTGCTTCCGCAGCACATAATTAATTTCCTTCAAAGTTGATGATAGATTTGTTACTTGAATGTTATTTAAGCTACGTACATAGCATGTCCCTTCATACGACTCAAGTGATCTATTGTGATAAAGTGCAAATTAAAAGCAAATAACACAGCTGGTTAGTGAAAACTGGTTTTTACTAATTACTACGCATAATCTTATATATATCTGACAATTGTAGTAAATTTTCAGCAGATATATTACAACTGTATATTGTTATTATAATGACATTGTCAATCTGTACCTATTTTGTCAATGCATGATCAGAGGCGCCAGATAAAGCGAAAAAAATCACTTTAGCCCTAATTCGTTAATCTATCTTTAGATCACCAGGTTATTACAATAAACATATCAACTAATAACTACTAATTATTTTTAATCCTTCGAAATCACCTGAATCGTATCCAGTTATCGTTGATTTATTCTTCTGTCTATACAAACATATTACATCTACAGCCATCCATTCCGTGTATATCATGTCAATAATAATGTTTACCAATGACAACCGATTACTTTATTTGTTTTCTCTTTTAACTATATATATATATATATATATATATATATATATATATATATATATATATATATATATATATATATATATATATATATATATATAAATGTGTGTGTGTGTGTGTGTGTGTGTTTGGTTATTGCGCCTCTGATCATGCATTGACAAAATAGGTACAGATTGACAATATCATTATAATAACAATATACCGTTGTAATATTCAAAGCAAAATATCCATTTTAAAAATTATCATTAAAGCTAGCATTTTAGGTGCAAAATGTTTATTAAAAAGTTACATAAATTTGGCTAAAATATGCTAATTTTAAATGTAAATATTTAGACAAACAGTATGAAAACTAATTAGCTAAATCAAGTATTCAAAAACTCAAAATTCTCTTCGGTATTAAAATGTCTGCCTAAAATACATCCCAGAAGTCCAGAAAAATGTTTAAACAGACACTAGATCTATTTAATATTTCATTTTTCTTTCAGTAAGACTTCATCTGCAACCACTAAGTACGACACGTGACTGAATGATTAGTTATGTACTATGTACTTTCGATGCTGAAGACCCGGGTTCGATCCTCAATGGGAGCTAGTCTAGTTCTAATCCTTTGTTAAGCTATAGGTCCAAGTTTTATATAGCCTTGGTGCTAAACGGAAAGCTAAAGGCTAAATAAACCAACCAACAAATAAACCAAGTCTCAACTGGCATCGAATATTTCTTAGAGACAATAGACAGAAGAGAAGCAGTGCCTTAGACCAAAGTTCTAGAAAAAGAGTCTTTGATGATTCCATATTGTGGTATGGAGCCCTTACACCTTGAGATCAGTGTTTCTTCCAGACATGTTTTTTTGGGGGGCACTTCCCCCCGGAGCTTTGAAAGTGCCCCCCGGACGAGACCAAAATAATACGTCTATAATATTATAATAAATAAAATAGTACAAGAAGTGCCCCCCGGGAACATTTTTTCTGAAAGAATGGCTGCTTGAGATCTTATGTAAATCAATTGGTACCTCTCCAGAGTTTGGAAATTCCCGGAAAAATGCTAATTAAATCATGGAAAAAATATCATTTCATTCATATAAATATGTTGAGTTACCGTATCTTTCATTGTTTTAAAATAATTTCTATAATACGAGTAATTGTTATTTACTTCATTATTTCACCATCATCAACAATTAATCAGTTGCTAAGAATTAAATATCTTGTATTATTCGTGTGATCGAATGCTGTGAATTTGTGGTGAGTCGTACTTTATTCCCCATTTTTCTTTCTAGTGAAGTTGAGGCTAAAAACATTACTAGCAATGAGCTAGCTATCTTTCTATTACATTCTGACTAGCATGAATGTTTAATTAATATGCTGGTTTGTAACTTGGCTGTTAAGATTATTTAAGGGCAACAGAGGGAAGGGTAACAGCACCATGGAAAAAAGACTCTCTGCAAATTAAGCTTTGACGGTTGTTTATCTTAATGGCATCTTCCTAAGGTTCCTTTTCCCTTTGTAATTTGTAGCTCGTGGGCACTGAGGTCATTCATACAACCAACAGGCATCTTTTGAGGCCCGGTAAATTCCCGAAAAATGGCCTATTTTGCTAAATCATAATCATAATTATTTCACTTTAATACGAAAGGTCTTTTCAAAAGTCTTGCACATAGCGTATGCGCGACCATTTGAGTGGTGTGATCAAGACAAGTTCAATTTTATTTGTAAGTCAGAGTTTGGGCTTGACGGTTGTGTCTGTGTTTGCTAGTTTGCGTGGTTGTGTTGTAAGAAATTAAGTGTTAAAATGGAAGGTAAACCCGACTCAGGTCGGATTACACAAAGTGACCAGCCTTCCTATATCAAAATCGAAACTCTACGTGGAAAGAATCCAACTGAAATTTTCACTACATTGCGAGAGGTTTGTAGAAATAATGCAGTGGATTGTAGAACTGTATCACGGTGGTCAGCTCGTTTCTATAAAGGTCATGTAAGCATTGCGGACAACCCAAGAAGTGCAAGACCATCAATTTCGACAGACTACACCTCTGAGATTATTGTGAATGACATTTTGAGAGAAGATCGACGAAAAACATGTGAGGAAACTCATATGAGGCAAGAATGTCTGTCACTTCAGTTTACAGAATCATTAGTGTGCTGTTAAAGATGAGAAAAATCGTTGCCAGATGAGTTCCGCATGATTTGAGTGAAGAGCAGAAAGCTTATCGCAAAAGAATCGCAGAAGAATTGCTTCAACGTTACCGAACGAAAGAAGATCAGCTTCTAAGAAGGATTGTTTCAATTGATGAAACTTGTATACAAGATTTTAAACTAGAACTGAAGTCTTGGTCGTCACAATGGAAAAGTTCTATTCAGGTGATGCGCGTGATCATACAGCTCAATAATGAAGATGCCCTATCCGGAATACAGCTTACCAAAACGTTGGGAAGTTGTCATAAACAGGAATGGCGATTATATTGAAGGTCTGTAAAGGTATTTTCTACAATAAATTATTTATTTCCATAATATCTTTCAGTGTGTAGAACTTTGGAAATGACCATCGTAATAATAACTTTATTTTCAGTGCTGTGAGCAGGTCTTAGGTAAAAATACAACATTTTGTAAAACACCTATATATAATCACAATTGTCTAGAAAAAATACTATAGTATATAAAGAAATATAAGATAATCGTCAGCTACACAGGCTTTCTCAAAAAAAAAAAAAAAAGATATTCAAATTTCGAAGGTTCAAGCCAATTCTAGAAAAGGTTGAAATCAAAACAGTCAATTTTCTTAGTATACCACTTTCAGAAGAATGTATACTTCGAAACTTTTAATTAAATTTCATTTAAAAGAATTAATCATGTTTTCTTTTTTTTATAAAATTACGTACCCAGTAGGCAGATATCTGAGATCATTTTACTGCCATTAACCCTTCGAGCCGGTAATTAAATACCCATCAACCGCTGCGAGAGGCGGTAATTTTAAATCACTACAGTAGCAATTTTCGCATAATGTCAGAAAATTAAATACAGCTTAAAAACCAATTGATCAATCAGAACGAAATTTTCAGGACTTGTGAACGAAACTTCACACTGTACAAAAATGTATAATTAATTACATTTACCCTATAATAACAAAAGTAATGAAAATAAATCTTACATGTTGATTTACAAAGTACTCCTTGTATCTTGTGTTCTTGTTTAGAAGTTCAACTTTGTGTGGTATAGTTTAAAAAACCAACAGATGACAGCACAGCACAATTGACAGAATATGCATAATTTCATCACTATTATACGGGATGTATACGTATACGTCGAATCGCCTCAGGAAGAACTATGAGGGTCCGTACACGTGTACGTCGAATCGACTCGAAGAGTTAATGAAATTAGTTAGAATATATTTTCATTATTGCTATTATCATTATTATTTAACTCTTTGATTTATTGCGTGACCAAAATATCCTTAAGTTTTTAAGTTGATCTTAGTAGTTCATGCTCAGATGACTAGGAACAGTATAAGCTCATTACTATGTCAAGATATGTGAAAGTTGAAACAGTACGAATATGGCATGAAATATTTTTTATAAATGTTATTCTCTCCCACATACACATCACACACACACACACACACACACACACATGCACAAAATTTTATTATCATTAGAAAATAACATTTTACAAGATTTACGATAACTATTCCTAACTTTTCCGTTTCTCAAATTAATACTTAATCGCTCTACTATCTATCGAGTAATGCTTAATTAACCGATGTTGCTTACACGTATATCATATATGAAATTTAAATATTTGTAATAAGTTAGTTAGTTATACCGTAAAACAATAGGCCTATACTAGAAGAGATTATGCAAAAAAAATTGTGTTACCATCGGTTTTACGAATGTGTACAAAATTTGCAGAGCCATGGTTAGCATAAAAGCGCGCAAAGCTTATAAAAATACGTTGCAAAATTTGGTTCTAACAAATGGAAATGTAACTTAATGAAAAGCCTTGTTAAAACAGGTTCAATCGTTTGTGGTGGTATGTACCATTCAAATTTTCATTATGCTATCAAAAGCAGAATTAATAATAAACAAAATAAAGTTGCGACGCTGGCTTATTACACAAATAGAGAAAATACCATTACTCAAAATATTTGAAAATTCATGAGAGTAGTCAATCGTACTTTATTTGTGTTCAATTATACTGACGAAATGTACGTTTTTCTTATAAGTAATGATGAACGATGGTAAAAGTAAGGTGTTTATGCGGAACTCATTCGTTTTTCTTCTTATCAGTAATGATGAACGATGGTAAAAGTAAGGTAGTTATGCGTACTTCGTTCGTTTTTCTTATCAGTAATGATGAACGATGGTAAAAGTAAGGTGGTTATGCAGACTTGGTTCGTTTTCTTATCAGTAATGATGAACGATGGTAAAAGTAAGGTGTTTATGCGGAACTCATTCGTTTTTCTTCTTATTAGTAATGATGAACGATGGTAAAAGTAAGGTAGTTATGCGTACTTCGTTCGTTTTTCTTATCAGTAATGATGAACGATGGTAAAAGTAAGGTGGTTATGCGTACTTCGTTCGTTTTTCTTATCAGTAATGATGAACGATGGTAAAAGTAAGGTGTTTATGCGGAACTCATTCGTTTTTCTTCTTATCAGTAATGATGAACGATGGTAAAAGTAAGGTAGTTATGCGTACTTCGTTCGTTTTTCTTATCAGTAATGATGAACGATGGTAAAAGTAAGGTGTTTATGCGGACTTCGTTCGTTTTTCTTATCAGTAATGATGAACGATGGTAAAAGTAAGGTGTTTATGCGGACTTCGTTCGTTTTTCTTATCAGTAATGATGAACGATGGTAAAAGTAAGGTGTTTATGCGGAACTCATTCGTTTTTCTTCTTATCAGTAATGACGAACGATGGTAAAAGTAAGGTAGTTATGCGTACTTCGTTCGTTTTTCTTATCAGTAATGATGAACGATGGTAAAAGTAAGGTGGTTATGCAGACTTGGTTCGTTTTCTTATAAGTAATGATGAACGATGGTAAAAGTAAGGTGTTTATGCGGAACTCATTCGTTTTTCTTCTTATCAGTAATGATGAACGATAGTAAAAGTAAGGTAGTTATGCGTACTTCGTTCGTTTTTCTTATCAGTAATGATGAACGATGGTAAAAGTAAGGTGGTTATGCAGACTTGGTTCGTTTTCTTATCAGTAATGATGAACGATGGTAAAAGTAAGGTGTTTATGCGGACTTCGTTCGTTTTTCTTATCAGTAATGATGAACGATGGTAAAAGTAAGGTAGTTATGCGTATTTCGTTCGTTTTTCTTATCAGTAATGATGAACGATGGTAAAAGTAAGGTAGTTATGCGTACTTTGTTCGTTTTTCTTATCAGTAATGATGAACGATGGTAAAAGTAAGGTGTTTATGCGGAACTCATTCGTTTTTCTTCTTATCAGTAATGACGAACGATGGTAAAAGTAAGGTAGTTATGCGTACTTCGTTCGTTTTTCTTATCAGTAATGATGAACGATGGTAAAAGTAAGGTGGTTATGCAGACTTGGTTCGTTTTCTTATAAGTAATGATGAACGATGGTAAAAGTAAGGTGTTTATGCGGAACTCATTCGTTTTTCTTCTTATCAGTAATGATGAACGATGGTAAAAGTAAGGTAGTTATGCGTACTTCGTTCGTTTTTCTTATCAGTAATGATGAACGATGGTAAAAGTAAGGTGATTATGCAGACTTGGTTCGTTTTCTTATCAGTAATGATGAACGATGGTAAAAGTAAGGTGTTTATGCGGAACTCATTCGTTTTTCTTCTTATTAGTAATGATGAACGATGGTAAAAGTAAGGTAGTTATGCGTACTTCGTTCGTTTTTCTTATCAGTAATGATGAACGATGGTAAAAGTAAGGTGGTTATGCGTACTTCGTTCGTTTTTCTTATCAGTAATGATGAACGATGGTAAAAGTAAGGTGTTTATGCGGAACTCATTCGTTTTTCTTCTTATCAGTAATGATGAACGATGGTAAAAGTAAGGTAGTTATGCGTACTTCGTTCGTTTTTCTTATCAGTAATGATGAACGATGGTAAAAGTAAGGTGTTTATGCGGACTTCGTTCGTTTTTCTTATCAGTAATGATGAACGATGGTAAAAGTAAGGTGTTTATGCGGACTTCGTTCGTTTTTCTTATCAGTAATGATGAACGATGGTAAAAGTAAGGTGTTTATGCGGAACTCATTCGTTTTTCTTCTTATCAGTAATGACGAACGATGGTAAAAGTAAGGTAGTTATGCGTACTTCGTTCGTTTTTCTTATCAGTAATGATGAACGATGGTAAAAGTAAGGTGGTTATGCAGACTTGGTTCGTTTTCTTATAAGTAATGATGAACGATGGTAAAAGTAAGGTGTTTATGCGGAACTCATTCGTTTTTCTTCTTATCAGTAATGATGAACGATAGTAAAAGTAAGGTAGTTATGCGTACTTCGTTCGTTTTTCTTATCAGTAATGATGAACGATGGTAAAAGTAAGGTGGTTATGCAGACTTGGTTCGTTTTCTTATCAGTAATGATGAACGATGGTAAAAGTAAGGTGTTTATGCGGACTTCGTTCGTTTTTCTTATCAGTAATGATGAACGATGGTAAAAGTAAGGTAGTTATGCGTATTTCGTTCGTTTTTCTTATCAGTAATGATGAACGATGGTAAAAGTAAGGTAGTTATGCGTACTTTGTTCGTTTTTCTTATCAGTAATGATGAACGATGGTAAAAGTAAGGTGTTTATGCGGAACTCATTCGTTTTTCTTCTTATCAGTAATGACGAACGATGGTAAAAGTAAGGTAGTTATGCGTACTTCGTTCGTTTTTCTTATCAGTAATGATGAACGATGGTAAAAGTAAGGTGGTTATGCAGACTTGGTTCGTTTTCTTATAAGTAATGATGAACGATGGTAAAAGTAAGGTGTTTATGCGGAACTCATTCGTTTTTCTTCTTATCAGTAATGATGAACGATGGTAAAAGTAAGGTAGTTATGCGTACTTCGTTCGTTTTTCTTATCAGTAATGATGAACGATGGTAAAAGTAAGGTAGTTATGCGTACTTTGTTCGTTTTTCTTATCAGTAATGATGAACGATGGTAAAAGTAAGGTGGTTATGCAGACTTGGTTCGTTTTCTTATCAGTAATGATGAACGATGGTAAAAGTAAGTTGTTTATGCGGAACTCGTTCGTTTTTCTTCTTATCAGTAATGATGAACGATGGTAAAAGTAAGGTAGTTATGCGTACTTCGTTCGTTTTTCTTATCAGTAATGATGAACGATGGTAAAAGTAAGGTGTTTATGCGGACTTCGTTCGTTTTTCTTATCAGTAATGATGAACGATGGTAAAAGTAAGGTGTTTATGCGGACTTCGTTCGTTTTTCTTATCAGTAATGATGAACGATGGTAAAAGTAAGGTGTTTATGCGGAACTCATTCGTTTTTCTTCTTATCAGTAATGACGAACGATGGTAAAAGTAAGGTAGTTATGCGTACTTTGTTCGTTTTTCTTATCAGTAATGATGAACGATGGTAAAAGTAAGGTGGTTATGCAGACTTGGTTCGTTTTCTTATAAGTAATGGTGAACGATGGTAAAAGTAAGGTGTTTATGCGGAACTCATTCGTTTTTCTTCTTATCAGTAATGATGAACGATGGTAAAAGTAAAGTAGTTATGCGTACTTCGTTCGTTTTTCTTATCAGTAATGATGAACGATGGTAAAAGTAAGGTGTTTATGCGGACTTCGTTCGTTTTTCTTATCAGTAATGATGAACGATGGTAAAAGTAAGGTGTTTATGCGGACTTCGTTCGTTTTTCTTATCAGTAATGATGAACGATGGTAAAAGTAAGGTGTTTATGCGGAACTCATTCGTTTTTTTTCTTATCAGTAATGATGAACGATGGTAAAAGTAAGGTAGTTATGCGTACTTCGTTCGTTTTTCTTATCAGTAATGATGAACGATGGTAAAAGTAAGGTAGTTATGCGTACTTCGTTCGTTTTTCTTATCAGTAATGATGAACGATGGTAAAAGTAAGGTGGTTATGCAGACTTGGTTCGTTTTCTTATAAGTAATGATGAACGATGGTAAAAGTAAGGTGTTTATGCGGAACTCATTCGTTTTTCTTCTTATCAGTAATGATGAACGATGGTAAAAGTAAGGTAGTTATGCGTACTTCGTTCGTTTTTCTTATCAGTAATGATGAACGATGGTAAAAGTAAGGTGGTTATGCGGAGTAGGTTAATTTTCCTTAACAATAATGATGAGGTATGTCAAAGTAAGGTGGTAATGCGGACCTGATTCGGTTTTCTTATCGCCAATGATGAACGATGATAAATGTAAGGTGGTTATGCGAACTTCGTTCGTTTTTCTTATCAGTAATGATGAACGATGGTAAAAGGTAAGGTGGTTACGCGGACTCTGTTCGTTATTTCTTATCACGATGGGAAAGGTGATAAGAACATGATGATGAACGATGGCAAAGGTAACTTGGTTATGCTTACTTGGTTATTTGGTCTTGACACACACTGTAAGTAGGGCTTATAGAAGCTTATTAATAACATATTCATCTTCACTATTATACGTATAGGTTCATCAACTACATGTTACTAGCTACAGAAGTCGTCAGCTAATCTCTACGTTTTGACATAGCAATTTCGTTAATATCATCTATAAGTAATGTTTTCTTTATCTTCTCGTTTGTTTTCTATCATGCCCACAAGGCGAGAGGTAGACCTACCTTCATAAATTCTAGTAGAGCTGAAAAAATGAAATTAGATCTTTAAGTTTTACGTCCCACGATTATGCCGGGTAGGCTAAAAAAGACGGTGATAATGAGAGATGAGTGAAATGGTGGAATGAAGAAAGTGGGAGGAAACGGGAGAACCCCGAGAAAACTCACGCATACTGTGTTTGTCTACCACAAAGCTCACTTAGTGTGAGGTGGGATCGAACCAAGGACCCCATGCACCAAAAGTGAACGCTATACCACTGAGCCACTTCGGCCCGCTCGAGTTGAGACGAGAAACATGAACCATTTTTGTCTTGTTTTTGAGACTAGAATGAAGACGAGATAGGATATATCAGGAACCTACTGAATAACCCAAGTCTTAATTCTCAAACACTGTTTTAGTATTAAGTGAGTCTCAGCATAAAAATTTTAAATTGATGAAGTATTGTTCGAACATAATGAAGGCCATTTACCAACGTTTAAAGAAACACATCTCATTACACAATATAATCTGATTAAATATTGTTTAAATATTCTTATACCATACCCTTCGTGGACGTTTCGTGACGTGAACATACTGGTAGCTTCTAGATGAAACTAAGAAACAACAGAGTATAAATTTTGTATATTATATTTATTAAACGAGACGAGGGCAGTGTTTTCTAGAATTGAGACGAGAAAAGATAAGCTAGTAAACGTTATTTCTCATCTCGCGGGTAACAACAGTATATGCACTTCAGTGAGTCATTCCAGATATCTAAAATTATTATTATTAATTTTTAATTATTTTTAATGTTTTATTTTCTCTCCTACTATTACCAACACTTCCTTATTACATTTCATTTTGACTGAGCTCTGTCTATTTTCCTCTACACACAATATACGTGGGACGTTAAACTAAAAGACTTTACAGCAGGGATGCAAATAAGTAACAAAATTTTACTCGCCCAAGAATAAAACTATTAGCCCACATCCCACAATAGAAATAATTTACTTACCTTCATTATGATCTTAAATACTCGCCCGCGCCGATGAACCACTCGACCCGGGCGAGTGGTTATTTGCATCCCTGCTTTACAGCATTTTATGTTTAACTTATTGATTGGGGATTTATTTATTTTTTCTGTTTTGTTTTGAATGAACTCAGAGTTTAATAGTTTGACTTTACTGACTTCTTCAAATTTATTTACTTGCCCATTACTTGGTGAAAATTAAATATCAATGGGTATAATATAACTTTATAATAATATTAAAATTTACTTTAAGTAATTTTTTAATATAATGCAAATTCATGTTGAAAAAGCAAGGAATATTTAGCAAGTCTTGAAAAAAAGAAATAAGATATTTATAAAAAGTTAAAATCGCAATTCATTTCTAAGAAAACAGAAGAATAATTACCCTCAAAAATCAATGAGATAAAACAAAGATGGCACGCGTAGTTAGCATCTTTAAATACTCCAAGTGAAATTAATAAACAAACTTCAATCTGTTGCTATGAATAAATCTAATATCACGATGTGTTGGTAAATGCTATTTCGTTTGTTTTTTCTGCAACCTTATTCATAGGAAACAACTACAAACTATTATTCTTTGTATTTCTCATACAAATACAACCATAGAGCGACTTTTACTCTAAAGACCTTACTATACAACTCAATACTTAAAGCTACTCTTTCGGTAACTTCTACGTCTAATTCATTTATTTTGTGTATTAAAACACTGTAACAATAACTGTTAACCTCCAATACAGGCTTTCCAACCTATGGTACGCGTACCACTGGTGGTAAGCCAGCCGATATTGATTGTACGGACAGCTTATGTTACAATGTAGTTTTAACAATATTCTTTTGTAGTAAGCCAGGGGAAAACCTTTAGAAGCGTACATTTTCTTCAGTACAGGAATACTTACCCAGCGGCAGAAATTGCTCCAACGGTGTTATTTTATTATTATTATTCTACTTATTTATGAATTGGGATTAGATCTGCGAATTCACATCCTTAGAAAATAAGAAATAATGTAAAACAAATGAAAAGCACTTACTCATGCATACTTGCAACATGAGCTTCTTACAGACTTTGGAATACTGAAAAAGCTAATAAGATTAATTAAGACATGTTTAAATTAGTCCCAAAGTAAAGTCCGGGTAGGAGCCAGGCCCGTAGCCAGCCCAAAAATTTAGGGGAGGGGGGGCGGTAGAAGTTAGGAGGCGTCCGACCCAATCATATTATACTTCATCAACAAATTATAGTTCATTTGCAAGCGTACCATGAAATTTTATGGGGACCCACCAAAGTTTAGGGGTTCCCGGCCCCCCTTGCCCCCCATGGATACGGGCCTGGTAGAAGAAGTTTTACCCACGAGCTTTCACGTCGAGAATTGCCTGAAACACGTCGAGATGCGTTGTTGCCATTATTATTCAAGTTTGTCCTGGAATACGCTACAAGGAAAATCAATGATAGCAACCAGGGCCTAGAGTTGATTGGTATTTATCAAGTTATGACGTATGCTGATGATGTAAATTTAATAGGGAATGATAGGAGTACAATAGAAAGAAATGCAGAGGTCTTATTAAACGTTTGCTGGAATATGGATTTACAAGTAAATGCAGAGAAAGCTAAATACATGGAAGTTCTTGGGGATCGTAATAATAGTACAAATTATGGATGCTCCAAAATATTAAATAATACGTTTTGACAAAATGGCTACTTTCAAATATTTTGGATCAATATTAACAGAAAACCATATTAACGAAGAAATTAAATGTCGACTAAAAGCAGGGAATTCGTATTATTATTCAGTTCAAAATCTCTTGTTGTCGCGAATTGTGTCGAGGAATTTGAAGTTTAAATATATAAAATCATGATCATATTGTGTTGTTCTGTATGGTTGCGAAACATGGTCGCTTACTCTGAGGGAAGAACATAGACTGAAAGTATTTGAGAACAAGATCCTGAGACGAATATTCGGACCCAAGAGGAAAGGGAATGGGGAATGGCAGAAACTTCATAACCAGGAACTACATAATTTACGTGGTTTACCAAACATTGTTACGGTCATCAAGTCTAGGAGGCTTAGGTGGGCAGGTCATGTAGCTAGGATGGAAGAAAATAGAAACGCTTTCAAAGTCTTAGCTGGAAGACCAATCGCGAAACGACCATTAGGAAGACCTAGGCGCAGATGAGAGGACAATATTAAGATGGATCTCGCAGAAATAGGAATACAAAGTAGAAACTCGATCCAGTTGGCTAAGGATAGAAGTCAGTGGAGAGTTTTTGTGAACGCGGCATTGAACCTCCGGGTTCCATAGGCCATAGAGTTAGTTAGTTGCAATATAAGCTGAGACGAGTTTTAATTCCTTTTGTTAATGACCCACGATTGCGCACCGACGTTAAGGGAAACGGTGATAATAAAATTGATGATAATAGTATAATTACAAAATAGAAGGAAACGTGAGAACATCGAAAAACAACACGTACATAGTGTTTGTTCATTTTAAAGCACATTTGGTGTGAGCTGGGATTGAATCAAGGATCTCATTCATCAGAAGTGAGGATTCTATCACTTCTTTATTTTAAAAAAATAAGCTTCCTAACTCTTATTATCTTCTTCTACCACTGCTCAGGAATACTGGACTCGACTAGAGACATTTACACAGAAATATCGAGGCCAGTTGAAATTTCGACCATGCTATTCAGAGAAATTCGAACCCCCAATGGATTGCACCTCATGATCCGAAGCCGAACGTCTGAGACCGCACAATTATTTGCTACCAGCTCCACTGAGCCACCGCGGACATTGTAAGTGAAGTCAAGTATTATTTTGTGATATTAACATTAACATGATTTAAGAGGTCCCATCACGGCGAAATTAAAATACCGCTGATTTTACAGTAATTATGTGATATCTTGAAATAGACAAAAGATAATCGAAAAGTGAAACAAGAGCTCGCTAGACTATTATTTTACATGAAATACCGTTATCACGACTCACTTATTTGACTTTGATTTACAGCTATTTAGAAAATCGGCATTTATTTTCGCGTTTGTAAATGGCTGCAAACGGAAAACTCCTAGGTGGCTCGTGATAACGGTACCTCACGCAAAATAATATTGTCTAGCGTTCTCTTGTTTCAAATTTCGATTATCTTTTATCTATTTGAAGATATCGCATAATTACTGTAAAATTAGCGGTATTTTAATTTCGCAGCGATTAGGACTCTTAAGGTTTTACTTGGGAATAGTGCGGAAATACTCTCTGATACTTTTCCGATATAAGTAGGACTCCAAGACGTTTTGGATTTACATCATCTGTTCTCCTCCCCCAAATTGTTCAAAACTTGAAACGTCTCGTATGTTTAGTCTGAAAATCTGGGAGTCCTCGATGTTAGTCGAGTTTCGCGTTTTTCACTGGATGATTAAAACGTATATACGTATATGCAGAACAGCGTGTCTGTGGATTTTTTCGGGCTTCTTCAATATTTTCCGAATTTTTCATTCCATCAATTCCTTTCATTAATCATCGTAAAACCGAAAGCCTTCATTTTTCATTTATAATTCGAGAAACACGAATTTATGTTTCGTTTTGCTTACATGTTTTGTTTAAAAGGACATTTCGGTTTTTATATCTATTTATTTTTAGCAGAATGACCGTTGTTCGCACAGGGAGAATACGATTCATTTTTTTTATTTTTTTATTAAGAGCACCAAAACTGTCAACTGAACTGTTAGGGACCCCAAAAAATATGAATTCGAGACTAATATCGGCCATTATCAATTATTTTTACACGTACCATCCGTCCTTACGAGTACTAATCCCAGTAAGCAAGCACGTCTACGGTAAGTCTAACTTTTCCTTTAATTTCCCTTAATAGACTTGACCTTAAAGATTCTCTTTGTGTATGGCTTTGCCAAGTGTAAATTTAAGTCATACTTCGAATCCAGATAGCGTTGACGTAGAATATAAACTTTTGTACGTTTAGACCAGCTGCAAGAATAAAGGCTGAGCTAAAACGTGTGAGTTAGGTTTATCCTTAGAAATTCTCCCTGTATATATCTTTTCCAAGTGTAAATTTTAACTCATATTTGACAGATGTGCCAATTTAAAGAAATTTGAAAGCTAGCCTTATAATATGTAGGCCATTAGTCGCAAGTCAAAAGCAAGCTTGCATTAGAGGAACTAGCAAGTTTGCTATAGCCTTGCTTAGGTCTGCAGCAGTGTAAATGCAAGGTTGTGTAAACCTTCAGACTTATCCTTGAAGGCTTGAGTAGGAGTATTGAAAGCCTGGGATGCTATTAGAGAATGGGAGCTGAATTCGGAGTTAAACGGCATCAGAAGTATCACTGTTCGTCTCAATGACCCCGAAAACTATGAATTCTACACTAATATAGGTCATTTTCGATCATATATATCTACAGGGGGGACAAAAAATCTAAAACGTTTGCAAAAGTGTAAAAATCATACCTAGTGTGGTTTGGGGCCTCCTTTTGCGTCCAAAACAACTTGGATCCGACGTGGAATGGACGTACACAGCTCCTGAATCGTGGTGTGTGGAACAATGTACCATTGTATCTCCAAAACATGCTCCAGTTCCTTAAGCGATGCTAGTGGAGGGTAATGTGACTGAACACGTCTTTCTAACTCAGACCACAATGGCTCAATGATGTTCAAATCTGGTGATTGTGGAACCCAGAGGAGGTGTATAGCTGCCGATCATGCTCCTCAAACCATGATTTCACCGTTTTTGCAGCGTGACAGGGTGCCAAATCATCTTGGTAGATGCCATCACCATCATAGAACAACATTTGGGCCATGGGTAGAACCTAGTCCCCCAAAATAGCCTCATACGCCTTAGTATTCATCATTTCATGCAGGACTATGATGGAACCTGCAGAAAATCACGATATCACTGCCCATACTGTAACAAGACCATCCCCATGCTTTACAGTTGGGAGCAGACAGTCTGTATCATAGGCTTGCGACGGTTACGTAAACACGACCGGTTGTTGGAAACAAGGTGAAGGTCGATTCATCGGACCACATTACGTGTTTCCACTGTTCATAAGTCCACGGTTAGTGGTCCTTGCACCACTGGATACGCCTCTTCGTATTTACTGCTGTGCCAAGGGTTTGGCGATAGCTGCCCTGCCATGAATTTTCATTTTATGAAGTTGCTGTCGCACTGTTTTCGATGAAACCGGGTTCTGTAGGCCGGAATTGAGTCCAGACGTAATTTTCATTGCAGTGGTCTTCTTTTTAGCTGCTACAATCCCTTTTAATGCCCTCCAATCCCTATCTGACAGGATTGTCTTTCGACCACTGTTGCGCTTTGCAGACGTCATTTGCCCATGAATTGTGTATGCCCTCGTGACATTGGACACAGTGCCTTTCGATACCCGAACAATGTTCGCCACTGTTGCCACTGAAGCTCCAATCACACGGGCACCAACGATCATGCCTCTTTGGAAGTCTGTCAGATCGCCCATTTTACCGTACCACTTTCACACCACGACACCCACAGGTAAACTGGTTACTGCTGACGAAGAGGAAGGTCCACATGACATATTGAAACAAACAAAAAAAAAAAAAAAAAAAAACGATCGGCAACCGCAACATGTGTTGTACAGTGGGGGGCCAAACTTACGTGTCCTGTATGAAGCGTTTTTAGATATTTGTCTATCCCTATATATATACAGTATGGCGCTAAATTCGTTGTACAAAAGCAGAGGAGTGATTCTTGAGCGCAAAACAAACAAAAAAGTTCCTATAAACATTGGGCGAAAACCCAATCGTTTACGTGTTATAGGCTGCCGAAAACATGAAAAAATAAATTTTAAAGGTTTATAGCTCCCAAAACTATGGAACCTACAGTAGTCGGGTCAAGACTTCACTTAGGAACTAGTATGTGCTCTATCCAAAAATACATATTTTAAAATCCTAAGGTACTCACGCAACAATTTTTATGGAGGTAGTTGGAGAGTATATCATAGGCCCGTAGTCAAACTCCCTCTATAAAAATTGTTGTGGAAGCACCTCAGGATTCTGAAACACGCATTTTTGGATAGGGCACATACTAGTTCCTAAGTGAAGTCTTGACCCGATTACGGCAGGTCCCATAATTTTGGAGCTATGAACCTTTAAAATTCATTCTTTCATGATTTCGGCAGCATATAACACGTAAACGATGGGATTTACGCCCTATGTTTATTGGAACTTTTTTGTTTGTTTTACTCCCAGGAATCACTTCTCTGCTTTTGTACAACGAATTTAGCGTCATACTGTATATCACCTCCTCCTCTTCTTCCGTTAAGTTAATCATCAAAGTGATATGACCGAAACCATCTTACACCCGAACCTCATCTATGTTGAAAGTTTGATTAAGATATGTCGGTTGGTTAAAGAGTTATTAATACACAAACATAGTTACTTTCATTTTTATTTATAGATTCTGAACTTTTGTCATGAACGAATTCATTTAAGACCTTCTCTAAATCGACCTCGAACAACGCTATTTTTGATGAACACATACCTTTCTTGGAATCAACTACCCGCGTTATAAGAAGATGATACTTTATTTAAATTAGTATAAAACGGACTCCTTCCAAATTATTTTCCTGCTGTTAACAATCTATGGTAGAAAGACCAAAAAAGAACACACACGCACATGATATATCCCGTGCTATATAGGTAAGTGGTATTCTGTGCTCGAGCACAGGGAGGCAGAATTTAGGGGGCGGCAACATTTTGGAATTTTCTTTTAGGATTCACAGTAAAATAGTATTTAAATCTAGCAACTTGCAGAGTTCTGCGCAAGCGCAAGAAAATATGTTAATGTGTTTAATTCGCTCTATTATAGTATACACAAATTAGGTAACTTATCTGATTTTTGTCATCATCTCCCATCCCCATCCCAGAGGGTGAGGATGAACTTGAACATCATGGAAACTGATACCGTTAAACTCAGTGACTTCGAAAACTATGAATTCAACACTAATATCTGTCGTTTTCGATTACTTTGAAAAATCTTACCCCCTACCTGGGAAGTGGCGTATGACCTTGAAACTGAATTAAATTAAAACTGCCACTATTCATATCAGAGACCTCAAAAACTATTAATCCAACTCTAATATTGATAGTTTTCAGTTGCTTTTAAAATGTCCCCCATGTTATTCATATAGGGACTTTGCACTCCAGACAGACAGACAGCTTATTGTATTATTAATATAGATGCTATTAAACCATACTTTGGGAGTATACTTTTTATTCAAGTAACCTTAAACACGAGAAAACGTATACAGGAAAAGAAGTTTCTTTGCAAATACTTGTGAAGAATCTTTTTTTATTCGAGAAATCTAAAAAAGTGAGAAAATGCATACAGGAGAAAAAGAGTTTCTTCACAAATACTTTGGGAAGAGCTTTTTTTTTTTATTTGGGTAATCTAAAATGGCAAAACGCATACAGGAGAAAAACATTTTTTTATTTGCAAATACTTTAGGAAGTTTGTTTATTATTCAAGTATCCTAAAACATGAGAAAAGAAAATGCATACAGGAGAAAAAGTTTATTTGCAAATACTTGGGAAAGAGTTTCTCTTATTCGTTCGAGTAGCTTAAAAACATATGAAACAATCCACACTCATTATGTAAACTAAAGCTTGTGCCAAACATCTTGGCATTTTAGCTAAACGAATAAAACATAAGCTCTGACGCGACGTTGCCAAGTGGTAAAGGCGTGTGGGATATGGCTTAGTTAAGCAGACGAACTACAGCGTGATAAGTGGCAGGGGATAGACTGAAGTGAATGTGTACAAAATAAACTTGGCAATACCGCAGGCATGTCATTTGCTAGCAGCATTTAAAGGGAACTTGGAGCACCGCTTTCAAATGCCAAGATGTTTGTCAGGCCGTTTAGTATGCTTTTAACATATAAGGTTTTATAAAATACTTTTTACTAAGCTCCTATAATCTTTAATTATATGATAAGTTCAAAATAAACAATGTCAAAAACACTGCCATTTTTTTTAAATTCCATATTTTACTATTACAATGACAAGAGTAAATATTTAAGAAATTCAATCATAATTCAACTGAAATTATGAAAATAAAAATGACATAACGGTTGATTAAGAATTAATAGAATGCATTTTCTCTGGACAGTGAATTAAAATCTACATGAATAAATAACATGCCACTATTAAGAGAATGTTTTTCAATGGATGAGTAGCTAAGCTCGTTGCCTTGTAATCAAGGAGTCCTGGGTTCGACTACCGGTGGGGACACAAGTGGTTCGGATCCTGCGAGAACTAGGTGCCAACTAGAGTCTGGACGCTCCTCTCTACTCGCTATAGCGCCCTTTTTTTACTCTTCAATTAGCTTCCCGTCTTCTCTATAAAGTAATCCACTATATACGATAACCATCAAAAACTACCAATTGTAGAAAATCACATTTAAATCTGTAATGAAATGAGGAAAGAGATTTAATTGAAACTATACCAAGTATGAAAAATGAAATGAAATCAGTTTTACGTCCCACGATTATGTTGGTTAGGCTAAAGGAGACGGTGACGATGAGTAATGAATGAAATGGTGGAATGAAGAAAGTGGGAGGAAACGGGAGAACCCCGAGAAAACCCACGCACACGGTGTTTGTCCACCTCAAAGTTCACTTGGCGGGGGCTGGGATCGAACCCGGGACCCCAAGCACCAGAGGTGAACGCTCTACCACTGAGCCACCGTGACCCCTATACCTAGTATCAAGGAATTAACTATTCACATAAATTATCTCAATTCCTCTTCTTCTCCCTCCTTAGCCTTCCACTGTACTATCCCGATAGTACTCACTATGAATTTATAAAATGGATTTACCTTCGTTATCATTACTCTTGTGTACTTCTTCTCTTTTCCTTTAACTCATCGAGAAGCAGGTTTGCGCAATTAGACTCGCCTATTATAAATTATACTAACATGTCTAGGGAAATTTTATATTTTGAATTTATCTTAATCTCTCGGGAATGATTCTTAGACATAGAAATCATACAACACTTTTTTTGATTTATCAATTTATTTACTAAATAAACAATGTTTTGTGTTTATGAAATTTCCTAAGATAACTTTTATTTGTTCCTGACTAGAATTCTTAATTTAACTTGTATCTCTAATTTATTTATAGGACACTAATTTTGGGTGGGTCTGTAGAGTTACTAACTCGCGTTTACTTTCAAGCTGTTAGTATACTCCTTAATTTGTTTCTATCAGCACTGCCAGTCACTTATAGAGTGCATCAACTAAAACCCTGTTGTGGAACTCATCGGACCTAGATTCCGTTCCACTTAAGGAAACTAGTTAACTTATTCAGGTTAGGTGTAGGTTAGGAAAGGTACAATTTGGATCCGTACATTGAATTCCAGGTATAATTCTTAACTAAGAATTTTCTCTATCAGCTTCATCTATGTTTCAAGACTAGGCCTCAATAACGTAGAATCCCGACCACGCCCGAAACCAGCCACAGAAGTTTGAGGGACCATGAATTTGTTAGGAGGGGATGCAAATCATTAAAAATTCTCTTACAAATATCTAAATTGTGCATTTTGTATTGAGGTCTAGAGAGGCCATGAAAAGTTTAGGCGGGCCAGGCCCCCTTAGTCCCCCTCTGGTTGCGGACCTGATCCCGACTATAGAATTCTTACTCTTAATAATTTAAAACGAGCACTCGCTGTGTGCTTTATGGAACATTACATCACTTATGTCTAATTTCCACTATTCCTTCTCTAATCCCCTCTCTTGGGAGTCGAGAAATTAAATATTAATTACTTCCTAACTAAAATTCATATAAACACTTCCCAAAATTCTCCGTTCTACATTTTAACAAATTACATATTATCAAAACTCAATATAACTTTACTAACTAGGAACTAACGGATTCATAAGGAAATAGCCCGCTAACTTAAAGAAGTTGTAACAATGGTTCTCGCTCCGAACCAGTAACTTAAACCCATATTACTCTGTAGTATTCCTAATATTCTAAACCGAATCTTTTCTTTGGTTCTCACTAAGAACCCCCTATACAGCCTCATCTCTCAGGGCTAAATTCAAAATTATGAAAGCCTAAACAGGTCCTTACTCAAAATTTCCAACCAATAAAAACCACATCATTCGTGACTGTCTCCAGAAAATGAAGCCCTGCCAATTTCGTCTCGTATTTATAGCAGTCCACGAAAACTAGCTAAGGGAACTTCCACGGAGGGCGGGGAAGAAGAGTTTCCTCTTCAAAGAAAGAAAAAAATATTCAGTTTCTGCAAACTTGGAGAGAAGTGTTTCCACCCTAAAGAAAAGTTATTAAATATACATAATGTTCAAGTCATTTACAAATTCAATATACAAGTTAACTAAATATACTATATATATATATACAGTAAACCCTCGTTAACACGAATTCCAAGGGACTGAAAAATCAGGAGTTCGTGTTAAAAAAATTCGTGTTAACCGGGGACCCAAATTTTATTATTCGAATACATTTTCTTCATACATACGCACTACACTATACAAACTATACATGCCACTACAGTATATTACGTATGTCATAGAAAACACTACAGATGGTATCGAGACGAGACTGAGTAGTCTCGGTCTCGTCTAGGTTCCAAATTCGAGACGAGTCTGAGAGTTTCGGCCTCGTCTCGATTTCGAAAAGCACGGCTCGGTCTCAAATTCGAGTTAAGATCGAGATCGAGACTAGTTTCGGTCTCGGTACCTTCCTCTGAAAAGTGAAAACACTACAGTAAGCTTATTATCCTATCTTCGAAGATTTAAAAAAAAAGTTTCCACGCAGAAAATCAAGGTCAAGTTATAAAATTGACAACTCCGCTAGCAGCTTGGGCACCGCTAGAAACGGAAAGGTATTTATGACTGCTGTCCCCAGTTTGGAGTTACAGGGGAGAGAAGACGTTTTGTCTCGAGCTGCCACCAGCTCGTCTGCCAAGCACCTGCATGTTCAGCGCTTGACGGAGGACAGAATCAACACCTCATAAGAGAGGAAAGATACCCATTTCTGGTTTTTCTCTTATTTACAAGGCAATTTTCGTCTGTATAAATACTGTATGACAAAAACTGCTCTGGAGTGAAATCTAAAATAAGAAAAATGATCTGGAAAAAAACTAAGGATTGAAAGTTCGTGTTAAATGAAAACATTTACTGACTCAAGGGACTAAAAATTAGTTCGTAATTCGTGCTAACCGAAATTCGTGTTAACCGATAAAACTTCCTATAAGATAACGTACAGCGATGCCGGGACTGAAATTTTGTTCGTCCTAACCGAGTGTTCGGCTTAAGCGAGTTCGTGTTAACGAGATTATACTGTATATATATATATATATATATATATATATATATATATATATATATATATATATAGAGAGAGAGAGAGAGAGACTATATAGTATATATATGGATTGTTAATTTATAAATATAACTAAGATCAGGCCTGGTGTTACATACTAGTTCTAATTTGCATATTATTAATTACAATATAAATCTATACATTTATGTAGGAATATTAAATAACCAGCAAGGTGCGCCTTGCAATCCCCAGTTAAGCTGTAGGTCCCGTCTTCAGTATGTCATCACCATTCCATGGAAGGCAATGATAAACTACCATGGGTTCATCTTGCCCAAAGACCTTCGGGTCAAACACCGACCTTCGGGCAGAAGACCACATCATAATCATCATTGGGAGAATTAGGCCATTTAAAATTACGTTGTAACTTGTAATTCTTAATTAAACTGCTACTCAACATGAGCTAGTATGTTTGCAAAATCACGACTTGTTTTCTTGCTTGAGACAAAACTTTATGTGGGGAATGGGGGAGGGCGGCAAATTATTTAGAGCACAGAGGCGCGGGCCTGGATATATCACGATGTGTTTCGCAAAAATGGAAGTGGATTTTCCTTGATGAGAAGAAGAATGATAGCTAAAAGTTTGTTGGTAGTCAGTTCTCTTTTAGAAGCTTTGATAAATCACCAATAAAAACACAGCTGTTTTCACAGTGATGAAAAATATAGCGTTCATATTCTGTAAGTCGTAGTAACAGAAGATCCTTTTTTTCTTTCTTTTTTCACGATCGCTTCTTGAAAAAAAAAGATGAAGAAGAAAAAGATCTTTCGTTGAAAATACCGTGACGCGAAAACATTGTCCCGTTTTCAGAACCGAACGAATGAACATTAAGTTTGATGAAGATATAAAATTTTCGATTCTGTAACTTGGTTGAAGTGCGTGGGTGGAGTAGAGGGGTTGAAAGAGAATAATAGCCAAGTCTTAAGATTTGGAAAAATAAAGGAGGGAAATAAAGAAGAAAAGAAGAGGACGAAAGTTGATGTTTGTATGAAAATAGAAAAAAAGAAAGAGAAGAATATAATAATCGATAAAGACTGATTTGTGTCTTTGGGTCGGGCGACAAGTTTTGCTTGTGAAGGGAACTGAAAACGGGCATTGTGTCACAAGACAGCATAAATCTGTACCTTGATTTTCTTAATATGCTTCAAGTGACGGCTCTGAACGAACGCGAATAGGGTAAAGTCACAATCGAAGAGAGAGAAAGAGTATGAGGGGATGAAAGAAACGTTAAAAAGAGGTTTAAAAAAAGACATTGAAACATGAAATTTTCATAGAACATTGAAAGAAGAAGAAGACGAAAAGGAGGAACAACTAAGTTTACTTTTTTTTGCTTTCTTCTGTTCGGAAGGAAGATCGTAAATTATCAAATATGACAAGACAAACAAGATTTTACCTTTTTCCTAGCCCTTATTTTCAACAAAAATTATTATCATTCTTTGAACTAGCAAAGACCCTTCTTTCTTCATAGGGAATGTAGCAGTGTCTACTTCCTCTCTGTCTTCTCAGACATACTTTTTAAAAAAGAGGTAAAATTAGTTTCCACTGCTTTTGATCAGAAAAGGTGTTGGAATAGTTTGTAAAAACAAGCACATTAAGAGGTAAAAGCAAAGTTGGATATATGTTTACCTACATCTTCCATTTAAGCTATTCTTTCCCTGATTTTTAGGGTACGAACGTTGTTTACATTCCTTTCTGAAGCGAAAGATGCACAATTTTTATAATAAGCTTTAGAATTTTACCCAATTTCTTCATTTTCTAGTGTTAACACATGTTAATAATAATAGTAATAATAAGTTACAACGATATTGTATATCTATTTTGTGAATTTCTTCTATTTTTGTATCTTGGTTTTGGGCAACGGTGCATAAAAGTATACAATCTGTCGTGTAGAAGAAGAAGAAGAAAAAAGAATATATGTGTTGTTGATTCTAGATAGAAATAAATAATATTTAATCTCAATAGTTGAAGTTGGTTTTATAGGTGTAATCTGCATTTATAGTTATCATAACAGCAGATAGTCATTTATTTAAACGTTGCTATGACAACCGGAAAAGAAAAGAGTAATTAATGGAGTTTTGGAGAATAAAGATAATAGTGATATAATTTGTCGTGCCTGATTTAATGTGATTTGATCGTTGTGATATATTTTAAGAATTACATGGACTGTGGGCTGGAATGTAACATAAAATATATGTATAATATAAATTAATCATTACATTTTAAATGATGGTTCCAATATACGTTACAAAGTAATCCTCATAGATGTCATGAGGATTACTACGTATAAGTATTATAAGTACTATTGCCTTATACGTACAACATTCAGTATAAAAATTAAGCAAATATAAAGACTTGTCAGACGAAATCAAGAAGCTATGGAAATGTCAGAAAGTTGCAGTAAGACCAGTCATTATCTCATCTACAGCAATTGTCTCTAAAAGTACTGTGACACAACTTGATCTGATAAACGCAAAATATCTAACAAATCTACAAAAATCAGACTAGACATTTGTCACATGGACAGGAAGTTCTTTGGAGAAGGCGACTATTTAAATAATCTAGACTTGCCAGAAACGGGCCGACAGATTGTTAAGATGAAACCTAAACCGAGATACATAGATGATAATAATAATAATAATAAATAATAGGATAGGATAGAATAGGATAGGGTAGGATAGGATAAGGGGGTTAATGGGGACGTCAGCATCGAGGCTATATGTCCCCGTCACGAAATAATAATAATAATATAATAATAATAATATAATATAATATAATAATAATAATAATATAATAATAATAATAATAATATAATAATAATATAATATAATAATAATAATAATAATAATAATAATAATAATAATATAATAATAATAATAATAATAATAATAATAGGATAGGATAGAATAGGATAGGATATGATAAGGGGGTTAATGGGGACGTCAGCATCGAGGCTATATGTCCCCGTCACGAAATAATAATAATAATATAATAATAATAATAATAATAATAATAATAATAATAATAATAATAATAATAATAATAATATAATAATAATAATAATAATAAACTAAATTAAAAGAATTGGTCATTCTTCTTAAAATTTTGGATTCAAGAGAACTAATGTTGGTCCATTTCTCATATTATACATTGGTATGCACTAAGAAAGAAGTTGATCAAGTGCTACATATGAAGTATTAGACTGTATAGTTCAGAGACTTGGATATTAAGGAAGTTAAGGAGAAGACACATTTAGAGAGCTTGGAAATGTGGTATGGGGAGGAAGATAAAGAAGATAAAATGAACAGATAGAATAGCAAAAGACGTAGATGTTTCAAAACGGATACAAGAGAAAAATTACGCTTTTAGTCAGCATCCTTCGTAGCAAGGCCAATTGGATTGGACACATCTTGCGAAGATTTTTGTATGCTTCATACCGCCACAAAAGCAAAGATGGAAGGAAAACGAGAAATAGGAAGAAGAAGAACACAACTGATAGATGATTTGAAAAAAAAATAGAGAAAATATTGGGAATTAAAAGAGGAAGCTGAAGATAGAGAAACGTTTAAGAAATATTTCCAGGCTCAAACCTAAAATTAAGAAAAAAAAATAGTTCCAGGGCCTACAAAAGGGCAGAATACTCAATAATAATAATACCCTTATATCTATATTATCTAAGCAATATTCACTATGATATCTATCGTCTAGTATTTTATGAATAAAATCTATTTCAATAAGATTTCTAATAATAATAATAATAATAATAATGATAGTGTTGCTGCTTGGGAAGTGCTGCTTGGCGTAGTGCGCGTGCGTTAGTGTGACTCGAGTCGCTGCATCGCGAGGATGGTTCTGTACACCGTACAGGAACGCGTGTTCATCGTTAAAAAATCGGATCCGGTTGGATATCGGGATCGTATCAGACCGTTCAACGTGAATTTTGCCGTGAATTTGGATGCCGTAAAGGACCATCGAAATCATCAATACATCATTTGGTGAACAAGTTCGAAACAACAGGAACGTTGCTTACGGGACATGGAGGCGCGCGTCCACGGATGTCCGAGGAGACAATACAGAATGTGCGACAACGTCTTTTGCAGTTACCTTAGAAGAGCCTGCGTCGATTATCACAAGAGGTAGGGATGTCAAAGTCAACTGTGCAAAGAGCCGCCAAAAGAGCCCAGCTGTTTCCATATCGTGTTACAGTCGTCCAGGAGTTGAAGACTACAGATTGGGAAAAGCGCGTGATGTATTGCCTTTGGTTGCAAGCTTTGTTGCATGACAATCCAGGAATCCTAGACTATACTTGGTTCACAGATGAAGCTTGGTTCCATCTCTCCGGTTATGTGAAATCGCAGAATACTCGGGTGTGGGCCTCCGAAAATCCGCGGAGTGTACCATGAGATTCCACTTCATCCCCTGAAGGTGGGAGTTTGATGTGCAATTTCCCGACAGCGTATCATTGGACCCATCTTCTTTGAAGATACAGCAAACACACAAGTTTACTTACACATCTTCAGTGAATTTGTGAATCAGCTGGACGATCAAGAACTGCGTCGCGGTTATTTCCAACAAGACGGAGCAACATGCCATACTTCCAACGTGGCCATGGCAGAAATTGAGTCCTTTTGTGGTGACAGGATAATCTCCAAAGGGTTGTGGCCGCCAAGATCCCCGGATTTGACACCACCTGATTTCTTCTTATGGGGTTTTCTTAAAGGTTGTGTCTACAGAAACAACCCACGATCACTGCAAGAGTTGCGAAACAACATTGAGAATGCGATTCATGAGATCACACCGGAGACTCTACATCGGACTTTTCACAATATGAAACGCCGTGTACAAACATGTCTTGACGTCCAGGGAGGACACTTTCAGCACCTGCTGTGACGGTCATGTATTAGCATGAAACAAGGTACGTGTATTGTGAATTTCATTTTCCTATGTATATTTGTTCGGAAATTATAACGTTTTTTTCGGGTTCGAAAGCTAGTGGAACGCACTGTATATATATATACGTAAATTTTGTAATTAGTATAACGAGGGAAAATCAAGACCAAAATAGGAATTTGTGAATTTCGAGATGGGATTTTATATTGTTTCAAGTTGGCATCACTGAGTCAGGATGGTCGTACCTGATGTTCGAGTCCAGGGCATCCCGTTTGGGAAAGAAGAACTCTATCCGTTTACCTACGTACATATCATCACTGTGTTATCTCGAATATATAAGAACAATTATACAGAATAATGCAATAAATAGGAATCAACGTCTTACATTTCCTTCAATATCCTTCCTAAAGATGGTACTGACTTTAATAAAAATATATATACGGCCCGGTGTGTTTCAGATTACTACACAAGCAGCAGTGTTTTTCAAGTTATTCCAAGTGTTTTCTGCTGTAAACAAATGTCTGCTCTTTAAGTTTACTAGGATGCTAGAATGTCTTCTAATTTGATTGTTACTTAAACTATTACAATACCATTTATACACATTCAACAATATAATTCCAATTGGTAAGATTATCACACACACCAGATTTTTATCTAGTTCATACTCGATTGTACAGTTTGTTAATGACATACATTTTCACCGTCTTAATTGATACAGTAACACTGTTACCACACTTGGTACAGCGGGGGACACTTCTAAATGGTACAGCCATATGGAGATTTACGGCTAAGGTGTACCATTTAGAAGTGTCCCCCGCTGTACAATTGTAGCAAATTCAACCCTTTTTGTCATTCATCGGCCCGTTAGTACCACGCTGGCATTTTCAGCCCCTTTTGTGAAAAAGTTGGTACAATTCTACCCAATTCAGCACTATTTAGTAAATACTTGTCACATTTTCAGAAGTCAGTACTATTAACCTCCTTCGGTTTTGAAATAAGCAAGAATAAGGTGCAATAATTTACATTTTAACACACGAATCGAAAATGATTGACTTGTTCCTCGTTATATATATATATATATATATATATATATATATATATATATATATATATATATATATATATATATATATTCATATTTGACCATAATACCGTTTTGGTTTATTGATCACTTTGAAATAGAGGCGCGTTTAGTTTCCTTACAATACATACCGAAGATGGTAACTGTTTTCCCTTTTAATTTGCGGTCTCTGTTATACTCCCTACATGCGAGAAAATTTTCATCGACTTTCACGGTTGCTAGCGGTCCTCTTATTTGGATGTTTCTAAGAAGTAATTTTTGAAAATAGCACTTTCTTGATTCTGACTCTTGGAGGGGGGGGGGAAGTATTGTAGAATTTTACCTCTTTTAGTTTCGTGTTATAAAGCCATGCATTACTTTGGCATAAAATAATGAATTCAGCCCTTTTTGTTTCAATTTGGTACTATTTTTCAGCCCACTCCAGAGTTAAGTCTGTGGCAACACTGTACAGTAAGCCCTTCCCTTGATCATATCCTGGATATATATATATATGGTCAGGGTCGGATCTAGGATTCTCTGAGGGGGGTGCACCAACAACTACCAGTACATTTGAATTGAATTCGAAGTTTTTGAACGCCTTTAGGCATCTGTGATGTCAATGAGGAATTCCTTTGGAAATGCTAAGTGTCTGTTCTCGGTGAATCCTTTTTCTTTCAACTTTTAGAAAATTGACTTAAACTATCGATTTTGCAAAACTTCCCTTTGTTTTAAGGCCAAACGGAAACATGACAGCAGAAATTTTCGGAAAGTGTTGCTATTTTCACGACAAGCTTCTCACTTTAGGTAGTGTATATTTACAACAAAGGGGGAGCGGGGCACGTGCAGCTTTGCACCCTCTTAAATCAGGCCCTGTATATGGTACATATATAGTATGAATGTTGACATGATACAACCGTTACAATGTAAAATTATTAGCAGATATATAAAGTAATAGTTTTATTTATTCATAAATCCACCTCACAGTAAGAGGGTGCAGATCTTATTCAAATATGTTAATCATATGTATCTTAGCTATTTTGCTTTCTTGCAATACTCTATTAACCTTGAGTTTATTGAAGAAATGGAAGTAAAGCACGAAACAGGTATAAGATTAAGCTCAGTTAGTATGGTAACGTCTATGCCAGCGTTTCCCAACCGCTGTGCCGCGAGGAAATGAAAACAAAATTATTAATTAGGCCTATATAGCAAGCAAATTACAAGACAGGAAAAATGTGTATTTGTATTTCACATTACTATGAACCTCCAGGCCCGTAGCCAGCCCAAAAATTTAGGGGGGGCGGTAGAAGTTAGGGGGGCCCGACCGAATCATATTATACTTTATCACCATATTATAGTTCATTTGCAAGCCTACTGTGAAACTTTCTTAGGGGCCAACCAGAGTTTAGGGGGGCCCGGCCCCCTAGCCCCCCCGTGGATACGGGCCTGTGAACCTCTACAATGGAAAAAAATACTGTAATTGTAGTATATTATTGTATATACATACATTACTACTACACAGACTGTATTTCGAAAACAGAATTTTATTAATATTTAAAAATTGTGACATGTGTATATTAATCATGTTAATAAATTATAAGTTTCTCACTGTGTTACTTGTCTGTACATTTTTAATGTTCAAAAAATTATTTGTTATCATTGTTATGGCCATTATTGCTTCTTTATTGTTACAGGTTATTTCGTAACTTGAAATTTTAAAATCTCATTCTACCCTTTCGACAAAGCAAACACTCATACACATTACCTCCATCTGTTTTTAAAGTACAAGAGATTTGTTTGTTCGTTTGTTGTTTAGGGATCTTCTTTAGTGAAAGGTTGGATACAGTCTTCAAAAAGAAAGCGTATTTTTAAAAAAGCCTGAGTCCTATATTTCATTACAATTGTTTTCTATTTTTGAATTAGAATGAAAAATAAGTACTATGATTTACAATGGGGGGAAATCATTGATCGAGCTTTATTCTCTGTGAGAAGGAGGTAATAATCACAGGAAAAAAATTACGACGGCATTTTTTATTTACTACTATTACTACTAATAATAATAATATCTATGAGTGTGCCGCGAGAATTCAAGCTACACCCGTAGTGTGCCGCAAGTTTAAAAAGGTTGGGAAACGCTGGTCTAAGCAAACGGTTTCTCAACCTAGACTTCAATATAATGAACTAAGCGATCAAATTAGCATTATCTCAACCTGATAAAATTCTGTAGGCAATACATGCTGACAAAAGGTATTTTTGTAATGCCACGAGTCAGTTCCGGGATAGGCTTCTGATGCAATATACAACGACAAGTCTATCTCGAAGGAAGGTGATGGCGTCAAAAGCGAAGAACGGCTGAGAAAGGACACGACATGACCCGATGAAGGAAGATCAAAACGATCGAAATCAAAGATCCGTCAGTTTTGGATAATGCCAACGAACACTTGAAAACAACTAGGAATTGTAATTTTTGCTATCACGAATTAGTTTTTAGTTTGAAGATCAGCCATTTGTGTCTTCAAGATGAACTTTATAAAAACAACAGTTTATGAGCATCATCGTTGCACAGAGTAAGTAAATTTCGATCGCAAAATTACAACCTTCATGACTACCAGTTTTAAGAGCCTGCCTTACTAAAAATAATACAAAATTTACCATTTTTCTTTTGCTTGTTTATTCATCAGTGAAAGGAGATAATGAAATGCAAGTCACCACAATCATAGATAATGTTATTCTACAACAGAAAATATGAACCTGAAGAATGTTCAGTGTTGCCATCCATAGAAATTACAGTGTTGCCAGAAAAACAATTTCCCTAAAATCTAAGTTAAGACAAAGAGTAGAGGAACAAACTCAACAGCATTTGATTACGTATCATATTGTTTTGGTTTCCTGTGAACTACTTTTTAATTAATAGTTGTCTTTAGTTTATAATAAAGAAAATAGTTTTAACATACAGTTATTGAACCTAAATAATAATGTTAATTAAAAAGTAGTTCACAAGAAACCAAAACAACATGATACGCAATCAAATGCAGTTGAGTTCATTCCTCTACTCTTTGTCTTAACTTAGATTTTAGGGAAATTGTTTTTTCTGGCAACACTGTAATTTCTAAGGATTGCAACACTGAACATTCTTCAGGTTTATATTTTCGGTTGTAGAATAGCATTATCTATGATTGTGGTGACTTACATTACATTATCTCCTTTTACTGATGAATAATCAAGCAAAAGAAAAATTGCAAATTTCGTATTATTTTTAGTAAGGCAGGCTCTTAAGCAAATACACTAAAATCATGGACACCATTCTGCAACTTCTTTGTGACAATGAGTTAGTCCACCTTGCACTGACATCGCAGCTTCTCAATAGACAAGCGATTATCATCTCGTTTAATCTAGGATCTACGGAGGGGGAAACGTATAGTCAATTGATTATTTAGCATGTATAATTGCTTTTCGTCTAATTAGGTATACTGCCCGAATACCGGAAAGTCACTCACATTTAGTTTTTCACTTATAACCTTAATTGACATTTTGAAGTATGTGTAGTAGGAAAAGCTTATAATTCTGTTCACGCGCAAGTTTGTCACGTGTACAGCAAAATTCAAGGCTCTGCATACGGAAGAAGCGAAGCTTCTGCGACTTCAGCATTACTTCCACCATTCTGACATTTTCGTCTGTAGTGGCTGTGCGCGTCTTTCCAGATTTGGTGTATCCAGCACTTGCTGCCAACCCTCATTGAATTGGCGGCACAATCTCCGCATCATTTGTTTCGACATCACATCAGGTCCATAGACTTCCACGCAGTGGTTTTGGACTTCTGCTCCTAATACGCCACATGCAAGGGCGCCGATCCTGTGGAGACCAAGAGGGCAGTGCCCCCTCCAAAGTTCATGTGGCCCCCTATTTTATTTATAAGTATACAATATTTGGCATAATTTGAGTGCAATTTATCTTAAAATCTTCATATATATATATATATATATATATACCTTCTGCGCCTGAATGGGCCCCCTCAAGTTTACAGAGAAATCGGCGCCCTTGGCGACATGCCTATTCATAGCGGACAACAGCTCGCACTTCCTCCCGTAACTACGACGTCAAAACGCGCCTTCTCTCCATAGCTACCAGGTTCAGATTGAGAGACTCGTCTCCGATTTCTCAGGCACTGCGACGTAGCCATCTGCTAGATGGCGGGTGAACGATACTAGACTTGTGTCTCGGTGTGTTCCGCGTGCAGCCGCTGTCTTGTTTCTCCCATTGCTGTTCCCTTTCCTGGGAAAAACGAGAGGATAAACTTATTTGCGGACTCCCCCTCGTATTACATGACCCGCTCGGGAGAGTAATGCTCCCGGAAGTAAAATTTTTCGCGCGCTACTCTAGCCAGCTGTTGTGTACGCGCTATCCTTGTCAGTTCTTTTAAGTTGGTCACAAAATTTATATCATGGAGTACAAGGGAAACAAAACGAGCCCTGCGGGGCTCCTAACCCGTTCCTACTACTACTACTACTACTACTACTTATCTGCACAAAAGTAAGTAATTTTCATATTTTAATTTAAAAAGTGTTATAAAAATGTAGAAAAAACTTTCCTCGGGCCGGGTTTGAACTCACGCCAAAAAAGAGAATTTCGTTACTAATATACAGCGCTAGCCCATTTTTTTTAAATATATTTATTGAACTGTAATAACTAGTACATTGCAAACACTGATGTTACATTACATTAGACCAGTAAACTATGGAAGCTTCCAAGATCACTTTGAGGAAATTAGCAAACACAGATGTTTCATTCAGATTGATCATAGGAAAAGTCTGATGAGCATATTTTAAGTATAAATAATATTCCTCCACTGTACACTTTGGCGTAGATGACATAGTATAATAGATAGTATGCCCAATAAGCCAATTAACGGCATTGAGTTTTGTATTGGGATACCACACATAATCCGGAAAGGCAAGTATACGACGGTCAAAATAGTTAGCTGGTTAACGACAGATCACTGCAAGTAATCCACATAAAGAGGTCCAGATGCGAGTCGTAACAGTACACTCAGACACACGGTGCAAAAGAGTATCCAGTCGACCGCAGTGCACACAATTAGGAGATTCAGAACGACGAATAGTATGAAGTCGTTCATTGGTAGGGTGTGAGTCATGAATAAAGTACAACCAAACACTACGAAAGTCCGAAGATAAAATTTTGTTGTGCACATTTCGCCAGATCACATCCACTCGGTCACGAAGACCGACAGCAGCAAGTGTTTGATTTCTGCTATTTGAATGCAATGTGGCAAGAAATGGATAACGGCAACCAATCCTAATTGTGTTTTTCGTTCCTACTTCCGGGAGCATTACTCTCCTGAGCTATTCTTCGTATTACAACTGTTTGAGAAAATAATTAGAGTAATGAGAAACTGATCAAATACATAATCGATTAACTAAATAATTATCTGGAAATACTAATAATTATACAAATAACTATTTGAAAAATGTATAAAAATTCCTGTTGTTTTTCAGATAATTGTTCTCGAATAATTACCCAAGTAATAGAACTTGCAGGCTATAGCTGAGTCTATAGCTTAAAGGCTATTTACCGATTTAAAACTATTGTGACAATTTAATTTATTACTAGTAGTCATACAGTTTCAATTTATTTATTTCAAAACACAAGGGTAGTTCCTATATTTAGATTTGAGCATTAATATTTGCGTAATTTTACAGCAATATCATAACATTTAGAAGACCAAGTGTAGTAATTGGTAACTAACCTTCATGCTACAGTTTTTGTTTACCCTCGTTTGTCCCCAGATGTCAGTAACAGAAACTGTGGCTCGTCAATCCCTTAATGATCCCGGTTTCACTCGTCGTCATTGTTCATAAGGAAGTTTGAAGTTCCTTTATTATAGTTTTTCTAAGTAATTATAGGTTTTAAGCGAAATCAGTTGGTTGGCGAGATGCCGCGTAGTTTATTCTTGGATGTAAGTCAGAGTATAAGGTTGCCTTCACACTAGGATCCGTGAGTCGCGCCCATGAGCTGCTCATGTGAACCTCTAGTGTGAGAGCATTGAATACTTCTGAGCCGCTCAAAAGATCGTGATACCAAAATGGCAGCCATGCTAGAGCTAGAAGAAACTGTAGCTTTAATCATGGCGGTAAATTGCAAGAAAAAAAGTATAGAACAATGTGGATTAATCCTATAAATCGATCAAACTGAAAGAATGTTAATTTTACAGTCTATTTCCTAAACTGAGAAAAGGTGAATGGAAACTTTTCAATTACTTCAGGATGTCTATATCTTCGTTTGACGAATCATATAATAGTATAAAGTGTGCATTTCATCAGAGTAATACCAAAATGAGAAAATTTTCAACATCAAATATATGTACACTTTTCTCCATTCCAACTGAGTTCACGCTCATGTGTGAAGGGCTCTCATAAAACTGCGTGTTATTTTCTTTCCCACCAGCAGCCCGCTCGAGCCAGCCACTGGCGGGGTGATATATTCATACCAGCTCAGAGCCGCGGCTCATTTCCACCGAAGCGCATATGTGAATTCGTATATTTAAGATAAGTGAAGCTAGCAGGTGCAGCTCACAGAAGCCGAGTGTGAAGGGTATCTAAGGAGTGTAGTGAAGACGTTTTATTTTCCCTTCCTAAAACAAAAGCATGTTTCATAAATGTTGTAACGCTATTCCCGGAAAGGACAGAGAACTGAATCCGTCTTCATGTATGTAATGTGCATTTTTCAATGGAACATATGGGTCGCTTAGATAACGAAGGAATAAAGTTCAGTTACGAAAGTTGTGACAAAAAGAGACATGAAATTCGCATGGCATGCTTAAGTATATGGAAAAGTTAACTTTTCTTTACATTGTAAGAAAGCAAAGAATATGGTTACGTAACAAAAATCAGTTCTGAACAGAAAATATATACCAACACCGATTCAACGTTTAAAAGGTACGAGGTAAGAATACCAAGAGGAATGTGTTACCAGACATGCGGAGCTCTTAACACAAAGCGCAGATTCATTTTAAATTCTTGCTATGCGCATTACGTTACGATAGGAGCAGGTGAGTAATCTATAATAAAAATTTAAAGGACACTGTGTGTCGCCTTCTCAAGAAAAGATAGTTTAACCGATTGAAATCAACTTTTGAACATATTTAACACCCAGCTTAAGTCGAATTTATATCACATCATTTTTGTTCAAATGTATATCCTAAAGTGGGACAAATAAAGTTTAATTTGCATGCCATAAATAGAGCATCTCACCAGCACTGCAAGTTGAAATTTGGTATACAAACTCTTAATTAGAAGTGAGTGAACGCATTGACAGTCCTGAGTTGTGCTTTCGTTTGTCCTAGGTAAAAAATATGGAACGATTTTTATGCAATTAATGCTCTAAAGGAACATTTTACAAATACATTTTAAGGTCCATAATGATCATTCATAAAAACATTTGAGAATAACCAGATCATTTTTCTGCAATGACCATTCTTCTTCACTACGCTTGCTCCGTTTTCACCTGTTGAAGTCTGTACGTCACTCTCAAAAAATCCACTTTCACCAAGTGCGAACTGTGAACCCCGAAGAAAGAAGTATACTTGGGAGTTGATCTGGAGGGAGCCCGGGTCCCCAAAGTTTTTCTTGGGCCTCCACAAGCTGAATATTTCTACTTGAATCTTAGCTTAGATATTTTGACAACGAAACGTACACATCTGAATACTCCCTCCCCCCTAAAGTTTTACAGAAATGGACACTGCTGGAAGAACTCTACACTTCATTAGTGAATATAATATACAAGTTGGCTAATCTAATTGAAAATAACAAGAATGGACCAGAAAAGTGTCTAAACACTGGGTGAGGCAAAAGTCTTTGGATCGTTTTATTTAAAACCCAGAGGAAAAATGTGAAATCTATTAATGGAAGATAATAGTAGAGAGAGGGTTCACTACTCATTGGGTACATGGGCGCCATCTTGAATGTAAGTTTGAAATTTTAAATGGGAAGAGGAACATCTATCAAGTAACACCGCCATGAGCTCAGAAATCCAAAAGTATAATTGTTTCTCTCATGTCCAAAATTATTGTCGCATGTCTATAAATATGTTGTTGTAGGAATATAATGAGATACCGGTAACGAATTCGTCCGGTATTTCTAATAATGTTAGTATGTGTATAATTGGCAAAGACATGTATGTGGCAAATTTCATGTCAAAAGAGCAGTAAATAAGAACAATAAAACGAAAATAAAATTTTATTGTCCATTTAGCAACATTTTGTGTCACTCATTCTAATTTTCGTATTCATAATTCTTTTCCTATGAAATTTACCACAAATATACATTTCCCGATTATACACATAGTATCAGTATTAAAAGTACCCTACAAAATCATTATCAATTTTTATTCTTACAAGAAGACAGTTATAGATATGCGACAATCATTTTGGACATGAGTGTACATTGTGAACACCAAAAGTTTGAAAAGTTACTGAATCTTTTGTTGTAGGTGAGTTAAGATTCCTTTGACAATGGCACAGGAGATATAAATCATCTGAACGCAGTTCCAGGGAGATTCACCAAGCCTAGGACGCTCTGTCTGCGCAGTCACAGAGAACAATACTGCTAGAATTGCGAAATCTTCAACACTTGTTACACCTTGTTTGAACAGGACTAGCTCAGGAGAGTAATGCTCCCGGAAGTAGGAATGAAAAACACAGTTCTGATTGGTTGGCGTTATCCATTTCTTGCCACGTTGCATTGAAAAAGCAGAAAACAAAGCACTGTTGTTGTCGGTCTTCGTGGCCGAGGGGGCTAGCGTTATATGCTAGTAACGAAAATCTCTTTTAGCGTGAGTTCAAACCCGGCCTGAGGAAAGTTTTTTTTTTTTACATTTTTATAACACTTTTTAAATTAAAATAATATGAAAATTATACTCAAAAAAGTGATTTACTTACTTTTGTGCAGCTAAGTAGTAGTAGTAGTAGGAACGGGTTAGAAGCCCCGCAGGGCTCGTTTTTTCCCCTTGTATTCCGTGATATAGGGCTCGTTTTGTTCCCCTTGTACTCCATGATATAAATTTTGCGACCAACTTAAAACAACTGGCTGGGATAGCGCGTAAAACAGCTGGCTAGAGTAGCGCGCAAAAAACGTACTTCCGGGAGCATTACTCTCCCGAGCGGGTCGTGTTTGAACTTATCTACCCACTCATACACTTGTATTCAACTCAAATAACGTTCACCACATTGCATTTGCCATTCAACGGTGAACTCCGATTGGTTTCAACCCTTCAGTTAACAGGCATCTAATGATACTCCGCTGCTCCACGTTGATGCAAACCTGCAAGTGTGCCGCCATTTTGTTTCACTGATTACCAGCAACCCGTTCGCGGAACAGGCGTGCCAGGTCTATCTGATAATAGTTTTAAGATACCACCAAAAAATAAGTAAGCACAAAGTTTTGTCAAAGTTCTGTATTTTATATACAACTTTTCCGGTTATTTATTGAATGGACCTTGCATTAAAATGTGTCTTTATGGATTGTAGTACCAGTGAGTTGAACTGACTTCTACGAGAAATCATGGTTTAGTAAAGTAAGGATTGATATATAGGCCATGAGTTTACTTTTTAAAAAAGAAAAAAAAAATCCCAGAAACATACGTAACAGTAATATGCTGTTCAGGTACAGGTACAGTTATAATATGTACACATTTGTATATCGACGTACGTCAATATGTCAAATGTGGAAAGAGAATAAATTATTAGCAGCAAGATTCAAATAATAAAAAATGACGCATTGAGATATGACACACGGCGAATTTTTGGTGTTGAATCTGCTAATATTTTCTCAATATGCATAAAACGTCAGTTTCTGTGATTTTTTTTTTTTTTTTTTTGGTGGGCCAAGTAAAGCTTCCTTTCTAACAAATGGAACATAAAACATTTTTTTTTTTAATTTCACGTCCGCTCTGGCAGTCAAACTTGGAACGATAGGAGGGGAAGGTGAGGGAAGGGGGTAAACGAAGAAGTTATACGACCTAAAACTGAAATGAAATGCAGCCCTGATGCTGGTTTATCGGAACAAGCATTATATATTACTATTTTATTTCATCTAGTTTTTTTTGCTTTCATGGCTGTCTCGCGAGCCTTTTCTCCAATTCTTTCTGCCAAAGCTTCATATTTCCTCCGACTAGAGGTCTCTGATTGTTCCCTCGCTTCGCTTTTCAAACGGTTTCCGATAAAAGTGTATTTTTTTTAGAAAAAAAAAAGAAAAAGAGAAACAAATGGTGTATGCAAACTGCTGTGTCAGAATTGACAACTGGAATGATAGAGGTTTGGTTTGGTAACTGTATATGCTTACTGCTTGGGACGTAACGTTTCAAGGGAGGCAGTGTCTATCGAGGCTTTAAAATAAAACGACCTTGTATCCGAAGCCAAAAATAGAAAGAAATACAACCATACCAAAAACCTAAAGTATTGTAGTATCAGTTTTTGTTTCTATATAACTCTTTTCATATCGACAACAGTGTTGCATGTCATACACGAAACACAACAATGTATTGTTACGGGGAAAAGGACGAGGGAGATGAAAGATACACTTTAACATTTATGAGACACGTTAAAATAAAATATTGCTTATATTTCAGAGTGTAATACTGTATATTTCTTATTTTGTTTATTGCAGGAAATTTTATATAACGAGGAAGGAACAACGACACAGGGGACAATCGTGAGGCTCTGGAAATTACGGCATTATGTATTGTTATAGCAAACCAACATTTTCAACTTATCTTAAATAACATATACAAACTAGAATAATATTTTTGATAACTAGTTATTTTCATAGAACAGACTGTCTCATATTTCAGTTCCCTGGAATTCCATCAGTTTTCGGGGTAGTGTTTCTTCCGGACATGTTTTTTTTGGGGGGCCTGCCCCCCGGAGGTCTGAAAGTGCCCCCCTGGAGAAGACCAAAATAATACGTCTATAATATAATATTAAATACAATAGTGCCAACAGTGCCCCCACGGAATTAAGTCCGGAAAAGTGTGCCCCCCCCGGAACATTTTTTCTGAAAGAACGACTGTTTCGGGGCACCTACTATGTGGCAGTTCTATTTTCTTTAACTTTTAAAGTACAGAGCAGAAATGCGGATATTAGCAAGTAACGAAGTAAAGCGATTGAATGATTTCAAACATCAAACAGGGATGCAAATAAGCAACAAAATTTTACCAGCCCAAGAGAAAAGCTACTAGCACGCATCCCACAATAGAAATCATTTACTTACTTTTGGTATTTTAATAGTGATATTAAAAACTCGCCCGCACCGATAAGCCACTCGCCCCGGGCTAGTGGTTATTTGCATCCCTGGTTTAAAACCTGGGAATAGAGGAGAATAGAGTGGCAGGGCCTGATTAAGGGGGGGGCTTAGGAGGGCTGTAGACCCGGGCCTCTAGTTGGATGGAGACCTCCACTCTGATCAAAATCTCGACTGGCTGTCTAAAAAGAATCATACAAGACACAATCATCATCATAAGAAAAAATATGACCAAAAATACAAAACAACTTTCTTGGGTTGTAACATTCACTGTCTTAATAAAATCTAGCATAAATCAGTTTTAAAAAAATCGAATATAGTGCATGAGAATTGTGATTCCAATTTTCTCGTTGAATAGAAGTATTCTGCAACCTCATGTAACCATAGAATATCCAGTCCCAATCCGGCAGAAAAATTGTCACTGCGTAGATGGACAATAGGTTATCTTCCTTTTATGTCAGCAAGTTCCGTCTGTTTATAAACTCTGTATGCGTGAAGTCGGTTAATATTTTTGACTACACATAATAGGCTGTTTATTTCAATGACATACCTGTGTTTTTACGCTGTGAGATACACTCGCCACTTCCTCTTTTTGGTCGTTGTTTTTATCGCTTGTCTATTGTTATAGCGTGGAGCTGTTATAAGTATTAATAGCATCTAACGCATGGCATGGTTGATGTCGTAGAACTACGTGTATTTACTTAATATTTACCTACTGGGGCTGCGGTGGCTCAGTGGTAGAGCGTTCACCTCTGGTGCTTGGGGTCCCGAGTTTGATCCCAGCCCCCGCCAAGTGAACTTTGTGGTGGTTAAACACTGTGTGCGTGGGTTTCCTCGGGGTTCTCCCGTTTCCTTCCATTTTCTTCATTCCACCATTTCATTCATTACTCATCATCACCGTCTCCTTTAGCCTAACCGGCATAATCGTGGGACGTAAAACTCAAAGATTTTTAATTTACCTACTGTACTTTCACAGAAATGTATTAGGCGAAGTCAGCAGGGGCCACATATTTTTTCTAGCCTCTGGCCTCAAGATGAGTTAATCCGGCTCTGGTGAGTGGTGCGTGGAACGAAAAAGCACTAAGATGTTAGCAAGATTAAGGTAAAAACAACAGTAAATTTAAAAAATATATTTAAAAAATACTTAATTTTTTAAATGAAGAAACTACTTTTGAAAAGCATTTCGATTCATTTATGAATATACAATATATGCAAGTATTAATTCGAATATCCCTTCCTAATTCTCGACGCTCAAAGTGTAGTTTAGTAAGTGCAATGCAAGACAGTACTCTTAACTTTCATTATTATATTTGAGTTTTGAATCACTTGTGACAAGCTATTCAATAGTTTTCGATACATCTATGTTTTCACAATCGCGATAGTGCAGGTATAGGAAATACCAGTAATCAGCCTGCCATAATCAGTAAACAGAGAAATACAGCAGGGGCGTCATTTAGGTGGGGCAGGAGGGGGCAATTGCTCCACCCCCAAGAGTTTGAGGTTTACTTATACTTTAATTGATTGTCTACTAATATATTAGTGCAAAACGGGTGAAAGTCTTACGTCAGTGGTGTTCTTGTCCCCCTCAAGCGATGTCTGAAATGACGCTCCTGAAATACAGTCCGCCAGAAAAATGTACACACTCTTGTCATCCTGTATTAGGATATTAGCATTGAAAATTGTTCTGAAATTTAAGTATGTTGTAGTATGGTTTTTCACTCAACAGATGTCGCTACTGTCAGCACGGTTAGTGAGATAAGAAAATGGCAGGAGCACGCTTGGCACTCGAGCAGCCTAAGTACGTTTTGAAGTGTTTTTATGAGGTTTGGGAATGCAATCGAAGTGCAGCTCAGTGGATAGGGGAGTTTGGTACTGAACCACCAACACTGCCTAACAATCAAACGCATTGTTGACAAATTTGAGGCACATGAAACGACAAGCGATCCGGGCGTTGCAGCTACAGCGATCAATGTATCAGTGGAAACCGATACACACAAGGGCGCCCATGTTGTAGTTTCCAAGGGGGGCAAGTAGAAGCGACGTTTCAAAAATAGTTTCAAATTTTGCTGTAACTAATGTAAAAATTCGATTGGATTTTCGATATTCTGAAGTACAATTTCCTCTAGAGGGGCGAGCGCCCCACCTTGCCCCGCTGATGGGCGCCCTCGGATACACATGCCTCTGTAATCTTCTGGCGAAGATTCTCGAGCGTCCCAAGCAACGGCAGGCCCGCAACAAGCCACACAGGTTTTGGGGGACAGAGGTTTTGGGGGGGCATGACTATGTTAGGGGGGCAAGTCATCAAAAATTCTCGTACAAGTATCTAAATTGTGTTTTCTGAATTAATAATAGAATTTTGTATTGAGGTCTGGAGGGGCCACGAAAAGTTTAGGGGGGGCCCTCTGCTTGCCGGCTTGAGCAACGGCCAACATTTCAACAGAAAACAATGCTGACATCTGTTGGACGAGAAACTGTACTGCAACATATTTAAATTTCAGAACGATTGTCAATGCCAGAATCCTGATATAGGATGACAAAGAGTTTATACATTTTTCTGGTGGACTCAGTATAGTAACAATAGTACAACACACTTAACTATATTACAAAATACTTAACTATACTACAACATACTTATATTTCAGAACGATTGTCAATGCCAGTATGCTGATACAGGATGACAAAGAGTTTATACATGTTTCCGGCGGACTCAGTATAGTAACAATAGTACAACATACTTAACTATACTACAACATACTTAAATTTCAGAACAATTGTCAATGCCAGTATCCTGATACAGGGTGACAAGAGTTTATACATTTTTCTGGCGGACTCAGTATAGTAACAATAGTACAACATATTTAACTATACTACAACATACTTAACCCATTACTGCCCCTTGGCAACTTAAGTTGCCACGGCAATATTTCGTTATAGCGCAAAAATTCATGGATTGACGTTGCAGATTTTAACCATGAAGTTACTTTGGAGTCTGTTTCGTCATAGCATCGTTGCATTTTCTTTGTATGATATATTGACATAAGGTTAGCATTGTTTTTGGATACAATGTGTTTTGAGGAGAAAGACTCAACTGGATTGATTTCAAAGACTCCAGAAGGAAGGATTGAAGGTCTGTAAAGGAAGGATTAACTTGATTTTAATAGTTATGTTTTCGCAGTGTATTTTCTCCCTCAAAATTGTAACTTTCCAAAATTTTCCCTTTTTTGAATATGTATGTGCCATTTGGCAACTTAAATTGCCGGCCTAAAAAACAAGAAAAAATAAATATTTTTCAAAAATATTCTAATTTCTATTTTAGAGTACTATTAAGACCAAAAAGGCGAAAAGAAACTTTTCAAAATACCACTGGGGAATTCTGGGCACTAATGGGTTAACTATACTACAACATACGTAAATTTCAGAACAATTGTCAATGCCAGTATCCTGATACAGGATGGCAAGAGTTTATACATTTTTCTAGCGGACTCAGTATAGTAACAATAGTACAACATACTTAACTATACTACAACATACTTAAATTTCAGAACAATTGTCAATGCCAGTATCCCGATACAGGATGACAAAGAGTTTATACATTTTTCTGGCGGACTCAGTATAGTAACAATACTACAACATACTTAACTATACTACAACATACTTAAATTTCAGAACAATTGTCAATGCCAGTATCCTGATACAGGATGGCTAGAGTTTATACATTTTTCTGGCGGACTCAGTATAGTAACAATAGTACAACATACTTAACTATACTACAACATACGTAAATTTCAGAACAATTGTCAATGCCAGTATCCTGATACAGGATGACAAAGAGTTTGTACATTTTTCTGGCGGACTCAGTATAGTAACAATAGTACAACATACTTAACTATAATACAACATACTTAACTATACTACAACATACGTAAATTTCAGAACAATTGTCAATGCCAGTATCCTGATAAGGAGGACAAAGAGTTTATACATTTTTCTGGCGGACTCAGTATAGTAACAATAGTAAAACATACTTAACTATACTACAACATACTTAACTATACTACAACATACTTAAATTTCAGAACGATTGTCAATGCCAGTATCCTGATAAGGAGGACAAAGAGTTTATACATTTTTCTGGCGGACTGAGTATAGTAACAACAGTACAACATACTTAACTATACTACAACATACTTAACTATATAACAACATACTTAAATTTCAGAACAATTGTCAATGCCAGTATCCTGATACAGGATGACCAAGAGTTTATACATTTTTCTGGCGGACTTAGTATAGTAACAATAGTAGCAGAAAATATTAGTCTAACCAGAAATAGAAAATTCCAGAATATCAAATTTCGTAAATTAACGTAACCAAATGCATATCAATTTACAAAGTGAGTGGCGTATACAGTTTCAAAGTTTTCCTGCCATATAATGACGCGACATTAGCGTCACATTTAAATTTCTACTTATGTATTACCTTTTAGTTCTGAAGCACCTATTTACAAAATCAATGTAAATTCTTGTTATTTGTATATACTGGTAAACATTATTTGAACGAATCTTAGCTTCATGAACTATACAGTACAAGCAATTGTAATCGATAATTTGAGACTTGAACAATACATAAGGTTCAATACTGCTTGTATTAGAATTGAAATTTCACTCGTCAATAATACTCTCAGCGATTATACGCCAAGTAAATTTTGTGGTGGGCAAACACTGTGTGAGTCGGTTACCTCGGGGTTCTCACATTTCCTCCCACCTTATTCATTTTACCATTTCATTCATTTCTCATCATCACCCCTCTCCTTTAACCTACCCGGCATCACCCGTGGGACGTAAAACTGAAAGACTTCATTTCATATTTTTCTCAGTGATTCTTTCATGATTTTGAATATTGGTTCCCAAGTTCGATGAAATCACAGACTTCATATGATGAGAATATAGAGTCGACAGCACCAGGAAGGCAATACACAAGAACGTGCAGGATCCTAACACCCGACTTATACTACAAATACTGAGAACGGACCTTCTAGCCGACAAATCGGCCAGGCACATCCCAAACACTAGTGCATGATTCCGAGGTTGTTGAACAGTGATTTGTGTTACTCAGGGGCGGATCCAGGGGGGAAGCGATCGATGCTATCGCCTCCCCCCGAAGAGGAAACTTTCTTATTTTATAGATATAAATAAAACCCATCCCAAAGTTTGGAGCCCTTAAAAGTAGAAGTATGACAACCCACCGTCCCCCACCAGAAGTCGGTCCTGGATCCGCCCCTGGTGTTACTACGAACAGTTTGATGCTATCTGACGGTGTGGGGGTATTTTTGACTTCTACTGCATCTTTCTGATTGCACAGCGTAGATGAATTTGGAATGTTGCAGTGTACGTTGCGCATGGAGAGCAGAAGGCATGATATTATTCTATTGGACGAATCGCAAGAATAGATCACTGTCTCCAACGTGATTATGACCTTATTTGTATTATGCATCTGAAACTGATCGCGCACCGTGGGTTAAGGTCTAGAGCACTGGATTCTGTATACTGTTCCGTTTAATACTCACTGTCAAATCTTAAAAAGGAGAAACATAGTTGAGGAGTCGGAACTGGTACTGATCTCTTTACCGCACGTCCATCATAAATTTATTTTTAAAGCAGGATAATGCACGAACGCAGGTAGCATACCGTTCAACTGACTCGTCCACTGATCTCTCGCGAATTGAACAGGTATGGTTCATAACTGCAAAACGCCTTGAACATCAGAAACAGTTGATGTCCTTGACAACGTATGCAGATGCATGGCTTTTCATATTTGCTGTTCTCTAAAGTATTATGGTCTCTGTGTTTCGTCGTGTCGTAGCTGTTCTGAATACTATGCTGGACCTATGCGCTACTATGCGCTACAGGACACGTTCTGTCCTGTTACACGTCAGAAAGTGTGGTATAGTTCGTTTCTTCAATCGAAGTGTAGTTCTTATATAAAGAAAGCTGCCTTCTACGTATGGTGGCTCGTGCCATAAATAAGTCATGTCGTCCGGTGATAGGGAAAGGAAACTTCTGGAAAACACCCCCGATAACTAAATGACCAACCAGAACCTTCGTTTCAACCAATTGACAGTCGCTTGTATCTTAGTTGCCACAATTAAAAACGCTGTCCTTTGGTGTTTACATTGCCTGACATCTGTTTCGTATTACACATAGTATTGGGAAGAAAGTACATACACAAGGGTGTTACGACGTTGCAACCCCGTAAATGCGGTCAAAAGAGGGATGGAGTAGGGAGGAAAGGATGCTGTAGTAAAAAAATCAGCATGGAAACTTGAAAGAAATTTGCCGTACTGTAGTTCTGTTGAGTAAACGCACTATACATACAATCATTTCACACTTGTAGACTACTTTAGTTCATGTATCTACTACATTTGGACCTACTTCTTTTCTTCCTTGGTGCAGATTTATTTCATGTCCACCAGTGCACGTTTCAATGTAACACTTGACAATAATCAGCACGCCTGCTAAATACATACATACATTTTTTAAAAAGTTCGAAAACATAATTAAAAATAAGCGCACACAGATAAAAATAAAAACCAATAATCAACAAGCAAAAGATATTAAATGTTGCGAAAAAGATTCTCGGTTTTGTCGCGTCCTGGTGGAAGTGTGTCTTTGTAATTATGTTTGGAGTCTCTTCTGTTGACGATTAATTGGCTTAGGGACCTTGGGATCTGCTGAGGAGATGGAGTCACAACACAAGTGATCAGTCACATCACTTGATTGGTCACATTCTATACTTCTCCTTCCCTTCTCCCGTGCTGTTCTCTCCCCCCCCTTTCGCTGCTATCGGAGAACAATCACAGCCTTTGACACAATGTTATTTAACAGTTGCCAACGAGTTTTCCCACTGGGAACCATAACACACACACACACAATGGATTATTTCTTTTCACGTAAGACTTTAAGCAAAGATTGCCCTGTAAAGACAATAACAGATATTTCTTATGTTTCTTCGATGACTTTACAGGCATATGTGTATCAATAGACTTAAATGAGGCTTTTACAATAGCTACGGTGCGATGCATGTATCATCTTCAGTTTTGCTTTTTTCGAGTCAAAACTTTTTTATTTACCTTATGAACCTTCCTCTATAATTGCTGAGGAAGAAATCAGTTTAACGTACCACGTTTATGCCCGTTAGGTCAAGGGAGACGATGATTAAAGCAAGTGAATGATGACAGAAGAATTGGTGGAATGAGAAAGTGGGAGGAAACGGGAGTACTCCGAGAAAACCCATGAGCACGATGTTATCCCCCACAAATTTACTTAGCTGGAGATCAAACCAGGGACCCCAACCACCAGAGGCAAGCGCTCTCTACAAGTGAGTCACCGTGAACCCCTTTACAACACTGGTCGGCAAAACGAAACTTTTTCCGCTCCAACGAACGAAAATAGGTAATTCCTATAGGTTTCGAGCTCCTGAGTTCGAACCCGTATCCCGCTTTTCTTTAGGACGTACCAGTTTTCAGGGAGGAAGGAGGGGTGTTTCAATATCCGCCCAAAGATGCTAGTCTCCACCCATAATAATTTGCATATTATAATAAATTATGCAGATAAAATTGCATAAAAACTTAGAGTTTAACACTGACGTGTCACTTGGTTTTCCTACTCCTCTTGTAATTACTACAGGGTGTCTCGCGTGTCACATTCCAACAGAAGTCTGCCAACATATTCACACTCCATTTACCACTGTAGCGCCTCTCCATGGTAGCTATTTGCTGGTGAAACCATTCCCCGTGTTCGTCACAGACCTCCCTCAAGCTGTACATTTCAAGGAAGAAGTCCAGGTGGCAATGCAGGAAGTGTATCCGGGACATATTACTTTAGAGACATATTACATCCCATGTTACGAAATGAAGTAATTAACCTGCCCACAATGTCTTTGTAATCAGCTGACTTATGATTCCCTAGAAAGTTACTGCATACTTCTCGAATGGCCTCCCAAGCCTCACTTTCCACTTCATTAAGCTTAGAAGAAAATGGAGTATCCTTAAAAACGTCTCTGATTTGAGGTTCCGTAAAAACACCTTCTTTCACCTTGGTCTCGCTGAGTCTTGGGAATAATTTTCTGAGATGATTAAATGCTTCACCATCCCGGTTCAGGGCCTTACGAAGACCTTCATGAGCCCTTATTTGATATGAAGGGGTGGTAAGAATATTTTCTCCGGATCCACAAGACGTTCATTATCCACGTTCATCTCCCCTGGGACCAGTTGCTTCCTGGGCGGAAATTTTGTGATGGAGTATTGATCTTTGGCTCGACTATCCCAATGACACAAGAAGCAGCAGTGCTTTGTATAACCTCCTTCCTTGTAAACCGGTGAGGATGGCAATAACCTTAAGGTCAGCGCATACAGACCACTGGAACTGTTCGTACTTTATTTTCTGCAATAGGTTTCGCATGCTCTCGTATGTTTCTTTCATATGTATAGCATAAGCAATAGGGATGGCTGGCTTTTTAGTGACATTGGGTAGTAACACTGCCTTCAGACTTATCCTAGAGGAATCTACGAGTAGCCTCCAATCTTCAGTGTTGTAGTTCAACTTCAGTTATCCCATACGCGATGGAATGTCTCTGCAATACACCAAATCACCATCCTTTGTAAAATTAGGAACTAGGCTCACCTCTCTTTTCCTATACATCTATATATTCACATCTTGGTTTAGTAGATTCCATTGTGAAGTCGTAATGCAAGCAACAGGGCCTTAGACTTGGGAAGGTTTAAGTCTCTGATCAGATCATCAGCTCTTCCTGACTTATCACATGTGGTTCATTAGTGTCAGGCACTGGAGCGTAATTGGGATCTGACTGTGTACTCGAAGATTGTGCAACATCCTCACAAGCAGCAGGTTCTTCATCGGATGAAACACTGCACAGGGTGTATTAGTCTGGTAGTAAGGATACAGGCAGACAAACATCATGTTTCACAGGTCTCCTCGCGGAATCCAAGTTAGGATACTGTATTTTATGCTTCATGTTTTTTGAGAAACCTTTTATATTAGTCAGGCAGAAGTAACAGTCTGAAACATGATCACGGGGCTCGCGCCAAACCATAGGGACGGGGAACGGCATCGATTTATGTGTACCTTTGAACCATCCTGTGAGAGTACGCGCACACGAGTTACAACTTTGTTTCGGAGCCCAAACGCGATCCTGGTCACCGATTTTACACCCGAAGTACAGATGGTAGGCTGTCTTCAGGAACGGTGGCAATGGCCTACTTTGTCCCTTGAAAATCACTTCCCCACATATATAGCAGAATGAATCTGTCGAATTGTTGCAAGTTCTCGGCATGTTTGTTTAACACAAACGTCAATATTTCACGCAGAAATATTTTTCACCTACGGTATACACAGACACAGCATAACACCACCTTCTAACACGAAGATCAACTCGAAACTGAAATATTTGTTTCACACGACAACGTGGTGTATGTCTTGGTGCCTTTTTTCAACAATCTGTCTGTCGTCTAGACAAAAGGGAGCCGACGAATGATCGCAAGTTGATTACGAAACCTTTCTCCGTCAATAACGCCTAGGTTTTAGTGTATGCAGTGTGGAACGACAATAAATCTTTGCAACCCAAGGGGAGGGGGTACGTTTCTGGGGGTCGTGAGCTAGAGAAAAGAATGCTCCTAGGATATAGCCTAGTAACAGTTCTTGGATTAAGATAAAAATTCAGAATCATGCACTCCAAATACGGAAAACACATATTAAATACGAAAAATACGATTTTTCTGTTATTTATGGAAACAGCACACCGCCAAAAAAAAAAAAAAAAACTTAGGTGCTGGAACTTTCTCAATGAGATATTCGTAATTAGCTTCTTGAAATCTATCTGGTACAGCCTTTCACCCTCGTGGGAGGATTTTCATGCCGACCAGTGTAACAGGCATCGAGCACACCCATAATTTCGACATCGAACACACCCATAAGTTCATGCCATTTTTCACACCACATATTATACTCAGCTTTGAGGACGGATTCTGAAGCAAAATCTGTCCTATAGTTCCAATTTTTTGCAAGTTCTTTTAGTCTTCCTTCCTCGCAATATCTTGGCAAAAGTATTTGTAGAGAACATAACACTTCCATGTTGTCACCAAACATTGTTTCAATGCCGTAAATTAATTCATCTAAGCATGATATGCAATCATTTTTTCTGAAATATGCTTTCGTGAAATTGCTTGGTGGATTTCATCAAATTCGATGGTTTATTCGACACTCGAGAGGCATGAATTTCACATTCAAGGACTTCTTTTGTTAGTTTAGAGCAAGCTTTGAAAATATCACCAAAAAGAGTTTCAGATACAAGAAAATTCATACCACCTGAAAACTAGGATCTACTCTTGTATAAACTATCGACGTTATTACAAATACGTTTCTGAATGCACATAAATAACTAGGTATGCAATAATTACAAGTTTAAAACGAAGCAATCTAACTTTATTGATTATTCGTAGAATTGTTTAGAGTATCAATTATTTTCATGACCGAACATTACATTCAAATAATTGAATTTGGGATATCAGCGAAAAGTGTCATGGCTTTGAAAATTTGTGTTCGTAGATCAAAAGGAAAAGGACTCCGCCCTATTTCTAATGTTGAAAACTCTATTTTTCATTGTTTACAATGAGAATTCGCGCACCAAATGCTTTTGCTTTGTTAAGACTATCAGCATCCCGTTTTTTGATGATTATTCCTCAATGGTATGTCCGATCGGAATATGCGAATCCTTACGACACTTAGCCCGCGCTTTGGAATCACCATGGCAGATTTGTTTAAAAACGATTTAGGCATATCAGAAGAGTATCCGGATAACCGAATGCCTAAACCGAGAAAAAAAGAGCTTCCCTACAATAAAGTGTTTTGTCACTCTCTTAGTAACGTGCCGCTTGTCATTCAGAAACACGTTTCTAAATATCGCTTTGTCACTCTCTTATAAACGTGAAGCTTGCCACCCAGAAACATGTTACTAAATATCGCTTTGTCACTCTCTTAGTAACGTACCGCTTGCCACCCAGAAACACGTTTCTAAATATCGCTTTGTCACTCTCTTAGTAACGTGAAGCTTGCCACCCAGAAACACGTTTCTAAATATCGCTTTGTCACTCTCTTAGTAACGTGCCGCTTGCCACCCAGAAACACGTTTCTAAAATATCGCTGAAAATGCTTTTTTAACGTATACTTAAGTTTGAACCTTCAATATTAATTGTAAGTTCGTGGTCTTCGACATCTTATTACTTTACTTCCGAATATTAGATTTGGTAATACCTAAATAATACTTTTGATGAATTGGATACTTTCAAATATTTAGGATCAATATTAACAGACGAAAATCATATTCACGAAGAAATTAAATGTCGACTAAAAGCAGGGAGTTCGTGTTACTATTCGGTTCAAAATCTCTTGTCGTCGCGAATTCTGACGAGGAATTTGAAGCTTAAAATATATAAAACGATTATCATATCTGTTGTTCTGTACGGTTGCGAAACATGGTCACTTACTCTGAGGGAAGAACATAGACTGAAAGTATTTGAGAACAAGATTCTGAGACGATTATTCGGACCCAAGAGGAACGGGAATGGGGAATGGCGGAAACTTCATAACGAGGAACTACATAATTTATACGGTTTACCCAACATTGTTAGGATCATCAAGTCTCGGAGGTTTACTTATGGGTGGGCAGGTCATGTAGCTAGAATGAAAGAAAGTAGAAACGCTTGCAAAGTCTTAACTGGAAGACCAATCGGAAAATGACCATTAGGAAGACCTAGGTGCAGATGGAAGGACAATATTAAAATGGATCTCGCAGAAATAGGAATCCAAAGTAGAAACTGGATCCAGTTGGCTAAGGACAGAAGTCAGTGGGGAACTTTTGTGAACGCAGCATTGAACTTCCGGGTTCCATAGTCCATAGAGTTGGTTAGTTAAAGAGAGGGACTACTCAGGAAAGCACCTCACACTGAGATCGCGCTTGCACTTGGTATTTAAAACTCAAATATGCACACATGTACGCACCGTTTAATAAGCATTAAATATTAAGTAAAACTTTGTCTGATACAGCTTTTAAAAATTGAGTACAGGTATGTTTTTAATGTAAGGTACTTTTCTAACTAGTCCTCCGTAAGTATTATCATAACTAATATTTGGAACTAAATAATCCAGTAACTAATAAAATTCGAAGATCACGCAGTCACATTCGAGATTCAAGGTTCAAACTTAAATGTATAGGTATAGCCCTAATAAAAAATTGTTGAACATAACAATAGATTTCCTGTTATTATACGGAAATAGTACGTAACCCTATTAAGCATGTCGATTTAAGAATCTAGTTTTACGTAGTTGAGAAATTATATCGACAGCAACTCGGACTGTCGAAAATGTATTATTATTATTATTATTATTATTATTATTATTATTATTATTATTATTATTATTATTATTATTTGGCAGTTTCTGGAACAAAATATTATTATTATTTTTTTTTTAAATTTTAGATTTGGGACTGGAAAATTTTTTTTCGACGTTTTTCGATTTTCAGCTTCCTCTTTCAACTCAAAATACTTTCTTTTATTTTTCAAATTATCGATCAGCTGTGTTTTTCTTTTTCCTATTGCTTACTTTTCTTCCCTCTTTCCTCGTATGGCGGTGTCAACAAACGAATTTCTTAACCAGATGTCCAATCCAATTGGTCTTCCTACAAAGGAAGGGTTCCCTTCTCTCCTATTCTTTTTAAAACATCTTCATTTGTTGCATTCTTTGTCCATTCTATCTTTATCTTCCTTCAACACCATATTTCGAAGCTCTCTAAATATTTCTTCTCTAACTTTTGTAATGTCAAAGTCTCTGAACAATACAATACAATACTCCTTATACGTATAGCACTTAATGAACTTCTTCTTTAGTCCAATATTGAGCCTGCTAGTTAAGGAGTGATCTTTTCTTGTTGAATATTTCTTTGGTTATGGCAATTCTTGACCTGATCTCTTTGGTGCAGTAAAGGTTGATATGTGATATGATCCCACATGCTACAGAAACAATATTTTGCACTCTTCCTTCTGCACATTTGACATAGAAGTCGGATTTTTGCACGGAAATCGAACGCCTCGTATATGTACATCATAGTGAAGTATGCGGACTCCATTTCAATCCAAAGGGACACTGTGGCTCAGTGGTTAGGCTAGCACGTGGACCTTTGGTGTACGGGGTATCCGGATCGATTTCCGCCTTCGGATTTTTAAAGAGCCTCGATGTGTCTATGTTCTTTTCCCTGTCGTTACTCGAAATGACTTAAATCGAGTATAACCGAGTAGGAAAGAGACACAAGTTACTGAGGAGCTCCTTCGTGGCTAAGCGGTTAGCGTATGCATCTTTGGCGTGAGAGATCCAGGTTCGATTCCCGGCGGGAGTTCATGTGGTTCGGATTTCACGTTAATCAGTAAGTCCCGTCTCATATAGCCTCGCTGCTGGAAGAGACGTTAAACTCAAAATCAAGTCAACTGAACCAGGGCCGGATTTCCCAATAGGCCCGGTAGGCCCGGGCTTATGGGCGCACGGCCGAGAGAAAAAAAAATAAAAAAATATCTAGAAATAAAAATAAATAGCCATGACAACATATTTTTTGACTTGATTAAAAAATCAGGCTAATAAAGCATTACAATTTTGAAGTTCATTGGAACAAATAATTGTTGGTAAAGTTAAACTATTTTTCAACATTATGCATCAACTTCGTTATAACATTGATCTCAAACACAGGAGAACTGGCTGTAGGGATGTCGTTGGGCGGTACGCATCGTATTGCCACTGCCACTAGGCTGGCTCGGCGCTACTGCTCGGAGTGATTAAGGGCGCATTCGTCGTGTGCGTGCCAATGTTCAAATCACTGCTCCAGACTACTATCCATTTCATAAAGATAGGCCCCTGACTTCGCGGTGCTCCCGTGACGTCCAGTCAAAACTTATATTTCATTGTCGTACCTCGTTGGAATTGTTGGAATGTTGTCTTTTCAATATTTAAGACATAAAAATTTTCTTTGTACTATGTAGTGAGAAAAAAATAAAAATTAATGAAAAAGTGCGTATTTTTTCCTACATTTTTTGTAGATCAATGTTTACAGAGCTATATCTCAGAAAAGAAATCACGTGAAATAATTTCCTGTGTACAATATGTAGATGCATCCATTAACTGTAAGTTGTGAAAAGTTCAATTTTCATCACTTGATATTTTTTGTGTAATTAAAACAAATGTACGACGCTCTTATCTCCTTTACCATGGTAGGTAGAGAAACGTACAAAACACTGTTCGAAAATTTGGAAGTCTAGTGTTCCAAATATATGGAACTATTAACAAAAAAGGGTTTAGTTGGTAGAGTATTTATTTTTTAAAAAAGAATGTTTACTTCAACATATTCTCTGCGTTAAGCAATGAGCCATGTTGCAGCCCAATCTTTAAATTCCCCGCGCTTATATGAAGAAACAGCATACAGTAAATGGAAGTGCGGCAACGCTGTCGTGCAGTGTTGTCGCGTTCAGGAAGCTTGTAGCGCGAAGCCTACTTCATAAGAATGTAATAGGAAAAAGTATTTATTATAACCTTTCACAACATCATAAAAATATTAATGCATGTACACTCATGTCCAAAATTATTGTCGCGTGTCTATAAATATGTTATTGTAGGAATATAATTTGATAACGGATTCGCCTGGTATTTCTTATAATGTTAGTATGTGTATAATCGGCAAAGACATGTAGGCTATGTGGCAAATTTCATGTCAAAAGAGCAGTAAATAAGAACAATAAAACGAAACTAAAATTTTCTTATCCATTTACTCATGCTAATTTTCGTATTCTTTTCCTCTGAAATTTATTACAAATATACATATCCCGACTCTACATATAGTATCAGTATTAAAAGTACCCTGCAAAATCATTATCAAATTATATTCTTACAAGAAGACAGTTATAGATATGCGACAATAATTTTGGACATGAGTGTACACATCTCAATGTAATCGAAATAAAACGTTGAAGTAACACATCCAAAAACTCATCTCTTAATCTATTTACTTCATTTACTTTCGTCATGGCTTTGTTGACTCATCCTGCTCCTGCTATCTGCCCTAATATTTATAAACAATGGCTCCATTTCTACCTCAAGATCTATCAGTATACACACTCTCCAGCTTACGAACATGTTAAAGGTTAAAAAGAAATGTACTGTAGCCTTGGCGATCATATATATGTTCACCCAAGTTCTGCGATCAATTCCCCTGCGGAATGTAACACAGAATGAGTCCTTTCTTTTCTTTCAACGAAAGTAAACAATACAATGAGTAGGTGACGAGGGCTGTATTTGCGTCTAATCACGTCGCACTGATTAAGTCTTCAACACTTCCCTTCGGTTCGTAGGCGTCAAAAACTTACACACACACACACACTCACATCATTTGGGTTCATTGCAATGAGACGGACGAATGGGCATTTATATTTTCGTAAGTATATCTCGTGCTTTTTGATTGAAAAAAAAAATATATGGATATTCCTTCACGAGCGGCGGTATTACAAAAAGAAGAGGCAAAATGTTTAGCGATAATCAAATTGCAGAACTGATGAACGACTCCGACTCAGACGGTTATGAGTTAGTAATTAATAGTAAGGACATTGATTATTCTGTGCTCAGTGGCGTATCCGGGAGTGAACAAGATTGTAACTGTTTCAAGTAAACCTGAGGCTGCGCCGGAAAAAAAAAAAAAACGCGTCATTCCTATTCAAAGGCAGATTCTAACGTAGCTTGGAGCTCTTAGATCTGAAAACAGATTTTATGTGACGTGTAAACTCAATATTACATATCAACTAAGGTTGTATCATATAATAAACTTTATGCGTGTTTTTGTTTCTGTGCAAGTGTATTTTGTACTGCGTGCAATAAGTGAAAAACTGACAAAAAGCAACAAATTTTCTAGGACCATCACATGCAAATCCAAACAAGATAAGAGTTCGCTTTTCTAATTTTGAACACTTGGTACATTTACTGTATATCCTGTTATTTTCTAAGAAATTGGTTTAAAATCTGTGGAGACATTACATTTTAAAATTATCTCTAAAAAGTGCCGGACAGTGTCCGTGACAAGTTTAAATACCCGTCCGGCTGAGAGTGTATACGCGCCAGGAAAATGTGGCAACGTAGCACTCCGTATAAACTGCGATAGCGAAGGGCGCAAAACAGAGAAAATCATAATGTCATATTTGTGATTGTTTATCTTTAAAAACAAGTCAAAACAGTTTAGTTGAAAAAGCTACTTTAAGATCTTTCTAAAAGTTTTTTCAGATTTTTAATACACCACAGCAATTCAGAGATAATGATGTCTCACTTTTTACTGAATAACAAGAAAATTACTACGTGTTAAGTAATGAAATTTTCAGAACTTACAGGTAATAGATGCACCTACATATCGTGCACAGGAAATTATTTCATGTTATCTCCTTTCCGAGATATAGTCCTATGAACATTGATTTACCAAAAAAGTACGAAAAAATACGCACTTTTTCATTAATTTCTATTTTTTTCTCACTATACAGTACAAAGAAAATTTGTATGTCTTAAGTATTGAAAAGACGACATTCCAACAATTCCAACGAAGTACGACAACGCAGTATAAGTTTTGACTGGACGTCACGGCAGCACCGCGAAGTCAGGGGCATATCTTTATGAAATGGATAGTAGTAACTTTAACCAGACTAGGGGGGCGGAAAAAATTATTGGACCTAGGGGCGCCAAAATGCTAAATCCGGCCCTGAACTCAACAAGTTACTGAGAATCAGCTAACTTTTGAAGAAGTGGCAGAGTGCTTACCTCTAGCGCGTGTAGTCCATGCTTCGATCCCTGACGAAGGAAGTTTGTGGTGGACAACATCGTGTCCGTGTGTTTTCCCGGGTTGGTCCCTTTTCCTCCAAAATTCTCATTTCACCATTTCTTCCATTATCGCCATCCACTTGCCGTAATCATCCATCTCCCTTAGCCTAACGGACATAAACGTGGGACGTTAAAAATAAAAAAAATCATTTTATTTTCACTTCCTTTTTAATTCATTCAAGCTGAAACGCTAGAAAACATTGAGAAACGTGTTTAATTACGGTATTTTAAATGAAAGGTCCAAATACCAAATTTCATGTCTTACTCTCACCCAACGTTTTTCGACTTCGTTGATTTATTATTCTTACAGATGTACATTCATGTCCAAAATTATTGTCGCATGTCTATAAATACGTTGTTGTAGGAATATAATTTGATAACGAACTCGCCCAGTATTTCTTATAATGTTAGTATGTGCATAATCGGCAAAGACATGTATGTGGTAAATCTCATGGCAAAAGAGCAGTAAATAAGAACAATAAAACGAAAATAAAACTTTCTTGTCCATTTAGCAACATTTTGCTTTACTCATTCTAATTTTCATAAAGCTCTAAATCAAAACCGCACATGCAAAATTTCTTCAAGATAGAGAAACCGTAAACTGATAAGCAGTATAAGTCCGCGGTGTATTAAATGTACCGGACAAGTCCCCTTGTAATAGAAATTTGAGGCCGGCCAGATTCATAGATCAGTCGACGTGTTATCAGTATGTTTGCCAGGGGCGGATCCAGGATGGACTTCTGGGGGGCGATGGGTTGTAATACTGCTACTTAGAGCTACTTTTAAGAACTCCAAACTATGGGATGAGTTTTATTTATATATAAAATAAGAAGGTTTCCTCTTCTGGGGGAGGGGGTGATCGGAGCGATCGTCCCCACCCCCTGGATCCGCCACTGATATCTACACTGTTAAGCTTTCTGCAACTGCATTATAATCCATTCTCGTCGAATACAGCAGCTATTCCTAGACGTTTCCACCTCTTGATTACAATCCATCCCTCTTTCGATAATCAGCAAGCTACTCAATATCTTATCTGTGGTGGACAAACACCGTGCTCGTGGGTTTTCTCGGGGTTCTCCCGTTTCCTCCCACTTTCTTCATTTCACCATTTCACTCATCTCTCATCGTTACCGTCTCCTTTAGCCTAACCGGCATAACCGTGGGACGTAAAACTTCAAGATTTCATTTCATTTTCAATATCTTATCTTGCTTGCCTGTTACAACCGCGTCCGGACGAAAATGTACTAAATTTCTTAAAATTTTCTAAATACAAATATCAAAAAATATCAAACATAATACAGTACCCAGGGATTTGAGCCCCGCTAGAAAATATTCTTCGGGTGCACATAACCGCGTCAGTGAAGGGATCATTTTCTTCTGTGTAAAGAATCAATTCTATATCTTAAATAGAACGTATGGGCATGTAGGGAGTGACTTACAGGACTTATGCTTTTATCAATTCATTCCCACCTTTTATCTGATGTTGAGAAAGTGATTGGCGCTATGGATACTAGAGGACAAGGAAAATTGCTTCTGTAAACGAAAAGATGAACTCTTTTCATTGTGTTTTGTAGTAAGTGTATGACTATAGTCAATGTTCGAAGTGAAAAAGTGACAGTGGTGTTGAAATTCAGTGAGGGTATGTTGCCTAAAAAATTGCATTTCTATTTACAAAATGACTGAAAACTATTGGAGAGCTTCTCTTTAGTTACGGGGAGAAGGAGAGTGACGGATCCATTGAGGCGATCTGGTAATCGCCCCCCAGAAGAGGAAAGTTTTTTTATATTTTTTATATAAATTAAACCCATTCCAGAGTTTGGAGCTCTTAAAAGTAGCTCTAAGTAGCAGTATTACAACCCATCGCCCTCCCCCAGAAGTCCGTCCTGGATCCGCCCCTGGAGGGGGATATAGAGAGACTTTGATCCCCCGCCAACAACTTTCTGAAAAAAAAATGAAAATATCACGTTAATTTATATTATAGAGAATTATACACGAAAATGTTTAAAAACCGAGTTTTTATATTAACAATCCCCTGATCTCTTGTCAAAATACTTCACAAATACTTGAAATTACCGATCTCTTTAAGTTCTCTTTGTTCTACTCTAAGGGCGCGTTTCCACAAGATATTCTCATGACTTTCGATTTTTTGATGTTGAGATTTCTATTCCATATAGTTTCACAGTGTCAACTATTTTATCAATCATCTCCTGGAGTCCTTATAGAATGCAAATAAATTGCAACAATTATACATAAGTTAACTTACGAAACTCAAGTCTGATGTGATAGGCCAACTCATCTTTCCACCATGAGCCATTTCTAATCTTATTATATTTATAATATACCTATTTGAAGACATATCTCTATCGGTATCCTATGTAACGATCAGAGATTGAGTGGGTTAGTGGGTCCTGAGTTAAGTGGGTCAGAGTTAATCAGTGAGTTATGGGTCAACAGGACGCGACCTACTGTGACCCATTATCCATCGTGACCCACCTTGCTCAATGCATTGTAAATAACATTTTCTGAGCACTGGTGATTTGCTAATTTTATTGATGGATGATTTGCTAACTTTATTGATGGAAATGTGAATATTGTGCAAGATATTTCATTTATTTGAAAATAGTAAATAAAATTTCGGGGGGAGCTTAAGCCCGGACACCTCCATTAAATACATCACTGCTGGTGAATTTGTGTGTTTTACTTTGAAATCCTCCATTTTTCTTTCTTTTTAATTAGTTTTTTTTATTTACTTACCTGAGATGAGTATATCTAAATGAAAAAATAAACTTTAGGCACTTTTGGATATTGATATTTCGTAATAATAGCAATAAGATTTACTCCATAGCTTTCGAGACTGTCGAATTTTACACGTTTTTTCCCTTTACGTTGGCCTACCTTATCTTGATTTAACACTTTCGAATTGCATCCTATTTTCCACTGAAAAGTATCTGTAACTCGACCACGAAATAATTGAGTTGAGTTGTTGAGTTGATTTTAGTTTAGCGTCCCTTTCAGCAGCGAGGCTATATGAGACGTGGACCTACTGATTAACGTGGAATCCGAACCACATGAGCTCCCGCCGGGAATCGAACCCGGGTCTCCCACGCCAAAGGCGCGTACGCTAACCGCTTAGCCACGGAGGAGCTCGACGAAATAATTGAGGAGTTTGATGTAATAAAGCTGTAAGCGAGTTTACGCCCCTTTTGCATCAAACGCATTTGCGGCTTTTGCCATGCTTCTTTAGCCTCCTGGTAATATTCAATTCAATATCGGAATAAAATGCTGCATATTACATTGTTTTATGTAAGAAAAAAACACTACTTAAATTTTGAACATCGTTTTTCTCCAACTGCATTTTTCAGACTTACGGCCTTATTGCATCAAACTCCTCGCAATTATGTATGATAATTAAATTGAAATTCATCGTAATACGGCCAATGACAAAAATTTTACCATTCTATATTCTAAAGGTCACAGATTGACTGGTATTGTAACAGAGCGGTGCTTGAGCGATTGACCGTAGAAATAAAGAAAAAAACTATAATACATTTTTAAAGATAAGATAATAAATAAATAAAATAAAATCTACATACAACAACAGTGTACTTTTATGATGTAAGTAATGGGACTCCTCCTGGTAGTCTGCTCCCTAAAATGTCAGTTGCCAAAGGTCAGCTGAACATATAAAAGGCCCGATTACCTTCAATAGTTTAGGGCCTCAACAAACCTAAATCTGATCATGGGTCAAGTTTGTATTCATCCATGCCATCTCTGGTGAAGACATAAAAAAGTAATTGATTGAATAGTTACAGTTGCAAATTATTATTATTATTACTATTATTATTATTATTATTATTATTATTATTATTATTATTATTATTATTGACAGTTATTTACACTATAACACTTACTTCGTTACAGTGGTGCCCACCCCCCCTCATGTCCATGACGCACCCCCCCTCAATTGTCTATCCGTAGGTATTCTTCCATGAAAAAAAAATCTTTTCGATTAATTTTTACACCCCCTCAAATATATTTATATAGATTTTTTACCCCCCAAATATTTCAATGACGCAGTTTGCGTCATAGCCCCCCCCTTGTGGGCACCCCTGCTTCGTTACCATCGCCATATGAGAGTGGTAAAAATTAATGCAGTTAGATGATTTGCCTCACAAATTTCATCTACTTTTATGTATGGTCATTCCTGCTTGCTACTACTACTTAAATTCTGTTTCTTTTTCCTTGCAAGATTCGGTATAATACAGTAGCTATAAGATTAGGTTAATACATATTTTCCGACTCAGTGAAAGATAGTTACCAAGTGGACCCAAAAATAACATTCACGGAAACATAACTAACGCTATAATACATAAACAGGAAAAAGTTCCCCTTTTTTCATTGTGTTAAAACTCTTAAAAACACATTCTGATTAAAAAAATCATTGACCTTAAACCAAAGAATGAGAAAATAATATAAAAAGCTTGTTTCTAATTCCTTCAAGGGCGGAGAGGGGGGAGTAGGAAAAGCAGCTTTAGAGATTCCTCACGAAAAAGAAGCTTAAAAGAATTGCGGCTGTCGTTTCGCTACTGTTTTCCTATTTTTCTGTCTCTGTCACACGAGGGCGTATTTGCTGTCCAGAAACAAAACAGAATCACGGCATGTGGTTAGGCATTATAACAAAGAATGTGAGATCTTGTGGTATTAAATGCTTTTTTTATTGTAGATTTTTTTTCTTTCTTTGTGCACAAGTGTTATGATATCTTTTTGTTCATAAGAGAATTAGAAAACTTGAAAAAAAAATGTAATAATATGGAAGCTTAGTGAAACAAGCTGAAAATTGTCTTTTGCAGGAAAAGTAGCTGTGCATGGGAGAGAAAAACTGCAGAAATAATGTTCTGTATACATTTACAATACATAAGAACGTAGATTAAACCCTCCCCCTTCTTTGCTATCAATGTTCAGGATGAAAAATCCCTCTGCCATTTTAAGTCTATGTTATAATAAGCCTGGCAGTCTTTTATTATTATTTTTTCTACTTTTTTTTGTATGAAGTGTAGACCACGAATGTTCTAGCTAGCTAAAGCAACTGTTTTGGTCGCTTCTTTAATCTTCTTTTTTCTCACGGATATATTTTCCATGGGTTAACTTCGTTACGCGACAACGTCATTCTTTTGTTTCTCTTACCTAGGGCACCATCTATGTGTCATTTTTTGCTCATCTTCTATTCTTCTCACTAGTTTTTTTCTGTCTCTAACTTGCGTAATTTTATTATATTTTTTGAGCTTTTTTCCATCCTTCTCCCTAGTTTTTTGATGCCCGATTTTGTTCTTCTTCTGTATCATTTTGTACTTTATTATATCCCTCTCTTCAGTTGATGCGAAAAGGTGAAAAATATTTTTTTAAAAATATTTCATTTGACACTTTTTCTTCCTAACGATAATTTTAACGTACTTCGATCTTCATTGTAGTGACTTCGTGGTAACTTCAACTTAAAGGTGGTGAGATGTCACGACCAATTATTGAAATAGCTCCAAAATTGAGAAGCTATACAGTTGCGTTTTCTTTCTTTCTTTTTTTTTTAAAAAAAAAAAGTCAAGTCTGAGAGTTATTTAGAAAAAAATCGTTTAGTTACGAAACCTTCTGCACTGATATATTTATAAAAAATCTGAAGTCTAATTTCTAACAACTATTAGTATGTTCGTAGGTAGATTTCTTATGTTTAATCTTTTAAAAACTTAATTTTAAGAAATGTTTTGTAAGTGAAAGAGAAATGTTTTGGATATTTAATTAATTTTGTGTCAGTACGTTCATATAATCAGAGTAAAGTTGAGTCGATTCGGAATGCAAGCAAACTGATGTCTCCACAGAAGTTGCCAACAGGTAAAATCAGAATAAATTTCACTACGGAGGGCAACAATGAAAACATTGCTTTCTTCTGATTACCAGAAAGTAGTTTACATAGAAATTACATACACAAAATACTCGTAATTCCTGGTAATCGTCGTAGAATCGTGTACTCAAGAGAAATGTCTTCCAGAGAGATGTCCAATTCTTGGGAAAGCTTCTTAAGAGGCCTCATCCCGGCGAAATTAAAATACCGCTAATTTTACAGTAATTATGTGATATCTTCAAATAGATAAAAGATAATCGAAATGTGGAACAAGAGCGCCCTAGACAATGTCATTTTACATGAGATACCGTTATCACGACTCACTTATTATGTGCTTTCGATTGCGAGCCATTTTGAAAATCGGCATTTATTTTCGCGTTTCTAAACGGCTGAAAACGGAAAGCCACTAGGTGACTTGTGATAACGGTACCTCACGCAAAATAATATTGTTTAGGGCGCTCTTGTTTCAATTATCTTTTATCTATTTGAAGTTATCACATAATTATTGTAAAATTAGTGGTATTTTAATTTCTCCGGGATGAGGCCTCTTAAAGTCACTATTTTCCGTTTCCTCTTTAAGAGTCTTCTAAATGACGCTAGAGCCTGAAAGTACTCATTAAAGCTGCCTCTGAAATTTTGCACTGTTGCCACTCTGTAACACTTCCCAATTTTGATCATCTTTTGTTTGGAAATATCATAACAAAAAGTAACACCTACCTTTCCTGCAGAGGCCGTCATTGCTTTTGATGCATCGAGAATTTCTTCTATATACATATTGTAGGAAGAAACTTCCGATACATCTGCATTTACGGATGACATGGCTTTTTAAATGAGATTCTAGGTACTTTAAAGAGTCCTAGATCTCACTAGTGGCTCCAATAACTTTGGTACGAGTTAAAACAAACAGTAAGAGACTTCTTGAATAGCAGTAGAAATCCTCCAGCCAAACTATAGAATAGTCCGCACCATCACTATAAAACTGTTCGAGGAATACGCAGATAGCGATGAAGTATTTGCAAATAACAACCAAGATACCTTCGGAAGATATCCAGTGTGTCTTTACTGGCGGAACAAGTTTATGTGGTAACTTATCAAGAGCCGTTGCAATTTCCTGTAATGTACTTATCGTTTTATTGATGGATCGAAACAATGAAAATGAATTATTAATTACTCCTTTTACTTTCTTAATTACCGGCGAAGATTCACAAGTTCTAAGCAAAGCAAGTTGTAGCAAGAAAGTTCTACAGTGAACGAATATCATTTTGGATGATTCGCGTCACAAGACAGCTTGCGCACCTTTATATTTGCCACTGAAGTTAGAAGCGCCATCAAATGATACTGCAACCAAATTTTTCGGTGACAAACTAATATTCAGGATTTCCTTTACAATAACTTCTGTTGTACTTATCTTCGATTTTAGTGGAGCGTAAGAGATACAGCACACACGAATGTCTCTACAAGAGATGTGTCCACGATATGGTAAACACATATAAACTTAAAATTGCTCTCCCATTAACGTCATTACATTTGTTTGCTGTTACCGCAAATCTCCCGGAGTTTTTGAAGATGTCGCTCTGAATGGAAGTGATAATATCACCAAAGGTATGTGCGATAGATTTTGTAGACAAATGGTGAGCATTCTGTGGGAAGACACTGTGGACTATAGAAAATTAGTGTTCTTTTCCATGTGCGCTGCAACAGACACAAGTGGTAGCCAAGGGCGCCGATTTCTCTGTAAATTTGGGGGGGGGGGGTATTCTGATGCAGAAGGTATATATATATATGAGGATTTTAAGACAAATTGCATTTAAATTATACCAAATATTGTATATTCGTAAATAGAATAGGGGGTCCCACATGAGCTTTGGGGAGTCCCGCTTCCCCCCGCCCCCCCAGGATCGGTGCCCTTGGTGGTAGCCAATTTATAGTAAGCAGAATTTCTGAATGAGCAAGAAAGTAGGACTGTCGGAATGTCATTGCCATATTCTTCATACTTTGAGTATTCATACCATGAGTCTGTATGTTTATAACTTCTTCCACCGTTTTCGCTTTTGTCAAACACAGGTCTAGACTTTCACAAGAGATTCAATGAGACTGACTAATAACATACTTATTTCTATTAGCCTTTATTCCCAGTTTCTTACTTCTAACCAATGGAGTGACTTCTTCTGTTACCACGGGACAGAACAAACATAAAAAAAAAAAAAGTTTAGGTAGTAGACGGTCCAACTTTTCCGCACTTTCAGAATTCGATTTTTTTTTTTTTTTAAAAAAATCGTCTCTTTCAACCCACCCTACTGACTAGGCTGTATATAGTTCAACCAACCGCTAACAAATAGCGTTAAAGTGACTCAGGTCCACAAAGGGCTGTCATGTCAATGGTTTTGTTAATAAAGGATAGTACACTACTATATTGTTTAATATAAATATATGGCTAATAGTTAGTTGAAGGGGGGAGCCTTTTCTTCGAAAACAAATGTTACAATTTCGCTAATTTCTGTTAACATTAAGTTAGGTTAGTTTAGTTTAAGTTATGTTAGATAGGGCTAACTACTTGCATCACTGTAATATATTCTCTTATGAGCGATTCCGGTTACGACATAAATCTCAACAGCATTTCGCCTTTCACATTTGTACAAAATGTACTTCTATTCTTCAATGAAACACAAATCAATTGCGCTTCCGTTACTTCAACTCATTTCTCCTGTAAATCTTCTATTTTTTCTTTTTTTTTTTTTACCTACTTTTAGGCCAATTCACAGGGGTGTAGCCACCAGGTTTGTGTAGGGGGGGCCGTCGTTTTTGAGGGGGGACAGCTACAATGTACAAATGTGTTGCTGCTAGTGTTTTTGAGGCCTGAAAGAAAGGAAAATTTTGGTTTCCTTCTGGAAAACTAAAAACACTATTTTAGCTTCTTCTTCTTCTTCTTCTTCTTCTTCTTCTTCTTCTTATTATTATTATTATTATTATTATTATTATTATTATTATTATTATTATTATTATCCATAAATTATATTCAAGATAGTTTTTGTTATGCTTAATCAAGAACTACTGCCCGGGACCAAACGCTATACTTCTGTGCATAACTATAAAGGTAACCAAGAAAGTTCTGTCCCTTTTCGTAGAGGTCTGTCTTCAATTGGACCTCACACCGTGAGTTGAATGCGAGTGGAGATAAGGCGAACGTCAGTTGTTGGTGTGGGTATATCCAACATACTATCTGGTTTGGCAATTCAGACACACCGTGAACTTGCGTAAAAACAGAGGGAACATGGGACATCCACAGAGCGTCATAAGAGCATGTAGGCTGAACGAGTTCAAATGGAGGTCAAACGCAGCTGTAGCGAGACAGAAGATATGCCAGGCCTTTGGTGAGGGTGTCGTGACGACGCGAACATTGCAGCGATGACGTAACAAGTTTAAGGACGATGACGAAACACCCGAAAACACCACGTGCCAGAAGACCAACACATGTACAAAGAGGAACTGGGACTTCAATTCTTTGTGTGGAGAAACCATTCGGCAGCTCAACTTGTGAGGCACTACAAGTTGGGTCGATGGGTCTCACATATTTTGACTCCGGGCCAGAAGACAACGCGGCAGTCGCCTGTGTTTATTTACTGTTTCGGAGCCATTTCTGGACAGGGCGTTTACATGTGATAAAAAATGTGTCCTATACGAAGCTCCACGGCGCCGTCATAATTGGTTAGCATCCCATAAACCGATTTCAAAACAGCCGAAACCAGCACTGTACCGGAAGAAGGTCCTTCTGTGTGTTTGGTGCATCGTGCATCGGGAACTGCTACCAGCTGGTCAGAGTATCAATGCAACTGTGTAGTGTCAGCAGTTGAGCTGTGCTCAACAAAAACTCAAAACTCTGGAGCCATCACTTCTGAATAGCAAATGGGCTCTCGTTTACGGGACAACGTTAAGTCCCACGTGGCTATGATTACTCAGGACACCATTTTCCGCCTTGGATGGGAAACAATATTGCAACCACTATATTCCCCGGGTATTGTACCGTCCGATTATCACCTGTTCCATTCTTTGGACAATCACCTTAGAAGACGCCAGTTCAAATCCCTAGTAAAAGTCCAAAATGCACCTGATACTTTCTTGGTTTCACGGCCCACCAAGTTCTACCGCGATGGATTCCATGGCCTTCCAGAACGTTTTCAGGTCATCGATGCTGATGGGGACTATTTTTGATCTCCCAGGTTAGGTGACATATCGATGTTCGAAGGTGGTGGGTAAAAAAGCAACACAACTTTTCTTGGTTATCTTTATATTTAAATTTAAGACCTTGTATACAGAACCTATCTACACAAGATTGATTTTCTTTGAAATTTCACTTAATTTCTTTACGGTTTCCTGACAAAAATATTTACTTATTATTCGTGTCTAAAAAAACAATTATTTTATTACACTGAGTAGAAATAAAAGATAGAGCGAATGAAATCCAAATTGAATAAAGGCATTGTTTCTCACCAAATTTTCCATCCTCTATGTCTTTTAAAACACTTGTTAAAGCATATAAAAATATACTGTACTTACAAATCAGTTTAGTACCTTTGTTTTATGGCTGTATTGGTAGTACCTTGTTAAAACGTTTGTCTTCAAGCTGTCAAATATAAATCGCAGTAAATTGTGTAATCTGCTGTCACAAAAAAGTATCCTATTTTTCGATCGGTATGGAAAAACAATATTTATTCATACTATTTTACCATAAATTATTAATTGTCAATAAACTTTGTTACTTTTAAATGAATGAAGCGAGATAATTTCTCTATGATGTTATAAAAGATGGTCATTTGGGGGGGGGGGCAGAAAACCATTTGGGGGGCCTGGCCCCAATGGGTCCCCCCTTGGCTATACCCCTGCCAATTCATCTAAACAAGCCCTTAATACTTTACATATTATAAAAGGTTTGTGTAAACAAATTAGTATGTCTTGTCATGTTCTTCCATAAACATAAACACCCTTCGATTTAAAGGGAGGTAACTGGCCCCTTGCCCCCAGCTGAGAACGGCCATAACTATGGGAACTGGAAAGTCCGTTTGGAGAAGAGTGTTTGTTACTTTGCACGATAACTAGATGGAAAAGAACAAGTAATATGAGTCAGTTTCAAACTTCTACCACCACCAGGGGCGCCCATGTTGTGGTTTCCAAGGGGGGCAAGTATAAGCGACATTTCAAATATAGTTTCAAATTTTGATATAACAATTCTAAAAATTATATTGGGTTTTCGATATTCCGAAGTACAATTTCCTCTAGGGTGGACGAACGCCCCACCTTGCCCCCCTGATAGGCGCCCTTGACCACCACTTTCCCTATGTTGGAGAAAAAACATTATTTGATTATCTCGTGTGCATCACGGGCCATTCGTATATTTAAGTTTCTGTTGAATTAGGTAGCCTTCACACTAGGATCCTGTGAGCCGCTCGCGTGATCTGCAGCTGCTAGTTTTACATTGTCTTAAATGTACGCACTTACACATGCGCTTGGTGCAAGTGAGCCGCGCCTCTGAGCTGCTATGAAGATCTCGCCAGTACTTGGCTCGAGCAGGCTGCTGACGGTGAAGAAAATAACACGCAGCTTTATGAGAGCCCTTCACTCGTAAGCGTGAACTCAATTGAAATGGAGAAAAGCATACATATATTTGATTATGAAAATTTTCTCATTTTGACGTTACTCTGATGAAATGCACATTTTATACTATTATACTCGTTGTCAAACGAAAATATAGAGATCCTGAAGTAATTCAAAAATTTTCTTTCGTCTTTTCTCAGTTTAGGAAATAGACTGTAAAATAAACATTCTTCCAGTCTTATAGGATGAATCCATATTGTTCTATACCTTTTCCCCCTTTTTTCTTGCAATTTATCGCCATGATTAAAGCTGCAACTTCTTCTGTCTCTAGCATGGCTGCCATTTTGCCATCATGATCTTTTGAGCGGCTCTGAAGTATTCAATGCCTTCACACTACAAGTTCACATGAGTGGCTCACAAAATCCTAGTGTGAAGGCAGCCTTAGAGGTTAATCTCGTATTTTGTGTATAGTCTCTATTGCATTAGAAAGTGGATTGTAACTGTACATACGAAAAATGAACTGTATTAATATCGCTGTCTAGCTCTGTGAATGCTATTACAAGACATTGTGTTCGTAATATTTCGTCTTTATTTCTCAAGAAGAGGAAGAAATCGACTTCGCCGCTTATCGCTCCGAAGCTTTACAAACAAAAGACGATACAAAAAGAAAAAGAAAAGATGGAGTGGTTGCGTATTTAATATATCTTGGACCGTCCTAAAAACCAATTTTGATCGCATCTACTTAAGGCTTATATCGCGCTAAAGAAAACGTGAAGCTGCCGCGGATGGTATTGGATTTTCTTCTGGCGGCCCCTCCTCCCAACAACTCCAGGAGATACATAAAGTTAACAGGCGCAGATTGATCCTGCTGCTAGAGCGTAGACTATAAATTTAAAAGAAGTGTGCGACATCGGCTGTCATTTGAGATATTCCGCTCCATTGCATCCGGTTTCTCGTTTTATCAAGCAGCCATCAGCAACCAGAAATATGCGCCCTTCTTTAAAACAATACGTCACCATCTCATGATCTTCATAATGTATACGTAGAGAGTCTGTCATCCATTCCCTTCAATCCTGCACTGGGGAGAGGAGACAAGACGGATAACGCCAAAGGATTCGCTTTTGTTTCATTATTTTTTATATATATAAAAATCTATCTATTGTTTTGTTTCTTCCTGTTCCATCTCCTTGTTTCTCAACCCATACTTTTTTCTGCATTGCCTTAGTATTCATTTTAGTTCTACTTACAGAATGACGATAAACCAATTTTATGCGGTAAGTGAATACAGTTATTAGAGATGTCGTGCCTTATTCAAATGAATGAAGAATTGATTATAAATACACTGCCAGAATACCCGTTCTTCGCACGGGGATAATACGTTTCTTTTTGGACATAAAGGGCTGAATTTGGATCTAACGGCATCGGAAGTGTTACTGTTCGTCTCAGCGACCCCGAAAACTAAGAATTCGACACTAATATTGGTCATTTTCTATAATTTAAAAATATTTCCCCCTTCTCTTCACCCAAGTTGCATTGTCAAAGTGAAATGACAGAAACCATCCCAGGCCCGAATCTAATCTATGTTGAATATTTGGTCGAGATCGGTCTCGTGGTTCAAGAGTTATTAAATTTTATTAATTTTTATATATATCTTCCCCTTCCCCCTTCCCTAAGTTCCACGGTAAAAGTGAAATTATGAAAACCATCCCAGGTCCGATTCTCATCTATATGGAACTTTTGACCACGATCGATCGGGTGATTCAAGAGTTATTAAGTCAGAAACGTAGTCACTTTCTTTTTTTTTTCTGTGGCTTGGATCTAAAAGGGTCAATGTCACTTTTTGGCAAAAATGAGATGCTCTTCAATTATAACGTCTAAAAATGGATGTTTTCTTGTATATACAAGAAGTGCAAATGTCAATACGAAATAATTTGGAATATATACCATTCATATTAACACTTGCTTATCTTGCGCAAGAAAATATCCGTTTATAGGCATTAAAATTTGACGAATATCTTATCTTTGTCAAAAAGTGCCATTGCCAGTTTTAGACCCAAGCCACAGATTTATTTTACTATATCTCCCCCTCCCCTTCCCTAAGTTGCACCGTCTAAGTGAAATGATAAAAAACATCCCAGACCGAACCTCATCTATGTTGAACATTTGATCGAGATTGGTTGGGTGGTTCAACAGGTATGAATACAAACATTTACATCACCTTCATTTATATATATTTATAGAATGGTAAATATGCTTTATGCACACAGTGTGTTCGGAAAGAACACCAAAATTTTAGGAAAATAAGAGTGAGTGTGTATCGCATAATCAACTGAGCACCTGAGCTTTTAGGGAAAGAGGGTTACCCATCACACTTCCTAACATGGATCTGCCACCTGTCGTTCTTTCAGAAAAAAAGTATTCTGGGGGCACACTTAGCATTCCAGGGGGGGGGGCACTGCTGGTACTATTTTATTTATTATTAAATTACAGACGTATTATTTTGGTCTTCTCGGGGAAGGGGGCACTCTCGGAGCTCGAGGGAGGGGGACAGTGCTCCTCCAAAAATATGTCTGGAGGAAACACTGTCTGCCACTGACAGTACATTAGAGTTCTGTAAGAACCAGAGTACGGTGATTCTAATACACCTCAGAAGAAAGAAAAGACATTTCAATTATTGCAATCTTTTCTAGCAAAAGATGCCAGTCGTTTAATTTTAGTTTATGACTGATTGCGTCCTTCTCAGTGTTGAGTGTACAGGTAAAGAGTAGTAGATTTCACTTACATACATTTGGTTTCTCTGCCTAATATGCTAAATACAAATTGCAAGTACTGCTTTATAATATGGTTTCAATATTATTCCCTTCTCGATAAGAATTAAAATTCATTCCAAAATAAATTTCACATGTTGTGTTTGTCTTGAGAGATAGAAAGACGATGTTGCTATAATTTCTAAATATTTGAAATATCCTGAAGTTTTAGATTGAGCTAGAGGTAGTCTAATAACTACGTAGAAGTATACTGTTAGAACTGAATACTATCGTTCAATAGTTACCAATTACCAGTCGAATTTTTGAGTAGAAGATTCTTAGCGGAAATAGTACCGTAACATCAAAATTTCTCTCTTTCCTGTTTTCGTTCTTAGTTACTGTGTATGATTTTCACGTATGTGGATGACAATATGAAAAGCAAGTTTGTGGCACGTTATATATCATTGCGGTAAGCAAGCACGTCTACAGTAAGTCTAACTTTGCCCTTAATTTTCCTCGACCTTAGAAATCCTCTGTTTATGGCTTTGCCTTGTATGGCTTTATGGCTTTTCCTTGTATCCAGATTGTATATAAGCTGTCAAAATTGGATATTTCGTTCATAATGTGTCTGAGGAAGGCTATATATGGCCTGCCTTGTATGGCTGAGGCCGAAACTAATCTTAAAAAATACAGGGGTTAGACAAAAAATCTGAAACGTTTGTAGAAGTATGAAAATCATACCTAGTATGGTGTGGTGCCTCCTGTTGGGTCCAAAACAGCTTGGATCCGACATGGAATGGAAGTATACAGCTCCTGAATCATGGTGTGTGGAATTTTGTACCACTGTTCCTCCAAAACATGCTCCAGTTCCTTAAGGGATGCTGGTGGAGGGTAATGAGACCGAACACGCCTTTCTAACTCAGACCACAATGGCTTAATGATGTTCAGATCTGCTGATTGTGGGACCCAGGGGAGGTGTAATAGCTCCTGGTCATGCTCCTCAAACCATGATTTCACCGTTTTTGCAGCGTGACAGGGTACCAAATCATCTTGGTAGATGGCATCACCATCAGGGAACAATGTTTGGCCCATGGGTAGAATCTGGTTCCCCAAAATGGCCCCATACGCCTTAGCATTCATCATTCCATGCAGGGCTATGATAGAACCTGCAGAAAATCACGATATCACTGCCCATACTGTAACAGAACTACCCCCATACTTACAGTTGTGAGCAGACAATCTGTGTCATAGACCTGCGACGGTGTTCTCCATACGTAAACACGACCGGTTGTTGGAAACAAGGTGAAGGTCGATTCATCGGACCACATTACATGTTTCCATTGCTCATGAGTCCACGCCTTGTGGTCCTTGCACCACTGGATACGCCTCATCGCATTTACTACTGTGACCAGGGGTTTGGCGAAAGCGGCCCTGCCATGAATTTTCATTTCATGAAATTTCCGTCGCACTGTTTTCGGTGAAACCGGTTTCTGTAGGCCGGAATTGAGTTCACATGTAATTTCTATTGCAGTGGTCTTCTTTTTAGCTGCTACAATCCGTTTTAATGCCCTCCGGTCCCTATCTGACAGGATTGTCTTTCGACCACTGTTGTGCTTTGCAGACGTCGTTTGCCCATGAATTGTGTATGCCCTCGTGACATTGGACACAGTGCCTTTCGATACCCTCACAATGTTCGCCACTGTTGCCACTGAAGCTCCAACCAGACGGACACCAACGATCATGCCTCTCTGGAAGTCTGTCAGGCCTGCCATTTTACCGTACCATTTTCATACCACAACACTCACAGGTAAACTGGTTACTGCTGACGGAAGAGGAAGATCCACATGACACATTGAAAACAAAAAAAAAAAAACGATCGGCAACCGCAACATGTGTTGTACAGTGGAGGGCAAATCTTACGTGTCCTGTATGAAGTGTTTTTAGATTTTTTGTTTACCTCCTGTATATATACTACTTTGGTCAGTTGGAATTTTATTAGTAATCTTGAATTTTCCAAAGCTACAATGAATAATTTACAAGGCTTTGCCAAGTGTAAATTTCAAATCATGCTTGGAGTCCAGATAGCTTTGACGTTTAAACCTGTGCATACTTAGATCAGGTGTAGGACTGAAGGCTGCGCAAGAATGTTAGCGTTTTAGATTTAGTCTTACAGGTTCTCTTTGTGTATGGCTTTCTCAAGTGTAAATATTTAATTTATGCTCGAGAGATGTGTCAATTTAAAGGATATTTAAAGGTTAGCCTTCTGAGTCAAGCTTGCAATCGAGGAACTAGCTACAGCATTGGGTAGGTCTGTAGTCATGTAAATGCAAACTGCAAGCTTATAGACTTAGCCTTGAAGTTTGAGTAAGGTTATTAAAAGTCTAGCATGCCATTAGGGATATTTTTACTTTATTGTGGAATTTAGATAAAATCAGACAATATACGTATCTGAAAGCAAAATAATTTTCTTGTGTAGGAAAGTGTGAGGTAATATACCCCTTATAACGTTTTCATTTCTTGTCCCTATGTTTAATCCTGTGTTTCGAGCCTGCTAAAACGTTCTCCTCTTCTTAACATCTTAACTGCCAATAACGACTCAACTCGTCAGGAGAATTTTGCTTGTATTTGCAGTCTGACGATTACGTTCATCATAATAAGATTCGTATTGATCGTGACGAATTAATACGTATTTTCCGTGGGACGTAAAACTCAAAGATTTCATTTCATTTCATAATACGTTTTTTTAAAAAAACAAATTTATTACACATTCAGATGCAACTTTCTGATTCGGAAACTCCCCAATTAATAGGTTAAATTTCACAATCAATTTGGAATGAATTAGAACAGAAAAGGAAAGACGCATTTTAATCTCTAGCTAAATTATTTGGTAGTGATAAATATTTATTAGAGAAGGTTACAATCAAGACATTTACAAAATGATGGATATACTTGACCAAAGTGAACCTTACCTCTTTAATACGGTATTTGACCATTTTTAGTTCTCTAGTGCGATTTGTAATCACAACAGAATTAAGATTTGGAATTCGTGAATCTTTTTCAGATGAACACTGGATCATTATTAATTCAGTAGAGTAGTTAGTCAAGTCAGCAATTATCTGTACCGGATTCGCTGCTTTAAAACTGATGGTAGCAGTAAAATGAAATGAAATATTTTTTTAAAAAATGAAATTATTGAGCTTTACGTCCCACGTTTATGCCGGTTGGGCTAAAGGAGACGGTGATTATGAGAAATGAGTGAAATGGTGGAATGAAGAAAGTGGAAGAAACGGGGGAACCGCGAGAAAACCCACGAGCACGGTGTTTGTCCACCACAAAGTCCACATGGCGCGAGCTGGGATCGAACCAGGGACCTCAAGCACCGGGGATGAACGCTCTACCACTGAGCCACCGCGCCCGCATGAAATATTTCAGCTTAACGTCCCACAATTATGTCCTTTAGATTAAGGGAGACAGTGATTAAAATAAGTGATAGATGATGGACGAATTGGTGGAATTAAAAAGTGGGAGGGAACGGAAGTACCCAGAGAAAACCCACGGGCACGATGTTGTCCACCATAAACTTACTTGGCCAGAAATCGAACGAGAGACCCCACGCGCCAGTGAAAACACAGAAACCCGTACTGTCGTATTTTTAATGAAGGGATTATATACCGAGTTTCATCTACCTAACATTAGATATTCATGAGATACATTAATATTGGCCAAAAAGGAGCTCCCCATTAGTCCCCTTCCCCTCTTATGATATATATTTCCAAACAAAATCTTCCTTGTCCCTTGTTTTCGTGAGAAGAGGAGTATTGTGTTCACATTTTAAGTTTCTACCTATGGTCTAAGTGATGATGAATTAATCACTTCTACTCTTTTATACATATAATGTTCCTGTGAGTTAGTCCCGGAAAGCTACAATCATACCACATTTGAACTTTCTACGTCAACTGGAAGGACCCATTATTTTATGTCAGTTCATGTAGTTTTATATATAGTTAGATACATTATAATTAATATTCTTCTAAGGGCCACGGTGACTCGGTGGTAGAGCGTTCACCTCTGGTGCTTGGGGTCGCAGGTTCGATCCCAGCCCCCGCCAAGTGAACTTTGTGGTGCACAAATACCGTGTACGTGGGTTTTCTCGGGGTTCTCCCGTTTCCTCCCACTTTCTTCATTCCACCATTTCATTCATTACTCATCATCACCGTCTCCTTTAGCCTAACCGGCATAAGCGTGGGACGTAAAACTCAAAGATTTTATTTCATTTTAATATTCTTCTAATCGGGATAAACCTTTAAGTCAGGGATGCAAATAACCACTCGTCCGGGGCGAGTGGTTCATTGGTGCTGGCGAATATTTAATATCATACAGAAATACAAAAGGTAAGTAAATGATTTTTATTGTGTGATGTGGGCTACTAGCTTCTTTTCTTGAACGAGTAAAATTTTGTTGCTTCTTTGCATCCCTGCTTTAAGTAGTTACACTCATAACTAGATATACTGAAAAAAAAAAACGGAAAGGGTTAAAAGCTGCAATTCTTATACCTAAAGAGGGGATGAACTAAGTGTTGTAGTGCATTGTTGCTTCTTGATTTATCCAGCAAATAACCTGGCAATGGTGGTAGTACCTGGTGTAGATATATTGACAATAATACAGTGCTACTATAAATCATTCATTCATTTTCAAAAGGGTGCTCGTGGGTTTTCTCGGGGTTCTCCCGTTTTCTCCCACTTTCTTCATTCCACCATTTCACTCATCTCTCACCATCACCGTCTCCTTTAGCCTAACCGGCATAACCATGGGACGTAAAACTTAAAGATTTCATTTCATTTTTTTCATTTTCAAAAGGCTATATTTTCAATATATATACAAACATATGAGATATATTAAAATACAGAAATCGCAAACTCGCCAATTTTTGTACACTCTTTACATATCGCTTCTTTCGCGTAGCCTCTTCCAAAAGCATGTTGCACTGCTGTAACAAATGTACATCTCGCATATTCTAACATACAAAAACTCTTTTGTTACTAGGGGCCGCGGTAGCTCAGTGGTAGAGCGTTCACCTCTGGTGCTTGGGATCCCGGGTTCGATCCCAGCCGCTGCCAACCCAGCCACAAACACCGTGTGCGTGGGTTTTCTCGGGGTTCTCCCGTATCCTCCCACTTTCTTCATTCCACCCTTTCATTGATTACTCATCATCACCGTCTCTTTTAGCCTATAGTGCGTCCAGTAAGAGAACGTCTCTGAGAGCTCGCAGTGACATTGCCGCTACTCGCGTGTCAAGGTTTTTTTCGGTGCAATTGTAGTGGCAATTTAATTAATGGTATAAGACAGAATAATCGTGGTTAGTAATACTGGTATCAAAGTAGGGGCTGCAATGACCCACCGCATGTGGTAAGAAACGTCAGAGACCATCTCTTGTTGGCCGTGCTATAACCGGCATAACCGTAGGACGTAAAACTCTAAGATTTCATTTCATTTTTTTTCTTTTCTTGCTGAGCTTTTTCGTGGCTAAGCGGTTAGCGTACGCGCCTCTGGCGTGGAAGACCCGAGTTGGATTCCTAGCGGGAGTTCATGTGGTTCGGATTCCACATCAGAGGCGGATCAAGGAGGAGCGATAGGGGCAATCTTGACTAATATTACCATACCCTACATATGTCTTTTAAATAGTAGTGGATACAGAAACCGGTTTTATGGTTTTCGGTTTTTTAGAAAAAACGGTTCGGTTTTTCACCGAAACCAGTTTCAATTTTCTCTGAAACCGGTTTCGGTTTTGTTCAAAACCGGTTCTCGGTTTTCTTCAAACCCGGTTTTTCACTGGATCCGGTTTTCTTCAAAACTGGTTCCGGTCTTTTTCCAAAATTTATTCTATTTCTGATCCGAATAGTGTTTCGTTGTTCTCCGGAGACCTATTCCGTTTCCACATAAATAGTTTTATATGGTTCCCAAAAGTTTTCACCGAAACCGGTTTCGGTGAAAAACCGAACCGGTTTTTGGAGAAAACCGAAACCGGTTTCGGTGAAAAAACCGGACCGGTTTTTGGAGAAAACCGAAACCGGTTTTGGATAAAACGGAAATATCGGTTTTTCGAGTTTCGGTTTTTCTAGAAATCGGTTTCCGTTTTTTTTATTAAAAAAACGGTTTTGCCCATCCCTACTTTTAAACTATCGTATATCAGTCCATTTTTATTAAGGTTTGTTTTTAAATTTTTATTTAGTGTTAAAGTAATATGTTTCAGGATTTTTTCCCACTATGTTACTCTTATAGCATTTACGTTACATGTTTGAAGAAGAATAAAAAAAGAGAAACTAGGGACGTTAGTGCCTTAGGAAATAATGAGTGAACGATCTGTACCTAAGCCATCAGTATGCATTTTGGAAACACAAGTTTTCCCAAACCACAGATCCACTTAATCCACGTCTTCAAGGGTCGATTGCTTTGGAACTAACCTTTTCTTTTCCCTCACTGTTCCATCCCACAAGGAGCTGATCGAAAAACAATTGAATCTATTAATTTGTCTGTCTTTCCCTTCCAATACGCCTCTGTTTCACTCACCCTCAGATCTTTTCACCCTTGTTCATCTCTCCCTTTGCCTTTTTTTTTATCAACTTGTCGTTTCTCTTCTTCCCCTTCTTATATCTTGTCCTCTTCAGGACTCCCTAGGGCAGTGCGCAGTGGGTAGCTGTTGCTAACAGGGTGAGAACACTCCCGACAGATAAAAATTGTGTGAACGCCACTGTGTGTGTGTAAATCTTGTAATGTCAATCTTTCTGAAGAGTGACCAGCTTCGAACCCTCGAAACCTAATTCAGTTTCACTTTTGTAGATCTTGCTTTGCCCTCTGTTTCTACATTTAATATGTCTTTTACGTTTTATTCTCTCCAATCAGGTGCTAAACTTGAACAATAATGTGGACAGACTACATTATTTTGTCTTTTTTTTCATGCTCGAAAGTGAGGGATTTGATCAAATACCCGAATCAGCATTCTTGATCAAATTGTTTCCGTAGCTTTGGCTTCAAGTACCCAAGTAATTGCCGTACCAATTGGAAACGTCGTCGCGTAATTAGAGGGGAGAGTTTTTCGTGTTACAAGTACCCTAAGCCAATGTTAGGTATTTTAATAGCTGTTAGTTAAAACGAAAATACAGATCGAATAGCTAATTTAAAATATAGTTTCCGAAATCCAGGGAGCTTATTCATAGTGTTATCATCTGTGATACAACTGGCCTTGGGTACTATCCGAGGACAAGGGCCACGGTGGCTCTGTAGCAGAGCGTTCACCTCTGGTGCATGGAGTCCTTGGTTTGATCCTCGCTCGCGCTAAGTGAACTTATTAGGGGAGAGGTGGGCAATGGCGATCACCTAAAAAAAATGGGTTATTACGTAGTTTCGTTTGCAAAATATATTGAACAAATTTGTAAATACGTACTCCAATCCATCTACAATAAGTGTGTAAAATAAAAAGAGGCTCATTCTTTCAGTTCAGGAACACGACGGAAAAAACTCAAATTGCTACTTTGGTCGCCATTCCCATCACATGTTGGTAATGGCGATCACACTACAAGCTTAATAAACACACATAGTTTCATAGGCAGTTCAAGTTTTTTCCTTTCTTTTCTTTTTTTTGCTAAACTGCGCCTTCGAAAGACTGAGAAACGTCAACTGAATGTTTTATTGACGTTTTTTCAAAGACACGTCACAGATATATCCACGTGGTGAGTCCACAACAATACAGTCAACATGCACCCACGATCCACAAAGGTTACACCGATATCAAAGTTTCAGTGTTTGACTCAAGTAGACGTACTACCTATTTTAAGTCTAGCCTCTTTTATAATTTTTGACTGGAGAAGTATTCCAAATGTTTGTTAGGAATGGCTATCACCATAATGGTAAACCGATTACGTTGATCGGCATTCCCAACATTGCGCCATTTTGAAAATTGAGCTGGTTATACTGTAAAATGTAGTTTATTTGAAATATAACTATGTGTTGTGCATTAGATGTAAACATAACTTTTTATGAATCTTAGTAATTTCAAGATCTTACAACTTAAAATTGTACGTATCGTAAGTTGAAATATGCAGATCCTTATAAGAAAATCAACAAAAACAAGTTTCAACACGCTGTAGACTTCAGTCTTCTCTGACAACTTCTTCGACAATACACAAGAAACCTTGCTACAAGAGGCAGATAGCAGCACTAGTTTGACTTTTCTTTGGGTCACGCAAGAGGGCAAAGTGTGCTGATAACCATTCCCAACTGATTGCCATTCCCTTCCTCTCCCCTAAAAATTCACTTTTTAGAGCCAATTAAAAATTCATGTTTTATAAAGAGAAAGTGAGCATGTCTTGCATTCTCATTGTATATAAGCTGTCAAAATTGGATATTTCTCTCATAATGTGTCTGAAGAAGGCTATGTTATATAGCCGAAACTGTAAAACAGATATATACTATTAATATATATATATTGCTTTGGTGAGATTGAGTTTTATTAGAAAATCGGCATATATTTTCGCTTTTACAAATAGCTACAAATGGAAAGCTACAAGGTGACTCGTGATAACGCTATCTCATGCAAAATAACATTGTTTAGTGCGCTCTTGTTCCATATTTCGATTATCTTTTATCTATTGGAAGATATCACATAATTACTGTATAATTAGCGGTATTTTATTTTCGCACTGATTAGGTCTCTTAAGTTCTGCATTGCTAAGAATCATTTTTGCTCATAAGATATTGGATTTTGTTTCACTATTTTCGATTCTCTTATTGCTTAATAAAGAAAATAGTAACTATATCTTTTAAAACTATCTTTTGTTCCTGATTTGCAGCCTTGTGAAAATATGTCCGATGCACCTCTATTTGTAACTAAAATAGATACAACACGTTCCAAAAAAAAGTGCGTGGTTTGTTGGCGCACATCTGTGATTTCAGAAAACCCCATAATTACAAATCATAGGGTGTAAAATCATATGGCCTTACTAGCATCTAGGGATGCGCACGAGACAATATTTGTGGCTGTCTCGTTTCGAAAATGTGCTGTAAAAGTGATGTCTCGACTCGAAAAATGTAAATTTCTCGATTGGAAGAGCCGTGTCTCGACTCGAATTTTGTCAGGAAAATCCTGTCTCGACTCGTCTCGTGCGCATTCCTACCGGCACCAGTTTCACAATAACACGTTGATCAGTGCTCAACTGTTCTATGGCGACTTCAGCAGAACTGAAAACCGAAACAAAGGACTCGAAATAACCGAAGCTAGATTAATCGCAGTGATAACAGATAACCGCAATGATAAGATCAGGTCCACCAACTTAAAAGAAAAAAAAATCCTTATTTGATTCGATTTCGCTGTCTTATATTGAACACCCCATTGCTATATAGATCTACAACTCCAGTTAGTGTAAATCAAAGAGGTGACGTACATTTTGCTATACATAAAAGCTTTGGAAGAATTACTTTAGCGAAAGAATTAATAGAAAAAAATGGGGGAGTTATATAACGAAAAGCATTGCAAAAGATACTGGAGAATGTCACAGAATATTAAATGGAAGACTCCTATAAATGGGGCGATATATTCACATGACTGAAACCTTCATTAAGGTAGTTACGAAGCCTCTTGTAATATATTGCGGCCGCGGTGGCTCAGTGATAGAGCGTTCACTTCTGGTGTTTGGGGTCCCGGGTTCGATCCCAGCCCCCGCCAAGTGAACTTTGTGATGGACAAACACCGTGTGCGTGGGTTTCCTCGGGGTTCTTCCTTTTCCTCCCACTTTCTTCATTCCACCATTTCATTCATTACTCATCACCACAGTCTCCTTTAGCCTAACCGGCATAACCGTGGGACGTAAAACAAATATTTCATTTCATTTTCCTCTTGTAATATAAACTTTTACATACAGTAAAAAGAGTAGATTTTACAATGTCGATGGATCTTAATTTTTGGTTGCATTATCTTGGCTTAGATAGTGGGTTTCTGTTTGTGTAGCTACGTACCCGCATTTCTTAACCACAAGAACAACTCGAAGTTTCAATAATAATGATAATATTAATAGTAACATTGCAATCCTTTAAGAAAACGGATAACTAAAGAGACTAGCTCCCTCTCGTTCTAAACACACATATCGTATACGAATATGTTAAGCATTGACTTCCGTTGTGACCAGCGGCGCAAATTTGTCTTTAATATTGGAAGGGGGGGGGGGTAAGACCGTTCTCATACGATGTGAAACACCCTTCTATTCCCCATGTAGACGCAGGCTGAAAGGTGTAACTAGCTTAGTTATTTTGTCCTGATCTACTGTTTGGACAACAAACTGTCTTTAAATTTAGAACTTTATCCAGATTGCAAGTTCGGAAACATGACGGTGTGGCCCTTGGAAGAAGGGAATATAATCGGATGTAGTCAATAAATCGGTTGTATACTGTACACAAGTTAAGTTACAGCGGACCATCCAACGACCATAAAATCAATGTGAGCATTACAAACATATTTACATATCATCTCAGTTGCAATTCATACAATATTAATCCTTTCCACTTAACCTCACACATATATACTAATACAATAGCTTCTGTTGATCGTTTGCAATACTATAGCAATATGCCACTAAATAATCATACGTAGATCAATCTTCTTTTAAGAAACATTTATATTAGCCATTGGGGAAATTTGAATTACAACATAAATGAATAAGTACATTGATAAGATTTAATATATTGGTGATAAAACATCAGATGATCAAGTTTAACATGTCTTCAGAAATCATTTCATGAATTAAGTATGATAACTTTATCAACTTACTTGTATTAATAATGATAAATTAGAAGTACATTCGATATATTTCGTACAGCTAATGTCACTTTTAGGATTCCGAGGTAAATATGTTTTATAGATACACCGTTTTCACAGACTTTTTATACCAAATCGAACAAAATTAATTTCAAAGTAATTCGTCGTTACCCTTTATAACGACGACAACACAATGTATCAAGGTATATTTTGTATCAATCTTGGTTACAAAAATAACTTTCAAAGATAATTTATATTGCTAGAAAGTCCATTCTGCAGTATTCTAGGCGCAGATAAAGAATATCATAGCCTATTATAAGATACATTAATAAAAATGGAATATGAACTTCATTGCACATAAGATAATTAACAAACAATAAATGAAAATAAACAAGTTCAGATTGACATAAAGTCGGCAAATAACAAATAACAAAATTAAATCAGCCAATATTGAAAAGCTGTAATAAAAATGAATACTAAGAAATTAATTCATGATATATTACTCTGTAAACGGATCGGTAGAAACGGTCCGTGACACATAACTTTTTTTTTTTTTTTTTTAAGCAGTGTTCAAAATATTCATGAAGTTGAAAAACAATGCTGTGGAGGATCAGGAGAACAGAGTTGTCTTCAACAATGGGAGGCGGACAGATTTGAGGCTTATTCTGTGGAACATCAATTTCATCTCACTTTCCTTTGTGGGAATCGGACACAAATAATCACATTTCTTCTCCCAAAAAACATATGTTAAATCTGATTATTGGAGGGACAGTGCCCCCAATTCCAAGATTGGATGGGACATGTCCCGCTCATCCTCCTGGGATTTGCGTCAGTGGTTGTGACGTAGACAAATCATCTCACTCATAGATTCCTCAATCATAATCACTATGCGGTTTGCATATACACATTCGAAGCGACTCAGGGCATGCCGGAAGCCAGCCCAAAAATGTTGGGGGGTGCCTGGTAGAAGTTCGGGGTGGACGATCCAACTATATTATAGTTCATCACCATATTATAGTTCATTTCCAAGCCTTCCGTGAAAATTTTAGTGAGGTGCAGGCCTGCCGTGGATACGGGCCTGAATCAGGGTGAAACGGTATAACTATGATCAGTGTTTCTTCCATACATGGTTTTGCAGGGCACTTCCCCCCCACCCCCCACTGGAGCTTTGAGAGTGACTCTCCGGAGGAGACCAAAATAATACGTCTAAAATATAATAATAAATAGAATAGTAGGTATACCCATGTGAAAATAATATGGGCCCCTCCTAATACTAAGTGCGACTCCCCCGGGAATTTTTTCTGAAAGAAACAGTGACTGTGATACTGATTTGGTGCTGTACAGAAACTTTAAACTGTATCCCAGTCAGGCGTGAACCCTGAACTTTTTGTTGGGAGAACTCCAAGCTTTGGAAAGGGATGGGAGCTCAACACTACAAGCCACTATCTAGTATTGAACGGGTATTAGGGTGACATTCATAAGTCCTAAACTGCATAAGTCCTAAAAATATAGGCACTAGACCTAAATTTTAGGATTTGTGCCATTTAGGACTTCTGCCGCGAAATGATTTCTAGGACTTGTGCCGCAAAATGATTTTTAGGACTTGTGCCGTTTAGGACTTGTGCCATTTAGGACTTCTGCCTTTTAGGACTTGTACCGCGTCCCCGGGTATTATTCTACTCCCGAAAAGACGCAAGTAATTGTAAAATGTTTCCATCTATATTTTCGAAAAAAAAAAAACGAATAGAACTAGATTGCTTTTATAAGAGAAAAAGTACAGATGAAATGTAAGATCAAATTTTTATGCTTACATCTAACATTTCCCTGTTAATAAAGTATAGTTTTATTGAGAAAGTATACAAATGTATGTTGAGTTAGGAAATTTTGAGGACAGGGTCCCAGACCCGGTTGATGCCCAGTGGGTGCGTCCCTGAGCTTAAGGAATCAGACGTCATCTGTATATTCTTGTTACCTCGAACTTTAATCAATCCTGTTTTAATTATAAAGGGGAAAAAAGTATATATCCAATATTTTCAATAATATCAGTAATCAGTCTACTGGCCAATTATCGGATTTTACTTACAGTGGAGTCTCGATTGTCCGAGTTTCGATTAACTGAGGTTCCGTGTTATCCGAGCTTAATTCACACAAGTAAACAAACAAACTAAATCCTTTAAAATCTAGTCTGGTTACAATGATAAGCAGTTTGCAAGCCTTTGTTTCACCAACAAGGCAAAAGTGAAGTTAGCGTACAGATAACAACCATTTTGTTTGTTCCTTGTGACTTTTAAAACACTTATTTGGAAGATCTAGAAAATAACAATACAGTTGTCGAAAGCTTAAGAGGTTAATCTAAATGATGTAATTTACTGGGTGACAGAATGAAAGATGAAAACATATTTCGCCAAATAATGATAGCACAAGAATGGCCTAAACTCAAAAATCTTCAAAGGATGTAGAACTAATAGATCTCTTAAACAGGCTATAGGTTACAGAGGCAGTAACATGAAGATGTGAGTGATCAAATGCGAGATGATGAACAGTTTGAATTATCTGATGAGACCATTGTAAATTTGGCCCCATAAGATAACAGTTTGGGTGACAAAGATGATAATAGAATGGTAAATGTCGATAGAATCAGTCACACGAATGGTTTGATCGCGATCGAGAAGGTATTGCTTTGCGTGTTACAGCAACGCGACACGACACCAGCTGACATTATGGTGTTACGTTGTCTGTGCAATTTAGCGGCCAAAAAATGAAATGAAATCTTTGAGTTTTACGTCCCACGATTATGCCGGTTAGGCTAAAGGAGACGGTAATGATGAGAGATGAGTGAAATGGTGGAATGAAGAAAGTGGGAGGAAACGGGAGAATCCCGAGAAAACCCACGAGCACGGTGTTTGTCCACCACAATTTAGCGGCCAAGAAACGAGACAGCTTAATGAAGCAGAAGACTACAAAAACCTTCTTTAAAATTTAAAAAAAAAAAAGATATGTGTATGCTAAACAGTGCCTTATTTATATTGTGACTGTACTGTACTGTATGACCAATAAAATAATAAATACAGTAATAATAAATAATCTAATAAAGAGAATTAATAAATATACAACAATAATAAATACTGTACAATATTTTCTATGTATCCATTCGTGTTAACCGAGTTTTTGCTTATCCGAGTTAGATCCGATCCACATTCCCTCGATAATCGTGACTCTACTGTATTTCCAAATCGTTAGTATTATTTTGATTTTATTGAACAAAAATGTTTATATAGTAAATATAGTGGTTAGTAGATGGTAGCGTAAAATTCTTAAAACTCTTACAATCACCTACGCTTTACATTATACATAAGTTACTGTCTGTCTTATTACTCATATTAGTAAATAGAAAATTTAACACTCAACAATATCACACATGTTACTTTGCACTCTGGTTGCATAGAACCTTCATGATAATTATAAAATCTCGAGATAAAGGGTAGAAAATAAAGGTGATAAGTTAGAAAGCCTAGGAATTTTAACTAACTACTCATAATTATTTTTTACTTAAAGTTTATTAAGGCAAGTCATGAATGCAGGTCAGTCTAATTTCACTTCTTATGTGTTGGGAATCAAAATGTTGGTAATATGACGGTTTTAGAGAATAGTGATGTCAACCACAGGATGTGATTTTTTGGAGATTAAATTCTCGGAATGGGATAAAGAGAATTTACATCACAATTACCTTACCTGCAAATATGAGATTTCTCATCGACAGAAACAAAATTCTCTATGAGCGGAAAGTAGATCAATGATTACTCAATAATCTTGTAATCACTATTAATTGTCAAATTTGATTACCAGAATATGCATGCCCATGCAGAAGTAATTGGTAATTCTTTTTTAAAAAACTGCTCCAAGTAATGAAAATTGAGTTCTGTTACTTTTTAAATACAAAAAAATATAATTAACGGAAAAGAGTAAAATGCAAAATGAGAAACAACCAACTTCGAATCCGTTTTACACAAAACGACTCTAGAATAAAGTTCTTTCAAAAAGACTCGAGAATAAAGTTCTTCCAAAACAACTCGAGAATAAGGTTCTTCCAAAACGACTCGAGAATAAAGTTCTTCCAAAATGACTCGAGAATAAAGTTCTTCCAAAACGACTCTAGAATAAAGTTCGTCCAAAACAACTCTAGAATAGTTCTTGCAAAACGATTCTAGAATAAAGTTCTTCCAAAACGACTTTAGAATAAAGTTCTTCCAAAACGACTCTAGAATAAAGTTGTCCTAATTTTCTAACGTTCATTACAATAAGAAGACACAGAGAAACGAAATTTTTACGACAAAATGCACTCGTTTTTCCCTCCACTTTTTCAATTGTCTCTTTCAATTAAGGAACGTAGTTACTCACCAACTACATGACCAACGATAGGAGATCGAAATTTAAGTGTAGTTTATTCATATAGTGAAGGAAATGTGTGACACATAATAGTTTCATTTCTCAGATTTTTTTAAATATAATTTTTTATTTAGTATAACGTGGGAAATTCAAGAGGAAAAGGGAATTTCTGCTTCTTGAGATGGGATTTTAAAATGTTTTAGATTGGCATCACTGATAGGAAACCATATTCAATTGGATCAGAAGATGAAATGAAAGAATAAAATACAACAATCTGTCAGCTCGATTTCACCATCATCATCATCATAGGTATTCTGCCATTATTGGCAGGTCACGTGTCGCAGCTAAGGAGCTTCCATGCTCCACGGTCTTCCGCTAACCTCTTAATCTTCACGTATGATTTTTCTGTTTTGTTATCGTCCATCAATTGTAGCCTTCTTCGCCATCTTCCTATTTTTCCTGCCGCCATGCTCTTTAGCAGGTCCCTCATGATACACTATCTTCTTAGGCAATGCCCCAACCCGTTTCCCTTCCTCTTCTCGTTAATATCTAAAAGTGTTCTTTTCTCTTCCACCATTTATAAGACCCTCTCATACGTTTCCCGCTCGACCCAGTTAATTCTTTCCATTCCTCTCCACACCCACATTTCGAAAGCTTTCAGTCGTTTTTCATCACTTTAGCGTAATGTCCATGCTTCTGCCGCATACAGTACAATACTCCCCAAAAAGTGTTTTATGAGTCTTTTTCTCAACTCTTTATTCAAGGTCCCACAAAACAAACTTTTCTTCCTTCAAAAGGCTACTCTTGCCATTCCTATGCTTGGATTTATTTTACATTTGCACTTCATACCATCATTAATAATACTACTTAGCTATCGAAAAATAGTTACCAGTTCTTATCTTCCCCCTTCCATTTCCATGTTTGATATCGATCGCTTTGATCCAATCATCAAGGCTTTTGTCTTTTTAACATTTATTTTCATCCCATATTCTGGACAGGCCTTGCTCAAGTTTTCTAATATTTTATTCATTTTCTTTTCATATCAGCTACAAGTGACCAATACATCACCATTTGCAAACCTTATACATCTAATCGTTCTACCTTCTACCGAAATACTGTCTTGATTATATAGACTCTTTTTTTTTTCTTACCTCTATAATATTAAATGATATTGGCGAGAAGCAGCATCCTTGTGGAACTCCTCTTTCAATTTCCCTCTTCTCTGTCATTTCCTCCCCTATTCTAACACTTAACTTGTTGGTTCATATATGTTTCGTATGAGCCTTCAATATTTCCATTCCAGCCGAACCTTCTTTAGAACTCCCAAAAACAATTTCCAGTTCACGCGGCCAAAAGCCTTTTCTAGATCAACAAATACAACATATTCCTTTTTATCTTTTTCTATAAATCTTTCACCGATCACCCTTAATAATCCAATTGCATTTCCCGTGCCCTTACCTCTCCTGAATCCGAATTGTTTCTCCTTAATTTTTTCATTATGAAGGCTAAGGTGGGAAAAGAAGGAATGTCACAAAACTGCATTTTTGAGAAAACGGCGTTTTAATAATGAAAAACTGTACAAAATGAATAGAATTAGTGTAATCTTTTGCCCCGTTTTACATGGACATTCCTACATCTACGCATGCATGCATATACAGTCAAATAATACCAAGAGTCACCAACAGATAGGAGAAAGCACCCGTGAAAGCACACACATGGACATTCCTTGTTTTTTCCCCCTTACTCTTCATTTGTTCTTGCATATAGCCTTCTATTTAGTACTCGAAGCAAAAGTGTTGCTGTATGTGATATGAGACTAATAGTTCTGTAATCGTCACATCTCTATGGGTTCGATTTCTTAGCCATTAACATCATGAAATTCAGTTCCCTGAAATTTTCTTGTCGACTGGAAAATCATTTGAAATTTATCTTATACGGTAATTAAGTATAGATCAGCCGTAAATGTCTCAAGAGGAATTAGTGTGTCACAATGTAAAATCGATCCAAAAATGGAATTTAATTGTTTTTCTTTTACTCTTCCAATATAACTTCTTCTTCTTCTTCTTCTTCTTCTTCTTCTTCTTATTATTATTATTATTATTATTATTATTATTATTATTATTATTATTATTATTATTATTATTATTATTATTATTATAAGCTGTAACTTGTTATTATTGTTTTTACATTTTCAGCTAAAAAAGTTTAAAAAGTTAAATCTATTAAGGGAATGTACTTGTAAAGCTTAACATTATAGAGTAAACTATTTATTAAAGAATAAACACTTTTTTCAGTATATTGTGCAGATACGCTTTATGATTTATTATATTTATCGTTACATAGTTGGATTACCTTTATGTACGTGTTTCATCGCCCTGAAACAACGCTTAGTTTATTGTTCTAGCTACCTACTGCAGAAAATATTAATAAAAAACAAATCCCTTACATATGTGGGATATGGGCTTAAGATTGGTACCGTTAAAGATGCATTAACTATTGATATATTAACAAATTGATTCCATTAATGAACTTGGGCGAGATGGTTGCTTTAGACATCTATTACAACAACAATAATAATAATAATAATAATAATAAAATAAAACATCCGCTCAAAAGTTATCGTGCGGAGTAACGGCTGGACAGATATACTAGCAACACAATCTCAGAAGTCTCATTGTGTAATTCTAATACCGCAGTGGGAGGAAACTGAAGAAAACATGAGGAAACTCACGCACATGACGTTTAACCAGCACAAAGTTCATTTGGAGCTAGCTGCATTTGAACCACGGATGAACGCTCTACCACTGAGCCACCACGGCCGTGCAAAATAACATAAATTGTAGTACGAACTGATATATATAATATTAAAATATGCTTTTTTTTTATAAAAAATAAAATACGCTTTTTCTGAAAGAAATTTAAGAAATAAGCTAAAATATATCTTCTAAAACTTTTAAAAAGTTTTCAATAAAATTACCTTTAGAAATATTTATGCATGGCTAGAAACAAAAACGTGTGAAATGTTATAATTTACAATCGATTTACCTGAGAATTGAAGAATTTATAAATTGATTTTATATGACTGCTTGCTATGATTGTCTTTCTAATCATGCATAAATACTTACAATGATTTTAAAATGTAAATTTCTTTATTTTACATATTTATTACGATTTATTTTATTTTGTTTGTTATTTTTCTGAAAAATAATTTGTTTTTCTTAAATATTTTATTTTATTTTATTTTATGTAGAACATATCACAACGGTATAAGTGTATGCATTTCGAACATGGCGTCTTTGTTAGCTTTATATATAAACGCGAAATATCCCATATTGTTCTCGAATTAAACTTACTACAGATATGGAATTTTAAAATCGGACATGTTGAAGCGCTGATAGGAGGACATCTAACGAGCGCTGTACAAACTATTGAATGTTTCGGTTGGTTCCGCACAGTGATACTAGATGGCATACAATGTCAGTTTTAATACAAGGAGTTTATAAATCGGTATGCTGAATCGTACAGTGGCTGAGTGTGGACACAAAAGATTCTGTAAACAAGACAAAATCAGCGAAATAGACAATTCTCTTTTATTATACTTTGTCCGACGGCCCCCGTAGGGTGGGGCAAAGGGAAGAGTGCCAACAAATGGATTTTTGACAGTTCTTCTAAATACATCTCAAAACATAGTAGTTTTGCTCATTCACACACTATAATATACATAAAATTGCGACAATAGTATATTTACTGTTGTTAATAAAGTTACGCAATATGCATAAATAATTATTTTCAGTGATGTACTTACGGGAGCTATCAGGTTCAAGCCCCACTCCCGAAATACATTTGTTAGCTTTTCGCATTGCACGTAGGACAATAATCCTTCTTACCATTTCAAAGAACTTCCTTGACTTTCCATTTTCTTATGCTCTTTGTTCAGAAATAATGCTGTATTTATCAAATTTCATTGACTTTCCATTTTCTTATGCTCTTTGTTCAGAAATAATGCTGTATTTATCAAATTTCATTGACTTTCCATTTTCTTATGCTCTTTGTTCAGAAATAATGCTGTATTTATCAAATTTAATTGATTTTCCATTTTCTTATGCTCTTTGTTCAGAAATAATGCTGTATTTATCAAATTTCATTGACTTTCCATTTTCTTATGCTCTTTGTTCAGAAACAATGCTGTATTTATGAAATTTCATTGACTTTCCATTTTCTTATGCTCTTTGTTCAGAAATAATGCTGTATTTATCAAATTTCATTGACTTTCCATTTTCTTATGCTCTTTGTTCAGAAATAATGCTGTATTTATCAAATTGCATTGACTTTCCATTTTCTTATGCTCTTTGTTCAGAAATAATGCTGTATTTATCAAATTTCATTGACTTTCCATTTTCTTATGCTCTTTGTTCAGAAATAATGCTGTATTTATCAAATTTCATTGACTTTCCATTTCCTTATGCTCTTTGTTCAGAAATAATGCTGTATTTATCAAATTTCATTGACTTTCCATTTTCTTATGCTCTTTGTTCAGAAATAATGCTGTATTTATCAAATTTCATTGACTTTCCATTTTCTTATGCTCTTTGTTCAGAAATAATGCTGTATTTATCAAATTGCATTGACTTTCCATTTTCTTATGCTCTTTGTTCAGAAATAATGCTGTATTTATCAAATTTCATTGACTTTCCATTTTCTTATGCTCTTTGTTCAGAAATAATGCTGTATTTATCAAATTGAATTGACTTTCCATTTTCTTATGCTCTTTGTTCAGAAATAATGCAGTATTTATCAAATTGCATTGACTTTCCATTTTCTTATGCTCTTTGTTCAGAAATAATGCTGTATTTATCAAATTTCATTGACTTTCCATTTTCTTATGCTCTTTGTTCAGAAATAATGCTGTATTTATCAAATTTCATTGACTTTCCATTTTCTTATGCTCTTTGTTCAGAAATAATGCTGTATTTATCAAATTTCATTGACTTTCCATTTTCTTATGCTCTTTGTTCAGAAATAATGCTGTATTTATCAAATTGCATTGACTTTCCATTTTCTTATGCTCTTTGTTCAGAAATAATGCTGTATTTATCAAATTTCATTGACTTTCCATTTTCTTATGCTCTTTGTTCAGAAATAATGCTGTATTTATGAAATTTCATTGACTTTCCATTTTCTTATGCTCTTTGTTCAGAAATAATGCTGTATTTATCAAATTGCATTGACTTTCCATTTTCTTATGCTCTTTGTTCAGAAATAATGCTGTATTTATCAAATTGCATTGACTTTCCATTTTCTTATGCTCTTTGTTCAGAAATAATGCTGTATTTATCAAATTGCATTGACTTTCCATTTTCTTATGCTCTTTGTTCAGAAATAATGCTGTATTTATCAAATTGCATTCCATGTAAGGATTGCGTTCTTTTTTCTTTCTTTCGTCCATTCTACTCTTCTGTTTGTTTTTCTTACATTAGTTGTTACTCTCTTTCATTTCTCCTATCATACTTTCGACAGTTGTTAGTTGTGATTCAAGTCGGCAGTCGTCGGTAACACCAAAACTAACAGGAGCTGTTAAACGAAACTGGTGCTCCACACCAACTTGCATGGATATCAACATAACGGGACTTTGCTTACCATAGCAAAGGAATATTTGTATCGTTTATTTATAAAGAAATTTAAATATTTGAATTAAAGAAATACAAGAGGGGGAATAAGTAGGCCGGGAACTTAGGTAGGCCAAGAAAATGTTTTCTTTTCCTTCTATGAATAAAATAAAATGTTAGATTCAGTACTAAACTTTCGTGTGTATCATTTCACATAAGATTCACCAGTCTGCAATTCTTACCATTAAAACTGCATTTAGTATATTTCAGCTTCAACTTATCTCAACATTTTCTTTCAGGTAAAAACATTCACAGATAAAGCTCAATATTTCCATTTTTTTCTAAAATGAAATCTGTAAAGTTAAATTGAGATTAGAAATATTCAACATGTGTTGCAGGAGGGTCATTTCAGATTTGCCTGGGGGGGGGGGCAAGATCCTCCACCGACATAAAAGTTTCACGTTTTTTCCTAGTATATCAGTAGACAATCTATTAAAATATATTTAATTATCAAACTCAGATGGACAAATGTCCCCTGCTTCCCCTGAACAAAACCCTAAATACGCCACTGTCTCAATCTTATCTATTTTTTTTTTAGTTCAATGCGATCTATCCGTTTAATCTTGGATAATATTACAATTACAGTAGAAAGTCGATAATCCGAACTAATTGGGACAAGAGGTAGTTCGGATTTTTTTAAATGACTAAGAAAATGCCATTTAGGTTTAAATATACTGTACGGTATGCTCTTTTATCGATACAGTGGTTATACAGTACATACAGCAATTACAATACTGTACGTAAGGCTACTTACATTTAATGTTTCTGAAGAATTTGATCGTACACTAAATTACACTGTTCTTGTAACTCACACTTAAAACTTCACTTGTCTAACCCTAAGGGAAAATAAAAATAAAAAGATGTATGACAAACTATGACATACTAATGAGCTTTTGTAAAAACACTGACTTCATACAACGCCGACGGACAACCCTATTGTTTGTTTATCGTTAGCGCTAAGACAAAATGTGAAAAGCTTCTAGGGACCCGCTTCGGATTTTTGACGTTTCGGATTTATCAAGTTCGTATTATCGACGTCCTACTGTACATAAAAATTAACGTTTAAGGATTTAACGAGAATTGTCGTATATTTGATTAACCGTCCCGTGTACTGTTGTCCTACAACTATCATAATTTTAAAAAAACGTAATTAGTATGTATTTATAATGAAAAAGCGTAATTAGTGTATATTTATCAAGAAAAGCGTAACTAGTATATATTTATAACGAAAGAGCGTGACTAGTGTATATTAATAATAAGAAGCATAACTAGTATATTTCTAATAAAAAGAGTAACTAGTATATATTTATAATGAAAGCGCGTAACTAGTGCGTGTTCACAATGTAAAAGCGTAACTAGTGTATATTTATAATGAAAAATCGTAACTACTGTATATTTATAATAAGAAAAGCGTAACTCGTGTATATTTATAACGGAAAAGCGTAACTAGTGTATATTTATAATAAAAAGCGTAACTAGTATATTTATAATAAAAAGCGTAACTAGTGTATATTTATAATGAAAAGGCGTAACTAGTGTACACTTATAATCAAAAAGCGTAACTAGTGTATATTTATAATTACAACGCGTAACTGCTGTGTATTTATAATGTAAAATCGTAACTAGTGTATATTTATAATGAAAAAGCGTAATCAGTGTATATTTATAAAGAAAAGGCGTTACTAGAGTAATGTTATAATGGAAAAGCGTTACTAGTGTAAATTTATAATCAAAAAGCTTAATTAATGTATATTTATAATAAAAAGAGTAACTAGTGTATATTTATAATAAAAAATCGTAACTAATATATATTTATAAAAAAAATGTGTAACTAGTGTATATTTATAACGTATAAGTGTAACTAATGTGTATTTATAATGAAAAACGTACTAGTGTACATTTGTAATGAAAATGCGCAATTAGGGTGTATTTCCGCATCGGTTTTCCCTTAATTGCTGGCGTTATTATTCAACACGATTAATTTTTTCGTTTACGGAAAAACAGGTTTCCTCAATTTTCTAGAAAACTACACATGAGGATTTTGATTCCTCCATATTATTTTTTTTTATCTTAATGAGTTCTATACGTTATATCTCTCATCTATGAGCAAGTGTTTTCTATTAAACGGTAAAAATGTTATAGAATTAGAATATTTTATATTAGATAGTGTAATCGCTAATTTCTACCGTCAGAAAATATAGAATATACTAATAGAATACCCGCTCTTCGCACGGGGAGAATGCGTTTCATTTTGGACATAAAGCGCAACAAAACTGTCACCAATCAACTAAGGGACCACAAGAGCCATGAATACCACATTAATATAAGTCATTTTCAATTATTTTTACATGTCACTACCCCCCCCTCCCCATTAGGAGTACAAATGGGGTTGAATTTGGATTAAACGGCATCGAAAGTGTCAAGTGTCGATCTCAGCGACCACGAAAGCTATGGATTCGACACTAATATCGGTCATTTTCGATTTTTTTTTTTTTTTTTTTTGTATATTTTCCCCTCACTCAAGTTCTGCCTTCAAAGTGAAATGATAAAAAATCATCCTAGACCCGAAGCTTCTCTATGTTGAAAATTTGGTCGAGATCGGTCGGGTGGTTCAAGAGTTCTTAAGTCACAAACATAATCACTTTCAAATTTATATTAGACTCTGGAAAATTGCGACTTCACAGTAACAGCTAAAAGACATATTAGAACATCAGGAATGCCACTTCTAAATTTCTTTGCAAAGTGATATAGGAAAAGATATTCAATCTAAAATGAAATGAAATCTTTAAGTTTTACGTCCCACGGTTATGCCGGTTAGGCTAAAGGAGACGGTGATGGTGAGTGATGAATGGAATGGTGGAATGAAGAAAGTGGGAGGAAACGGGAGAACCCCGAGAAAACCCACGCACACGGTGTTTGTCCACCACAAAGTTCACTTGGCGGGGGATATTCAATCTAGTTAAGAGCTGAAGAGTTATAAACTAAGAATGTAATCTATACACGAATAGCACTTTTTAAATCAAGGATGAAACTCATAATAAAGATAGCCTATAGACCCGGATTTTTGTTATGCTTGATATATTTTTAAATTTTGAAACATTTATATGAGCCTTTTTGTATGCAAAGAGTTTTACTCTTGAGTAAATTGGGATTATCTACTACGTAGGGGTAAATAGCCACAAGTTCGAATAAATTTCAAACTGTCACCATTTTTCATGATACATTTTGAAAAATGAAGTGAAATAAAATTACAAAATATTTTTTAAAAATGTGTTTCTTGAAAATAAACAAAGTAAAACAAAAAGTACATGAAATATTTTTAGTTTTACGTCCCACGATTATAACGTGTAGACTAAAGGTGACAGTAATTATGAGAATGACTAATGTTGGGGAACGAAGAAAGTGGAAGAAAACTGAAAAAAAAAATTGAATAAACTCACGTACACGACGTTTGACCACCAGAGAGCTCACTTGGTGATAGCTGGATTTGAACCAGAAAGTGAACGTTCTAGCACTCAGCCACCACGGCCATTGAAAATAAAACAAACTGTAATACGAACTGAAATATAACGTTAAAATATTTTAAAAAAATACATTTTCTCTAAATTAAATTTACAAAGAAGCTAAAAGAAATTGTACTGTATAGTTTACAAAAAATGTTTTCAATAAAATTACTTTTAAAAATACCTATTTATGGATGGCTATAAAGTAAAACGCGGAAATTGCTATAATTTACAACCAATTTACTTGAGAATTGAAGAATATATAAACTGATTTGATATGAGAATGCTCTGGAAACGTGGGAAATGCTATAATTTACAATCAATTTACTTGAGAATTGACGAATTTCTAAATTGATTTGATATGAGAATGCTCTGAAAACGTGGGACATGTTATAATTTACGATCAATTTACTTGAGAATTGAAGAATTTCTAAATTGATTTGATATGAGAATGCTCTGAAAACGTGGGACATGTTATAATTTACGATCAATTTACTTGAGAATTGAAGAATTTCTAAATTGATTTGATATGAGAATGCTCTGAAAACGTGGGATATATTATAATTTACGATCAATTTACTTGAGAATTGAAGAATTTCTAAATTGATTTGATATGAGAATGCTCTGAAAACGTGGGACATGTTATAATTTACGATCAATTTACTTGAGAATTGAAGAATTTCTAAATTGATTTGATATGAGAATGCTCTGAAAACGTGGGACATGTTATAATTTACGATCAATTTACTTGAGAATTGAAGAATTTCTAAATTGATTTGATATGTGAATGCTCTGAAAACGTGGGATATATTATAATTTACGATCAATTTACTTCAGAATTGAATTTCTAAATTGATTTGATATGAGAATGCTCTGAAAACGTGGGACATGTTATAATTTACGATCAATTCACTTGAGAATTGAAGAATTTCTAAATTGATATGATATGAGAATGCTCTGAAAACGTGGGACATGTTATAATTTACGATCAATTTACTTGAGAATTGAAGAATTTCTAAATTGATTTGATATGAGAATGCTCTGAAAACGTGGGACATGTTATAATTTACGATCAATTTACTTGAGAATTGAAGAATTTCTAAATTGATTTGATATGAGAATGCTCTGAAAACGTGATATATTATAATTTACGATCAATTTACTTCAGAATTGAATTTATAAATTGATTTGATATGAGAATGCTCTGAAAACGTGGGACATGTTATAATTTACGATCAGTTTACTTGAGAATTGAAGAATTTCTAAATTGATTTGATATGAGAATGCTCTGAAAACGTGGGACATGTTATAATTTACGATCAATTTACTTGAGAATTGAAGAATTTCTAAATTGATTTGATATGAGAATGCTCTGAAAACGTGGGACATGTTATAATTTACGATCAATTTACTTGAGAATTGAAGAATTTCTAAATTGATTTGATATGAGAATGCTCTGAAAACGTGGGACATGTTATAATTTACGATCAATTTACTTGAGAATTGAAGAATTTCTAAATTGATTTGATATGAGAATGCTCTGAAAACGTGGGACATGTTATAATTTACGATCAATTTACTTGAGAATTGAAGAATTTCTAAATTGATTTGATATGAGAATGCTCTGAAAACGTGGGACATGTTATAATTTACGATCAATTTACTTGAGAATTGAAGAATTTCTAAATTGATTTGATATGAGAATGCTCTGAAAACGTGGGACATGTTATAATTTACGATCAATTTACTTGAGAATTGAAGAATTTCTAAATTGATTTGATATGAGAATGCTCTGAAAACGTGGGATATATTATAATTTACGATCAATTTACTTGAGAATTGAAGAATTTCTAAATTGATTTGATATGAGAATGCTCTGAAAACGTGGGACATGTTATAATTTACGATCAATTTACTTGAGAATTGAAGAATTTCTAAATTGATTTGATATGAGAATGCTCTGAAAACGTGGGATATATTATAATTTACGATCAATTTACTTCAGAATTGAATTTCTAAATTGATTTGATATGAGAATGCTCTGAAAACGTGGGACATGTTATAATTTACGATCAATTTACTTGAGAATTGAAGAATTTCTAAATTGATTTGATATGAGAATGCTCTGAAAACGTGGGACATGTTATAATTTACGATCAATTTACTTGAGAATTGAAGAATTTCTAAATTGATTTGATATGAGAATGCTCTGAAAACGTGGGACATGTTATAATTTACGATCAATTTACTTGAGAATTGAAGAATTTCTAAATTGATTTGATATGAGAATGCTCTGAAAACGTGGGATATATTATAATTTACGATCAATTTACTTCAGAATTGAATTTCTAAATTGATTTGATATGAGAATGCTCTGAAAACGTGGGACATGTTATAATTTACGATCAATTTACTTGAGAATTGAAGAATTTCTAAATTGATTTGATATGAGAATGCTCTGAAAACGTGGGATATATTATAATTTACGATCAATTTACTTCAGAATTGAATTTCTAAATTGATTTAATATGAGGCTGCTTTCCATGGATTTCTTTTTAGTTATTCGTAAATGGAATATTTTTGAAAGGTAATTTTCTTTATCTTTTTCACGTTTTAATTCAATTTATTTTATTTTGTTAGTTATTATTTTCAAAGATAATTTGCTTTTCTTAAATATTTTATTTTATTTTATATTGAACATAACACAATGTAATAAATGTATGCATTTAGAACTTGGTGTCATTGATAGCTTTGAATATGAAACCGAAATATTCCAATTGTTTTCGAATTAAACTTACAACATATGTAATTTTAGAATCGGATATGTGGACGCGCTGGTAGAGCATCTAACGAGCGCAGTACAAACTACTGATTGTTTCTGTTGCTTCCACACGGTGATACTAAACGGCGTGACATCTTGGCATTTGAAGGCGGCGCTCAAAGTTCCCTTTAAATGCTGCTAGCAAATGGGAGGCCAACGGTATTGCCATGTTTATTTTGTACACATCCATGTCTATCCCCTGTCACCTGATTGCGCTGTAGTTTGTCTGCTTAGCCATAGCCACACCCCTTTATCACTTGGCAAAATCACGCCAGAGCTTGCGTTTTATTCGTTTAGTTGAAATGCCAAGATTTTTGTCACAGGCCTTAGATGGTATACAATGCCAGTTCTTATATAGCAAGTTTATAAGTCGGTTTGCTGAATCGTAGAGGGTCTGAATGTGAGCACATAGAGCATTTTATAAACAAGACTTTGAAAACCAGCAAAATAGGCAATTCTTTTTTATTTATATTTTGTCCCACCCGTGAGCAGTGGCGAAGCGTAATCCCACAAGTAGGGTAGGCCCGATTAACTAATAACACAAATAACATTTAGTGTATCATAAAATGTTTAAAATTAGTCAGAATTCTATTTTACTTATTGAGTTAAACAAAAAAACTACCAAATCTATTTGTTTTAAAGAACTTTCTTAGCTATATACAGTAGTTTTATTTGTTGTTTAACAAGAAAGACTGAATTAGATGGAAAGCAGTCTATTATATTATTATTATTATTATTATTATTATTATTATTATTATTATTATTATTATTATTATTATTATTATTATTATTATTATTATTATTATTATTATTCAACAAATATTTACGTGACGAAAACACGCAATATGTATTAATGGAATTTCCATTTAGCTCCATTACAAATATTTTGAGGCGCAGTTCATATTTTCTTCTGTCTGGGATTTGCAGGGGGTATGAGAGGAATTTCCTCCTCACTTAATATTTTCTTTCCTGCGTATTTGAAAATTGAGGGAGAAATGACAAAGTACATTCTTATAGTTAGCTGTCAAATTTCTTGAATAAGCGTTTGTTACTTCCATCTCACACTTGAAAGTACAGTACTGCATTTAATTAATGCATCACGTTATAATGACTTCGCTAGAAATGTTAATGCTCATGTCAGAAGGAACCTCATTTAAATGAACGCATTTAATATTGTATTCTATGCAATTCCACATTTAAGGGAGTGGCTCCGGGCTAAAGAAACTCACCGAAATTTTATCGCACATTTTTATTGTTATATATATTGCAGAATTTTAACATTTCCAGGACTAAAGTTTGCAAAGCCCCTACCGAAACAAGCAAAGTTCCCCGAAACAAAATCGTAAATACCACACTGATTCTATGAAATGGAAAACCCAACCAAAATTACACACTACTATTATTATTTTATCCTATACGGCAGCGTTTGGTAAATTTATACATATGTTTAATGCATCAAACTTATATTCAAGGGGGCTATTATGGACCAGGCCACATGTAGGAAGGAAAAGAAACAGCTACTCTATATAACTCCTGAGAGTATATACCTATATTAACCCTTTTAAATTATGCCTTTTTTGAGATATTTTGTAGACTTTCACTCAATCATCTATTGCGTCAAGACTATTTATCGTAGGATCATGGTTCATACCCTGTTTTGTTTCTAGTAAAGCAGTGTTTCCAACTGCGTCCGTAAAATTTCCCTAAAGTGTACCAAATGCGGGAAATTTCCGCTCAAAGTGGGAAAAAGGGATTTTCTTTTTTAAAAATCCCTTTTTTATCGCAAATATCTCCCCTTTGGAATAGGATACAATCATACGAATGCTACTAAAACAAACTTTGCTTTATGGTGAAGAGAATGAGATACAAAGAGTGGCCCTAGGATGAATAGTTTTGATGCTACAGCCGATTTACTAATTTTCCCTTGACAATACCTTTTTAGTGAATTTCTATACTATCATCATCATCAAAACTGTTCATTGTGTGAATATGAATTGTACCTCATTTTCTTTATCAAGAACTAGTCTTTCAAACGGTACCACTAGCATGTCTCTAGCATATACCATAGTGGAGAAAATTCGCGAAAAATGGAAATATTTCTCATGGTAATATTCCTTTCTCATATTTCTGTTTAAGAGTCGTAAGTTTATTTTATGCTAATATATTTCTATTCAAGAATCTTATGTAGTTTGTTTGTGATATTTATATAAAATTCATAGTCGTTCCATAATTTAAAAAAAAAGTATTATTTTTTATGTGTTTGCTGTTTTGCATCTAGGAAATACATCAGATGCAGGGGTGTCACAAAACTTTGAAACGTGCTTTGGTGTGCCCCAAATAAAAAAAAAAAAGTTTGAGAAACGCTGGTTTAGAGTACCGTTAAAAGATTAATCGCAGTGTAAGTATAGATTACCTTTCTTCGATGTAGATCATTACTAAAGAATTATGATATTCTACTCGTATTGGTGGCCAGCACTACTAAAACGACCAAATTGTTGTTGTTCTTTAGTTTGTATGTACGTTATGTGTAAAAGAAAACGCTCATGAGCGCTTGAACACATATTCAATAATGAAAATGCATTTTAAAGGTGTCTCGAACGTGTCGCCTCTACTAATAGATAATTACAGAATCTCCGTCTTTTTCCATGTACAGTAGAGCGTCGATTATGCGAAGTAATCGGGGGACACGGGTTTTCGGAAAACTGGTTTGTTCGGATAATCGAACTGTACTGTACTGTACTTCTACAGCCAGTGCCAAACCGACAGAAGTGTGCTGATTGTTGAAACACAGCGACTGGCGGCTTGGCCGGTCAGCAGCGCCTTATGAAGGCCCCATTAGAAGCAATGTTCCGCCAGCGGTGGCTCAGTGCGGCGACTACTGTGGGAAACTTGGTTTGGGAGTGAGGGGGATGATGGACGGTAGGGTGGGAGAGTAACAGGTGCGAGCGAGTACACAGTTCGGTTAAGCGGTCGTTCGGTTGATCGACGTTCGGATAATCGACGCTCTACTGTACTTTATTTATTGTACGGATTGTAACTATACCCGACTCTTACTAATTGTAACCAAGATAGTTCAACATTTCAGAGAACCATAGAAATAATTTGATCCGTACTGATTTGTAACTCTTTGTGTTAATAATTTTATTAAAAGCCCAATCTCAACTACTAAGGGAAAACAATGAAAAAAGATAAGAGAAATAACTAATGGGAAAGATCGAAAACGATTTATGGGCGGCAGCGACTGCCAGTAAGACGCTAGAAAACCCAAAGGCAGGGGACAGAGGAGGATATTTAAATTTTAAAAAATCTTTGCGTTGTTGCTTGTTGAAACAAGTTCATTATTGGAGGCTTTCATCAGCATTGAAGTATTTAAAAGCTTTCAGTAATAAAGAAATATAAAATAAATCTAAATGAGTCAGATTCTTTGTATTATTGTGAACTGTCTGCTCTGAAAGTTTGTACTCGATATTTCGAAAGTTTTGACAGTACGTTTGTCTAAAATTGTAGGGAAAATGCATGACAGAGCTTGTGAGATTCTGATGCCACTTAATAGTACAGATAGCAGTTTCAGGGAAATGTGATTTGATGTGTCAAGGTACATTAAAAGCTCCATAATACATAATGAATATGGCGAAGATTATGTTATTTCTGGGTCTAGCTTAATGTATAGGCCAGCTCGTATCTTCCTAATACGTTAGGTAGTAGTAAATAAAGAAAATCTAGGTCATCAATGTGCATTACTATGTTAAAAAAAAGATTAGGGGGGTAATAAATGCAGCAATATAAAGGGGGAACCTGAAAGATGTGCACAAACTCCGGGAGCTGATTTGTGACATCAAAACAAGACAGAAAGTCCTCTTGCTACGCGCATGTCTCCGCATAAGAGGGACAGAGTTGTCAACTTGGAATTGAAAATCGAATTGTGACAATCGGAACGAAACAGAAAGATGTACTTCGGGAGGTGATTTGTCATATCAAAAGAAGACAGAAAGTCCTCTTGTATGTTGTCGAATTCCGGTCGTGTACGAGTGCAAACTGTACCAATTCGGAACAGAAACTCGAATCCTGACAATTGGAACGGAATAGAAAGATGTGCACATCAATGCACCATGCAAGAGGACTTTTTTGTCTTCTTTGATGTGACGAATCTCCTCCCGAAGTATGTGGACATCTTTCTGTTCCGTTCCAATTATCACGAGTCGATTTTCGATTCCAAATTGGCATCCCTGTCACTCTTACACGACACGGAATTTAAAGTGTCTCTCTGGGCGCTCCCTGTGTGAACACTCGTATGTAAAATCACCTTTAAAAAATACTACTTAGTGTATTAATACCTGTTCAAAATTTTAATCTCATTTCTTGAAAATTAAGGTCGGGAAAATTATTTATCCGTGTGTAAAGAATACCTAACGTTACCCTTACATAAATAAAACGCAAAAGACTTCTCAATTTTCTCTCCTCAGTTTCATGGTACCATTAAAGCGGCACCGTTCAAAAGGCTGATTCATTCCGAAGAAAACGAGGTACAATCCATGTTCCTACGATAATTTGGGATGTCTCAGGAAATTTTTGTGTTTCTGCCGTGATATAGGGAAACTTGGGATGTTCTTTATACGTAGGGAAATATTTTATCCGAAATTAGTTTTAAAGATATGATATTGATATTTTACATTACGTAATATGTTTCAGGTAAATTTGAGGTATGATCATTAACACAGGAGACTCCCAAAGGGACCCAAACTTTCCCCCCCAAAAAAAATTCCACAAAATTTTCCCTTTTTAGGAAATTTCTCTCCTCGAGTACGTGGCATCGACATGCAAGTGGCACCGTTCATTCCGAACAGAACGCGGTACAATTCATGGTCCTATGATAGGGATGTCTCAGGAAATTCTTATATAATATCTTGTTCTCTGTCATGATAAAAAGGACGAGGGATATTTCTTACAAATAGGGAAATATTTTTTTCCGCTCTCAGTTTTCAATTTTGCACAGGTATTACATACAGTACGTAGTATATTTCAGGTGATTTTAGGATCTAAACGTTAACACAGGGGACGCCCAGAGGGGCCCAAAATTTGAAAAAAGGGATTTTTCTATATAAAAAATCTATTTTTAAGGAAATTTTCTCTCCTCGGGTAAATGGTACCGACATACGAGTGGTACCGTTCGAAAGGCTGATTCATTCCAAAAGAAACGAGGTACAATTCTTGTGAATAGTGAATAGTTTTTACGCTGAAGCTGATTGGATAAACATTGACTGAAAATGTATTATTCAGGCAAAATTGGTAAATCGGTTAGATTATCAAGACTATTTTTCCTTGGACCAATCTTTATACCTCATTCTTTTCACAATGAAGCAGCTTTTTTTTGTGTATCATTTCCATGTTCGTGTCCTGTACCTGAGGGGAGAAATTCACGATAAACTGATATTTTTCTAAAAATCCCTTTTTCCCATTTTGGGTGGGAATTTCCAGCCTTAGATACATAAGAAGGAAATTTTACTGATACAGTTGGAAACGTTTCTTCATTCCGAACAAAACGAGGTATGAACCATGATCCTATGATAAATAGCATTGACGCATTGGTTGATTGCATTAAAGTTTACAAAAAGCCTAAAAAAAAAAAGAAAAAAGAAAAAAAGAAAAAAATTAAAAGGTTAAAACCCGCATGGCATACGTGGAACGTTAAGCTAAAGATTTGTTTTCGTTTTACAGGAAATTCTACTTCTTCTTTCAGTCGAGTTTGTTAACTCAAGCGTGTTTTAGTATATGAGAAACAAATTTCTTCTCATTGTTAACATCATTTTATGTAAAGCAAAAACGATTGAAAAAAAGGTAGATCTACTACTCTTTCGAGAGAAAAGATAAATAGGTAAGTTTCATAAGTTTATGTAAATTATTAAGGGCATAGATTACAGAAACTCCTTTATTTACAGTATTTACCATTTTCGTCCAGCAGACAAAAATCTGAAGAAAAAATTGATAGATCATCAACAAAAATTTGACAAAATATAGAGGGACAAGAGTTACAAGTTTGTTTTGTTAGAATCGTCTACTCAAAAATCGGAAGTGATTCAAATTAGCCATTTCCGGTTTTAACATTGGATCACCATAGAGCTAAAACGGCAATAGATAGCGAGAAGCAGATTCCTGCAATCGATTAAGGTTCCCAAAAACATGTTTTCTGTTCAGTCTCAACTTTCTACTGAAAGCAAAGGTGGTTCAAATTCACTAAAACTTCCTGTTTCAATAGTACGCTATATAAACCACAAACGGTAAGAGATAGAAAAAATGGTTTTCTGTAATCGATTAAGTGTCTTAGAAATAACTTCCATCTCCATCAAAAATTACCTATTGAAACCGGAAGTTAAAAAATAACAACTTCCGGTTTCAATATTGATATTTATAGATCAAAAACAGTAACAAATAACGAAAATATGATTTCTGAAATCGATTCAGCTTCTTAAGGAAATATAACAGCTTACTCGTATCTCTTTGTACTATAGCCGGAAGTTCTAGAAATTTAATGCGTACGTTTTCAATCTTTTATCTTCATAGGAAACAAACGGTAACACATAGTGAAAAGCAAGTTTTTAACTGATTCAGCGTCTTCAGAAAATATGTGTCTTTCTACTACAACCGAAAGTGGTAGAACATTTCTACTTTCGGTTGCAATATACCTCTACATATTGCAAAAACAATTAAATATGTCGAAAAGCTGTTTCTTACAATTGATTTAGCATTGTAATAACAGGAAAAATTTTGTCTCTTGAACCTCTATTCAAACTGAAAACTGCAGAAATTAACTACTTCCGGTTTAACGTTGATCACTATAGAAGTAAAACGGTAATAGATCCAGGAATCTGTTTTCTTTGATTATTTCAGGGTCCCAATAAAATATTCTATCTGTACTAAAACCTGAATAGGTAGAAATCTTCTACCGTTTCCGGTTTCAACATTAATTAGGAAAGTATTATCACACAATACAGACCCATCTCCTTAACGTGGCACTACTACTTGGTTTATTTATAGCTATATTTGCTGTAGGAAACAGTTATCTCGTTATGGAAATTACATCATTGACTGCCAACGCTATTCTGTTTTTCACCTTACATTTAAATAGCATACTTATAATATCTTCGATTGCATATGCTCGGAATTACTCTAGTAGAAGAATTACGAAGTGTATTAGTATCTGAATAGAAGAAAAAGTCCGATTTTTCAAACACCAATTCTCTTGAGGTACTGATACGATGAAGTTTGTAAGGAGTGAAAAAATGTGTAACTGGACCGGATATTGAATCAGGGAAAGAGCGCAGCGACACGATATGTCGAAGGCCCTGGGTTAGATACCTTCTCCAATCACCATTTTTCACTCTTTACAAACTTATCAGGATTTCGTTTTTTTTTCTCAGTTATTAGACTATCCTGTGTATAGCTACTCTTTATTTGTTTGCTCATTATTACTATTCGATTTTTAGGTAAGTACTTCGAGAACTTCACCAGAGTTCTATTACCTCGATATTTTCAGCAGTATTTTGACAGCCACAGGATCAGAGAAGAATCTAACAAAATCTGCACCAGATACAGTGACAGTTGGAGTGGATTTTAATTCTTTTCGATAAGGAGCACAAGGATCAATCAGTCAATATAGACTTGTTAAAATCAACAGGCTTAAATAACAGTGTGTAGTTACTATGTAAAAGTTTATTTGGAATTACATTATTACGTATTATCTTTCTCCCATCCACGAAAGACAAAATCATTCTGTAATTATGAATAAATTGTATATATATGCAGATCATTATTCTTCAATTAAATGTAGACAGTATGTATTTTACCACTTCCATTTCTACATCAAATATCGCGTAAAAATATGTGTTCATAAAATGTTGTACAAGTGCACAGGTTACCCACAAGTATAGACCTTTTATTTATTTAACATTGTAAGCATTATAGATAAATACAGGAAGTTTAGGTTACTTTGTATTGTTTTTCATGTTTGAGAATTCCTTTACAATTATTATGCAATTCATTAGGGTGGCATCTATAAACTGAAAACTTTGCTAAATGAAGGTATTAGATCACAATGCTTTTCGACATTTGTTCTCCTTTCAGGACAGTTGTTCTACGCATCATTCGAGGTGGTATATTGCTGAATTTCCAATTTACACACATGGAAATGCATTGAAGAACACCCTGTATACTTAGTTCATATGAACCACTGTCCTCAAAGCAGAAACTACCTACAGAAGTCGTAGTGATTGCAGTTGAAACGTTTCTGCACAAAATGTACCTATAAAGGACAGGTTGTTCGTAGAGATCAAGAACAGAAGAATCTGCAGTGAACTTGGGATACCACCCTTCAGATAGATATCCAACATCTTTACAGTCAACTGGTTACATAGCTGCTTGTGTGACTAACAAGGTCACGGACCTGTGTATGTTGTGGAAAACACTTTATGAACTGCTCCGCATTATCTTCGGGCACCGGGATAACTTCCTGTCTCCGTCACCTTGTCTTTGCGTTCCAACTTCAGATCCGTGTATATTCATATGGAGTGTCCTTCAATACATTCCTTGCAGTGTTTTAAGGAAAGTACTGAAGAGCAAACTTCCGACTTTAATTTATTTTCTTGAAGAATTATGTTGTCTTCGACCCATCAGCATTTTTCCTCAATTCCATCAGTTGAATACCTGGAAGTATCTCTGATGAAAGCTTGACCTACCTTTAGATTTTCGTTTCTCGACTTTAGCCACATACACAAAAAAGCATAAAATAAAAATATAATACCCTCATTTACAACATTAGGTGTATCTCAGGAACCGTTGTGTTTTCTTTCGTTTTCCAATGCGCTCAGCCTGCAGATCATAAGTCTTTTATAGCCTAGTTCTGTTAGAGCTATGAGAAACAAACTATCGTTAAGATGCAGTAACCTCTTAAACTTGAAATAAAATCAGGAGAGACAACAAGCTATTTCTTATTTCACTTTAATTTCAATCACCAAAAATACTGTGGAATTTGAAGTGGTTGACAAAACATTTGCACGGAACATACAAACTTTCCAGGTAATTAACTTCTCAATGAGTTATCCATGCGAGGTACGAAGTTGTGTTCATTACAGTTTCATTCAAGATATCATTTCATACCAACAGATGACGTAATAATTGAGAATTGAGGTCAGTATTCTTGTATCTTGTGTAGAATTTTGTTTTATGCGGGAAATGTGATAAAAAAAAAGTTTTGAAGTTATTGCATCTTGACGAAATATCAGAATCATATTTTGAAAATATCTCTCAATGGGTAAGATTATATCTATTGTGTTAATATTGTATGTATTGTATGAACTGCCAGATGTGTTCCTACGGACTACTTCGCTCTTGCAGGAAATTCTACCTTTAGGTATTATATAAAGTAGCAAAAAATTCGTGTTCCTAGAAATTTATATTTAATACTATTGTACTTTGTCTACGTTCCACGCTACGTATTTTTTTCATAGTAATGTACACTCATGTCCAAAATGATTGTCGCATATCTATAATTGTCTTTTTGTAAGAATATAATTTGATAATGATTTTGCAGGGTACTTTTAATACTGATACTATGTATATAATCGGGAAATGTATATTTGTGGTAAATTTCATAGGAAAAGAATTATAAATACGAAAATTAGAATGAGTAAAACAAAATGTAGCTAAGTGTACAAGAAAGTTTTATTTTCGTTTTATTGTTCTTATTTACTGCTCTTTTGACATGAAATTTACCACATACATGTCTGCCGATTATATACATACTAACATTGTAAGAAATACTGGGCGAATGAAATTATATTCCTCCAACAACATATTTATAGATATGCGACAATCATTTTGGACAGGAGTGTCCATATTACATGTTTAGTGTATCTATTACATATTGTGAAGATAGGCTAATAGACAATGCTATGAGTATAAGTTAAACAAATATAGTAGGTTAATAAAAGTAGCTCATGTGAACCTCTTGCTTGTAATGAACAACGCAAAATAGGTACACACGAAAAAGAAAGATTTATCGAGATAATAAACAGCATTTGAAGTTTGTATTGGCAATCCCACGGGGATCGCGGTAGGTCAGTGATTGAGCGTTCACCTCTGGTGCGTGGGGTCGCTGGTTCGATCCAGGATCGCGGCAAGTGGGCTTTGTGGTGAACAAACACCATGTGCGTAGGTTTCCTCAGTTTTTTCTGTTATGTCCCATCTATCACTATCTCTATTATCGTTCACTTGTTATTATCGTAGTCTACTTTATCCTAAAAACGTAAATGTGGGACAGTAAATTAAAGATTTCATTTTTCTTTCTCTGATATCGGGAAAGGTAATATTGCTTTCTATCTTGCGGAAAGTAGTTTGGAAAAAATGAAATCTTTGTGTTTTACGTCCCACGCAGAGGCGTCATTTAAGGGGGGCAGGTGGGGGCAATTCTTCCCCCCAAGAGTTTGAGAAATGTATATACTTTAATCGAGTGTCTATTAATATACTAGTACTAAACGTGAAAATCTTATGTCGGTGGTGCTCTTGCCCCCCTCAAGCAAAGTCTGAAATGACGCTCCTGGTCCCACGCATTTGCCATATAGGCTAAAAGACATTACGATGATGAGAATAAATAAAATGGTGTAATGAGGAAAACTGGAGGAAACGGAAGAAACCCTAGAAAACTCAAACGTGCGGTTTGTCTACTACAAAGCTCACTTCGCGCGAGCGGTAATTGAACCAGGGACACACACATACTAGAGGTAAAAGCTCTACTAGTAAGCCATCTTGCCCCAAAAGTAATTTGGAATAGCTAATGCACAGTTGTAATGCTGTTTACTCTCTCAAATCTTTCTTTTTTGTGTGTACCTATTTTGCACGGTTCATTATAGGCAAGATTTTGTATCCTGTTTTGCATGATGCATCCTACTGTTAGTACGTACTGCACGTACGGGAAACCTCGTTCATATTTTACATATATATTGTTACTCACTGCTTTGAATACTGCATACGACGTCCAGAATGTACTGTACTACGGACCAGCAGGAGGAAACAACATTCATTGAACATAGATACGTAAATATCATACATTCCTTCCTCTTGGAACGTCCTGAAAAGGAAGGTTTCTGATCCTGCTAGCCAAGAGGTCACCACAAGGAATCTTTCTTTTGGCAGTAGCACTCTTAGCCTACGTACAAGATGTATGCGACGTACGATGAAGCAATAGAAAGTTCCATGCAGTTACATTACGATAATGGCGTATCATCCATCCTTTCCCTCTAATACATCTACCTGCTGTAGGTAACTCCAGTACACGGGTACGTAACGTCTTGTTGTACAAGATATTCGTCCTGATAGACAGGAGACATACTACAATAAGGATAATACATACGTAGGTGTCTTACCGGCCGTACTTACGCTACAGAAAAGGAAGGACCCGGAGTACATGCTGGCATGATTGTGAAAATTACTTACTGATGTCACGCCATGATGTCAGAATGACGTAATAAGTAACTTTTCACTACTCCTGCCAGGCAGGAGTTAAACACCAGTTTACACAATACATTCTTGATAATGTAGTTCCCTCCAGATTTACCATTATCCTCGTTTTCTACGTATTTAAAGACGGACGAGCAGATTTAACGAATGCTCGTCATTAAATCCTAGGATTTTTTTTTTCTGTGTGCTCGTTACTTTATCACAATCCTACTATGCGGCAGGCCTGTGCTGGCAAGAAGTCTCTATAGGACAGACGCGTTAAAATGAGTTTAGAAATAGAAGATGGAACTAGTGAGATATCAGGAAGTTAGATGAGAAGGAAATGGAGGAGTCAAGTCGGGAAATTTTACGTTCTTTTACGGGAAACGAATTAAAAATTACCAACTAGGATCACGGCTTTTCGTTCACAAACGAATACGTAATATCAGCAATTACATTGGTTGAATTTGTTAAAGTTGGTTTTTGTTTTACTTTTCTTAAGAGTCGGTGGTGTAATATTATTGTTTTAAATGTACATGCCCCAACAGAAACTAAGGATGACAATAAAAAAAAAAGTTTTTACGAAAGAATAGAATGGGTATTTGATCATCTCGTGTAATACCATATGAAAATTCTGTTAGGCAGTTTCAATGCGAAGGTAGGACGAGAGGGTATTTTCAAACCGATTATAGGGAATAAATATCTGCAAGAGGAAGGTTGTGACAACGGTGTTAGACACGTGAACTTTGCAACATCCAGAAACCTTATCGTGATGATTACAAAATTCTCACATCGCGACGTTCATAAATATACTTGGACCTCACCAGATGGAAAAACACAATCAAATCGATCACGTTTTAGTAGACAGAGGAAAAAAACAGTCTAGCACAACTGATGTTCAGTCGTTCAGAGGAGTTGATTATGATAATAAGAGAGAGACTATCGTTGAATAAAAGAAATATTCAATATCTGAAAACAGAGCGGTTTAATTTAAATACATTGGAGGAGAGTCAGGTGAGAGGAAAGTCAGATTGAAGTGTCGAATAGATTCTCGGTTTTAAAAGGTTTGGAGTGCATGTGCACTACTGTTCAGGATACTTGGTTGAAATTTGAGAAAACATTAAGATTTCAACAAAAGAAATATTGGAACAGGCAGAAATACGTAGGAACATAGCATGGTTCAACCAGGAATGCACTAAAGTAGCACAGAAGATAAAACAAGAAACAGCGTTGGTTACAAAATCCGAACGAAATAGCTAGATAAAATGTCACTGTCATCTGGCGGAAAACTTCCAAAACTTTTAGAAGAAAGAAACTTGCTTTTTGAAAGCTAAAATTAATTAACTTGAAGATAACAGTAAAAAATAAAAACATTCCGGACATGTATAAATGCATCAACGGATTTTAGAAAAGGCTATCAATTTCGTGCTTATATATTAAAGAAAGCTAAAGGAACAGTTCTCACTGATCAGGATAGCATCTTAAATAAAGATTTCTTTCACGATTTGCTTAACACAGCCAAAAACTAATGTGCGTGGAGAAAGTGAAATATATACAGCATAATCGTTTATTCCAGAACCTAACCAGACAGAAAGAGAAATCACTATTAAAAAATAGGTGTGATTCAGCATAAGTGTCGCGAAATTGTAATCACGATAGAAAGCGCCATACTCACGATAAACTATTTATTCTTTCTTGCACGAACAGAAGGTACAAAACGTTACAAGAAGATGTTACAACTTGGTTGACACGGGTCCATGCCTGTAGGTCTCCACCAGCTTGCTGCGGAACCTCATAAACAGCCTTTTTCCGGACTTTTCTGCCATTCGCTTGGAAATGGTTGCCCCCACGTGCTTGAAACTATTCAAATTCTTTGGAGGCATCTTCCTTTTTCTTGTATTCAGCCTTGCATAGTGCCCAATATCTTTCGATAGGTCGATTTTGGAGGACATTTGGGGGGTTAATGTTTCTGGGAACGAAGTTGATGTTGTTGTCCTCTAAAAGCTTGGTCACTGTACCCTCATAATGTGACGTTGCCAGGTCTGGCCAAAATAATACATTACCCGTGGCCCTCTTCTTCCCCAAAAAATGGCAACAGCCGTTTCTGGGATGCACTCTTCTCTATATATATCCTGGTTCATGGTACCGGTGGTAATGAATGGTTCGATCACAACACCGTCTTCAGAAATGGTTTGCCAAACCAAGTATTTAGCTGGAAATTTCGTTTTTTGTTGCACTCGAGCTTCGTATGGGATAGCATGTCCTGGAACTAAGCTATATTACTCAGTCCCAGCCGTTTCTTTGGGATCCGCGAACACGTATGTTTCGCCATCCATTACAAAAAAATGTTCACCACTAGGAATACTCATCTTGTAGAGTTTTCTTGTGCCCCTTTTGACTCGCTCCACTTGATTTTTCACGTACTTTGGTTTATGCTGCTTCTTCCTAGTGACAATCCCAAGCCTCTTTTTTGTTCGATGCACTGTAGATTGCGACGTTCCCACTCGCTTTGCCAACTCAAGTTCTGAGCATGATGGATTTTGGACCAATAGTCTCTTGAGCTTTGGATCTAGCTTGGTGTTCGGTTTCGGTCGGTATGACAGCTTTAGATCAGTGCCTCCAGTATCCACGAAACGTTTTATGGCTCTCTGGGTTGTCCTGTCAGACACACCTTGCTTCCGGAAATGCTCTAAAGTTGCTTTTCGATTGCCGTTTTGGCTCTGGAAAAACTTGCCTATCGCCTTGCTAAGGTATTTTGACTCTTCACGCTTCATTCTGCACCCACTCTTACACTACAACTAGCTGGCTAGAAACTGTGATAAACACACTTTACAAGGACCTATAGATGGCGCTTCTCGTGCAATTTGTTCCGTGTTGGCATGACGTTACACCACACGACACTTATGCTGAATCATGCCTATTAAAGAAACACACATCTCCGGGTGTAGACGAAATTCTGGTTGACTTAATTTTAGCTGGGGGGGGGGATTGTAGAGCAAGATACACAAACTCATTCTCCTTATCTAGAAAAAGGAGGAATTACCACAAGAGTGAAAAGAATAAATCACTGTTCCAGTTCAGAAGAAAAGCAACAACACTGATTTAATAATAATTGAGGCATTTCTCTTCTGTCAACATCCAATAAATTTTCTTAAACATTCTATTAGCAAGATTGACTCCATACGCAGATGAATTATTGGAGATTATCAGAGCGGATGTAGGTAAAATCGATCAAATATCGAACAGATATTTACTATTCAGCAAATACTTGAAAAGAAATGGGAATACAATATTCTGACACATCAATTATTGATTTAGACTGGGGTAAGGAGGGAAACATTGTTCAACATGCTTACAGAATTTGCAATATCGAAAAAGGTAGATTAATTAAGATGTGTTTAAATGAATCCCAAAGTAAGGTTCGAGTAGAGAAATTCTTGTTCACGAGCTTTCACGTTGAGAATGACCTGAAAGGAGATGCGTTGTCGCCATTATTATTTAACTTTGTTCTGGAGAACACTATAAGGAAAATCAACGACAGGAATCAGGTACTAGAGCTGAATTGTATTTACCAGGTTATGGCGTATGCTTATGATGTAAATTTAACAGGGGATGATAGAACAATAGAAAGGAATGCAGAAATCATACTTAACGTTTGCAGAGCTATGGGCTTAAAAGTAAATGCAGAGAATACTAAATAAATGGAAGTTTGTCGGGATCGTAATATTGCATTTTATGGATGCGTTAAAATACCAAATAATATTTTCTTTCGACAAAGGGGATACTTTCAAATATCTAGAATCATTATTAACAGACCAAAACCATAATCACAAAAAAATTGATGTCAACTGAAAGCAGGGATTTCGTGTTATTATTCAGTTAAAAATCTTGTTGTCGCAAATTCTGTTGAGGAATTTGTAGTTTAAAATATAAAATGACAATCATGCCTGTTGTGCTGTATGGTTGCGAAACATTGTCACTGACTCTGATGGAAAATCGCAGACTGATAGTAGGCTATTTGAAAACAAGATTCTTAAACCAATATTCGAACTCCAAGAGGAACGGGAATGGGGAAAACTCCATAACGATGAACTGCATAATTTTATACCATTTACAAAAACATTGTTAGGGTCATCAATTCTAGGGGGCTCAAACGGGCAGGTTATGTAGCCATAATGGAAGAAATTAGAAACGCTTTTAAAGCTCGCACTGGAAATCCAAATAGAAAAACGAAAATTAGGAAGACCGAGGCGCAGATGGGAGGACAATATTAAAATGGTTCTCGCAGAGATTGAAATATAAAGTAGAAACTGGGTCCAATTGGCTAAGGACAGAAGTCAGTGGAGAGCTTTTGTAAACGCGGCACTGAACCTCCTGTGTCCATAGGTCATAGAGCTATATTAAGTTGTTGATACATTTAGCTTCTTGAAAGAAAGTATAGATGCCTTTCTATATCAAAATCACCACCGAATTCGTTTTAGAATTAACGTAAATAGCTAATTTGTGGAAACCTTGAATCGAAATCCTCTTTACTAGAGAAAAGCGTTTTAGTTCCTATAATAACATTTTTGTCAAATAAAAAGAAGCTAAGTGTATCAACAACTTAATATAGCTCTATGGCCTATGGACACAGGAGGTTCAGTGCCGCGTTTACAAAAGCTCTCCATTGATTTCCGTCCTTAGCCTACTGGACCCAGTTTCTACTTTATATTTCAATCTCTGCGAGAACCATTTTAACCCTTAACAGTTCACTACCTTTGAAAATTATCAAAAAATATGATATTTGCAGTACGTCGTCTATTTAGTTTGTATATCGTTTGAAAGTAGTTTTCTAAATTTTCCCGCCAATAGTTTTCGAGAACTGAGTTGTGTCCAAATGGTTACTTTGCACAGTTTTCCGTAAAGTGATTTTTGAGTACTTGTAGCCATATAGTAATAAAGAAAAGTAGTCTCATAAGAAAGGAAAAATAAAGGAAACATATTAAGAGTTGTTTACTTTATAGGATTTAATATCTAAATCTGGAATATTAATTTATAAGAAAATGTAGAGTACATAGAAAAAATAATATTTATATTTCGCAGAAAATACAGATTGAATAAATATGATATTCAAATATATGCGTAGTTTTGTGGAATATTCTTTTTTATTTCACTTTTTATATTTTTAAGTTTGAATACATCAACGTAGTGTAACAATGACTTAGGGGTCTAGAAGGGATATCAATTACCAAGTGACAAAAACATTCCTTATCGTGATACATATACTTACAGATGGAACCGCATAAAGGAATTCTTTAGTGAGCTTGTTACTCCCGACTTACACAAACGGCGTCTTCCTTTAGATATGTAGGCTGGTCAGTGAACAACAAAATCTTTCCTTGTATCATCACATGGTCACGTAGCAACAGGTCGACATATTTTCACTTGACGTTCGTCCAAGCTTTCTAAAGATGGTCTCTCTTGTTTTGGCTTTCTGCATGATACTAGTGCAAATGCAGTATCAGCCCGAAACACTTTAAGATGTCTGGATGATTTCCCAAGTACGTTACACTCTCTTTTGTAAGATAACCAGCTGTTTACAACAACTAAATCTAGCATGTACCCAAAAATTTTACGACACCATCGTTTTGATTTCATTGGTGTATGGCAGAGTTCTATGAACATGTTTGACTTGTCTACACTTCTCATGTGTTTGCATCAGAAGATAAGAAAAGATCTTATCTTCTACCTCCTAAACGATTTTGTCTCATTGTAGGAAGAGTTGAGATTTTCATTACATCCTTCAAATATTTCATTAATTTCACACTTGTAAAAAGTTATCAATGTACACGACTAAAAACTAGACTCCTCTCTCTTGAATGAGGACGGTGATTTCCCATAATTTTTCAGAAAGACGGAGCTCCACCTCACTATGCGTTATGTTTGCGCCAATGGCTCGATAGACCATTTCCGGGACATTGGAATGGGCGACGGAGACGGATAGAGTCCGCCACTAGAGCTCTTCCTCTACTATCATCTGAGAAACCTTATTTATCAAAAACCCATCCATGATATCCACCATCTGATGCAGAGAATTTTGCAATGTTGTGAAACCGTTGACATGCTGTTGCGAATCCATGCGGATTGGCAGAGGCGCTTCGCAGTTTGTGTTGCTCAAGAAGGATAGCACATAGAGCAAATAATGCTGTAATGCCAAATTTTCACACTTTGTGACAAAATAACTTCTGAACCAATAACGGTAGATGAAATAGTCTGTATTACTATTTCCCTGAAATTGAGGTCGTGTCAAATGATACCCCACATATCCTATTCCATTTTAAAAATCCAAAGTTGGATCCAAGATTACGGCTTCCAAGATGGTCGCCAGGGCAACCATGTCAAACAATATGGTCCATTACCCACCCGAAAAACATATACCATGAACAAATGTGAACGACAAGATGTTCCTGTGCTACAGGAGTCTTAACTGACTGATGCCTCACTCTGTACTATATCTCAGGTATATAACCTGGATCTGAATCACTGAAAGTAAGATCAGATTCTGAATCCGAGGTTCCGAAATCCGATAGATTAGAAGAGAACGACATCACTACTATTGGCTTTATGCTTAGTTTCCTTCCATAGGATATATCAACGGAGGTATGTTCTTCATCCATTTTTGACGAAACACAGTCACCTGCAAAAATGTAAATAGCCTATCACAATATTTCTCCTTTGCATCTGACATGAGATTTTACAGTAAAACTTATTTATACACACATATACATTTACATATATATATCCCATACTGAGCCTCTGTATGAAATTTAAAATTTGATTAATAAACAGAGTACTATGTTCATTTTTCACGTTAGATTTTCTATAAAAACATCAAAAGATACATCAATATAAGCTAGTCCAATATTTTGTATTTTCTCCTGTACAAAGTATCCGTTTGATCCGTTACCGAACAATGTAACCAAATGGTTACACAGTATATTTTTATCATAAATAGTAATCAATTTTTGACATTATGCCGTTTTCATACTTGCACATTGTTGGGCAATGACTTATAAACAAGAACATATCGAGAAAAATAAAAACATAAACTGCTTACCTTCAGTATTTAAAATTTTCTGCCTGCTTCCAGCACTGCTTGCAAAACAACAACATATCCACACACTACTTCCACTACTTCCACTATCCACATAAAATTCACCAGAGTTGTCATAAGGGGGCAATAGCTGCTCCCCATCGCAGAAAGTATGTACACAAATAACTACAACGAACAATACCGAAATATAACATTCTTCAACCCAATAGGCAAAATCAAAAAATGTGTAACCAAATGGTTACGAAAACTCGTTAAGGGTTAATATTGTCCTCCCATCTGCGCCTTGGTCTTCCTAATTTTCATTTACCTATTTGGATTTCCAGTTCGAGCTTTGAAAGCGTTTCTAATTTATTCCATTATGGCTACATAACCTGCCCGTTTGAGCCTCCTAGACTTGATGACCCTAACAATGTTTTTGTAAACGGTATAAAACTATGCAGTTCATCGTTATGGAGTTTCCGCCATTCCCCATTCCCGTTCCTCTTGGAGTTCGAATATTGGTTTAAGAATCTTGTTTTCAAATACTATGGTGATTTTGATAGAAAGGCATCTATACTTTCTTTCAAAGTATATATATATATATATATTCCCGTTTGGATGGGCACCCTTTTAGTAGACTTGTCCACCGCCCTCATTAGTATCCCAGCAAGGCCCTGCTATGCGGTAACCTTTCGCGAAGTAGTTCCCTCCGCTTGCCAGATAGTTTCATGATTATATCCGATTATAAAAAGAAATAAACACAATTTTGACTCCCTTTGCATATTATCAAGCACACAAACGAGCAAATTATCCATTTCCTCCCGGCAAATTTTCAAACTTTTGCTAGAAATGGATGCCCAACTTTGGAAATTAACCCTTCAAAAATTCTTTTTATTTTGTAATTCTATCTTTAAATTTGTTTCCACGCAACGTCATCGTCAATGTTCATGCGTTGACATGTATAATAATAAAAGAATATTTCTGTAGATACACGTACGCACTGTTTACACCATGTTTCAGTTAAAAGAGAACGCCGTATCCAATCTTGAAACCAACTAAAATATTAAAGCTATATTTAAAATTACTGCAGCGTGTCATATACGAATTTTGTGTTACATCAGTTTAAAATATGTGCTCACTACAAATTTGTTAATACCTAGTCATGATAAAGTACTTGGAACATTTCTATAAACACAAATTAACATAACTTACACGTATTACAATAATTTTTCAAAACTCTTTTTTCATTTCACGACAAACAAAATGCTCATTAAAAATTGTGTAAAAATTACTAAAGTTTAAATAAAAACCGGTTAATGCTATGATTACAATACCTCTCCCATACGTCCCTTAATATTTTAGTTATAAATAACTCATAGCATAACCGAAAAAGTAAAACGTATAGTACCGATTACGATTTTGCATAATATGTAAATTTATTCTTTTTAAATTACCTTAAACTGGCATTAAATATAGATTTCATATTATAAAAAGCTGGCCTTAATTCTCCGGCATGAATATATGGATTTTACATGAAAATATCCTACCATACATAATGAAACAAACTAATGTTTATAACATTTTAAAGGCAATGATTACTCTACAAGAAGAAGAAAACTACATATTTTATAGTTAACTGATAGCTTTCCACCCTGTATGCTATAGAAGTATTTTAAAATAGGATTAAATGATTACGATAAATTTACGGCAACGTTATGGAACAGAATAGATGCAGGAGCTTGAATATCAACACATATGATTAATAAAATATTGAAATTAAAATATAATTAACCATTTGAGGAGAAAGAACGGGGTATGTATAAGGAGTTGACATGAACGACTTGGTAAATGTCTTGAACAACTTAATTGAAATCAGACCATTTGTAACATACCAAAGTGGTTTATTACGAACTGAGCTAACCTACTCTATTAACCTAACCCATCTTACTAACCTAACTTATTCTAACAACCTAACCTAACCTACTCTACTAACATAATCTTACTTATCCTGCTAACCTACCCTAACTTTCCATACAAATCTAATTCTTGCATGTGATGACAATCTATCACAAGTTGGTAGTGTTTCTCGCATGACTAATTGTTTTTATGGAATTTTAGGTTGCACTCATACTATCAACTTACATATAATTTCCTAGGCATTGGCGAGGAAAACAACTATCCAGAGTGCGTTAAAATATTATTTAGAGCCAAAATAACGTTGGAAGAAAATAAGAAATGGTACCCATATTCTATATCTGCACTGTTTTCATTATTTTTACGTCTCATTTCTTCCCAATTTCATTCCTTGGAGTGCTAGGTGTGCTATAACTCTACAGTATTTTTCCACTATGTATATGTGCACAAATTCTGGTTTAAATTGCTTCAGATGCTTCAGAGTTATGCAAGAACATAGCTCGTACATACACATATACATCGTTTCTTCCTACTATCGCGCTAATTACATATTCAAATTCTCCAATTCAGCCAGTTGTATGCATTATTTGTGCAACTCTTCTCAAGTACATGTATGATGGATGCAAGTATTTTTCAACAAGACAGAAAGGTGAGGTACAGATTAAATTTGACCCAGTATATTTCGCAAAATATGCATCAAAAGGTACTGTATGTTTATAAGAAACAAATTTCTGTAGGAGTCTATTTAAATAAAACGTAATAGCTGTGTTTTATATTTAGGAATGTAGGATTAATATTATAAAATCATTACAAGTTCTATATGATGGTTAATATAAGTAAGCGCCTGAAGAGGACTATATTAGATATTATTTCCTGACGATGTAGTATTCCAATAGAGTTTACAAAAGCTGTACTTTTATTTTACACATGCAGCGTTACTAGTTTCAAAATATTACAATGTTATAGGAACTCCTATCACTGCACAAATCCGCATGTTTCACTGTACTTGCTTACACGCATAACCACCGACGTTAACGAAATCTGCTTCCTGCAGAACCACCCCAGCTGTACCGCAGAGGCTCTCCAGCTCCGCTCTACCCTGACAGATTTAGTTAACATTTGTTTTATAATGGCTACGTAGTATAGATTAGTTTGCGAATTTTGGACTGTAGTTTTAGGGCGTATGTCCCGACGCTGTCTTTATACGCGTAAAGAAGTAGTCAAAGCCTCACTAAGAAGGAATACACTTTCATATGTTATATTTATCTGTCAACTGACTGTGCCACCAGAAATTGCATACGCATTTTTGTATCAGAAAAAAATCTTGTACCTAAAGTATGTCATAGAAAATATAACATTAATATTACTGGAATACATTTTAGATGGAGTTTTCATTGTGGTATAAGTTTGCATTTTTAATTGGGGAACGCTTTGGCTCAATGGTAGAGCGTTCACTTCTGATGCGTGGAGTTTGTGGTTCGACTCCAGCTTGTACCAATTGGACATTTTGGTGGACGTGTGTGTGTTTCCTAGAGGTTCTCCCGTTTCCTCCAACTTTCTTCATTCCACCATTTCATTCATTTTCATCACCATCGTCCTCTTTAGCCTAGACAGCACAACTATGGAACATAAATCTAAATGATATTTTCAATACTTTAAATTTCGCTGTTCAGTCGTTATTTATCAAAATCTAATTCTAAAGTACACTGATAACGTTAATGAAGAAAGAGAAACGTAGGTTAATCGCTTGAAAGAAGAAAAGTATTCATAGCAGCTAATAGTAATTCGAACCACGAAATTGATTCCAGTCATAGAGGGACCCGATGGGTGGAATTAGAAATTGTATGTGGGGTGCACAGACCTTTTTGTCGGTCTCGGACGTGTGGAATGTTTCCTAGACGAGTGTGGTGTTAATGCAGTCTTAAAGGTGGCATTTTTTTTTTGTCAGAAAGGTGCGGGGACAATGCCTTCCATGCCTCCCATTGCTCCGCCCATGGCTGACCCTGTGGGGGCAAAGAACCTTTCTCTTCAGCGGTACAGACATCATTACTGGAAATAACTAGTAAGAGACAAAATTGTGGAACTTTAACATCTCACCCCAACCCCCGAGGAGTCCTTTCTGGGCGCACCTCGATTCCCATCATGTTGGATATGACGAAAATTATGGGACAACGAGCAAACACAGTTTTACAAACAAAAAAAGTGAAACATGAGAAACCTTCACTGAAACAGTATCATTATCATAATTATATCAACAGACATTATATACGTTGTATATTTTATTTTCAGTAAGTTGGAACACTTCTTTCCTTGCTGGGACCATTACGTCAAAAAAAAAAAAAATGTAAAGTTACAAGCACTTATAAATCGGAAAAAGGAGAACGAAATGTATTTTTCGTAGTTAAGGAAATTGTCATAGTATTTGTAACCTATACGAAATGTCTGAGAAATGCTTCTTCATAGCATATGATTTTTTTTTTCAAAGCTAGATCAAATTGAAAAATTGATCTTAGCAACGACATTCACACTCATGAAACAAAACTTAAGCTGCATTGTTGCATGTTTAAAGGAATTGCATAAACACTAAGCATAATACTTTTATAGAACATGAGTGAAGAATAACAATATCTTTAAGGGGGCAGATCACTAAAAGTGATAAAAAAAAACACCATTTTTCTTTTGCCCGTTGTTTTTACTAAGTGAAAGATCTATCTATATATATAAAAGAGAACGCACAAATCCTTTGTTACCTCATCACGCTAATACGGCTGAACCAATTTCTTTTATTTTTGGGGGGTTATTAGGATTTGGACCCTAGATGGTTTTTATCATATCACTTTAATTTTTAATTACCAGTGTCTTGAGATAATTGACCATTCAAGTGTCCATAACGTACAAATCCTTTGTTAGTTCATCATAGGTAAAAATAAACGTATTTATATGCAACCCGCATGACCGTGTCACTCGGCGGGTTAACATAAATGACAGGCGATATAATGTTAACATTTACTGCAATCTACTATGGTTTTTATCATATCACTTGAAAGCGAAAACTTCCGGGGTGACCGCAGCGAAGCGGGGCGGGTTAACATAAATGACAGGCGATATAATGTTAACATTTAATGCAATCTTCTATGGTTTTTATCATATCACTTGAAAGCGAAAAAGTAAAAATTATCTAAGTAACAAAGTTTATTGCGTTCCGGGGTGACCGCAGCGAAGCGGGGTGAACGCTGCTAGTATTGAAATATAACTTATCACAATAATGTTATTCTACACAAGAAAATACGAACCAAAAGAATTTTCAGTGTTGCCATCCATAGAAATTACAGTGTAGCCAGAATATGAATTACCCAAAAATATAGGTTAAGACAGCGACTAGAAAAACGAACTCGACGGTAATTGATGATTTATCATATTATCTTGGCTCCTTGTTACCTACTTTTTAAATAATATTTGTATTTATTTTGTAATAAAATAAAGTGTAATTTCAGTAATATAGGAAAAACGGGCAACAGAAAATTGTTAGCTTTGGTATCATTTTTAATAGTCTTCCCCTTAAGCTAACTTGCGTTTTCTAAGGTGTCGCTGTGTTAGGTATGCAAATCTGTGTTCTTTATTTATTTATTTTTGTATTCTCAGTTTTGTCGCATGTGTTCGTTGATTGAATACATGATGTGTATTCATTGACTCATTTCACTTAGACCAATCTTGTGCAATTTATTTGTAAAAATGTAACGCGTTACAAGTTACTTTACTTCCTCTTAAAAAGCAACGTGTTACAAGTTACTTTAGTTTCTCTTAAAATGTAACGTGTAACAAGTTACTTTAGTTTCTCTTAAAAAGTAACGCGTTACAAGTTACTTTAGTTTCTCTTAAAAAGCAACGTGTTACAAGTTACTTTAGTTTCTCTTAAAAAGCAACGTGTTACAAGTTACTTTAGTTTCTCTTAAAATGTAACGTGTTACAAGTTACTTTACTTCCTCTTAAAAAGCAACGTGTTACAAGTTACTTTAGTTTCTCTTAAAATGTAACGTGTTACAAGTTACTTTACTTCCTCTTAAAAAGCAACGTCTTACAAGTTACTTTAGTTTCTCTTAAAATGTAACGCGTTACAAGTTACTTTACTTCCTCTTAAAAAGCAACGTGTTGCAAGTTACTTTAGTTTCTCTTAAAATGTAACGTGTTACAAGTTACTTTACTTCCTCTTAAAAAGCAACGTGTTACAAGTTACTTTAGTTTCTCTTAAAATGTAACGTGTTACAAGTTACTTTACTTCCTCTTAAAAAGCAACGTGTTACAAGTTACTTTAGTTTCTCTTAAAATGTAACGTGTTACAAGTTACTTTACTTCCTCTTAAAAAGCAACGTCTTACAAGTTACTTTAGTTTCTCTTAAAATGTAACGTGTTACAAGTTACTTTACTTCCTCTTAAAAAGCAACGTGTTACAATTTACTTTAGTTTCTCTTAAAATGTAACGTGTAACAAGTTACTTTACTTTCTCTTAAAATTAACGCGTTGCATGCCAAAGAAAAGTAACTGTTACCCTACTTCGAAAGTAACGCGTTGCTTTTAGGTCTGAAACTTAGAGTATGTAAAAAAAAAAAAAAAAATCTTATTATTTCAATTTTCCGTACTACTACTACTACTACTACTATTATTATCGTCATTGTTCCTATTATTATTATTATTATTATTATTATTATTATTATTATTATTATTATTATTATTATTATTATTATTATTATTATTATTATTATTATTATTTCACGTTCTGAATCGCTTTATGCAGATGCAATAACAAAATCTTACTTAACTGTTAAATGAACATTTCCTTATAATGTAACACTGACTAAAATGCCATACTGCGTTAGAAAAAAAGGCTGCTTATTATTATGCTAAACTAATTATATAGTAATAACAATGTTATGTAAAATTAAAAATACAAAATATAGAGAAGCTTTATGTTACAACTAATAAAATGAGAACACATGAACTGGGAATGAATCAAAACTTATCAGCAGGGATATACGCAGGGGGTGGGTCCTGGGGGTCCGGACCCTTCCCCCCGAAATTTCAACTTTTGTGTAAATTTAGCCTAATTTTAGGAATTTTAATATAAAATACCTTCATATTGAGTTTGGAAACACCCCGAAATAAATTTCTGCGTACGCTACTGTTTATCAGTAACTAAACTCGATACATGCTTTTGAAAGATAGTTGTTCTAACTCTTTAATCAACGGAACTCTAGAATTCCCAAATAGTTTTGAAACAACTTCGATATCACATAGCATCCAAAAACTACTTTCTAGTAATAAAGTAGGCCTTCTCATCAGTCACAGCTTATTCATATTAATCCCTTACTGTACATTGTTAATTACGGAACTCATTTTTTTTTTTTTTAATATTTGAAAGGCAAAATATTTTCGTTCCGTATCTTTATGAAAACGACACCAAACAAAGTAAACTAGACTACCATTGCACTCGCAGTTCACTCACTGAATGTATTGATTTGGAATTGTCAAAGTCTATGACAAAATCTACCAGGTGTTTACAATGAGTACAGGTGATTCTACTGAGGATGTCCTCATCTTCCAAAAACAGCAAATGGCACTAAGATCTTATTTGTTTCCCCGTGTATCGGTGACTGACTATCGGTCATTGACATGATTCAAGCTCCATTGCTCCATTTGAGAAATTCACTTATAGGAAAGAAACATCTGTTTCCGAAACAAAAAATACATACGTATATTGTAGTTACTCATTCGAAATACAACGCAAACTACGTACGTTACTTAAAAAATTGATAGCACGTTACCCTTACAGTTACTTTGGAGAAAATGTAATGCGTTACTACGAAACGTTATTTTAAAAAGTAACGCGTTACGTTACTTCCCAAGACAGCTTATGACATAAACTAAATCTTACTTAAAAGGTAGAGACAAGCTACTAAACGTGTGCTTTGAATGATATTTTAAATTCATCTTAGAAACTTTCTTATAGAACGCATAACATCCTACTAATAACTAATAATCATAGTCAGAAGGAACCATACCAAATGTTTCTGTACGAAAGTTTGGTGAATAGAACTACATTAGAACGTAAACTGGGAGTCTCTCTTTTCTAGAGGAGGAATAAGTTTGATTATAAATCATTTTTATATGGGTGGTCCCATGACAAAACGGACTAACTACACTTTTGATGAAATTGAAATAGAGTGACATTTGTCTTCAGAACTGAAACGTTCATCACACGCCATAGAATTCACTCATCACAACAACTTACTCCATCCTTTGGCGAACTAAAGAAGCTACAAACTTGGTTCATCCTGGCATGATAAAACTCTCAGTTCGCAAAATTTCACTCTATCTCAATTTCACCAAACATGTAGTTAGTCCGTTTTGGCATGATACCTCCCGTATATGCTTGATAATTTATCTACGTTTCACATGGCCTTGTTCGTGCAACACAAAGATAATGACGAACGGGAAATTCTATGACAGGTATATTGAATTCATGGCTCTTCACTGAGTTTCCCGCGATCATCGATCACCCCGATTTATCACTAAAGCACACATTAGTAAGCTGTGTATTCCTGAATTATACAGATACTTACCCGACAAAAAATCCGTAAATTTGTATCTTTAAATAGTACGTATCAGTGTGAAAAATTTTACTGACTTTTGAAAAGGAACAAGTGCCCAGCGAGATTAAGTTAACCGACACTCATTTTATTTCCATTCGGAAAATCCCAAGTGCAAGTATTTACCTGACCAGGATATTAGTGCGGGTTTTCGAGGAGATCGCTGCTGTTGTGTTTACATCCGTTTCTAGGTAAGCGCGGTGGGACAGGAGGAGCGGAGAACGATTATTCAACGATTTCCAAAGTTGCAGTTTACATGTTATAAGTAGCCTAATCTGTTTCGCTTAATAAAGAACGCCATAAATTATATAGTTGTTATTGAATGCAGGAATGGTTATTCCTGCAGTAATGGAGATGTATTGTAGATTATGATATATGCATGGAAATTAACCATTTAAGAACAACATAGTACGCAATTGAGTTTTTATCATGTATTAGGCAGATTGTATAAAAATTAATTACGTTTTATTTGATTTCATTATAAGACACTAGCAACCTGTAAAACACAAGAATAACGATGCCAATGACTAAAAGATTAATTAGAGTTGATAGCTTAGACTTGCGCAATACCTTGTAACGGTAAGTTTAAATAGATGTTTGTTTTAAATGTATGTTTATCGGGTGATAAAAATTATTTTCTCGAGTTTTAGCCAAGGAAAATTTCCAATACCTTTCCACTCGAGAACTGTGGAAGTTCTCTCCGTTTGTCTATTGGCTAGCGCATGTGCCTTTGTTGTACGTGGTTCATCACGTGTTGTACGTGATTAATTTTACAATCTTTCACTTGCATTAATCATCTGTTTTCTCTAGCATAAAGAGTATAATCATGGGACGTTAAACTAAAGAAATTTTATTTCATGTTTTCAATGAATGTAAATCCTTTGGGGAGAAAAGGAGGTGAAGAAGAAATTTTTTCCTTCATTTTTTAAAGAGCTATGGGATTGGATAGCTTGCCTTTCGGCATTGACTTGTAAAATCTGATTACAGTGCATCTTTCTTTTAGGATTATTATGGTAATGCAGCCTTATGATAAATGTGGAATAAAAGTATTGATAAAACATCAGCGTATGGGTAATGTAAGCGTAAGTATCATTGCTTCAACATGATAAACTCACAATTTTTATTTATGAGTACAGAAATTACCCTTGAACTCCCTCTGAATTTCTTTCAGACTCTAGGTCTCAGGTGACAAAGAATTAACTCTACTATTCGTTTTCATACACAATATAATTTTAAAACTTGGGAGCCTAGTGTTATCTTTGTGTCTGTAATACATAATCATTTGTTGATTAACTTCAGAGGACTGAGTTTATCCCGTAAGCACAAGTTGCATATAGTTCAAACATATCATATGTACAGTTTTGTTTAACAAAACCTGATCCTCTTCCTCCTCTATTTGAAAAGCCCTATATTGTCCACATATGAAATTCAAAGATCAATGCAATCGTATTTAAACAGGTGTATTTTTATTTCAAGTCTAAGTATTAAAATGTGCTAAGTATGATTGCAAGAGGTTGGGTGATCCTTTTTTTTTTTTTTTTTTTTTTTTGCTAATAATGAGCTTACTTGTTACGTACCTAATATTGGCACTCATCTTCTTCATGAATTGATATAAGAAGCGGCCGTGATTTCCGGCCAATTGTTTCATCACCGGTATCTTTGAGCAAAGAGATAACAGTGGAAGACAAACTTCGTTCTTCAAACTTGAAGCAAGTGGTTTTGCTATTCTTTTTTAATACATAATTCATTTTTTCCCCTGAATTTCACTGGAGTTCAATACCTTGAAAGAACAAGGAACCTTCAATTGTCAGGCACCCCACTTTAAACTTTAATCGCTCCCCTATCGCCTCGAATGTAACATTAGGTATATTTCATTTAAATAAAGTTTTCAAAATATGGCAGAAATACTGGATTTTTAAAATTACCAAACCATGCTAAATATTGGCAGGTTAGACATCAGAGAGAGTTATCTTTATCTACCATCTCAATCAGGGGCGGATCGAAGTCTCTGTCGGAGGTGGTTAGAGTGTGACAGTGAAAGATTATCAGTTTCTCTCTGACCGGATTTTTGCAGCACATCCAAAACTAATCTTAATGGAAAAGAATTTTGTTACTCAACACATCTGCGTTATTCGAAGACGTCTTATCTCAAAACTACACAATAGAACTTGCTTTTAACAATGAAAGCACAGTTGCCAAAGTATAACTTAGATTCACAAAGATGAACTTCGAGGTTTTGTTAATAGAAGAAGTAGGAATTCTTTACACTCGAATGCTACGAAGTTAGTAGTTTTTCTTTGCATAACACTGAGGTTTATTCGCAAGTTATTCCCAAATTAATATGGAGGGTGTATATACTTTTTTTTTTTTTTTTTTGCAGCCCCTTAAAGTGTTCTGGAAATAACTTCTATAACTTTTGAAACCACTGGCGTCTCTAACATGTAATTTTATTTTGGGAAGGGGGGACATAAAAGAAAGTGATTTAAATTGTACTACCTACCCGAACCTGTGTATTCCATTCTATTTCTTACCTTTCTAATTATCTTCACGGACTCCCTTAGGTGTATCAAGAACTCTGTTATAATCGTTTCACAACCTGAATATTATATTTCAAATAAATATAATAGTATTTATATGTTATCCTGTCGTTAATATATGAATTAAATTAGAATAAAATATTGAATATTTTATACTTCAAAATATTAGGGGGATCGCGTCCCCGTCGTTACCCCGACAGAGACGCCCGTGTTTGAAACTGTGTTTGTCTTAACTTGAACATATGCACGAAGTGGTTTATTATGAACAGGACAAAAATAACTGTGATAGATTAATTACAAGTAATCCGGTTAGAAATACTGTTGTTTGTATTTTATTTCCAAAACCAGCCGCCCGCATTCATTCGCTGGTCAGGTAATAGCATGCCTGTAAGTATCCAAAAGAGTAGATGCAGGAAATAAGCTGAGTATCTGGAAACAAAATGTTTTCATCTACCCAGAGTGTGAAATCCCAGAGGATGGGGAAAAAGTGAAATCCTGTAGTCGATGGCTTCCATTCAAAGAGGGAAACAAAAAAAATCTCTTTCATCATACACATGAAATTTTGACAGTTTTCACGCCCCAGAAGCAAAAATCAACAGAAATGCCAGGGCTACAACTTCTCTAATTATACAATTGAAACTTTTTGTGCTGCGTTCTGTAGGGAAAGGAGGAAGCATTCAGGTAGTGGTACGTTTGTTTCAATGTAGCCAGCAAGAGGGAAATAGAGGGGAAAAGGAAATTTTCATCTAAAATTGGGAATTAATTGTTTTGGCTGGAAACACTGCCATCATACAGACGAAAAGTATCTGAAAATAAACCTTGGTACCCCAAGAATATATCCTACAAGTATCATGGCGATATCTAACAAAGTAAGCACGAAAGTTTTTAAAAAATATCTCATTCTACCTCAGAAATTCACCATTGTGTTGCCTTTTACAGAACATGGTTTATTGTAAACGTCAACTGTACTTTCTCTAATTATTCGAGTGAAACTTTTTATGGTACGCTGTGTAGGCTAAGAACGAGGCGTTTAGATACTGGTATGTTTGTTCGAATGTAGCCAACAAGAGGAAAATAATAGAGAGAAAAAGAGAATTTTTCAAAATTTTCACTTAAAACCTGGAATTAAAATTTTCTATAGCTGGCAACACTGCTATCAGAGACACACACAAACTATCTTAAAATAAGCTTTGGCATCCCTCTAATACATCCTACAAGTATTGTGACGGTATCTAATAAATAGAGCAACCCACATTATGCTTTATTTTTTGCTTAATTATGCTTTATATTTTTACAAATTATGCTTTATTGTAAATTTCAATCAATGTTTAACAAAATCGTGTATAACGTATAATATTTACTATACATTAAATATTCTAAATATGTTGATCTATTTATTAATATTTTATGCAACCGGTTTCTTTCATATTTATTGAACTTTCTGCTTAATGCACTTATAAAGAGATATGCTTTACTCTAGTCAGTTTTGTAATCACTTGTATGCCCCTTAGAGGTGCATATATGCAGAAAGGGAAAGTAAAAGATGCCACCGAAAGTGCTCAAGTTCAAGAGGTACACATGTGTAGTTCTTGTGTACTGTTTGTACATTTCGAATCATTATACATAACTGCGCAGTTACACTTAGAATTAAACTATTGTTTATTCATTGTTGACGGAAAGTTTTCTTCTTGTTTTCCTTTTTCCTTTTATCTCCAAAGGATTACACCGAAAAGTTTACAGAAATAAAAATAAGCTTTTCATTGTTCCATTGTTATGTTCTCATGCTTTATTATGCTTTTAAAATTCGTTTTTTCTGGACCCTTAGACAACCACAACCATGTTGAAGGTACCAACCATATGTGTAAGTTGCTGTTATGCTTTTTATGCTTTGGGTTGCCCTACTAATAAAGTAAGCATGTCAATAAAATATATCTTATTCTACCTAAAAAAAAACAAAAAAAAAACAGTTATCTTTCCACTTAGAGAACAAGGTCTACTGTAAACATAACTGTACTTCCCCTAATTATCCTGTTAAAACTTCCTATAGTGCGTTGTGTAGGGCAAAGACGATACTTTCAGATACTGATACGTTTGTTCCGATGCAGCGAACAAGTGAGAAATAATAGACAAAACAAATAATTTTCCCAAAATTTCCCCCTAAAATCTGGAATTAATTTTTTGTAGCTGGCAACACTGCTACCAGACAGACGCAAACTATCTTAACTTAAACATTGGTACACCACTAATATAAGTATCATGCCGATATTTAAGGAACAAAGCTTCTAATTACCAAAAAATATATTACGGTAAACAGAAAAGTAGGGAAAAACTAGAAGAATCAAGGGTTAGAACCTAAATACGAATTTTCCGTGCGCCCCCTAATTACCCCATTGTAACGATCTGTACCCGCGTTTGTTCAGTAAGGACAAATGTTCGACTGGCGTAAGCTGATTTGCACTCGGACGTATATATACGGATTTATAAACAAAAATTTCGAATTGTTTGTCCAAATTTAGGGAAATTTTAATTTATCTAATTTGCAACACTGCGCGCAAGCCCATCCAATTGATGTGAACAATTAGTAATCTATCCGAGGTATCTACCTGGCAAGTTTTAAGGAGCTCTCTCTACAATGAAGGAAGCTACAAGGAAAAAAAGAAGTAAAGGAAATTCGAAAATTCTCTAATTTTTGGCCTGGATGAAATTTGAGAAGGAAATTCGAACCCGAGAAGAAAAAGAAATTAATATGATAAACTATGGTCCAACCATATTTGGCAAAAATAATATCTCGATATCTCCACAGGAACGGATATAATTAGTGTCCACAGGAGCGGATTAAAAAAGTGACACACCCGTATATGCCACTTTGGTCACCTGGGTCCGAAAGAGTTATTGTACATTTGATTACATTTTTTTGACTACTAACTCGTGTTGTTGTAGTAGTTATAGTCTCGACTAATAATAATATCGTTGTTGTAAACAATAACTTTATAAGGAAAATTTTCTCTCCTTTTTACGTATTAGTTCCAATATTGTTGTTGAGAAATGAAGGGTATTTCAAAATGAATATCGGGGTTTTAAGTCTTCGTAGTACTTATTACATATTACGTACAATTATAAGCAATGCATCAAGTAAAAGAAAATCTCAAACAGTTTTTGCTTCAAGTGTTCGATGTGAGCTTCATTCGTCACACGGGACACATCTAGTCGATAGGCGAGAAAGGTCCATAAACTTTCCGCCATATAGCACAAAACACATTCAATTTAGTGGAGTCTCGTTGCAACTGTATCATCTCCTGAGGATTTGCTGACCGTCAGATGCGAACATCATAACTATTCACATTAGCACTTAGGTAAAATATCGATTTATCTCTGAAGACGACACGATCTAGAAAATCTTCATTGTTATGCAGCAATATTTCATTTGTGAAATTGGCACGTAAACCGTAGTCTGTAGGCTTTAGACCTTTAGCAACTGCAAATGATAAGGACGTAGTTGCAAGCGTCTCCTTAATATTCTTCACACAGACGGTTGCACTGTAACTACAGATTCAGTCTTCATTAAAACACAAAACAGCTTTCTGCTATCTAGTCTCTATCTTTACTACTAGCTCTTTCTAATGACAGACAGAGGAAACAAAGCATGTGCATGCGTGCGTACAAAACTGTTTGAGTTGCTCTTTTATTTGATAATATTTATAATTGTAAGTTAATTGTAATAGATACTACAAAGTTTCAAAGTCCTAATATTCATTTTGAAACACCCTGTATTACTTCAAATTCAGTCATCCTATATTCGTGTTTTGTATATACATATCATCAGGGCCAGCCCTAGGCAATTTGTCGCCCCGTGCAATGGCATAATTTGCCGCCTCCCCGTTTTTCCACAAAGAACAAATCTTAAAAGAAACGATTTTAAGTATGCTACTAAACGAAGGAGAGGGTAAGTGCAGTCCCACTCAGAAAGGCTTAAATACTTACTAAAAGTACAATCTCCTTGTGTCCGTTTTCTTCTTTAAATATTAATCTGTAATGTGAGAGATAAAGGAAACACACCTGCAGAGGAAAGATGGTAATCCTTTTTACAGAATTCAATATCGAGCTTCACTAAATGGAACAGATATTCGCTACTATTCGAGAATTGAGTTCTTGCATTTGACAACAATCAAGCAATTTGTGCTGGGATTTATTTGACCATTTGCTTTAGCATTGTCCATGTGACCTTAAACTAATGCGACATAAACATAATTTATGAATGTAGTATTCAAATATTAGGTCAGCTTAGTAAATGTAACTACCATCATCATGAAGTCTGTTTCCAACAAGAAATATTTAATTTAAATAATATACTTATAACAGATTTTACCGGACCATCCAAACTTGCCACTCCATGCAAACGCACGTGTTACACGTACGGTAGAACCGGCTCTGCATATCACATATATCTAGTCGACAAATTATTTATATATTATACTAGCTGAATTGCCCGTTCTTCGCACGGAGGAAATATGTTTATAGGAGATATATGACTCGCTATAAATTGTTTTGTGACTATTTAATGTTTCGTACTTTTATGTATGAAGTGCACGGTTACGCAAGAATGGAAATTTTGGTGAACGGAAATTCATTTAAAAAAAAAAAGCAACAATAATGCTATTAATTTCAAATGAAGAAAATTGTAGTGAAAGGAAAGTCTGGTTTGTATTTAATGTTATTTTCGTTTTATTTCATACTTAACTAAGTTGTTTTATTACAATACTTTCTTATAAACTACATTTGTTATCTTATTGTTTGGTGAATAGATATATAAATTCTTTGGGTTTCTCACTCTAGAGCAACCTACATATAACTGACCGTGAGAAAAGCATGATTCTTTTAAGCTAATACCAGAATATGTTAACGTTTGTCCTTGTGCCTTATTTATAGTGATGCTGAATGCTAATCTTACTGGAAATTGCAGTCTTTTTAATTGAAACGGCAGTTCGGTAGATATAAACGGAATCCTTGAAATAAATACTGTTTTTCCTTTATCCTTTCCTGGCATTATTTTTGCTTCAAATATATTGTTTGATAACTGTTTCACGGTCATTCTTGTTCCATTACATAATGTTGGTGAATACAAATTTCTCAACAAAATTATTGGAGATCCTATTTTTAATCTTAAACAATGTAAAGGCATTCCTGGCACTTGCATTGAATTCAAAAATTCGATAGTAATTAGCACTTTCATTTTCATCAACCATAGAATCAATTGATTTATATAATCGTTCCTCGCCAGGAATCTTGCTTTGAATTTTTAAATTAATATAATCGACGACGTCATTTCTTACTACTAGAATGACTCTGTCAAATAACCAATTTGAATTTGTGTAATTTTGAACAACGTTAGGTTAAACTTTATCTATTAATTCATCTGGACGTTGACAGCATTACATAAATTACTTGTAAGTTTAATTTGGCCAGTTATACAATCAATTGGATGTTTGCCTTCACCAAAGTAGAAGTAGTAGTAGTAGCCTAGTACAAATAGTAATAGTAGTAGTTGGTAGTAATAGTAGAACAAATAATAGTAGTAGTAGTTGGTAGTAGTAGTAGTAAGTAGTGCTAGTAGTCGTACAAATAGTCATAGTAGCTCAGATTCGGTTAGGTTAGGTTAAGGTACGTTCCGTTGTCTGGCTCCCATCATCTAGACATAACCCCACCATTTTCCTTTCAAAACATAAAAATGACCCCGCATTCTTAATGTGTACCTTTCTAGTGGTGCACTTTCTAGAACATTTTTGAACCTATAGGAAAATAACGTAACATCCTGGCACATTCTACAATTTCGAATATTGTGGAACATTCTAGAACATCCTGGATCATTCTAGAAGGTTTGTAATGCGCCACTAAAATATACCTGTACCTGGCACATTACTAGATGTTCGTAAACTGCAATTTGGATTTTAATCCGTATCCCAGGATTTTAAAATTGGATTAAAATTGGATTTTCATCTGCATCTCAAGATGATAAAAGTGAAATATGCAGAAAATTAATGAAATGTTTTTGTATCTTTTGGTGTTGCTGGCTACATTGTTTGGACTCCATTGAGCTCAGGCACGTAAGTCACATAAGTCAAAATTAATGGCTTTTCATTATGTAAATAAGTACAATTTTACAAGTACAATTTAATGTACAATTTTATTACAGTTTGTAATTTAGAACTGTTGCTTTATGTGGATGTATTGCCAATGAATTTAAGGGTACCTGATGACATCTTTAAGCGTTGACGTGCAACATGCATACCACTTAAGTAACAGATTACTATAAAAGAAAATAGTACAATGATATTTTCGTTTCTTATGATTGATATAACAGATTTCAAATATTTAGTTTTAGCAACGCCATAAGAAAATAGTTTTTTTTTTTTTTTTTTTTTTTTTTTTTTTTTTTTTTAGCGAATTTCAGCGACAGAGTTGGAAGTTAGTGCATGACATTTGTGGAGCTCAATCCATCAGGATAATACTCAAATAGAAGTTACAAAAGAGAGTATCACATAAGCTTGGTAACTTCCATTCAGGAGTATTACAGGTTCTAGAGCATCCTGAAACTTCTAGAACATTCTCGAACCTTTGGGAAACTTCTATAACAGTCTGTAACATTTTCCAAGATTTTAACATTCTGGAATATTCGATCAATAATGATTTGTGTAGAAAGAAGAGCAACATTGAAAATAAGAAATGCACGCATTATCGTTAAAATTTACTTCTTTTTTTTTTTTTTTTTTTTAAGCACAATAACACCGTTGCAAGGGCGTTTTCTCCCTCTAGGACCTCTGCTGGTCCAAACCGAAACCTTCTTCATGGATGGGAGATACAGGGGGATATACTATACATGAAGCTGCATCAGTTCCCGAAGGAGCAGGACGCTCATACTTTTAGGGATAATTCATTGAGTATGTACGAACTTACAAAGGGGGTAACAAAGCAACTTTTATTGACTTATCGACTGATACGAAAATAAAAAAAGAAAATACCTGTACTTTATATCTGCATGTGTAGTGCCCTTGTACTTTATCTATGAGTATGTGTGTGTGTTGGGGGTAATTTAACGCATATCGCATGTCTTGTACACATGGATACTTCTTATTATTGCACTACGTAGAAAATTTATGGTATTTCATGTAGAAGTGGTAATAGAACACCGAAGAAAAGCAGATCAGGGGGTTCTCATGTATACTATTACCGATACAGGGCTACAACACCATATAACTCCCATCGGGATGCGGGTCTTGGTTTCGGAGCCTTTGTGGCACGGACGGACAAACCAAACTTGGTTTTATTTTATATACCCTCCCCCCCAATTGACATCATCGTAAAGATTTTTAAACATTATCGTAAGATTACATTGCTTCAATAATTTAAAAATAACAAAGTTTACATACTATACATAATAATTTACGGTAAATTATTCACCGATCGAAAAATAGTATATCTCTTCCTTGCAAGGAATAACCATGTACAGCTTGCTACCACATCTGCTACAATCGATTGATCTAGTGCTCCTGTGCGGATTATGTCCAATATGAATATGAATAATAAATAAATATTGTTGTCAGGAAATGTTAAAAAAATTAAGTGAAATTTCAAAGAAAATCGATCTTATGTAGATAGGTTTTATATACAAGGGCTTAAATTGAAATAGGTCTGAACAAAAGTATAACGTTTGGTGCGGAGCAGTAGTTCTTGGTTAAGCATAATAAAAACTATCTGGTACATACAAAAAAAAAAAAAAAAAAAAAAAAAAGCTAAAACCGGAAACCAAAATGTCCTGTTTTTACAGGCTTTAAAATCACTAGCTGTAACAATTTTTTGGGCTTTGTACATTGTAACTGACCCCTCTCAAAACTGGCTCCTTAATAAAACTTTTTTCTACACCCCTGAGTATAGCTAATCTTAATAGTGTAATAAAAATTGGATGTTCAAATACGTGAACTTCCTATATGATGAAACATTCGACTGCGAAGTTTATCTTACACCTCGATCTCCCTCTGCCCCTCCTCTTACGATTTCGCACTCTTCATCTGTCTATTAATCTAATTTCTTTGTGTTCCTTCTCTTTCTTAAAGAACTACAGTCGTAGGTAAGACGGGTTTCTCAACCTGAGTCCAGAAACGCGAAGGGCCACGAAGGGAGGTGAAAAAGATAACGTTGCCTTATAGTAGAAAATATATATATATATATATTTTTAATTGAATTTCTTTCTTATGCGCAAATACAACAAAGAATATTAAACAAAATTTGAAGCAAATAAAGACTCAATAGCAAAAAATACCTGGAATGAAGGAGGAATGAAACTGGAGAAAAAGTACTTATTGAAATACACAAATACAACAAAAAAACTGAATAATTGAAATATAATTCAAAATGTGAGAATGTGATTGTGTCTGTCCAACTCTTTAAAATTTAACCGATTTTAAATATAATAATTAGTAGGCAACTTCCCTAGAACCATGTTTGGACTTCGTATCGATTGAGAACAAGGAGATAAAATGAATAAAACACATTGATCGCCATGTGTATCACAGGTGATACACACAGCGTATTCCACCTACGCCTCGTGTATCATTTCTGATATACAACAAACGTTCTTTTGACCGCCACGTGTATATGATCCGATACACGGGATGGTATATTTAACACATCTTACATGTAGTTAAGGCACTGGAAAATCATATTGCAGCAGTAATTCTGGCGTCAGTTGAATACTTTCCTTTAACCCTTTTACTACTAAATCTGTTCTCGGGGCCCCAAAAAATATTTATTGTTGCTTGTGGCTTGTTGGTTAGTCATATTAACATAATATGAAACATAAAGCCTGAAAAATATACATTTTGCGTAAAAAACACACCCTCACACTTGTAAGGGTAGCCATTTACGGTTCACAAATGTCTATTATTTCGTCCCATCACTTTCTAAAAAATTACAATGGGCAAAGATAGGCAAAGGTATGGCGTGATGTCAAGCGTTCTCCTACCTTTTCAGATCCTTTTTATCCCTGCCTCAAAGACATATGTCTATAACATATGTGATTGCAATGCTGAATGTGCACATATTTTGAAGAGAACAGATTTCTTCTCTTGGCATGGCTCTTGAGTGGAAAACTATTTATAGACAACTAGAATTTGCTCACACATTCAAAAGTTGTATCTGGAATTGTTATATGTCGTAGATACTCCAGGTCATTCCAGAGACATACTATTATAACAGTTATTATTTCGGTGGTTACAGTTTCAACTTGCAATAGTCGTGTAAATAAGGAAATATTTGGTAATCAAAAGTAACTAGGCGAGAAGACCTCGAATACTTCTACTATGGAGGAGACATAACAATGAATTTCAATACATAGTGCTGTATCAAACGTTATTTGTATTATCTTTTACCTAACTGTTCAAAACAAATACAAATAAGATTTTACACGAAATTACTGAATTTGTACTAGTACCATAATTTAAAGAAAAATCCTCCAAATAATAAAAACATATTCATTCTGTTGTTTCTAAAACGCCAAAATCTGCTTTCTCATAAAGTAAAAATAAATTTCTAGATTTCTGAAAGAGAAAAAAGTATGCCCTTATTGGCTACCCTCACAATTGTGATGGCCGAAATTTACAGCGTTCCCGCTAATCTGATAGTTACCTTGCAGACCAGGGCTGGCCTTAAGTCGATTGGACCGATTGCTCCCAATCGGGCCCCGCGCCTACGGGGGCCCCGCGCTAGCCGTCTACTCTACTCTCTAATGACGTTTTAACACCATATTAGCTCCCAGAGCAAACAAATGTGTTGTGGTCCCTGTGACTAATTTTTGCTCCTAATACATATAATTAATACATGCTATTCTGCTCGCGGTGCTCCCAATGCTTGCGGGGCCCCCGGCCAAGTGGCTATGGTACCGTTAAGATGACTCTGCTATTCTCGGTTGTCAAGTACCCACAACATATTGCAATACTGGTACATTAATGGACTTTACAACGGAACGTGTGGCCTCTCACTAACAAGTAAATAAATAGTTTGTATTAAGTTTCCGGGAACAAGCAAATATTGTCTGAATTTAATGCTGCAGTAGTTTCTTTATTATTTACGTTTACAAGTTCTGTTGTTAAAATAGATATTATGTCCAGGGAGTATTCTGCACATTCCCAACACCCCTAACACAGGGGTGCCCACAAAGGGGGGGCTATGACGCAAAGTGCGTCATTGAAATATTTGGGGGGGGGGGTAAAAATCTGTATAAATATGTTTGAGGGAGTGTAAAAGTTAATCGAAAAGAAGATTTTTTCATGGAAGAACAACTACGGGTAGACAATTGGGGGGTGCGTCATGGACATAAGGGGGGGTGGGCACCACTGCTAACATTCCCCAAATTTCCTTACACATACCCCTGGGCGTAAAAATATTGTTTTCTTTGAGTTTATGTAAAAATTTATATCATTATTCTGGGTGTTCACCCTCTTTAATTTTGAACACGCCACTAAGTAAAAGTTTCTGACGTTCTTACTGATTATGTCATGTGATACTACGTGAGTACCAAGATGGTATCAAATAAATCAGTCTCAGTGCGACTTCTTTGCATATCCTTTCTCTTATTATAGCTATATTAAAAATACAAAACCAGAGGGCAAACTTTGCCCTCTCCTGCGGAAAATCCAGTGGATGTATTGTTTTAAAAAAAATAAAGTCAAGAAAACCGAATGTATATTAGTGCGTACTGAATAGGTGGCTGTTTGTGAAGGTTTGTTTTCTAACTCGAATAATCCAATGGAAAATATGTAACTCGAATAATCCATCTTCCATCAGTTCCTTAAGGTTTGTTGATCGTCTCATCACCATTTCATTTTGTCCGCAGTCGATAACAATTTTTAAGCTGATTATACGTTTCATAAGTAGCTACTTACTATGTTCTCACTAGGTACATTAGGTTTTCCAGCAAAAAGATACAGCTGTTAAGAAATCTTTGAACCAACGAATTCACATTTATGTGCATTTCATTATGTCTGACGAATATAAATTTATACAAACATAGATTCACCATTGTATTTCTTGTAAAATTCTAGTCCAATTTGATATATTACATGACTCCCTTCCTATCTGAAAAAAATGAGCGGGATATAAGATGGCCGACTTCAAGATGGCGACTATGATAAGCATACTCTCTAATAGATGTCTCCTTCCTTCCGATGTCAGTTAATATGTTTTTTGTTTTTCATTCTTTTACCCGTTTTACAAATAAAATTAAATTTTCAAACTTGAAACGCATTGTTATGGCTGATCTGGTCAATTTAGATTTTTGGCCACTGTGGCCGTTTTTGTGGATGGAAGCACTCCAAATTTTGCTTACGCTCGTTTCTTGATATTTCACGCTTCTCTGCCAAGTTTAATCAAGATACTAGATTTCGACATCGATAGTTTGCTTGTAAGAGAACAAACAATACTATGAATTATTGGTATAGAAGCTTTTTGAAGAAAATTGAGAGGCACAAGGGTGAAATATGTATTTTAAATTTCATTCACTGTTTGAATTTCCATTTGAGTTAATTCTCTGAAAAATTAGCTGCTACAAGCAACAAACAGGGTGAGCGTTTTCACGAGAACATTTTGCAAATGGAAAAACATTATAAAGTGAAATGAGACCCGTCCATGAAGAGAGATTACTGTTAGTTCCTCCTGAAAGAGTACTCCATAACATAGAAACTGGAAAAGGTCTCAATACTCTCTTTGCTGTTAGTCATTTTTCTTAATCAAGCTTATAAGTAAACATGCAGGGTGTTCTGGGAATAAACTGACAAACTCAATACAAGAAAAGTGTTTTTCTGCGACTTTGGTCGGAAACGCTTAATTACAGAGAGAGTGCTAATTAAAAGTAATTTCTAGAATAGGTCACTACTGTTACCTTTTTATAATCCCTATCGCCGTAATTAAGCGTTTTCGATTAAAGTTGCAGATTTTTTCTTGTATTGAGGTTTTGAACACATATGTGAAGTTCGTCGGCTTTTCGCGGAACATCCTGTATATGAATACGTAGTAATGATATACACATAAGTTTGTAAATATTGTGTTTGTGATGTTTAGTACGATCTACATGTATTTCTTTCATTAAAACTTTGAATTTATCTTCATAAACACTTTATTATTTATTTTATATCTCATTACATTTACTCCTGTCAGCAGTTAATCATCATTATTATAGCAGAAAATATGAGGGTGATACGAAAAAACTAATTCATTTTCGTTTTCAGGATGTTTGATTAAGTAAAAATTTTTACCTCTGTTTGTTTTGTTTTATCTCTGCACATTTTTGAAAGTTGAAATTTGTAAATATGTTATCAGTGCTACAAAGTTTATTACTGAAACTATAAAACACGATTCTATAAAAGAAGCTACACATCATACCATCAACCTTAGGTAATTTTCACATTACCCTTAATCAAACTTAAGGATATTTCCACAATCATCGCCAAGAAGATATGACAAGAAGAATTTTTCGAGGATGATTAATGAAAGGGATTGATTATGAAATTAAATTTTGTGTGCTCTTCCACCGGGAATCGGGCTTGAGACTATGTACACCACAGGCGCATGCGCTAAAAACTAGACCGGCAGGGAGAGCGCAATATTATATTTTTGTAAAGGTAGTTTGGCTACGTGCATATAAGTTGAAGTACTCACCAACTATCTCTAACAAAAAGGGCTGAATTCATTTTTTGTCAAAAAGTCAAATGATCATCCCTGATCTAGCTTTAGGCCTATACATAAAGTTTAAAGTTTGTTACAACGCATCGATATAGATCTCTAAAACGCAGAAATGTTCGGGTATTTTTATATTCGTCAATATGGCGTCGCTAGTAAACAACTTAGCCCGGTAAGCCGGGAACTACGTCAATGTATTTTTTCGTGCTATATTATGCTGTTCGGGGGGGACGGTCCCAGGCGCCGAAGTAAGGGGGCACAAAATTCGCAAGGAAAAAGAAAAAATGAAATCTTTGAGTTTTACGTCCCACGATTATGCTGGTTAGGCTAAAGGAGACGGTGATAATGAGTAATGGATGAAATGGTGGAATGAAGAAAGTGGGAGGAAACGGGAGAACCCCGAGAAAACCCACGCACACGGTGTTTGTCCACCACAAAGTTCACTTGGCGGGCGCTGGGATCGAACCCGGGACCCCAAGCACCCGCAAGGAAAAAGAATATATATATATATATAGTGAATAAAAAGTAAGAAAAAGTGGTCAACATAGTGCCAACCACAGTGACGTTTTGCGGCTGGTCTATCGACCTCAGTCATATGTACGGGGGCGCCTTTGTATATTCTCGCCCAGGCGTTGATTTTCCAAGGTACGGCACTGGTGCTATTATTGTTTTGATGTAGAATCTTTGCAACGACACATAAATTATAGACTTACTTCAGCACACGCTGGTCTTCTTTAGAATATGCAACACTGGATTCAACATGCGTGCACTTAAAAAAAAAAAAAAAAAAAACCTAACTAAAATTTCCATCACACTGCTTCTTTCTCGTCTCCTTCTTGCGCGGTGCGGATGCGCCCATCTAGCGTCATTTGTTTCCCGGTATAGTTCGAATTACGAATTTTCCACACAAAAGTTTGTAGCGTTATGCAGTGCAACGTCACAGAATGAATGTTCACCAGCATTTCTTAGGAGTCCAACACAGTATGAGTAACGTGAACTTTTGAATATGTGACAATATTTGTTAAATGGTGCTGAATTGGGTAGAATTGTACCAACTTTTTCACAAAAGGGGCTGAAAATGCCAGCGTGGTACCAACGGGCCGATGAATGACAAAAAGGGCTGAATCTGGTACAATTGTACCAAGTGTGGCAACACTGATTGAAGCTATAGACCTTTAAAGTTCATTTTTTTTTATGTTTTCGGCAGCCTATAACTCCGAAAGGAAGGATTTGTGCATCCAGGTTGGTCTATACTTTTCGTCTTATCTTGCTCTCAGGAATCTCCTCCCAAACGTTGTCGGTGTTGTTTTGAAACACCCTATATACATATATATATATATATATATATATATATATGTTCTACAGACCTTGATGCAAGTTAGTTGTCAACCTGGGGCCCGCAAACTGTTCCCGCACCACCTAAGGGCGGCCCTGTTGCAGACATAACAAGTTGCCCTAATGAAGAAATAGATTCTAATTCACAATGAAGGGAATATATACTTACAAAAACACTTCAGACGATGAGTAATATACTTTCAAAACTATGGTTCTCGAGGGCTTTCTTCAACTCCGCAGGACACACTACTCATAAACGTTGTGATTTCCAATATACTTAACAAATACCTATTCAGTACCTGACAACTTGTCATTCAGACACTCACACATGTGCCTGTAGCTAATTTGTGTACTAAAATCCTTAGACTGGCATTTTTTTTTTTTTTTTTCGCCAGAGTGAAAATAGCACTTACAATTGTGAGGGTATCAGCTGAAAGGGTTACGGCGGATTGTAGAAATACAGTATCTTTGTAATGGTGAGAAATAGGAATGTCGGGTCAAAAGATATCAAAGGAAATCCCATCCGAAGAATCCAATTATGTATAAGTGATGGCGAAACAGTGCCGGCGCCAGGGGAAGCATAAAGAAAGTGAATGAAATGCGAAGAAAGGTGAACAATTTACACTGACAAACTGTAGGAGCGGATTTTATATGGAACATGCAGCAACAAATGTTAATGAACAAAGGCAACAATGGCTACGCTGTAGGGACACTATGAGAGGTGGAATGTTGAAATACAGTATCATTTTAACGGAGAGAAATAGAAATGTCGGGTGAAAAGATATCAAAGGAAATCCCATCCGAAGAATCCAATTATGCACACGTACTGCGGAACAGTGGCGGCGCATGGGAGCTGCAAAGAAACTGTTAAACACTCTTAGTGATGAAACGTGCAGATCGTAAAAAACACATATGGAAGATGAGACCCAGTGTACTGTAAAAACAAGAGGTATTGTACTTACCATGGTCAACATAATGCCTTCCTATAGCAGCTGTTCAATATGTCCTCCTTGTTCTTCGAGACAGACAGTTACACGATGGCATAAGGATTCTCTGACTGGTGCCAATATCGCTGGCGTTTGCCGTAATGTGGCAAATGCAGCACATATACCCTGGCGAAGATCTTTAACATCATGAAGGGACCGTGTATACACGAGACTCTTCACGTAACCCCACAGAAAAAAAACTAGGGGATTCAGGTCGGGTGAACGTGGGGGCCATGCTTGTCTTCCACCACGACCTATCCACCTGCGTGGAAATGTTTTGTTCAGATATGCACGAATGGCGTGACATGAGTGGGCAGGGGCGCCATCATGCATAAACCACATACACTGTCGTGTCCTCAGTGGCACATCTTCAAGCAGAATAGGTAGGTTCTGAGTCAGAAACTGGAGATACGATATTGCGCTCAATCACTGTGGTAAGAAGTGTGGTCCCACAACGTTGTCGCCAATAATATCAGCCCACACATGCAAGTGGAAACGTTGTTTATGCTTTGTCTCTACAATTGCATGCGAGTTGTTGAGTGCCCATCGATGGTCATTGTGGAAATTCGTGATGCCATCCCGTGTGAATAATGCCTCATCCGAGAACAATACCTGTGTTAGAAAGGCTGGTGATACACGGCAGCGGCGGTATAACCAACGACAGAAACGTCGTCGAGTTTCATAGTCACCATCGTATAACGCATGCGTTCGTTGTACATGGTATGGTCTGAGATTATTACTATGCAAAATGCTTAGCACGACTTGATGCGAAACGTGTTCCTGCCTTGCTATTCGTCGGGTACTAATACTCGGGTTCCGGGTCACATGTCGGAAAAAATGAAATGAAATCTTTGAGTTTTACGTCCCACGGTTATGCCGGTTAGGCTAAAGGAGACGGTGATAATGAGAGATGAGTGAAATGGTGGAATGAAGAAAGTGGGAGGAAACGGGAGAACCCCGAGAAAACCCACGAGCACGGTGTTTGTCCACCACAAAGTTCACTTGGCGGGGGCTGGGATCGAACCCGGGACCCCAAGCACCAGAGGTGAACGCTCTACCACTGAGCCACCGCGCCCCCGGTCACATGTCGGAGTACCCTCTCTTCCAGTGGGGGTGTTCGAACGCGTCGTCGTCTCGGAATATCTGTGTTGGGAAGGAATGACCCAGTGTCCCGCAATCGCTGATGAATACGAATAAACATCCCCGGTGCTGGAATTTGTCGATCTGGGTAGCGTTCCGCATATAACCTACGTGCTTCTTCTGCATTACCTTCCGCTAAGCCGTATATCAAATGCATATCTGCCATTTCGGCGTTAGTGTAAGCTACCCTATTCATTGTGGTGCATTACACATAGCACTTGTCCGTCCCGCGCTTGTCAACATCAACACTGTTTCACACGACACAAAGTAAACCACATTCACATACACATGGATCACTGCCCTGCCTGTAGAGTTTAGAACTAAAACGCTTGTGCTGTTACTGTCATTGCCCCATTCAGTACGAATGAACTGTGCGCTGTCCTCTGCACCTTCGATGCGAACGCTCTCGTTACCCACGCTTTCACTACTCCTATAACTAACTCTATTACGCGACGCTCTGCACGCCCCCTTGTTCCACCTACTGTAGCTATGCGCCCTCCGTCAAAGGACATGTATCATACAGTACACCTAGAGTTGTATTCCTTGTTTCCTGATTGCTTTCAAATAGTTGTGTTTTCACCAATTTCAACTTTTCTCCGCGTTTCATTCACTTTTTTGTGCACCTCCTGGCGCCGCCACTGTTCCGCCATCACTTATACATAATTGGATTCTTCGGATGGGATTTCCTTTGATATCTTTTGACCCGACATTCCTATTTCTCACCATTACAAAGATACTGTATTCCTACAATCCGCCTCCCATAATGTCTCTACAGACTAGCCGTTGTTGCCTTTGTTCATTAACATTTGTTGTTGCATGTTCCAACTAACATCCCCTCCTACAATTTTTCAGTGTAAATTGTCCACTTTTCTCCATGTTTCATTCACTTTCTTTGTGCCCCCTCTAGTGCCACCACTGTTTCGTCATTACTTATGCATAATTGGATTCTTCGGATGAGGTTCCCTTTGATATGTTTTGACCCGACATTCGTATTTCTCTCCGTTCTTGAGATATTGCAAATTGCCGCCTTGGAAGGTGACATTTCAGACGCTTCTAGCGTTCAAACGAAGCCGCATTCACCCAATGCTCATATGACATTTTTTGCTTGTTTTTACCTGTAGATTCATCTCGCGAATTTTCCGACATTCATGCACGACCACCCTGTATATCGATAGATAGATAGATAGATAGATAGATAGATAGATAGATAGATAGATAAATAGATAGATAGATAGATAGATAGATAGATAGATAGATAGATAGATAGATAGATAGATAGATAGATAGATAGATAGATAGATAGATAGATAGATAGATAGATGCATGAGGTTTATTCATGCCAAAAAAGTCCTGCTAAGACCGGTTTTTCCAAGCACTCAAATACCTATGAGGTCTATGCCGAACTTCACTGGTCTATTTCGGTCCTCGTGAGGTCTAACCCGGTCCTCGCGAGGTCTAAGTAGGTCCTTTGAGGTCTAAATGTGACTTCAGGGCTGCCAACATACTTTAAAACAACTTCAAGAATCAAAATAAAGATATTGTGTAAAATGCAACATATTAAATTATTTTGCATTTTAAACAAACAAAAATCGCTGAAATTTCGTACCATGGAAATATTAACAGGGAGATATTTTTTGATGTATTATTTAGTGCAACAAAATTAACAGTGTTGCCATCCCAATAACAAGATTTTTCAAATAACACTAAGCAATGTTTTTCTATATTTCAAATTTGCATGTTAAACGAAAACTTACTGCCTTTATTGTTTAATGATGTAAACCGAAGGCGTTGCAGTATCGAAAACATTCAAACTTCAAAGGTCTCTACTACAATAATATGGCAAGTGAATTGCAAGGGAAAATGCATATTGGAAGTACCTTAGTGTCGAATACTACGATGACAATACGACTTATTTCGAAGAATGGAAACAATGATACATCAAATTCTTTATTTTGAAAAAGGTACTAAGTATAATAACAAACCGCATAATAGTTTTCAATAGACACAAAGATTATAATGCCATTTACAACAATTTGATAAATCAATCCATACTTACATATGAAAAAACGTTGTTAAAGATTGTTGTAGTGCATAAAATGAAATATCTGTAGGAACCTTTTAAAACACTGTTGGTTTCCTTTGCTTCCATGACATTATATCGATTGTTTTTGAAAATTGTATTTATAACAAATTGAGGAAGAAGATGATGGTCGCCAGATTAGTACACGAGCTTAAAAACTCACAGTTTTTTAAAAATTTTTATAGTTTCAATTTTAGATATTTTTTTTTTACTTTGGTATGATCTTTATGTTATTTAAAAAAAAAAAATTCAATTTATCTGGCGTCATCGATAACGTTTATTTACCACAGTTTCTTATTTTAAACTTAAGACCAAGCTATTCGGATCCATGTCCAGGCAATTTTGTTAACAGTTTATGTTGTAGCTATTGAAGCTCTTATATTATAAGCAATTACATCATAACAATCTTAGTGATAAAGTGTACTTGGCTATAAGGCTTCGACTATTATTATTATTATTATTATTATTATTATTATTATTATTATTATTATTATTATTATTATTATTATTATTATTATTATTATTATTAACACTAATTGATGAAAAGGAACTACAGAAAATTTTCGGAATTACATAATTTTTAGCATTTTTGCAAGCTTATCTCCATTGTTTATCACATCTCCGGAACAATGTCAGATATCAAATTGCTCTATACTACATTATGGTCTTTATATCCATTAAAAAGAATATGTGATTGAACGTAGTATTTTCCAAAGCGGCTTTAAGAAATAAAACATGTTTGATATAATATCGTACGATACTGTACTTTGAACATGAATTCCCCTCATTTAATAGTTTTAACGCATTAATGAAACGATACGGCAATTCGTAATTTTCCATCGACTTAATTTTCTACGTAGTAAACAAAATAAACGTTTCAATTATTGGTTGAAACCAGCATTCGATCCAGTTCTTCCAAAACATCGATGTCAGAAAAAAGTTACAAGTCAGAAACACATTTAATACAAACTGCAAAAACTTTTTTGTATTTTCATGTAGCATAGGCTTCAAGAACAAAATGAAATGTAGGAAAATACGGATGAAATCAACACTTGGAGAATATATTATCTATTCTTGTACAGTCGTGCATTTGTTTCTTTTTTAAAAAATAATGTATCTTCTTTTACCCTTCCCTGTAACTTGTTTTTATTTTAGAGTTGACTGCATGATAAGAGTTAAAGCTGTCTCGTCTCTAGAAAATGTTGTGGAAAGGATGTCTTGTTTCGGAAAATGTAATATTTCCATTTGGAGGAGTGCTGTCTCGTCTCGTATCACGTCACGAATACTCTGTATCGTCCCGTCTCGTGAGTAACCCTAGTTGCATGAAGATACAAGTTAAAAGGTGTTAACACATACATAATTGAGTGTTTCAGCACAAACCTAAAATTTTGTATATTCAACCAAAGTTAGTAACGAGGCCCTCAATGGTAGGTGATAGATCACTCACTTTCGGTGTATGAGATTCCAAGTTCGATCCTAGCTCCTACCCAAGTGGGAATTGTGGAGGGAAAGTTTTGTGTATGAGCTTTCTCGGTGTTCTTCCGTTTTCTGCTAATTTCTTCATTTCACAAGTTTGTTCGGTCTCGTCACCACTGTCTCCTTTAGACTCGTCTGGGACGTTCAAGCCAGAAAGAAGGAAAAGAACTTCAAAGATCCTGCGGCATTTAAGACGTATATCATAATTATATTTAGGAAACATCACTATTTTTGCTCAGCGATTGAAGTTGAGCACCCTATTCAACAGCGAGCCTGTTTAAGACGGAGATCTACCGTTCAACGTAGACTCTGAACCTCAAGACCTCCCGCCGGGGCTTTTCCGTCCCAAAGACTCGTATGCTAACTATATACCACAAGAGAGCTCGTTCGTGGTTATATACAATGCTTGAATTCGTTTATCGACATTGCGGGTAAGTAAAATAACGATCAACATGACACATACTTCTAAAGATGCAATAATTCAAAATGATACATCGTTTTCTTAACCTCTCCCACTCTGGTAACAGTCGTGAAAATAAAACTTTTAAATTAATAATTTTGACAACAACTAAATTAACGACGTATTTTGTGAGATACCTACTAGTAATCTTTCCGAACGTTCGAGTAAAGTATTGAATGTGTCTAACAAGATATGTACAATGTCAGACATCTGCAAATCCATCAACCACTTCGTTAAAAGAGTTAATATAACATCGTCATACAAATTCACTTAGGATGACAAACTGAGGGATTTAAGAACACAGTTACAAGTGACAACTATAGGGACTATACAATACTTCAAGTGGGCAACGATTTAAAAAAATAGAAAATATAATAAATTGTAGTTAGTTTTGAGTTAAAATTAGAAGTCAAAAGTTTACATATTCCGTTCTGAAATACAACTATCAGATTAAAAATATATGAAAAAAAAAAAACAAATCCAGTGGAATATTTTCGAACTTGAAACCACTAAACACGGTTTGAGGCGGGAAGAAAGCAAAGATTCCCTCAAGGGATGTTTCAGTTAGTTTCTTTGGAGATCATTCAAATGGGATTGAGGGTGAATATCTCTCTTGTTCTCCAGTAATTCGCACCCTGGTTGTAAGTTTTAGGGTACTCTTTATTTTTCGACTTCTGTTTTTTTTTCTTTTTTTTTAAATCTCACCGCGGATGGTTCCATATCAGACCAAAACAACTCATGAGAAAAAATAGTTCAGTTAAATAATATTAAATGGTTCTAAAACCGACCTCAATTTTCGAATGTATTAACAACACACAATATGAGGCAAAAGTAGCCTACCTTATAAATTTGGAGACTAATGTAAGTTAACAACCACATATTGTGAAAGTAATACGTATTAAATGTTTATAGATAAGAAGAAAATAACATCAGATGTGTCTTCTGGTTAAACGCACCCCAAAACATATCATATGGCACTTTTCAATTAAAAATTTTGCACTTGAACCTAAGATGGAGGACTTCGAGATGGCAACCATCATGGTACTATACAGTAATAAATGCGATTCTACCTTAATTATCCTTATTCAAGATATGATATCACTTCTTCTAACCGTTAGAAACTTACAAGGTACTTTTGCCTCGCATTGTATATTGTAAATCATTGAAAACTTGCGGTCATTTTGGGCACCATTTAATATTATTCAATTGAGCTTATTTTCCTCATGGGTTACTTTGGTATAACATAATATGAAACCATTTTAGGAGGTGAGATTCAAAGAACCTTGGAAGTTGAAAAGTAAGGACCACCCAATATGAATACAGGGTATTAATGAACTACACCGGCAACTGTAAGAGGTGATTCCTCAGATCAAAAAAAAAAGACAAAAAGTTCCTATGGACCTCTGGGAAAAGCGCATAGTTTCAGAGATAGAGCTGTCCAAAATAGCGAAAAAGCCAAATTTGAAGAGGCCCTGTTTCGAATTCGAGAAATCGTGGAGTGGTGGTCTTCATCAGCATAAAGGAAGGCATGCATATGCAATCCAAAATGCATAATTCATTAATGTTCAATGGGTGTGTAGAGTATTCTCTAAAGGATGAAATTCCCAGACATGATATCAACCAAATATGATCTGATTTATGATTGGTCCAAAGTAGGCAAATGATCAGCCTTTACAGCAGTGAACACGAAATCCTTTGGCGCGATACGGAAGTGTTAAGAATCGTCAACAACACGGACTCTCGTACTCGAGAAAAAGCATGCTGTGATGTTTTCTTTCATGTTTATAAGTGAAGAAAACGTGAAATATACCGTGACGAAATGCACCGCATTGCACGTTATTACGAACACTAAAAAACATGGAGCTGCCTGTTCCTAACACTTTTGACTTCCCTTCGAAGTACTGGGTGTCGATTCTTGTCAAGGCTTATCTCCTGCCTACTTTGTACCCTCCTTGAAATCAGAATATATCTGAAAACTCTATTGAGAACATATTTAAGAATTATACCCTGTACAGAGTACCCTGCAAACCCATTGAAAATTGACGTAATATGTATTTTTGAATTCTGTGTGCGTGACTTCCTTTACGCTGATAAGGATCACTATCCACAGTTTTTGGAATTCGAAATAGGGCCTGTTGGAATTTAGCTTTTCCAGATTTTGGACAGCCCTAGATCTAAAACAATGCACTTTTCGCAATAGATCCATATGAACTTTTTCCCCATATATATATATATATATATATATATGTGTGTGTGTGTGTGTGTGTGTGTGTGTGTGTGTGTGTACATGAAGCGAGAGAGAAACTTTTACCTCCTGATGTTATGCGAGTAATTATAAGCTATACAAGATAGTGAAAAGAAAAGTGAGTTATAAAGCGTAAATAAACGTTAGTTTTTTAAGGAAGTTTACGTACATATACTGTACCCATGAATGTAATTGCGGAGTATGGTATCAAACTAATGCTTTCAGGTCCAAGAACTAAAAAGAATATGTAGAGCTCTTGGTATTACGAGTAGGATAATGTAATATCTGCAGGTACATTCTCAAACACGTAGGAAAACAATCCATTTATCATGTGGACCGAAAGCGTTCAATTAAAAATTGACAAATATGGTTCACCCCAGAAAGTGGTCATTAAAGAAATAACGATCATGTCAATAGTGTAAAATACCCAGGTTTGGAAAACTTTCTAATTATGCTTTTTTTTTAAACTAATTTCATGATGGGGGCCGCGGTGGCTCAGTGGTAGAGCGTTCACCTCTGGTGCTAGGGGTCCCGGGTTCGATCCCAGTGAACTTTGTGGTGGACAAACACCGTGTGCGTGGGTTTTCTCGGGATTCTCCCGTTTCCTCCCACTTTCTTCATTCTACCATTTAATTCATTACTCATCATCACCGTCTCCTTTAGCCTAACCGGCATAACCGTGGGACGTAAAACTCAAAGATTTCATTTCATTTTTTTTTAATTTCATGATGCTGAGTCCAATTATGCTATTAAAAAAATAAATGTAAAAAAATACGTCCAGTCACCTATAGACCTTATGGTATTTGAATGCCTTGGAAAAGAGGTCTAAACGGGCCTATAACGTCCCGTCTAGACCTCATGTGGGTGTTTATCTACATCTATTTACGAACGAGACTTAAAATTTGACATTTTTCGGTTACCCATAAACCTTTAGTTGAGGGCAGGGATACACCTACGGAGACAAATTGGGGCTCGACTTCCCACATGACTTCCTGTTCCCCAAATGAAGTTCGACTGTTAGGTCTTTACTTCAACATGTTTATTAAAGCAAATGAATGCTTATAATAGAACAAATAGAAGTGCCCATTCTTCACATGGGAAGAATAAGGTTTAAACGAACATAAAAGTGGAAATTTGAATGTTATAGACACTGCCCCACTTATAGAAACTGCCGAAGTTTTGGAAAGGCTGAAATACGTTTTTGATTAATTTCATTTAAAAGCTTATATACCAGACTTCTTACCTCTAACTTTAACAAATACTCACATAAAGTTTTATTAGTAAAAAATTTGTAATTTGAATATTATAGAAATTATTCCCTTTCCCCAATGTAACCTGAACACTCAAAACATGTATTCTCCTATTTTTGATTAAAAGTTTAAATATCGAATCCCTCTCCTCTATCTCACATTTAGCAGTTTCACAATAAAGAGTCGAAGTTCCTAAGATAGAATTTACCCTACTTTCGCTATTTCAGAGCGGAATTTTCTGAAAGCACGGAAATTCAACTTCAGTTAATTTTAATGGAGAGCTCAAATGCCATGTTTTGTTTTCCTAATGTCAAATACTTAATTCTTTGAAAAAGATTTGAACCCCTTATATACATATTTTTAAAAATGTCTTCTTATGATTTGTTTTCGTTGCGGAGTCACCTGTCCAAATTTTGTTTCTACCTATAAGTATTCCTTTGTGTTTATGAGTGAATTACTTATACTACCGTATTTAATAATATTGATCTGAAGAAAAAAATCTAAACAACGTCAACTCATAACAATTATGAATTTCCTAAATTGAATAATTAGTACAACACTGATCAGTGGCATAGCCATAAATATACTATACCAAAGAAAGTACTAATTATTGCGTAACGAGAAAAAACGCTTACACACACACAGACGTACACGTACACATACAACAAACATTATGTGACGTTATCGGTTGAAATGTGGGACATATGGTCAGCCAAAGTGCTTCATGGGCTTTTGTGACACGAATTTTAGTATTGTATTTCATCATATAGAGGTGAGGCGAATTGCAGGTGAGACAGATAAGAAAGAAGTTAATTGTTTCCAGTTTTCTGTAGTTACACAGTATTGAAATACTGATGAACTTTGGTAAATAATAAATTAATCTTCCTGACGCTATAGCCATGAAAGACTATGACTAGCTACATGGCTCACATTCAACTGGATGAGGAGCGACAGTGCATCGGTTCCCATTCGCCATTATTTGTGTCTTTCTAGATCACAGTTCGCCACCTCTTAATTCACTAACAATGAGGTTAAACTAGATCTAAATAATAATATTATTTTTAAAGAAAAATAAACATCCACCTTCTTTTTAAGTGGTATCTACTCGTATCTGCAGATGGTAAATTTTGATGGCTATTGTAACGAAACATTGTTTTAAAAAATTAAGACTGTTATATATAACACTGAAATCTTATGTAGGGTTTAAAATATAGCTTATGAGAAGTAAGTTTTTCTTTAAACATCTCATGTAGAGCTTGTTTCTCATGACAAATTATCTGCATAAAAGAGTCTTAACAATTCTAAATAAAAGTCACAAATGAAACACACTACATGAAAGCAGAATCTAATTCAGTATCACTGTACTAAATGGGAGTGGATTTGGGCCAAACCAACTCTCTGCCTACGTCTTTGATACTAATTATTCATGAATTTTGTTGCCCTCCTTTACCTAACTGGATGCAGACAGTTTACTATCGCATAACTATATGAGAGCGATCTTATCCTTTTCTTCGATTTTTCTCCATTTTCACTTACAAGTGTCGATAGGAGAAAAGAAAGTATGGTGATCGTAAAACGACTAAGATTTTGTTTATATGTCATTTATAACTCTACAATGTTGTACTAATCATTCGTTAGGAAAATGTTTAATAGGGTTCCTATTTATTGTTAATATTTACTATATCGTCAAATATGACTCATGCGATTTTACTGACATTACATTAACAAATTCAATAAATAACTCTACTACTTGCTAATCATTTGTAATTACAAAGTCTACATACGGTAGTCTGATTTGAGTCTGTTTTCTTCGAACAAAGTTTTGATTTAAAAAAAAAAAGAAAAAAAGAAAGAAAGAAAAGGAAAGAAAGAAATGTATATTTCACAAATATTTCAATAATACCTGTAGCATAATATATTTTTGTTTAAGAAATCAGAGCGAAAAAGTTCAGTACGGTGGTCCGTAAGCAGTAAATATATACCATGGGAGTGTTTGGGTGTAAATAAAGAAAACTAAAGCTTTCCTTTCGTGTAAATAACTTGTATTCCACTTAAAAAGTAATAGTTTTATGTGTCTTAGAAAAAAATATGCCTTTGTTTACGCAAAATAAGAAGTAACTTATTTCTAAATCTCAATGATATTTGAATGCCTTTTCAAGCCTTCCAGTTATTGTTTATAGCATAGCAGATTGTCCTATGAATTTAATCCAAAGTGTATCACATACGAATAGCCGAAAATGTAATATATATAGAAAAGCCAAGAGATCAGGCCCTGATATTCAAACAAACATAGGAGAAGGTAATAAGACTAACACTATATAATATAAACTATTGCAATAGAACAAGTGTTGGAACTCTGGATAAATATTAAATAAACAGATCCTATTTACAGCATCAACACTATTGGCATACGCAACGGCCACTGAGGACTTAAGTTGAACAAAATAGCTTAATAAACAAATAAACACAATGCACTATGAAACAAAAGTGTACACCATAAAAGACAATGATAGCACAGCATTTAAATGAATTCTAAGCAAAAAAAAAAAAAAAAAATGTTCACTTAAGGCACTCCACCCATTTACCCCCGCACCATGCGCCCAATTACCCCGTGGAGGTATTTAGAAGGAACAAATTTTAACAAAATTTTAACTGCCTCACAGTGTGGATTCAAGATTGCTGCTCTTCACGGCACCATCCTTATGATGTTTTTCAGCAGCACAAAAAATTCTGGCTCAAAACATTAATAGATGAGCAATTTATTGTAACTCAAACCAAAACACATACACACCTGAAACTGGGTTTCAAATATGTCATTTCTCAATCAAATCAGGTTTTGGTTTTTTGTCATTATTACACCCTCTCAAAATTCACCTAAGCTTTTTTTTTTCTAATCAACATCTACCTACCCAAAATTTGTGTGTTATTAAATTCCATAGAAATATACTGAAATGCAAAATATTTATATAAATTTTTAAAAAGTTTTTCGCCCAATACCCCTTCTACTGTCTCTCTCTTTCTCTCTTTCCAAAATATATACCAAAATGATTATTAATATTTAAAAATATGTTTTAGTATACCATTGTACAAAAATGAGATATACCTAACTAGTTATATGTATGAAACAATATAATGCATTGAGCTGAACAAAACCACATGTTTGAAGGTAAATTCTTATGCGTAGTATCGAGAAAATCGAGAAAAATGCTTTTGTAGAGATGAAAACTACGCGGTTCTTTAACCAATAATAACAGACAGTGTTTAATTTTACTGAAAGAGATAGTTATTGGCTTACGTAATGTATGAGTAGTTTAATGCACTGTTAACTAGCAAATTGTAGATCTTTGTCTTTTTCGAAGCGACACACACGCTCCTTTACACACATAGGATTACTACTTATAACTTAACCTTACAATTCAACTACCGTGTGCCATATGCTTTTATTTTCCATTATACTTGCTCATTCTTTAGATTATAATCCAGTTCCCGAAAACGATACTGGGATACTAGTTTCTGATATTCTTTCTAATGTGTTGATTTTAGCCAATCTGAATCAAGGACGTGCATCTTTTAAATTCCAGACAAGACGAAACAGTTGTCTCCCAAACAGAGAAAATAAATTCATGGCATCTCCAATCAATCAATAGGCGTGGGAAATTCGAGTTCGATCTCCGGTGGGGGGCTGCGATGGCTCAGTGGTAGAGCGTTCACCTCTGGTGCATGGGGTCACGGGTTGAAATTCTGCTCCCGCTAAGTGAACTTTGTGGTGGACAAACACCGTGTGCATGGGTTTTCTCGGGGTTCTCCTTTTTCCTCCCAATTTCTTCATTCCACCATTTCATTCATTTCTCACAATCACCGTCCCCTTTTGCCTAACCGGCATAACCGTGGGACGTAAAACTCAAAGATTTCATTCTTTTTGATCCCCGGTGGAAGTTCATGTGGTTTGGATCCCACAATAAGTTCACGTTTTATGTAGCCTCGATACTCAAAGAGACGCCAAACACAAATCAAATCAAACCAAATCGATAATAGCAGTATCGCGTTTCCTCTAAAATAAGATCGAACCTATTTTTAGGTAACCAAAGGACGCATTCCGGTTTTTATCTATTTATACAAATATCGAGGCTTTTATATATCCAAAAGATAAATTCGGGTTTTTATCTATTTATACAAATATAAATATAGCATCTTTCTACATGTATTTTATGAGTAAATCAACCATTTTGAGTTCTGCAGCTACTGGGCCAGAGTATGGCTTAGCGTGTTTGTACACGATACCGACAAAATAGGAGGAAGCCCCGATAATATCGGTGTCGGTGTCGGCGTACTTTGCACACGTCGCCGAAAATATCGGTGGAATCCCCGATAATATCGTTGCCGGTGATGAGTGAAGTAAGCGACACACACAATATATTCTGCACTGTTTCTACAAATCTTCTCCATATACTGCATGAAAACAAATAAAAGTAATAATAATCGGGAAAATTATTTTTAAAACAAGGATTACAAAAACTGTTCTGAAGAGGTGTGGAGAACGGTACAAAACTTAGAAAAAATAGGCCTATGCCTAAACATGTTTAGATTTAACAGTGCCGTTTTAAATATAAGTCGTAAACATACTATTTTTGTTTCGATGAGAATTGATGCTGCGGTACATTGCAAACTATATTCGTTTTTAATTTTTGTTGAAACACTGTTACATATTGTATGTATGTATATTATTTTGTTTTCCATGCAATTAACACTAATGTCATAGTAGATTAAATTATAAGATTCGAATTAGTGATTTTGTTTTACATTGCTCCATACATACACTGGCGCAAATTCCGGGGGGATGGAGGGAACGTGTCCCCTCCAATCTTGGAACTGGGGAGGTTCTCCCCCCCCCAATAATCCGATTTGAAATGTGTTTTTTGGAGGAGAAATTTGATTATTTGTGTCCGGTCGCCAGAAAGGAAAGTGAGATGAAATTAATGTCCACTAAGAATAAGCCTCGAAAGTGCCCGCCTCCCAATGTTGAAGACAACTCTGCTCCCCTGATCCTCCACAGCATTGTTTCTCGACTGATCTTACCCGTCCCCCTCCCCAATGTTGAAGACAGATTTGCGCTGTTGCATACATACCTGTCGTTGCTCGTTTCTTTTTGTCCATGAACTCAAAATCCTGGGCAAGGCTTGCATAAACTTCTCGCCATGGTTTTTGTTTTCCAATTCTGTCCTTGAAAGAGTCTGTTATCTTATCCCATATGCAAGGTCTACATTACACAAGTTCAATGTGGGTTAAAATATGGAATGGAAAAAATTCTTGCCATCTCTACCAGTCACTGTAGCTAAATTGCAGAACTCTATGAGGGGGTTGATCCCGGTACAAAGGGAAGTGGATACATAGTTTTGGTCTTTGTTTTCAATTGCCATTCCACAAATTCTTTTTAAAAATGGGGAATTTGGGATAGTTTTGGGGAAGCATGAAGTCACATCCCTGTTGTTGAGATCGCAATCAAGAAAATGCCAAATGAGCCACTTGTCCTTGAAGCTTTGCAAAGAGTGTTTGATTGTGCTGGTTTCGTTACGAAATAATAATAATCCTATTTTGACTTGTCAACAAATTTTCTATTCAATCATTGCTTATTGAGTGGGACCGGGAAAAGTGATTTTGCACACAATTCTGATGAAAATAAAAGGAAGTAATAATAATCAGGATTTTTTCCATATGCTTATGTTCACACAGGCACGTAGCCAGGATTTCGTGAAGAGGGGGGGGGGGGTCCGCGACATGAAATACTGTGGTCATCACACCAGGGGCTTGATCATTCTAAACTATTTTCTGGAACATATATTGGTTCTTTTAGCCAGGATTTCGTAAATGGGGTGGGGGTGGGGTGGAGGATATGAAATTCTGAAGGCCCAGGAGATCGATCAATCTAAACTACTTTACTTGAGGTCAGAAACTACTTATCAACATGTATTGGTTTGTTAGGACAATAAAATGATGATATGTTGGTAAGTATTTTAATAACAAACTATGAAGAAATCTCGAGTAAAATAATAATAAAAAACGTATTGAAAAAGATTTTACAATATATACGTCCTTCCTCTTTTTATTCAAATATAACAATTTTCCTTTCATTATGACCTCAACTATTATAAAAAGTACATACTCAACAATGTCTTATAAACTATTTTACAATATCTGCATTCCTTTCTCTGTTGAATTAAATTCTACCAGAGATTTCTTTCCACATAATTTTTTGTTTGTATTATTCCGTCAACTACTGTCGGTTCCAAATGACAGGTTATTAAAGGAGCAGTAGAAAATTGTACTTGAAATAACATGTTTGATACTGCAAGGATGCGATGACGAAAAATAATGATAAAAAAATGGCCACACTGTTACACAACGGCACTATGCTTTTGGAAGCTCAAAATCTCCCTGACTAGTAGCAGAATCTGAGAATTCCGTAACTTTTCTTGAAATTTCAAATTCCCTGACTCTTCCAGGATATCTCGCTTACCTCGCCACCATGTATTGCAAGTAATACAAATCTCCTAATAAGAAAAGAGTAACCAAAAGCTTCCTGTAGTTTTTTTTTTTTAACGCTGATCCTTCTTTTTCTCATTTCATTTTGTTTCATCCTTCCTTATTTTTTTCATTTCCGGTCTCGAAGGGGGGGGTCCGGACCCTTCGGACCCCCCTTGGCTACGTGCATGGTTCACAGTGTATCAAACTTTGAAAATTACGCTTAAATTAATTTCCAAAATGTATTAAAATTTAAATGCATTAATAGATTTAAAAATATACCATCAAAGAATGTGTGTGTTTGAGAGAGAGAGAGAGAGAGAGAGAGAGAGAGAGAAAGAGTGGAAAATAATCAAGAAATTGATTATCTAAATTTCCTATATTCTATTTGGTAATAGCTATTTAGAGGGAAACCAGTACTCTTCAGACTTCCCACATTTTATACTTATTTAGCAAAAGGAATTAGCTACTCCAAAATAGAGACTGTAAAATATAAAAAGCTGTTCCGAAGTTGTTTATAGGACAAGATAATAATAATATTATTATACAGTTGTAATAGAAAAAAATGGAAACAACAAAATTCCAAAGATAAGAACGAAACAAGAATACACAGCGCCTTGTCACTCACTCTCTTCATCTAACCCACTGGCCGGCCGACATTATCGGCCGCATGTGCATCCAATCATAAGAAAACATCGCCCCCGACAAAATCGGGGGCTTGGCCGACAGGATCTACGTGTCGGAGGATCGGTCGATAATGTCGGTGGCGTGTGCAGACTACGATTTGAGTACGTTGAAGTCGATTTCACCGCCGACATTATCGGCGCTTCCACTGATATTATCGTTGCTGTGTGCCGTATTCTTGGAGAATGGCATATATTACTAGCAATCTGACAAGTTATGCCAGGGCTTATTTTCTAGTTGGTTCTTATTTTTATAGAAACACAGTAACAGGAAGAAAAAGGATCCTTATGTGACTTTCTTAATAAAGCCGAAAAGACGTTACCATGTAGGAGCAGTTTGTTTTCGGACGTTTGGTTTCAACAGTTTATAAGACTATGTAAATAAGTTAGGCATAATCAACATATCTTTAAAGATTTATTACTCAATAACCTAGATTTACCTTTATTTACTATGTATAAAATTATAATATTCAAATATGCACCACTATACATTTCGTAAACTTACATGTTATTACGAAGTATTTTTTTTTTTTTTTAATATGATTGTGTTAATTTGAATAATTGGCAACTCTAAGAAAGGGTACTATGATGAGAAATTCTGTAGTCACTGGAGCATGAGCAAGCTTAACCACTTCAAAATGAATCATCTGTATATTGTGCGTAGGGTACGAGACGCAACGATAAAAAAAAAAGAAAAAAAAACTACTAACTAACTGTATTGCCTATGGAACCCGGAGGTTGAATGCCGATAAGCAGTCGAAATTTGATTAGACGCAATGAAAGGTTAGGAGGTAGTACTGAAACATAGATGATTAAGAAAAACGAATAGATGAAGTTTACATTTAAAAAATGCATAAATTAAACAAAAGTCAAATGAAGGGCCAGGGGGAAGAACGCTTTCAGTCCAAAAAAAATCGATATTTCCAACACCAATTTTCTAATTTGCTGTAAAAATAAGTTTTTCTTTACATATATACAATATTTACCTTGATATAAACTTAAAACTATTTTTCTAATAATGTAATTACAATGGTTATTTAATGAATAACTTGTTTTTTTCCTCTCCTGAAAAATTTCATTAAATGGACTGAAAGCGTTCTTTCCCCTGACCCTTCAAATATTTCAATCTATGCCTTACCTAGAAAGAAGAGGAGATGTAATATTTTCTTGCTTGTAGAACATGTACTCGTGAGACTTATTACAGTATTCAATATAATTTGGAGTAGACATGTTCACCTCCCACTTAGGTTCTTGATACAGCCCTAAATTCTCTTCGTTTCCCTCCTATCTCATCGGTATTGAAGGTCATTGCTAGTTTTTTTTTTTTTTTTTTTTTTGGATGACGCGAGAATTCAGGGGTGCATGATGGGCCTAACAGAGAGACAGGAGAGACAGGTGACCCTGCTATAAGCGTTTTGAATCCTAGATTTTGCAGATACAGGTTCAACATGGCAACAAAATATTACAATGAAGGGTAAGGGGAAAAATGAAGGAATGTCACAAAACTACATTTTCGAGAAAACGGCGTTTTAATATTGCAAACCGCGTAAGAAGAATAGGGTTAGTTAAATCTTTTGCCCATTTTATATGGACATTTCTACATCTACGCATGCATGGCATATACAGTCAAATAGAACCAAGAGTCACCAACAGATAGAGCAAAGCACCCGAAAAAGCACATACATGGACATTCCTTGTTTTTTCCCCTTACCCTTCAACTTAATTATAATTATTCTATTTTAGCTTCTCACTAATAAGTAAGTTGGGCTTAATTTTACATAAGTGTACTGTAACTACAAAAATTACAGTCTCTACACTAATTCAATTTGTTTAGCTTTTAGTTTTCAATTTTTATGTACACAATAGTAATAAAAATAATCAACACTTTAAAAGCAATCAATTTTATACAGATAGATACAATACAGATATTTAAAAATAGAATAAAATGAAATTTCCGGTTTAAAATTCGATAATTTGAAAGTTAATTTTTATGAAAGCTGGAAGGAAACGGGGAAAGCTCTGAGAAAACTCATGGGAAAACGATGTTGCCCACCAGAAATTCATACGATTTGGGATCGGAGGGCCTCTCGGACCAGATGTGAGCGTTTTACCACTGAGCTACCGCGTTCTCTCCTCCTCTTTCTTAGGTTTGAGCTTCTGATGCACTTTGGCGGTACCTACAAGACCATCGATTTTCTTATGACCGATAGGTTGCTTCTGGAAATACGTGTACCCGTTTACACGCATCCAATTCTAATAGTTTTCAGAGCTTTACTCATCAGCGGTACCTCTTTTTGTGCCTCTACTTTTTATCTGGAAGGAAGACTTCGATTCTTTCTTCATTTCGTGAATTTATTTTCTTTTTTTTTTTCAACTTGTGAATTTGTCAAATGATAAAGATTGGTCAAATGATATTCTGCGCTAATGATGATTTGCAATTAAATTTAATTTTTTTTTGTAGACAATATTTTTCTAACAAGGTCAGGAAAGGGGGAAACGAAACTCACCTAAACAATTTATATCTATCCCAATATAATTAATATTATCGTCCGAATTTTTTTTTAGAGATGATCGCAGAAATGTTAACTGAAGTTTATTACTATTGTTATTTTATGAAATAAACTATTCCGATAAATATAGCGAAATAATAACAAATAAGATTTTTTTCTGAATCTATCATATATTATTACTATTAATGTACAAATTGTTAACAGTGAGCTTGATTATCAACAGTTATTAAGATTCTACATTTCGCCTTTCGTGAAAATTCTACCCAAAAACCCAAATGCAGGCTTCAATTTATTTACCTAATGTAAGTAGAAGCGAATATAGCAAAAGCGGGATAGACATTTTGTTCCTGACTTTTCAATGTTTTATGGAAAATAGAAATTACTCTAGCGTATTAATATACTGTTGTTAGCAAATTTTAGAATATATTTTCCTCATTAGAAGTTTTTAGAGCAAATGTGGATACAATTTTTCTTTTTCAATGCCAATTTTATGCACCGAATCTAAGGGAGACGGATGAGGTAGATAATAATGGTGGAGTTGTCCCACGTAGCGTAGTTGCTAATGCTCTCAGCTTTGTCGCCAGAGGTCCCGAGTTCGATGCCTTGCGGGTGCACTCGATCGAAAAGGTGTAAGAGCTTTTTCAGACGAGTCCTGAGTGAAGTATTTCCTCATTCACATCAAACCGGGATAGTACCTAACTTCCGAGTCCCAGGCCGCTTCCTTCCTACCTTCCTTATTCCTTCGGATAATGTGCTCGCCGAGGGACGTTATCCCCACATGTGATGGGTTTAAGGCGTTAGATACCGGTGATGTGGGGAATATGTATAAATAAATAAATAAATAATAGAATGACGAAAGTGAATAAAAACACGAAAACCCTAAAGAACCACGCATGAGGTGTCTGTATACCAGAAAGCCCACTTGGAAGAGCTAGGATCAAACCACGGACTAGAAGCACCAAAGGTGAGCGCTCTACCAATAAGCCACTGTGGCCGCAATGCGACAAATGTAAAGCCTAACATCTGCAAACCTTCATATACATCAAAAATGATCATGGTACTTCTTGCTCTTAATTTATGTTAATTAAAACTTGTTTTTAATTTATGTTAGTGAATGTTCTTGGACATTGAATAAAACAATTTTAAATTATATAATACTTTGAGGAAGGGACATGGACCTTTGAATCTTTCTGGGTAGGTCCTGATATTGACAGGATCATGTGGGAAACGAAATAAATAAAATTTGTGTTCCATTTCAAAAAGGAAATAAAAAAAAACATTACGGAACAGTTTTGATAGATGTTCGAGTGCTAAGGAGGCAAAAATAACTTTTCCCAATTTTCAAGAAATATCCTAAAAATCAACTTTGTAACCTTCAACTTTGAAGGCAGTATATTATAAGTTTGAGTGATATTAGACTTAACTCCATTTATACAATAGGTTGTTGGAGTAAGATTGTTTATTTCAGTTTCTTTTTTCTCGTATTATAATTATGGAGATCTTTACTATTTATCAGATATAAATTACTACGTATATTACGTCTATGTACATTGTGCACATACATACAAGAATGAATTATTATTAGTGACTCAAACAGCAGTAGAGCTCCTTCGTGGTTAAGCGGTTAGCGTACGCGCCCTTGGCGTGGAAGACCCGGGTTCGATTCCCTGCGGTAGCCCATGTGGTTCGGATTCCACGTTAATCAGTAGGTCCCGTCTCATATAGCTTCGCTGCTGAAAAGAACGTTTAACTCAAAGTCAACTCAACTCAACTCAAATAGCAGTATATTTGATTCCACAAACTAACCCTTTATTTCCTTAGTACATAGCTATTATGGCTTTCTTTTGCAATATTGAGATTGAGAATGCTAGATATTATAAGTATACAGATATTAGTATTATACATCTGGCACTACTCGCCAGTTACCATGTTATTTAAAGCGCATACATTTATTATTTTTCATTGTTGCTTCTGCGCAATTGATGAATCGTCATATGAAAACTACTTTTTGGATGATTCTTCATTTATTTTCCCTTCAACTTTTGGAGACGGTTACACTGTCTCTTCAGTAAAGACGTTCTTCATAGTATTTACTTTCCAATATCGTAGATAGTCTATGTTATTTTTTAATAGGCTGTATTCTCATTCAAATGAAGACCAAACAAGGAAAGAAACAAATGAATTATCCAAAGTTGAATACATACTACCGAGCAGTTGGTGAACACAATATTTTCTAATGAAAAGAGTCTATAAAATTAGAACAGACTGTTCTATTAAGAAATTTGGTTTTCCAAAACTTCTTCATACGTATATTACCCTGTTCGTTTGTGCGTTCATCCGTACGGAAGACGAAAAGAATGAATAAAAATAAGAATAAAAAATAAAAATCATTAGCTACTTGATGGATCACCACGAACTTTGGCCGGGATGTAGAGGTTCGAAAATTAGCAATCGAGTTTGTTGAGGTGATGTTTAAACCGAAAATGATAGAGATTAGTCAGTTTCGATTTTAACATTGATCACTATAGGGCTAAAAAAGGAAATAGATGGCTAGAAACAGTTCCCTGCAACCGATAAAGTGTCTCAAGAATGCATTTTATCTCCCCCCTTAAGTCTCTACTAAAACCAAAAGTGATATAAGTACATATATGACAATGTCCGTTTCAATATTGATAAACATTGAGCAACGGATAAGATATAGCGAGAAGTGGTTTCTGAAATAGATCTAGTGTTCTAAGAATAGGTACTGTTTTCTGTCTTAACCCTCTTTTCTAACAAGAAGTGGCAGAAGTCAACCACGTCCAGTTTTAACGCTGATCGCTATGGAGTAACGCATCTTACTTTCTCCATGCGACGCAGACATATGCAAAGGAAAACAAATGACGTATTTGATTTAATGGTTCATTTTAAAAAGAAAATACTACTGGTTTCTGATTTCTATAAATATAAAATTATAAGAAAGGAACAAATAACACAGAACTGGATAGTACTAAAAAAAAAGTTGGGTAGATATATCCGTGATAAATGCAGTTCGATTCTCACATGGAGTCCTTTCAAGTATTCCTAAAAATGTAAGAAATATTCAAATTTTACATAATGGAGTTTACCATATATGAGAAGTTATTTTCTTCTCTTTTTTTTTTAAAACACGATTACTCGGAGAAAGATGTGACACATACGTAGCTTGGGATCCCCAGTATTATACTCTAAAGCAAGCAATTATTGATTGGCGTTACCTTTTAAATTTGATCTAGAAAATAGTCCTATCGTTTTTCATTAAATCTGGTGAAAACTTGCCTTTGAGTAAACGAAGAAAAATGGGTTAAGAGGTTCAAGAGCCTCATACGTAAAAAATAAATAAATAAATAAAATTAGGAGCAAGAGCGTCATAATTGAAGTGACCTCGTAGAATTATGGATTTCCGAAATACTGTTTACTTAGTATTTGAAAATACAATATAATTTGATTTTAATACTTATGCAATCTGCAAAATATCTTACACTAAACATTAAATAAAAAAGTTTTCCATGGATTCGGATTGTAAAAAATTTAAGACGCAATTCTATTATTTGTAGGAAATGTTTCTTTTTTTTTATTTGCTATGGATCAAGTAAGTAAGTGTTTTATTGACGTAAACTTCAATATAGATTACATGCATATTATAAAAGTGGCTTCAAAATATGCTTTCATTAGTAAATGGCTTTATTTATAGAAGAACTTATAGGCAAGTTCTACATATTCAATTTTCAGTGACTGATAGATCCTTTTCAATCAGAGAATTAAGACTACATATTACGTGAGACTAAATTAAGTTCTTTTTTAAAAATTTATTTTGGTGTAGGTAGCTGTGAAAATAGTTAGAACTTATGCAGTTTGTTTCAAGCTTCATATGTATGAAATGCTAGATTCATTGCTTTTTATTTAACTCGAGAAATACTCTTCTATAGTTTCTATTTTCTTTCTTAAAAGAAAAATCTCCCTTTGTATGTAGTATCGTTACAAAGTAAACAGTCTTCTAAAGAAATTAAATAAGAGATAGATCTCCAAATAAAACCTATGATGATCATATCTCCTTAGTTACCTGTCTTACGAGATAATTCAGAGATACAAGAGAGAGAGAGAGAGAGTTCTACGTATGTGTGGCGCAAGTGGACATAGACTTTTCATTTATTACGTATAAGCAATTTCTACTTTATGTTGATAATGACAGAGAATTAACGTCGAAGAAAATTGAAAATTAGCTTACAAAAGTGTATTCCCTTCTCTATAGGATTGCTAGACGTCTGGATTTTTAGCACGATCATCAATTTTGAACGAATTATATATCAGCTGTGTGATTTCCAACCGAATGTATTATCAGTGTCGTCTTCAAACTCATTTACAATGAATCTTTACATTTTGTTTCCCGTCAAATTTCGACTTCTAATCGTTGCATCTCCTACCTTACATTTAACATATTTACTGTATGATTCATCGTAAAGTGGTTACGCTTGATCATGGTCTACTAAATCCCGAAATTATCTTTACAATACGCTTTCTAGGGTTTCCAAATCCACAGTTATATATACACAGTTTGTAATAACATGTAGGATTACGAAATGTACAGTACATATTTGAATATTATAATTTTATATATAGTAAATAAATGGGAACTTATTTTAAACCATTGAATACAGGGATGTACGCATAAACTTATTTCAGAAAGAGTCCAAATTCAATATGACTATAAATTACATTAAAAGTTATCAAGTCACTTCTAAATTTAGACTAAATTTTCGAAAAGTGGGGATTTCGGAGGAATCAGAACTCCAGGAATCACTCGCTGCGAATGCCCTATTTGGGTAGTAAATCTTTTCAATATACTGATTATTCGAACAACCTTGTAAATTATTGATTTCATTTGAGTTAAGCTACCCTTTCAGCAGCAAGGCTATATGAGACGTGGACCTACCGCTTAACGTGAGATCCGAACTACATGAATTACCATCAAGAATCAAACTCGGATCAACCGCGCCTATTGACTGAGGATGTTATTCAGCTATCTCTTGGCATTAGAAGACAGTTCTTTGGCCTTCTCAGAAATAAATAAAAAAAAATGGCTGCCATTGGCTCAGATTGGCTTAAATCAACAAACGCGGAAGAATATCAGAAACTATGGAAAGACAATATTCTTGTCAGGAACTGGATACTGAAGAATGAACAATTATAATAAAAAATAAGAACATGTGACACAGTTGAATTGTAAGGTTGAGTTGCAAGTAATATATGCGTAAAGGAGTGTCTGTGTTACTGTTTGTAAAAGACAAACATCAATAAATAGATCTATAATTTCTTAATTAACCCCTTCAGTGTGGGTGGCGAGTTAACTCGTGTCTTCAAAACGCACCTGCTGTGCGGATGGCGTATATATACGCTTTCATTTTGCTTTGGCTATTTTGTATTGTGCATGGCGAATATACTTGGGCACAGTATGAGTAATGTTATTCCCGACAATAGTTAGCGAGTTTGCGCTCACCTAGGAACCCCAAGAGACCAGACAGAAAAATTGGGCTTGATCTGTTGAGGCATTCCCAAATTTTGTGTAACCTAACCATATTATTATTATTATTATTATTATTATTATTATTATTATTATTATTATTATTATTATTATTATTATTATTATTATTATTATTATTATTATTATTATTATGATAACCATAAATACGACAATGACAAGTTATAGTAGCTAATTAGAAGCAACAAAGATCATAATGCCGAAAATTTCATTGTGATTGCTCCAGAGGTTCAAAAGTTATTAAAAGGTAACAAATTCCAAAGTTCTCAAAAAAAACTACACTTTTTACAGCAGTACGCATCTGTAAATTACGCACTGAAGGGGTTAAGAGTTCATTTTACTACTCATGTAATAAGTAATTCAATGACAATTTCTGTCAGAAAATAAAAATCAGTTGTTATTGGAAATAAACGACACAATTTCTAGAGTCGTAAATCCTCTTTTCGTTTACTTTGAAACCTACGAATGAGAACTTATCTTTGACATGTGATTTTATTTAGGTCGATATAGTGTATTGATTCATATATTTTATATGAAATACACAATATTACAAAGAAATATATGTTAAAGTTCATGTTAATAATAATTTTGGGATATAAATCTCATTAATCATACTATATACTGTCATCTTGCTAAGGTCGTAATGAAGAGTTTAATAAATGTATATTTCAGTATCACATTCATCTCAATAAGTATCATGTTTCTCCTATATCAATTTTTAAGTTTACAAAGTTTCTTTTACAAAAAAAAAAAAAAAAAAAAAAACTAGATATGAGCTTTTTACTTCAGGCATACTATTTTGCCCAGTTCCATTAGATTTTTCGATTGATACTTTACCTTTGGAAACTTTTTTTTAAAAAAAAGGGGGGGGTAATAATATTTTAAAATTTTGAAGGAAGACACTATTTTGTGCTTCCGTAACAGAGGCGAGCACTAAAAACAGGAGCCAGTGCATCCGAATCCCCATCCGAAACTTCAGAATTATACACATACTGTATTTGCGAGACTGTTGAATACTATGCTCAATAAACGTACGAAAGGAGAAATAAATTTATCAGAACAATTTTTCAAACAAACGGTTTTCTCATAGTTTCCATTTTTCAGATTGTGTAAAATCACAATTGTCAAATTCAATTATTCAGATTAAAACAGTATTTACACAACACAGCGCTATAATATAAACTTTTGGTATCCATCTTGCTATCAATCGTTATGCAATGGGAAGTTGCATCCAGGGTCTAGCCTAACATCCCGTAGGAAACTATATAATACGGAGTTCTACATATTGACGTGAAATATGAATCTTATGAGTTATCATAGAAGACAAGATTTCTTCTTAGTTAACCACAATAAAATTCTAATTAGTGTGTTATTTAGGTGCGTGAACTTGCCCCCACCCACTTGACGCACTAACGATAAAATTAATGTCAATCGTTAGTGCATCGTTAGTGCTTCTTAGTGCACCAATCCCTAACGTTAGTGCTTCATTAGTCTAGGAGCTATAAGTAAAAACTTTTGGGAGGCCAAGTTCACGATGCCCCCCACTTCAAGCACTAACGAAATACCTAGTGCCATTCATTAGTGCATCGTTAGTGCTTCCTAGTGCACTAACCCCTGACGTTAGTGCTTCATTAGTGTAGGCTCTAGAGCCAAAACAATGGTACACGCTGCCTCTCCCACTTCAAGCAATAAGGAAAGAAATAGTGTCGTTCGTTAGTGTATCGTTAGTGCTTCTAGAAAATACTAATAGTTTCGTTAGTGCTTCACTATTAGAGTAGATATAGCCAATTGTAAGTAACGAAACTTCCATAAGAAATGCGTGGGGAATTTTTCACTGCGTCAAATTACCGCCAAATTCAAAAGCACTAATGATCTCTATTAGTGCAATCGTTAATGCATCGCTAGTGCTTCTTAGTGCACCAACACTAACATTACTGCTTCATTAGTGTACGAACTACAAGTAAAAAACCCTTTGGGCCTAGCGTGAACTTGACCCCCACTTTGAGCACTAACGAAAAGATTAGTGCTATTCGTTAGCTCATCGTTAGTGCTCCTAGAAAATACTAATAGTTCGTTAGTGCTTCACTATTAATGTAGATATAGCCAATTATAAGTTACGAAACTCCCATAAGAAATGCATGGGGAGTTTTTCATTGCGTTAAATTACCATGTAGCCACGAGGGAGCTCATATATGAGAATGTGATCAGACTATGGTTATTCTTATACTCAGGTAAACCCCCAACAGAAATGGTTTTCAGGACCCTGGTGGTTCACTGGTAGAGCGATCTCTGCTTTGATCCGAGCTCACACTCAGCCAAGTGGGCCTTGTAGTGAACAAATACCATGCGAGTGGGTTTTTTCGAGGTATCCTGTTTCCTCCTATTTCCATCATTATTGATCTTATGATCACCGTCTCCTTTGCCTTCGGCGCATAAACGTGGTACGTTAAACTAAAAAGAAAAAGATAGTGATTCTTCTTAACTCCATTCTCATCCGAAGCACATAATATATAGCTAGCATCCTATGTTAAGTTATGCTTTCGTGTTGCATACAGCTTCAGAATTAAGGGGGGTGTTAAACTGAATTAGTTAACTCAGCTTTGCACTTTCATCTAGCTTCTAGCAATATTTTGAGTTAAACTCTATCTTTATTCACATAATAAAATAGTATAAAGTTTTTTTTTTTTTCTTTCTTTCAAAGATGAAGTGTCAATTATTATATGAAAATGACAAAAAAGAAGCAAAGGATATGAAATAACATTGCATAGTTTAATATTAAGTGTATAACATATAGTGTGGAGAAGTATATACGTATTTATTTATTTTTTATTTATTTTTATACGATAAAGCCTATTTTTATTTAAATAATTGGGTTTGTTGCAATGTTCAAAAGTTTGTTGTAGTCATAGTTACGAGTTACCATCGAGGCAAAAACCTAGAATTCAGTCCCAATAGCTATCGCCTATATTACTTAATTGTAAATTGCTTCCTTCTATTAGCTGGTAATTCATAGATGTAGATTTATATGAATCATTTATGCACATAGTATAAATCAATTTTCTTTCTTTTTTTAAAAAAAAAAACTTATCAAAGCGTATCGTGATAAGCACACAACACAATGCATGTAGACTTATAAGCCCACAGTAAATCAAATATAGCCACAGAAAACTATTTACAATTTAATTATAAATATGTGCTCAGTGACGCGTGACCATGGTTAAAAATGAATTTAATAGCCTGCGACGGATAGTGGTAAGATAATGCATGAAATACTCTAGGTGTTCAAACAGGTTCAGGGGGTGAAATGAAACTATCTTCTGCCAGGTTACGAAATGAGAGCGCAACTTTACTGCCTAAAGTCTTAGTAAAGACTAAGAGAAAGTTTAGTTTAGTATTGAAAAAAGAAGCGTCCCTCTTCAGTGCAGATACCGTATGATGTGAACCTAAAGTTTAAGGTGGCTCTACCGTCAAATTCAAATCACCGTAATGCTTTCAACGTTCAGGCACAGGAAATCGAACCCACAACCAAGCTCATCAAAGTCGAGTGCGATAACCACTAGGCAAGCGAGGAGGTAATATTGATATTTTTGTATATTATTGTTCATCCTTCTTTATTGAAACAATTGTGGAGTGCCTAAGTAGGGACTTGTATTTACAGTACATTATATATGGAACAATAGTGTAGTAATGACTGATATGTCATGCTAGATAGTATATCTATTTTCATTCACTCATAGTTGATTTTGTATCAATGAGAAAAACCTTTTCTCTTCGGGCGAATGCCAGGACGACAATCTTCTTTAAAAAAAAAAAAAAAAAAAAAAAAAAAAAAAAAGTCACAAAGAGGGAATAAGCACGTAGCCAAAGGGTTAGATTAAGAAAAGCGATACCACGTATGCTGTTAATCAGTACCTAAGGCTTCGTTGTGCAGGTATTCTGCTATACACCCAATTAATATCTTTAGTATACGCAACAGGTTCTGAAGAAAGACTGTAAATAATAAGTAAAACAAGAAAAAATGAACAAAAATGAAATGTGAATAATAATGTATTTTTGAATGACAATATTGGAGCAATTAATGCATTGAAATTTCGCGACCTATGATTTACTAAAGCAATGAACAGTTCAAAATGAAATATACATCCATATTGGCATAGATGTGTGGAAGCAATATATAGGGACACAAGCAATATATTGTGTGTGGAAGCATAGATGTTTCAAAACAACACCAACAACGTTTGGGAGATGTCTAGGGATGCGCACGAGACAAGATTTGAGGTTGTCTCGTCTCGTCTCTGCTGTAAAAGTAGTGTCTCGACTCGAAAAATGTATTCTTCTCTATTGGAAGAGCTGTGTCTCGACTCGAATTTTGTCAGGAAATTTCTGTCTCGATTCGTCTCGTGCGCATCCCCAGAGATGACTCCTGACACCAAGATAAGACATAAAGTATAGACAAAACTGGGTGCACAAATGCTTCTTGTCGGAGTTATAAGCTGCCGAAAACATGAAAAATTGAACTTTAAAGGTTCATAGCTCCAAAACTATTTGACCTACCGTAGTCGGGTCCAGACTTCACTTAGGAACTAATATGTACACTAACCAAAAATACGTGTTTCAGAATCATAGGTACTCACGTAGCAATTTTTGCAAAGGGAGTTTGGTTACGGGCGTATGAGTTGAAGTACTCACCAACTACATCTATAAAACTTGTTGCAGAACTTCCGCAGGATTCTGAAGTATGGATATTTGGATAGGGTACATATTAGTTCCTAAGTGAAGTCTTTACTCGACTACGGTAGGTCCCATAGTATTGGAGCTTGGAACCTTTAAAGTTCAATTTTTCATGTTTTCGACTGCCTATAACTCCGAAAGGAAGCATTTGTGCACCCAGGTTGGTCTATTTTTTGGCTTATCTTGGGGTCAGAAATCATCTCCCAAACGTTGTCAGTGTTGTTTTGAAACACCCTGTATAGACATATCCAATTGTTTCACGATGCTAGGGTTGAACCGAAAAATCTGAGGATATAATCAAGAATCGAATCCAGAACCATGCGCACGCACGCTAACCACTTGGCTAGAGGGCATTATATGAGCCACTTCGTTGCGAATGTTATTATTCCTTTTTAATTATCCGTAAGTCTATTATGGTTAAAAATTACGAATCTTATCTTATAGTTGACTGTAAGAACGTTTCCTACATTCCTTAATTTAAACATTTTTCCTTTTTTGATAATACATTTTCATGTTGTCAGCCATTATAATCAGTGTATGAGGTAATAATTCTCTCCAGAAAGGAAACCTAGCCATCACACACACAAACAATAGCTATAGGGTCTACATATTATTATTATTATTTTGCATATTTAAACAATTGCTGAATGTGGTGGCTCAGTGATAGAGCGTTCACCTGTGGTGCAAGCGGTCTTTGGTTCGATTCCAGCTAGCGTCAAGTGAGTTTTGTGGTATTTCACCATTTCATTCGTTACTCATCATAATCGTGGGACGTAAAACTTAAATATTCCAATTTATTTTTTTTCTTTCCACCTTCTTCGAGGCATTCTAGCTTGCTCATGGTAAAAATAATGCATTTTCTTCATAAGGAGATAAATATTTCAAGAAACAAAAATGCATGATTCTAATGATTACAAGAATGTTGAGAAGTGAGATGTTTCACAAATTGCTAAAATAAAAGTGTTTTTTTTTTTTTTTCAGTTTGGCTAGACAAAATAAAAGTTGATCCCTGTTTCTATATTTATGATCATTAAAAAAAAATCTAGAAAAGGGAGAGGTTATTCCTGTCAAGGATTAAAATTTAGTTCTCCAGGGGGATGAAATTTTTTGTGAAGGGGGAAGTCCCTAAGATCCCTCCGTCAGTTCACAAACTGATTATAAGTGAATAATAATAATAATAATAATAATAATAATAATAATAATAATAATAATAATAATAATAATAATAATAATAATAATAATAATAATAATAATAGATAATCTTTCGCTTACTTCGTTAGAGTTTTGCACTTGTAATGTGATATAATCCTTGGTTAATTCTACTGTCCGGTTGATAATACGGTCACATTTCTTGGTTTGAGATTGCTCATAGTTGCCGAACTTTTCAGTACTCAGGTCTAACGTCTGTTTTCGCTACTGAAGCCACATAAGACGTTGACATAACGCAGTTTATACTAGAATCCAACCTCAGGGCTACCAAATGTCCCGATTTTGTCGGGACAGTCTTCTATTTTTATCCTACTTCTGCCTTTTTAATCTGAAACCGGGACGAGTATATGCATATTAATTCCAACAGTTATACCTTAATACGATGGCTACTCTGTACTGCTGGTAAAGAAAATTAAAGGAAATTAAAAGGAAGCCATAGTTTATTATATTGTATCCAAAGTATACCTACCACAACAATAGGTTACTTTTGAGAGTTGAGTATGCGAGTTTGGCATAGGAGACCCAGTTTCGATTCCCGGTGCGAACTTATGCTTTCCGAAAATTAGTGTAAGTACCAACCGAATTTTTGAACTTCAGATGGCACTTCAAGATAACTCTCTCTCTTCTCAAACGTGTCAGTTCGAAGTCCGATTTCGAACCGAAACAAGCTACTATGAATAATTTATGTAACAGGGGCATTTTTCCTTAGATATAGTATTTTCGCTCTAACCGGCTCAGAAGTAGTTGATGTAATGAATTAATATCTGTGAGAGTTTTCTTTTTTCCTTGAAAATTTCTTTCGTAAGTTTCTCTTTTCTTTTTGTCTTCTTTGTTTAATCTCCTTTTCTAATCCTTCTTGCATTTGTATTATAGGAAATTTTTCATTAGGTATTACTTTTTTTGGGGACAGCACAGACTTAATTTTTTAATACATAAAGATAAATAACTGTTTTCTGCTGTTAAGTGCTTTATTATTATTATTATTATTATTATTATTATTATTATTATTATTATTATTATTATTATTATTATTATTATTATTATTATCTCTTTTTAGTGCTTTGTTGAAGTTGGTTAATATTGTTTTTTTTTAAGTTTTTATCAATGATTTTTCTCCTCCTCCCTCTAGCATAAAATTCCAATGACTCACAGGGGGGGGGGGGCACGGTGGCTCAGTGGTAGAACGCTTACCTCTCGTGAGCGAGATTCACTGGGGACAATATCGTGTCCGTAGTATTTCTGTAGGTACTCTCGTTTCCTTCCACAATTTCATTCTACCAGTTCTTTCATCGTCATTCGCTTGCCTTAATCGTAGTCTCCCTTAGCCTAAAGGACATAATTGTGTTACGTTAAACGGAAAGATTTCACTTCATTTCTGACTCACCTGCGTCATAACCCTCTTCTAGGTATGTATCTCTGGTTTGGAGGATCTGTGTGCATAGATCTGAAGTCACTTAGTTGTCTTTTATAATATTGTTATAAATTTTAATTTACTTATTTTTAAAAACTAATTTATGTAGAATTCAGCCTGCACTAAGTAAGTTGCTTCTTTATGTCAATATTTCGAAGTAGTCAAGAGAAATATAAATTAACAAATACCTTTTCTTTTTAAGGAGAAATAAGATCGGAAAGAACCCATACTAATTTTAGGTCAATTATGGTAACATAGTTAACATTCAGCTCGATCTCCTAAAGGAGTTTCAAATGCCATTCCAGAACAATTTAAATTAAATTTTCTGAAATGGGAATATACATACTGTAATTCATTACGAGAAAACAAGTCATGGAGTCATGTTCAGAAACTTTACTTCCCATAAGCTCTATCTTTAACATAAACTTCCCGTGGAAGAACACCCTCAATACTGTTTATTGAACATAAATTTTGCAGTAAAAACAATCTTAAGGGGGCAGACTACTAAATATTTTTGAAAAACTAATAATTTTTCTTTTGCCCGTTTTTCGTAAGTGGAAAGAGGTAATAAAATGTAACTTACTACAATAATAGATAATGTTATTCTACACCTGAAAATACGAATCGGAAGAATTTTCAGTGTTGCCATCCATAGAAATTACAGTGTGACCAGAGTTTGAATTACTCAAAAATCTAGGTAAAGGCAGCGACTAGAAAAATGAACTCAACGGTAATTGATGACTTATCATGCTGTCTACCTTTCTTGTTTACTACTTTTTAAAAAATATTTCTACTTATTTTGTAATAACTTATTTATTTTGTAATAATTTATGTAAGTTTTATAAAATAAATAGAAATGTTATTTAAAAAGTAGTAAACAAGAAAGGTAGACAGCATGATAAATCATCAATTACCGTTGAGTTCATTTTTCTAGTCGCTGCCTTTACCTAGATTTTTGAGTAATTCAAATTCTGGTCACACTGTAATTTCTATGGATGGCAACACTGAAAATTCTTCCGATTCGTATTTTCGGTTGTAGAATAACATTATCTATTATTGTAGTAAGTTACATTTTATTACCTCTTTCCACTTACGAAAAACGGGCAAAAGAAAAATTATTAGTTTTTCAAAAATATTTAGTAGTCTGCCGCCTTAATGAGTCGTATAGTATGGTGTAGTACCTATAGTGTGCTATGAGTGTAAGATAATAAATCTAGACTTTGCTTTATTTCAAATTCTACTATATTGTCGTATACCAACTCATATTCAATAAGATTTTTCTCATGGCTTATGTCTCTCATTTTATTCATTTTATGACCATTAAGTAGAAAACTATAGCATAACAAACCTTTTTCTTATATATGACTATCAACAAAAAGGCAAATTCTATTTGCTATGCAACTAAATTTGCATGTACTTTATTATGGAAAGCCATTTTAAAAGTAATGGCCTATTATTTATAAAATAGCTCCGATTAAATAATATAATATAAATAATTCAATTTTTGTAGCGTTTGGCAGCTAGTACAACTGAAACTAAGGCCTACAATGCCTCTTATTTGAAATAAACAATGTAGGTTTCAATATGGAAAAATGATTGGCCAATTACTTTCAAGGATGAGTTGATATCTAGTTTCGGCCAATCAGAAACAAGTATTTGTTGCTGTTTAGAGCTACTCCGGCGAGTAAACTGAATGTCAACGAATTCTTGCATGTAATAGGCCAGATATTCCTCCACATTTTATATTAGAACTGATCAATAAATTACGTAGAGCTCTAATGGCTTTCCACTATGATATGTACACCATTTACTCTGAATTTCAAACATAATTTACTTTCCTTGGTGTTAGTAACGTAAGGGAAATATGTATAGTCCATTATAAGTATTGCATCATAGTGTACGACTCCTTAGGATTGCTTTTACTTTAAAGCTAATGTTACAACTAATAGTTTAGCGAGTGGTTTTCTTCGAAACAAACGCATTTCTTCAAGTTCGATATTTTAATACTCCTTGAAAAATAACCTTCCACAAAAATACCATCCTTATTCCAATAAAGTACATTCAACTTGTGTAATTCAGGATTAATCGAATGGAATCGAATCGAGCCTAACAGTTCCACACGGCCGCAAATAACGTGTCTATCTAAAGAACTTTTGGACACAACTATCAATAGCCGCATCTGAAGCCCTTGAACAGTTTTTTTTTTTTCCATGGGCGCAAATCACACTCAACCATACACTAAGGCTGATTATCAAGATAAACATTGAAAAGATTTCTAATACTGGAATAGACTCTGAAGAAAGTATGTCATCCATCACGTAATCATGTCAATCATACTCAATAATATGGAGTGGGACACGGCTGTTTCAGTGTAGGGCGTTTCGATGTAACACATTTCGATCCTCGCAACTAGAAGGATAAGATCTCCTAGCGGACAAAAGATATCACGTAGATATATTCGTAGTAAAATAATGGTAGCCTATGATTGCTAATTTACTTTCAGAGAAGCTGAAATGATATAAGAAAATCAAGAGGTCCTGAAAGCAACTGGAATTGTAGGGAAAATAATTAGTATTAAATTTCCCGTAAACCTAAATCTCCCTTATTGCGTTAGTTAGGCAGAACAGAAACTCCTGTTATACCTAAAGATTAGATCAAAGTGCTGGAGGGTCATAGGCAGAACAGGATTTAGGCATAACAAGAAGACACCGATAAGTTCATCTCTTTTTCACTGATTTAGAGATCAATCAAAAAATAAGTACATAAATACTGTATTGTGTAAAAATCAAATATTATTTACGGAAGCTTTCTCGGGAGTTCTTTCTAAACAATAGACCCTAACGGAGGGGGATTAATTCAATCCCTTATTCTTGATTGACTTTAAGGTGGTGATTATGAAGTTACTGCAGCGAATTTTCAACATGTTTACATATTTTTTAGCTTTTTTTTTTTTTTTTTTTTAAATAACTGCATATGAATTTCGAACAACACTTATGTGCATATCTATCTCCCCAATTTACTATTCAGTTTTGCAGTGACATTCAAATTATGTGGTTTTACCTTTAAAATAGTATTTTCCTTTTAAAATGTACCACCAAACCAAATATTGCTTTTTTTCTTTTGTTAAAAGTTCAGTACTAAGCTAAAATTCACAAAAACGTCGAAGTTGTATACTAATAACCCAATATGGGATGCAAAATGAACTAACATCCTATGTGTTTGTATGTTTCTTTCGTTGTTAAAGAGTGTAGTGTTAAAGAGTGAGGCATGTAAATTTTTCATAGTATATTCTGTTCGGTTGGAAATTGTACTTCGAGCTGGCAGGTTTGAAAAGAGAGATAAGTTATGTTGATGTGCCATTTGAGTGTAAAGAAATTCGATCGAAGAAAGGACTGATAAGACAGTCGGTCGGAGATAGGAAGTTGAAGACACCCTTTTGGGATCTCACGTTGTATATCCACGTCCTACATATCCTCGGTGCTGGACGGGACGCTAAACTGCAAATGAACCAACCTACTCAGAGTTGAATGAAAAGTGTAAACAAGCTTTTCCCAGTAGATTAAGCGGTATGTTTTCTGAGTAAATGTCGAAGATTAATAGCGGTTTGAAATATAAATATATAATAATAATAATAATAATAATAATAATAATAATAATAATAATAATAATAATAATAATAATAATAATAATAATAATAATAATAATAAACTAAAGCGTCCAGATGTTCCTAAGAGATAGGTGTTGCATAGGGCCGAAGATCCGACAAGACGCTAATTTGCTTGAACGACGTACCGGTGCGTCCAGCCTACTGTATTTTAAGTCTTGTTATTGTGGCTGAAGTTTCATGTTGAATTAAATTGCCAATAATTGACATGCTTTCTTTATTTCCTATCATACAGTTGGTAAGTTTAAGTTTCAGAAACATGAAACGATTTCGCGCTTTGAACACATGGTAGACTTATCTTACAGAGAAAATCGAATGTGCTAAAAAGAATTAAGGAAATTGTAGAGTGGAAATATGAATATCAAAGTTAAGCGAAGATTTCGTGCTGATATTCTTGCCTGAACTGTATATTTCAACAGCAACTAAGAATAGGATAGAAAAGAAAGTGAAGAGACATTTTTTATTGGAATCAACTCAATTAAATAAGTAAATAAATAAATAAGTTTAAATTAAACAAAAGTTCTGCTATATACGCCTTGATGCAGAAGGTATATTTTAACGACTAAGATTAAACAGAAGGTGTATAGCGTATACCTACAGCCCTATATGTAAGTACATGGAAAAGTCAATATTATTATTATTATTATTATTATTATTATTATTATTATTATTATTATTATTATTATTATTATTATTATTATAGCTATACACAACATTTGGAAAAGATTCCTTTAAGCTCTGAAAGGAGCTTCAAGTAGATATCTCATATACGAAGTATGTCCAAAATGACTAGAAATAGACTTGATTTCCTCGTGCTCTGAACGCATTATATTGAAGAATTACTGTTCAACATAAGTTGCTTCTAAACAAAAGCTTTACTTCGACCTTATTATACACAAGTTGAATGAGGTATATCATATACTGCAAGGTATAAAATGTATTGTTACGTATGCTTCATCGTATTTAAGGACTGGAAACAAGTCGAACAATCTCTTGGCATGCTAGTAATGAAATAAGATATAAATTTATGGTATTGATTGAAACAAATTCCGCATATATTAAACAGCATCCTCCTTGTCCTCGTGCAAAAAAACTCGAATACTATTGTATACACCACCATCATGCTCATACTTGTGTATTTTTGTAAAACGTTTCTGTCAGCTTGTAACTCTCCCCTTTTTTCTCACTCTTCCGTCACTCGCCGGAGATAAAAATATTTGAGTCAAACACTTTTAAATGGAGATATTCGTAAGCATTAACAACACCAAAGGGGTTAAGAAGAGCGAGTGCACCACGCCCCTCGTTGTTACACCTGTCCCACGGCTCATTTCCCAGATATGTATTGTAATGTAGGTCTAGAAGTATACAATATCCTTTTTTTGTATTTAGACAAGTAACTAATACCCTCAAACTTCTTTGTTTTACTGACCCCTCCCCCCTAGAAAAAATAGAAATATGTAAATAAAGAGGAAGCATGCGCCTCACTGTTTGTAACTACAGTATTATGGAAGTATATGCTTGGGATTGTGAAGTGGACTGCAACAACTTGAAAACAATGGGAGAAGGTAGAAGAGCCACAAAAATAAATGGGCTTATTCATGTTAAGAAATTGAAACTCTCTGCCGTATACTCAATATTACAGCATGCAATTGCTGCACTCATCTTCCAAAAACGTAAACTGTACTTTCTTGTTCAGTTTTATTTATATTAATATTTGAAACAAATTTGCGCTCGAGAGCATATATTTATCATTACACAAACACGTTAAAAGCATGTTTATGGTTAAAAATAAGTGGTTGCTAGTGTTGCCACGAGACGAGACGGGACGAGACTTCAGGCTGTCTCGTCTCGTCTCGTGCAAAGCATGTCTCGTCTCGTGTCTCGTCTTGAAAAAATTTGCTCGTCCCGTCTCGTGTCTCGTCTCGAGAGGTTCTGTCCCGTCCCGTCTCGTCTCGTCTCGTTTGTCTCGTTTTGTCTCGTCTTGTCTCGTAAAAATATAGCAGCATACCATGGGAACGAAAGTTAAATGTAGCAGGCTGCACCATGCTAATTAAGATACAACTAAGTTACAAGTATTAACCAGAACACAAAGACAAGAAATGTCACGGTAACTACACCGTGAAGCCTTCACCTCTAGTGTATGTTGTAGTCGGTTCGATCTCGGTTAGTGCCATGTGAGCTTTGTGGTGGACAAACATTGAATGTGTGTGGGGGCCGCGGTAGCTCAGTGGTAGAGCGCTCATCTCTGGCGCTTGGGGTCCCGGGTTCGATCCCAGCCCCTGCCAAGTGAACCTTATGGTGGATAAACACCGCGTGTGTGGGTTTTCTCGGGGTTCTCCCGTTTCATCCCACTTTCTTCATTCCACCATTTCATTCATTACTCATCGTCACCGTCTCCTTTAGCCTAACCGGCATTACCGTGGGACCTAAAACTCAAATATTTCATTTCATTTCATTTCATTTTTCGAATGTGTGTGTTTTCTTGAAGTTGTCCAGTATCCTACCACTTTCTTCATTCCACTAATTTTCCCATCATCATCCATTCGGGGTGGGCCAAAGTTGCCTAAAGGTCTTAAAAATAAATTCAAATAAGCTCACAATGCAAGGACAAATAATTTACAAAATAATATATCTCTGCTGTTAGTTGTCTGAGGCTTCTCGACCCTGGCTTTTTTTTTTTTTTTTTTTTTTACATTCTGAAACATTGAAATTTGTTTCACCAGTTTCAATACACGAATATACAGTAAATTGCTTATAGGTACGTTGAAGATGAAGACACTAATCTCAAATAATGTTTACACGACAAGCAAAGTTCGATGTAAAGGTGTCACCATCCCCGACACTATCGTATACTATCAGCCCACTTGCTTTATAGTGTCTGTATACATATATATATATATATATATATATATATATATATATATATATATATATATATATATATATATATATATATATATATATATATATATATATATATATATATCGAGAGAGAGAGAGAGAGAGAGAGAGACAGAGAGATGGAAAGATATATAGATAAATAGAGAGATAGAGAGATAGATATGTGTGTATACTTTGATTTCATATATTCCAGCCTTTAGGTTTCCATACCAATCCAAAAACTACTTTCCATTTTAGCATGTTTAGATTTGTTGCAATTATTTTTTTTTTTTAAAAAAAAGCTCGGAACCAAATAATTTTATTGAGTAATGGAAAGTATTTGATTGAAATTTTATATGTTACTGCACAGTAAGCTCTACTTAAAGTGCCATAGTAATGGGAGCTGAACGACACATCGGACCAAAGAATGCTTGGGGCCAGTCTTCACCTCCATGGTACAAATCTGTTCCCATAACCGCGGGGCGTGTGCCACTAAATGGTGGTTGCCCCGTTTGTGTAACAAACTCATGACAGTACACCCAGATTAGCTAGTGGTCTAAAAAAGTTGATTTTTGGGTGGCCATTTTGGATTAAAGTTTCTTATATTGTCGTGATCTATTCGCAATCATACAACGTCGAAATGTTGACACATTGGGTACGGGGATTCGAACTTGTAACCGCAGATGATTGTATAATTTATCAATGAGGCATGTTGTGTTAATGCACGAATGATATCTTAATCAATCCATCTTAGTTCTTTCTTGCCATTCATTAGCATATTTACTTGGCCCTGTATAAAACTTTTTCGTAATATATCCACCACCGGTTATTAACCACTTTATTGAAACGATCACAATATTATATTTTAGAACTGGCCTTTGAAATTAATTCTTTATTATATTTGCTTTCCAATTCTTTTAACTTCGTTTGTAAACATATTATTTTGGCTTTGTACATACAGTTAGACTTCAGTTTTTCGTTCTCTTTACACAAAAAGGAGAGCTCTTCCTTTGGTTTATGCCCCTCACTCTCCACAAAACAAACGAAAAATAACATAAACAAAGAGTTATTTTTTATTTCAGTCACAATAGTTATTTCATGTGGCTACACCCCAATGTCTGATTTGTTTTTTCTTTAAACACCTAACTTCCGTACATTTAATTCTTTCATTATATACATCAACACGGTTCCGTATAGTAAAGGTAAGTTTAGTGAAGGCACGTCTTGTTTAAACTTTTTCTTGGGTAGAATATTTAGAAGCTCACATTTTAAATTATGTCCATAAGCTTCGGGAATAAAATGATCGGAATAGACGCTGGCGTTTTCAACTTTAAAGATATCTTTCCGACAGCATTTCTTTCGCCAAACTTTCCGCAAAGGAACCGAGGGAAATACATGATAAATAACTTTGGAACCCGTAGTATTTCTACTATAATTGCGACAAGTACTTAGTGTAGAATTCGACATGCTTATAGGCTAACACGAGCACTACAGTAATTAATGTTTTCTTAATACAGGAAAGCAAGAATCACTCACTTTCCTGCAAAAATCAAAGAAACAAACAAGGGTGAATGACAAGGACCTTGGGCGAAAGCTATTTCTGCTCCCGCCGTGATGTCGCAATTTTACTGCATCTTCGGTTTTCAAAGAAGGGTAGTTATGACGCGACCTTAAAAGAGGAGAGGAACAGTAGGGTCGGCGAACCTTGGAAGCAGAGGGCAATTTCGCATACTGGCCAGATCAAACATTTCCGCGTAACAAAACGAAGGTTCCCCTGTAAAATCTCTTCATTTTAAGTGTTATTGTTAGTATCATAAATTTGCTGAAAGCAAACAATTTGAAGGGTTCGTCGATAATATCTGCTTTTTCTGTCCTGCGCCCGCCTTCCAAACGAAGAGGTGAATTTTACAACATGACTGCTGTATAATAAGCGAGCGATTGGTAAAATGGTAAAAGTGTATTTTTTGTGTATGTGTGTGTGTGTGTGTGTGTGAGAGAGAGAGAGAGAGAGAGAGAGAGAGAACAAGAGAGAAGACAAAAGTTGCAAGATGACATACTTCAATTGCCGTTTTCGGTTAATTTCGGTTCATATAGCAAAAAGAATACCGCCACCAGAGAATCCGGCATCTCAACCAGAACTTTCAACTACAGCCTGTAATGAGTGTAGACCTTATCCAGTTTTCAAATTGAATAGATGGGGTGGTAGTTCGGTTTCTTGACCTTGTAAAAATCTTCCCTGTCTTTGATTTTGTTTGTCATCATTCCAGCCAGAAATGAAAAAAAAATGAGAATTCCTGAGGTTACAGCAAGGGGAATTGGGGACAAGACATTAAGAATGATATTCCTGGAAGCTCATGTATCACGATTGATTCATTCAATAGACAGAGGACACTTTTCTATGAAGGCTTTTCAACATGTTTTCTCACAAAGGGGGTTTTCCTTTTGCAATCAATATGACCACTGGCAATTTCAATCTTGGCCATTCCCGCCAGCGTTTGCATTTTCGAGACACGAGACGGGACGAGACATTTCACGAGTCGTCCCGTCTCGTCTCGTGTCTCGTCTCGTTTTCGAGACGGGACAAGTAGTCTGTCTCGTCTCGTGTCTCGTCTAAATGGGTTCCGTCTCGTCTCGTGTCTCGTCTCGTTTACGAGACGAGACGAGACGGGACACGAGAAATGTCTCGTCTCGTGGCAACACTAGTGGTTGCACAATCATTTAACATATAGGAGTAGTGTTGTCCATGAGACGAGAGATACACGATGTTCTTGATGACATATTAGGCGAGAAAAGGTCTTCCAATAGACAAAGGTATATTTTTCGAGACGAAAAACATTTTAAGGACACCACTTCGACTCAAGACTCTCCCAAATCGCTTCTCGTGGTCAGTACAATGTAGCAACAGCCACGCCTGGATTGATCTAGGATAAAAAATGTAGAAGGCTCAAGTGTTAATCTCTATATCGTTCTATACTTTCTCTAGTTCAAATATAACATTCTGGTAATAATAATAATAATAATAATAATAATAATAATAATAATAATAATAATAATAATAATAATAATAATAATAATAATAATAATAATATAACACTACTTCCACATGAGCTCTTCCTTTTTAGCCATATGGGTAGCGTACACGCTTTTGGCACGGAACGTCCTGGTTCGATTAATGGTGAGACTTCATGTGGTATGGATAGCACAATAAGCTATGGATCCACGTTTGTTGCTACAATGAGATGCTAAACTTTAATCCAACCTTGGAAGTAAAAAGTGTTTCTACCATGTAATTTCAAAATTCATTTCCACACATTTCGAGATACTGACACTTTTTTATTTAACGTGAAGATTTTCATCATCACATTTGTTTCTTGAGTATAAGCGTCAATTTTTATTATACTTCCAAACTTTGCTAAGCGTAAGTGTCGGAAGACTTATAGAACGACTTTCTCCGTCTGACCGTCTGTCGACAGGAATCAGGTCAAGAACAATAAGAGATATCGAGGTGCGCTTTCTCGAAATCGAATCAGTGTCTCAAGAATAGCTACTATCTCCTCCATTAACTATCTATTCAACTGGTTCAAATTAATCATTCCATGTTTCAACGTTTATTTAGAACGAAAACGGGCAACATACAATAACTATCCCAAACCAGAAGTTGTTCCAAGTTACTATTGCTTCGATTTCAATACTGATTTCCATAGAGAAAAAAATGTTAGAAGATATCGAGATGCGGTTTTCTGAATCGATTTATTGTACAAAGAATAGGTCTCACCTTCTTCATTAAAACTCTACTCAAATCGGAAGTGGTTCAAATCATCATTTCCGGTTTTAAAATTTAGTCATACAACAAAAGTGGTAATAGATAACGGTATATGGTGCTCTGCAATAGATTCAGTGTCTCACTAAAGCATATATTCGCAACCCGCAACACTACCAAAACCGGAAGTGGTTCAAATTTACTATTATTTCTGGTTTGAGTACAGATTTTCATAGGACAAAAACTGTAAGAGATATGAAGATGCTCTTTGTTGCAATTGATTCATCATCCCAAGAATAGGTCCTATCTCCATCATTAACCATGTATTCAAACCGGAAGTGATTCAAATTAACCACTTCTAGTTTCAAGATTGATCGCCATAGAATAAAAATGGTACTAGGTCTATGTAGCGGCAAACTGTTTTCTGCAAACGATTCAGGGCGTCAAGAGAACATATCTTCATATCCCACAACGCTCTACCACAGCCGGAATTTACTACTACTTCCCGTTCCAATACTGATTTCCGTAGAGAAAAAACGATAAGAGATATATATCTAGATGCAGAGTCCTGCAACAGATTCAGCTCGCTCAGAGTATGTACTATCTTCTCCAATAACCGGCTGCTCAATCCGAAAGTGGTTCAAATTAACGGTTCCAGTTTCAACTATTCCCCAAGCACAACGAGTAATGACTTTTTGATATGGATTCAGTGTCCAAGGAATATATTCTATCTGTGATCGTATTAATTAATCTATTAGCACCGGTAGTTAGAGATGTACTACTTCAAGTTTGAGTACTGAATTCCTAGAGTTTGGAAGTCTACCCTACTTTCGCATTATGAAACGAAACTCACTCAATATTGTTTTCAGTGGGTGCTCATCTGCGGTTTTTGAAGAAAAGTTACAACGTTTTTCATTCTAATTTTTTCAACAGATTCAATAGATTAGTGGTTATCAATCTAAGGTTCCCCTTTGAGATGCATGAAAGACTATCAACGGAGGGACACTGGCCTCTGAAATCAAATGAACTGTGAAATTAGTTTCAAACTGCAAAGTCGTCAATTTTTTTTTCATACCACCATTGCCTATTTTTTTTTTTTTTTATTGAATTTGGACTGAACATTAAAATTTTATTTTTCCATATTAAATGTGTAAGCAGCATTGGTCATTGTCTTAACTTTTAAAATTGTAACGTGTAATTAGATGAATTATACTCACTGCTGAAGCTCATTTTATATTACCTAATTATTTTATTGGTATAAAAAAACATTCGATGTTAATTTCAACGCAGAAATCCAATTTGTGCTAAGTACCCATTAAGAATCTCAAATGGGCGCTGAGTCCTGGAACATCCACGTATTGACGCCTATGGTCCTGAGTGGAGCATTTCGTGTCAATGCAAATATAAATTAAGAATTTTTCATACAGACAGTTTCGGTTTGTGATAGAATTTATCCTTCTATAGCAATCACTTTCAACTGGATGCTCTGCGACGTCACAGTTTGTTGCTCGTGTTCCCAGCAAATCACACGTAGAAAGCAAGAAAGCAGCAAACATACTGTTGATAAAATACAGTCAAACAAGACGAAGTCGATAGTTTTGCAGATGCACTGTTCGTGTATTGGTGATTAATCGAATACTGCCAGCTTTTTTTCTATTCAATTTCATTCACATCATTCCCTCCGTTTCTCTTCTCAACCTATTCTAAGGGGGACATGGTGGCCCAGTAATAGAGCGCTTCCTTCTGGTGCGAGAGGCCCTTGGTTCGATCCCCGGCCAAGTAAGATTTTGATGAACAACATCATGTCTGTGGGTTTTCTCGGGATACCCCCTTTCCTTCGAAATCTCATTTCACCAATTCTTCCATCATCATTCGCTTGCCTTAGTCATTGTCTACCTTAGCCTAAAGGGCATAATCGTGGGACATTAAACTGAAAGATTTCATTTCACTTTTTTTAAAAAACTTGCTCTCATTCTCTCTCTCCTGGCTCTGATCGTAAAAGTTTGTTCCTATTGTATATAGACAAGTAGGAAATGATTACTCTGTAGGTATAACAGCAATATGATTTTCACGAGATTATTAAATATCTTAAAAGGATTTTGCTTAATATATTTATATAATTTGAGTGTCATGGATATACAAACGCTAATATAGACCTAACTGCTGTAACGACTCCTAAAATTCTTACCAGATACACTTTCCCCGAGAGATTTCTTTCTACCTTTCTTTTTTATTTTAATTGCTCGAAGTGCCAAAAGTGAAATTATATTTTCGGTTAAAAAATAATGTTAATGTATGTTCCTGACTTTACCTGTACTAACAAATAAAAAGAAAAAAGTGTAAGCTTTCTTTGGTGAAAATTTGAAGAAATTCGGTTGGGTACTAAGGAAGTTACGACAAAAAGAATGTAGCAGAAAATATATGTTTATAAGGTTAACTCCTCGTTGTACCGCCCACGAGGTGATGTTTTAAACTCTAGTCTCAGTTCTTTTGTTTACTAATACACGCACATCATCACAGCACTAAACCACTTTCTCTGTCATTGTGTATTGAACTGTCAATCAACCATTCAACCGAGATATGAATGGTACGCGGCAGTTTGGCCAGTTCGTAAAGAAACTAATACTCGCCCTCTTCTCCGTACGGCAACAAATACTCCCCTCTCCTCTGCTCATCCGACGAAAAGATTACAACAAGAAGCGTGTGGTTTGTCTATTGTCTCTTTATGTCAAAATGCTATCCATAATGTTGGTAGCCATGACAAACTTCAATGTTCCAACTACAATATTTAAGAAATGTTTAAGCGGAGACAACCTTCATATGGTAGTGGTACGATTTGCTTTGGTTAAGTTCTTAAGTATGAAATTTAATGAGTTGTAATACTATGAAATAACTAGAAAAAGTTCACACTAGACCTCATGACCAAAAAAATTAATTGCGTATTAATTCTTTATTTTTCGTTTATTTACTATGTTACTTTGTAATAACATTTCTATGAACGGTTAGCGTAAATTGATAAAATTTTACTTAAATTCGATCAAAAACCTATCAATTATTAAATATTTTTCGAAAATTATCTGGAAATGAGGACCGTAATAAACCTTCCAAAACGATAGATATGGTATAGATATAACATTTTTAAATAATAAATTAACGAAATTCTCTATGATAATACATCTTGTAATATATTATTATTCTGAACCGGAATTGACCCAAAACAAAAACTTTTTTTGTTCTTCGATTTTTTGACTTCACAGAAAGAAGCTTTGGTGGGTTTTACTGATTCAAAGAGACTTTATTGCTCAAAAAACGCAAAATTCTTTATTTGTGAATAGATAATATAGTAGATAAACCTTTTTATAACTATTTTTATGTAAAATGGTGGAATCAAATCTCACTCCTTTTGAAATAAGAGCCATTTTACAGAAAATACGTAAACTCTGTAAATATTTCATGAAGCAAAATGTTTTAACAAAGAGCGTATATGAAAAGTATTATATTGTTTTATTAATTTTTACTTTTAATCATAAGTATAATCTTATGATAGACTCAAAATTACAGCTAAATGTCGGATATCTGAAAAGAAAAGCAATATCTATTATTGGGACCGAAATAGACCTCGAGCAGCTATAGATAGATAGATAGATAGATAGATAGATAGATAGATAGATAGATAGATAGATAGATAGATAGATAGATAGATAGATAGAGATATATATCGGCAAAGCCTTAACGCTTCAGAAGAAATACTAAAAAATAATTTGCGTAAAAGTACATATTTGAAATCAGTATGCCATTTTAGGCCTATACGTGGGTAAAATGATATATTAATTATTGTTACAGCCAAAGATATGAAATATAGCCTACAATTAAAAACATTTGTATTTGAATTTTAAACTTGCCTAAACAATATCAGCTTTTCTAAATTAATGCTGCAACTCAATAAACAATATGAGTTGTAAAAGTTTCATATTAAGATATAGTGAACATCATTTTAGGATAGATACGAGAATAGAAAAAATATTTAAAACTATGGTTAATTAAATACAATATTTTAAACGAGTTAGGTCAGCTTTACCCAATATTACACAGTTCACAAACGTAAACTTTTATCTTTTTTGATAGTCCAGACAGGTCATGCACTGAGCCAGTGCTCTTCTGGGCGAGACAATGAATACAGTTCATTACAATATAGACGAGAAGAATCATCAACATCATCATCGCTTAGGCCTAATACTAGTTCTTCACATTTATCTTCCGCATCAAAAGTTAATGTTTTCTTAACTTTCTTTACAGATGCTTTCCGGAGATAGTTCTTTTTGCCTGGGCTTGTTTCGATTGGATTGTGCTTACCCTATTATCGTCTGTTGCGTTGGTTGAGCAAAACTTCAGAGATTTAGTATAGAAATCTGATCTAAGGTAAGCAAGGATCAGGTTAGTTGTAGCACAAATTCAAATGTATTTACATATTTTGATTTCTTAAAGTTATTATATTTATTCTGCGAATTTTAAGCAATTCTGATATAATAGCTACTCGTTTCAATGTATTCTGTCTTTACATTAATCTCTTTGCTCTTAAATTACAATACTTAATAAGCATGTAACATATTCAATACAATATTAAGACGAACTGAGACAATTTAGTTGAGGAAACGCAGAAATTTAAAAATAACATAATATTAATAATAATAATAATAATAATAATAATAATAATAATAATAATAATAATAATAATAATAATAATAATAATATAGAAATGAAACTTAAGTATGACATGTGTTATTTTTTTCAATTTTAGGCTGAATTATCAATATATTACGGTCTTCTATGTATGTAGAATAGTTCATGAATAACTATTTTCTTTATTCGAGAACAAATAAATTTGTCAGAAATGCTGTGACTCCATCGCATCCTTGTATCATCATCTTATACTGAGCCGAATAATACTAGAAAAGTTTTGTTCTCCATACATTTCATGTGAAATGTTTAGAAATAATTGTTCCTCGTTTGATAGTTTCTTTCTTTCATTCGTTCATTGTTTTGTTTTCTTCTTTCTTCAAATACCAGAGCATAAATTTCGTTTCTTTAAACTTGATTTTTAAGAATCATATATGATTAAGCAGACCTGTATCCACGGGGGGCTAGGGAGGGCCGGAAACCCCCTAAATTTTTACTGTCCCCTAAAATTTTTACGGTACGCTCGTAAACTAACTATAATATGATAATGATTTAATATGGTTGGATTTGACCCCCTAACTTCTACAGCCCCCCCCCCCTACATTATTGGGCTGGGTACGAGCCTGTGATTAAGTCACTCCTCACTAGCACAGACTTTGCCGATAACAAAGAAAAAATCTTCAGACTAAAAGTTGACAACACTGACATGCTTACTGATGAATTATTGAGTCTTATGCAGAGTCGTTCTGATGTGTGTTTAGTGCCATACTAAAGAGTTCTACTAACATATATTTCCTGCAGTAGTCGGCCTTTAGTATGACGTTAATATTACTTCAAAACGACTTTGCATAAGGCGGATTATGTCTGCTTATCGTTCGCAGAGAATTTTGTGGCGTTAATTATACTGTCCGCCAAATTTACCTTTCTTACTGCCAAATTTAGAATCCTCCCATTATAGGCTATTTAATACTATTTCCGCTATATTTAGCATTTTTTCCAATTTACTTCTCTCCGCCCGAAGTTTGTTTAAATAGTCTCTTACCGCCTTGTATATCTATGTACTGTATCTATCTATCTATCTATCTATCTATCTATCTATCTATCTATCTATCTATCTATCTATCTATCTATCTATCTATATATATATTTCGATTATGCTGCATAGTTTTGCTTCAGTCGAAAATTAAGGAAAGCAATTTCAAAAACTTTATTGAGTTCATTCATTGTACTTGTGTTACGTCCTAAAAGACACCGCTGCTGAAATTATCGTAAGAAAATTTGCGGTGACGAAACTACCTATATGCAAATATTTTGGTGACAAAATTACCAATGACGAAATTATCATTACAAATTTTCCCGTGACAAAATTAGCGTTTCCCCTTTCTCTACCCAAATTTATCATACTTTCTCCCAACATGTGTATTTCCTCTCCAAATTTATCATACGGACCCCCAAATTAATGGTGCTTTCCCAAATGTATAGGAATTAGGCGTAAAATGGCATACCACTTTTTATTATTGATTTTCCTGAAAAGCTGTAACGCAAAAGAATCCGAATTCAAAGGTAAATTAATTGTTTCCCATATATATATATATATATATATATATATATATATATATATAAAATGGCGGATCCAGGATATGATCAAGGGAGGGGGTATACCGTATTTTGCGGATTTATCCAGTGTAAAACAGGTTAAAGCCCATTTTATCCAGTGTATACCTAAGCATCAAGGGGGGCTATTGCTCTATAGCTCCCTTGAATCCGTCCCTATATATATATATATATATATATATATATATATATATATATATATATATATATATATATATATATATATATATATGTACATATAGATAGATAGATATAGATATAGATATAGATATAGACATAGATATAGATATATAGATATATATCGGTAATGCCTCAACGCTTCAGAAGAAATACTAAAAATAATTTGCGTAAAAGTACATATTTGAAATCAGTATGCCATTTTAGGCCTATACGTGGGTAAAATGATATATTAATTATTGTTACAGCCAAAGATATGAAATATAGCCTACAATTAAAAACATTTGTATTTGAATTTTAAACTTGCCTAAACAATATCAGCTTTTCTAAATTAATGCTGCAACTCAATAAACAATATGAGTTGTAAAAGTTTCATATTAAGATATAGTGAACATCATTTTAGGATAGATACGAGAATAGAAAAAAATATTTAAAACTATGGTTAATTAAATACAATATTTTAAACGAGTTAGGTCAGCTTTACCCAATATTACACAGTTCACAAACGTATACTTTTATCTTTTTTGATAGTCCAGACAGGTCATGCACTGAGCCAGTGCTCTTCTGGGCGAGACAATGAATACAGTTCATTACAATATAGACGAGAAGAATCATCAACATCATCATCGCTTAGGCCTAATACTAGTTCTTCACATTTATCTTCCGCATCAAAAGTTAATGTTTTCTTAACTTTCTTTACAGATGCTTTCCGGAGATAGTTCTTTTTGCCTGGGCTTGTTTCGATTGGATTGTGCTTACCCTATTATCGTCTGTTGCGTTGGTTGAGCAAAACTTCAGAGATTTAGTATAGAAATCTGATCTAAGGTAAGCAAGGATCAGGTTAGTTGTAGCACAAATTCAAATGTATTTACATATTTTGATTTCTTAAAGTTATTATATTTATTCTGCGAATTTTAAGCAATTCTGATATAATAGCTACTCGTTTCAATGTATTCTGTCTTTACATTAATCTCTTTGCTCTTAAATTACAATACTTAATAAGCATGTAACATATTACATACAATATTAAGACGAACTGAGACAATGCAATAATTTAAAAATAACATAATAATAATAATAATAATAATAATAATAATAATAATAATAATAATAATAATAATAATAATAATAATAATAATAATAATAATAATAATAATATAGAAATGAAACTTAACTATGACATGTGTTATTTTTTTCAATTTTAGGCTGAATTATCAATATATTACGGTCTTCTATGTATGTAGAATAGTTCATGAATAACTATTTTCTTTATTCGAGAACAAATAAATTTGTCAGAAATGCTGTGACTCCATCGCATCCTTGTATCATCATCTTATACTGAGACGAATAATACTAGAAAAGTTTTGTTCTCCATACATTTCATGTGGAATGTTTAGAAATAATTGTTTCTCGTTTGATATTTTCTTTCTTTCATTCGTTCATTGTTTTGTTTTCTTCTTTCTTCAAATACCAGAGCATAAATTTCGTTTCTTTAAACTTGATTTTTAAGAATCATATATGATTAAGCAGACCTGTATCCACGGGGGGCTAGGGAGGGCCGGAAACCCCCTATTTTTTTACTGTCCCCTAAAATTTTTACGGTACGCTCGTAAACTAACTATAATATGATAATGATTTAATATGGTTGGATTTGACCCCCTAACTTCTACAGCCCCCCCCTACATTATTGGGCTGGGTACGAACCTGTGATTAAGTCACTCCTCACTAGCACAGACTTTGCCGATAACAAAGAAAAAATCTTCAGACTAAAAGTTGACAACACTGACATGCTTACTGATGAATTATTGAGTCTTATGCAGAGTCGTTCTGATGTGTGCTTAGTGCCATACTAAAGAGTTCTACTAACATATATTTCCTGCAGTAGTCGACCTTTAGTATGACGTTAATATTACTTCAAAACGACTCTGCATAAGGCGGATTGTCTGCTTATCGTCCGCAGAGAATTTTGTGGCGTTAATTATACTGTCCGCCAAATTTACCTTTCTTACTGCCAAATTTAGAATTCTCCCATTATAGGCTATTTAATACTATTTCCGCTATATTTAGCATTTTTTCCAATTTACTTCTCTCCGCCCGAAGTTTGTTTAAATAGTCTCTTACCGCCTTGTATATCTATGTACTGTATCTATCTATCTATCTATCTATCTATCTATCTATCTATATATATATATATATATATATATATATATATATATTTCGATTATGCTGCATAGTTTTGCTTCAGTCGAAAATTAAGGAAAGCAATTTCAAAAACTTTATTGAGTTCATTCATTGTACTTGTGTTACGTCCTAAAAGACACCGCTGCTGAAATTATCGTAAGAAAATTTGCGGTGACGAAACTACCTATATGCAAATATTTTGGTGACAAAATTACCAATGACGAAATTATCATGACAAATTTTCCCGTGACAAAATTACCGCTTCCCCTTTCTCTACCCAAATTTATCATACTTTCTCCCAACATGTGTATTTCCTCTCCAAATTTATCATACGGACCCCCAAATTAATGGTGCTTTCCCAAATGTATAGGAATTAGGCGTAAAATGGCATACCACTTTTTATTATTGATTTTCCTGAAAAGCTGTAACGCAAAAGAATCCGAATTCAAAGGTAAATTAATTGTTTCCCATATATATATATATATATATGTATATATAATGGCGGATCAAGGATATGATCAAGGGAGGGGGTATACCGTATTTTGCGGATTTATCCAGTGTAAAACAGGATTGAAGCCCATTTTATCCAGTGTAAAACAGGTTGAAGCCCATTCTATCCAGTGTATACCTAAGCATCAAGGGGGGCTATTGCTCTATAGCTCCCTTGAATCCGTCCCTGTATATATATATATATATATATATATATATATATATATATATATATATATATATATATATATATATATATATATATATATATATATATATATATATATATATATATGTATGTATATATAGATAGATAGATATAGATATAGATATAGACATAGATATAGATATATAGATATATATCGGTAATACCTCAACGCTTCAGAAGAAATACTAAAAAATAATTTGCGTAAAAGTACATATTTGAAATCAGTATGCCATTTTAGGCCTATACGTGGGTAAATTGATATATTAATTATTGTTACAGCCAAAGATATGAAATATAGCCTACAATTAAAAACATTTGTATTTGAATTTTAAACTTGCCTAAAAATATCAGCTTTTCTAAATTAATGCTGCAACTCAATAAACAATATGAGTTGTAAAAGTTTCATATTAAGATATAGTGAACATCATTTTAGGATAGATACGAGAATAGAAAAAATATTTAAAACTATGGTTAATTAAATACAATATTTTAAACGAGTTAGGTCAGCTTTACCCAATATTACACAGTTCACAAACGTAAACTTTTATCTTTTTTGATAGTCCAGACAGGTCATGCACTGAGCCAGTGCTCTTCTGGGCGAGACAATGAATACAGTTCATTACAATATAGACGAGAAGAATCATCAACATCATCATCGCTTAGGCCTAATACTAGTTCTTCACATTTATCTTCCGCATCAAAAGTTAATGTTTTCTTAACTTTCTTTACAGATTCTTTCCGGAGATAGTTCTTTTTGCCTGGGCTTGTTTCGATTGGATTGTGCTTACCCTATTATCGTCTGTTGCGTTGGTTGAGCAAAACTTCAGAGATTTAGTATAGAAATCTGATCTAAGGTAAGCAAGGATCAGGTTAGTTGTAGCACAAATTCAAATGTATTTACATATTTTGATTTCTTAAAGTTATTATATTTATTCTGCGAATTTTAAGCAATTCTGATATAATAGCTACTCGTTTCAATGTATTCTGTCTTTACATTAATCTCTTTGCTCTTAAATTACAATACTTAATAAGCATGTAACATATTCCATACAATATTAAGACGAACTGAGACAATGCAATAATTTAAAAATAACATAATAATAATAATAATAATAATAATAATAATAATAATAATAATAATAATAATAATAATAATAATAATAATAATAATAATAATAATAATAATAATAATAATAATATAGAAATGAAACTTAAGTATGACATTGTTATTTTTTTCAATTTTAGGCTGAATTATCAATATATTACGGTCTTCTATGTATGTAGAATAGTTCATGAATAACTATTTTCTTTATTCGAGAACAAATAAATTTGTCAGAAATGCTGTGACTCCATCGCATCCTTGTATCATCATCTTATACTGAGCCGAATAATACTAGAAAAGTTTTGTTCTCCATACATTTCATGTGAAATGTTTAGAAATAATTGTTCCTCGTTTGATAGTTTCTTTCTTTCATTCGTTCATTGTTTTGTTTTCTTCTTTCTTCAAATACCAGAGCATAAATTTCGTTTCTTTAAACTTGATTTTTAAGAATCATATATGATTAAGCAGACCTGTATCCACGGGGGGCTAGGGAGGGCCGGAAACCCCCTAAATTTTTACTGTCCCCTAAAATTTTTACGGTACGCTCGTAAACTAACTATAATATGATAATGATTTAATATGGTTGGATTTGACCCCCTAACTTCTACAGCCCCCCCCCCTACATTATTGGGCTGGGTACGAGCCTGTGATTAAGTCACTCCTCACTAGCACAGACTTTGCCGATAACAAAGAAAAAATCTTCAGACTAAAAGTTGACAACACTGACATGCTTACTGATGAATTATTGAGTCTTATGCAGAGTCGTTCTGATGTGTGTTTAGTGCCATACTAAAGAGTTCTACTAACATATATTTCCTGCAGTAGTCGGCCTTTAGTATGACGTTAATATTACTTCAAAACGACTTTGCATAAGGCGGATTATGTCTGCTTATCGTTCGCAGAGAATTTTGTGGCGTTAATTATACTGTCCGCCAAATTTACCTTTCTTACTCCCAAATTTAGAATGCTATGTGAGACGTGGACCTACTGATTAACGTGGAATCCAAACCACATGAGCTCCCACTAAAAATTGAACCTGGGTCTCCCACGCCAAAGGCGCGTACGCTAACCGGTTAGTTATACGTGTGTGTGTGGCCTAAATTCAGACTTTCAAAAAATTTTTCATCCCTTTGTTTTCAAGATACAAGATTGAAATTTTGCACACGCATTTTTCTTACGTAAGTACGTATTTTCAAGAAATTTTCAGATCCCTACGTGAACCCAGGGCCATGCCAGAGTCAATGTCGGATGTAGAAGGTAAAAAATCGGGGAGCCAGCCAGACCCCAGACTATGATAGGTATATCATGACTTTACTATAAACTTTCAAAAATATATAAATAATAAATTATTTTTTCACTCAAAAAACTGGGGTCCTAGGCAGGGCCGGATTTAGGGGGGTGCAAAAGTGCACGTGCACCCCCGCTTTGTTGTAAATATATCGGCCGCGGTGGCTCAGTGGTAGAGCGTTCACCTCTGGTGCATGGGTTCCTGGTTCAAACCCTGCTCCCGCCAAGTGAACTTTGTGGTGGACAAGCACCGTGTACGTGGGTTTCCTTCCACTTTCTTCATTCCACCATTTCATTCATTTCTCATTCTCACCGTCTCCTTTAGCCTAACCGTTATAACCGTGGGACTTAAAACTAGAAAATTTCATTTCATTTCGTTGTAAATATACACTACCTAAAGTGAGAAGCTAGCAGAGAGCTTTGCTAAATCAATAGTTTAAGTCAATTTTCTGAAGGTTGAAGGAAAAGAATTCATCGAGACCAGACACTTAGCATTTCCAAAGGAATTTCTCATTCACATCACAGATGCCTAAAGCATTTAAAAAAAAAAAAAACTCAAATTTAATTCAAATGTACTGGTAGTTATTAGTGCACCCCCTCAGAGAATCCTAGATATAGGTCCCCCTGCCCCGGGCTAGAGCCGCCACTGGCCAAAGTGGTGAAGTGTTTCGGGGGGATTCTTTTAAAAAAATCCGAGTTTTCCCGAATTTTCCGGTTCAGGTGTATGATACGGACATGTGAGTGGTATCGTTGGAAATGGTTTGTTATACTGAAGAAAATGGCGTTTGAACCATGACTCTGGGCCAAATAGTAACGATGCAGTAAATTATATATATAATTTAAATTTTGCAGGATTTAAATTTAGCACACGTATTGTGTACATAACTACGTATTTTCATTTAAAAAAATCATATCCCTACGTGAACCCGGCTCGGAGAGATCATGAGGTATAAACCATGATCCTATGATAAATGATCCCATGATCTTAACATATTTCAAATTCTATCGAAAATCAAATTCATGTTGTATATTTCAAGGTGAAGTTTCCCTATCTATTCAATAAACTTGTTTTTCAGCATATAGAGGCAAATATATTTGCTAACTTCATACCCTGCATTTCATTGCAGTTTATTTTATTATAAACCATTGCTTAATTCTACATATTATAGAATTGTTCATAATATTTGTCAAATTACCTCCGACATTTTCAAGTATAAATGTATTTTTTTTCATTTCTTTATGTAACGAAATGTAATGCCATAGTGACATTTTGCACTATGCTTTCTGTTTCGTTACGAGCTAAAGGTGACTATTTTATTTCTAAACGAAAAATAAAATATCCGGGCCAGAGGTGGACAAAAAATCTAAAAACACTTCATACAGGACACGTAAGTTTGGCCCTCCACTATACAACACGTGTTCCGATTGCCGATCGTTTTTTTGTTTTCAATGTGTCATGTGGACCTTCCTCTTCCGTTAGCAGTAACCAGTTCACCTGTGAGTGTCTTGTTGTGAAAGTGGTGCGGTAAAATGGGCGACCTGACAGACTTCCAAAGAGGCATGATCGTTGATGCCCGTCTGGTTGGAGCTTCAGTAGCAACAGTGGCGAACATTGTGGGGTCGAAAGACAATCCTGTCAGATAGGGACCGGAGAGCATTAAAAAGGATTGTAGCAGCTAAAAAAGATTACCACTGCAATGAAAATTACGTCTGAACTCAATTCCGGCCTATAGAACCTGGTTTCATCGAAAACAGAGTCCGACGGGAACTTCATAAAATGAAAATTCATGGCAGGGCCGCTATAGCCAATCACCTAGTCACAGCAGTAAATGCGAAGAGGCGTATCCAGTGGTGCAAGGACCACAAGGCGTGGTGGACTCATGAGCAGTGGAAACACGTAATGTGGTCCGATGAATCGACCTTCACCTTGTTTCCAACAACCAGTCGTCTTTACGTATGGAGAACACCGTCGCAGGCCTATGATACAGACTGTCTGCTCCCAACTGTAAAGCATGGGGGTGATTCTGTTACAGTATGGACAGTGATATCGTGGTTTTCTGCAGGTCCCATCATAGCCCTGCATGGAATGATGAATATTAAAGAGTATAAGGCCATTTTGGGGGACCAGGTTCTACCCATTGCCCAAATATTGTTCCCTGATGGTACAAAATTCCACACACCACGATTCAGGAGCTGTATACGTCCATTCCACGTCGGATCCAATCTATTTTGGACGGAAAAAGAGGCCCCACACCATACTAGGTATGATTTTCACACTTTTGTAAACGTTTTAGATTCTTGTCCAACCCCTATATATATACCGGGTGGGGCATTTAAAATTGTTTTTGGGAATATCTTGAAAACTGCAAATCGGATTTTAAAAAAGTTGCAACAAAAGTTGTTCGCCTCGAAGGGGAACATCCAAAGATACCACACGCGACCCCCTGCCCCCACCACCCGGGGGAGGGAGGGGCAACTTTGAAATCTTAAATAGGAACCCCCATTTTTATTGCATATTCTGATTCTCCGTGAAAAAATACGTAACTTCTGTATTGAACACTTTTTCGTTACGTGATAGATGGTGCTGTAATCGACAAATACAAACATAGTACAAACGAATGACCTAGTCATTGTTTCAATTTTCTAAAGTCTTGTCTTATCTTGCCAGATGTCATATTAATATTCAAAGTCTAGTTTTGATTTTAGTCATATTCTCCGTTTACCATTTTTCCATTGCTTACTTGTATTTATTTTATTCATGTTTATTTTCCTTTGCAATTAAATTAGTTAACGTATAAATGTAATTAGTTATCATTATTGTATTTTTTCTTTCATTAATTATTTTATAATACAATTATATTATTACTGGTGAGCTTATGTCCGCGACCCATACCTTATATATATATATATATATATATACAGGCGCGGATCCAAGGAGGGGGCTATAGGGGCTATAGGGGCTATAGCCCCCTTCTTGACACTCAGGTATACACTGGAGAAAATGGGCTTCAATCCTGCTTTACACTGGATAAAGCGGCAAACTATGGTTTAACCCCTCCCTTGATCATGTCCTGGATCCGCCACTATATATATATATATATTTGTATACCTTTCGAGTCGTCGTCTGAAGACATAAATTGCACTATGTAGCAACGTCGCAAATAAAGAACCATAGATTAGATGTATCAATCTATCAAATAGTTATATCGATTCTTTCCAGATGGCAACTAAAGTCGATATTGATTGATACTGGCATCACTTATTAGTGAAGCAATCGATTTAACTGCTTTGTTGTATTCGTAGAGTAATGCTAATGGCTTCAAGTTACTCTGCGACGTTGCCACATAGTAAAATTTTGATTCCCCGTAGAGGATGAAGGAGGCCCCGGAGGGCATTTCATCATACAACATTTTCGCTTTATTGTGACCTGCAGAAGAGTGCTCTGTGGTCTGTGGACACCATTTTTAGAACATCCATAGTTTATATTATAATAATCTTAAGTGTTCTTGGAAGAAGATAAACCTGTCTAGCCTAATGGTTACTATTGGTTAAAGAGCTTGCCTTTGGTTAAAATATTTCAATCTGACATTGTAAATTAAAATACAATTTATATAGAAGTGAAATAAGTATGAAGCATCTATCTATCTATCTATCTATCTATCTATCTATATATATATATTCGAAATTCTAGTTATGAAGTATCTATACACAATTTCTGAATTGGGAATTGAGTTGAGTTGAGTTGATTTTGCGTTCTACGTCCCGTTCAGCAATAACAGGAGGTAAGCACTAAAACGCTTGATTGACAAACCAGAGTAAGAACTGAAAAATAAAACAATATTGAATATGTCTACAACAAGGGTGGCTAACCTTTCTTAAGTTTGAGCGCTACTTTCCATTTCTGAAATCACTAGCCATCTACTGATTAAAATATAGACTAATAATGAGGACGTAATGGACAGAAAAAAAAGTAAATACGAACCATAAAATTAAGATTATTTAAATATTTAAAAAACTAATTAATTCATTTTTATTTTCTCAGAAACGTTCATTTGTTATCAGAAACTAGCAATCAGTACATCGAGATAGGTATGCTTGATTGATACAAACAGTAAGACAGACCACCGTGGGCTACCTCTCACAATTACTTGTAGACTAGTAGACCATGGTTGATGTGTTGACCATCTCTGGTCCCCAATAAATTTATGTGGAAGAATTATTACAAATACTGTATTTAATTTTAGGTTTATAATGACTTGTTTTGAAGATATGGACAAAGGTTTCAATCAAGGATGTGCCGCTTCTGATGTATGTGGTCTAGGTTTCAATTCTCGGTGCTAGTCGGTTTTATCTCATTTTAAACTATGGATCTACCTTTGCTTTAGCCGACGTTAAATTTCATAAATCAAAGCAAACCAAATCGAACGGCTAATTTGTTGTAACTTTCGTAGTTTGGAAGACTATTCGCATTTCATGAACAGAAAATGGGGAAAGATATTTCTTTCCTTTTTGTCAACAGAACAGATCACAGGACAACAGGTATAAGCAAATTCTTAGCAAAACCTGTTTTTTCGCTTTCCTTCCAAGAAGCTGGCAGCGAAGAAGGGTTGGAAGCGGTGACCTATTCATTCCTTTGTTTCTCTACGGAGGGCTATACCTGAACATGTCCAACTTATCGCATCGTATCATATGCAAGAGAGATATCATGAGATAAACTAATTTAGACATGATGATTTCTGAAATTTATCTCTACCCTTGATGATTTATCATAACGTCTAAGAGGCCGTTTAGACGTTATGATAAATCATCAAGGGTAGAGATAAATTTCAGAAATCATCATGTCTAAATTAGTTTATCTCATGATATCTCTCCTGCATATGATACGATGCGATAAGTTCGACATGTTCAACTTATCGCATGCAAGCCAGGTATAGCCCCCCGTAGAGAAACAAAGGAATGAATAGGTTACCGCTTCCAACCCTCCTTGGCTGCCAGCTTCTTGGAAGGAAAGCAGGAAATATCTGGTTAAAAACAGGTTTTGTTAAGGGGATCTGCTACCTCTTCGCTTATGTTTCTAACTTTCCATTTGAAAGCATGTAAATTTTAGTATGGTAATTTCTAACAACGTATTGCAGGTAATGACTTAAAATTTTTAATACATATACACGAGACCCATATAAATCCAACCACGGTCTTCAATTTACGTTACATGCGTTAGATTAATTGCAATATATTCTTCAGTAAGTTTGGCAACAGAGAATAAAAAGTATGCTGCAGAGGGGAGAGGGCTGACCATCTGTTCTAGCTGCTTTTAATGTGATTCTCACTTCTCAGTGGTTAGAATGGTCTGGACTGGAAGAGCCCAAAACCACTTCTTTCTTCCTTTCACAGTTTGTTTGTTTCTTCCACCCCCTGCTGTCACAAGAAGACAACTTGTTTCGGAAAGCATTTTGAATTAGTAGCGAAAAACCAAACTGAATGACACCACGAACGGATTAAAGGGAGGGGCGGTCACTCCCTCCGAGAACATTTGAATACTTTGAATAATCGGAGTAAGAAACTAGAAATTGCGTAATCTAATAAGAAAAGTTTGTTGAAGTATACAAATCAAGACGCATTTTAAGTGTCACAGCATTGTACTCTCATCCCCTCCCCTCCCAATTCCCTTCTGAAGAAGTTCTCTTTTGTTTCTCTGTTCCATATTAGCCTTTACACTTACATTTTCATATCCAGTATTGATTTTGACCATACCATCTGCACAGAAGGCGAATAAGGTTTACGAGTCCTTCCTGCCCCCTTTTTTAAAAATTGCTAATTATAATAAAATTTATCGAAAACAATTCATCTCAACGATAAATAGGCATGGGCGCGAGACGCGAGAACGCGAGAAGTCTCGTCTCGTCTCGTCTCGCAAACGAGACGAGAACGCGAGACGAGACTTATAATATTTTGCGAGACGAGACCTGATATATTTTGCGAGACGAGAACGCGAGACGAGACTTCAGCAAGTCTCGCGCGAGAAATCTCGCGAGACTTATCGCGGTCTCGCATAATTTACATTTGTGATATTGATATGGTATTCTTTTGCAAGTACCATCATACCTATTGAAGAGAAGATAGTTAATAATGTCAGGATCGAGTTTTGTAATAAACATCGGTGTACCGACAGTAGAGCGCCAGCAAAGAGAGTGATGGCAAAAGAGCGACGACCAGGAGAGCGATAGCCAAGAGATCGACGGGCCAAAAGGCGACGCACAAAGAAAGCGACAGCCAGGAAAGCGACGGACCAAAAGGGCGACGCACAGAGATCGATACACTATGGATCAAATGCTTGAAACGTGGTCATAATTCAAAATCAGTAAAAATGGACAAAAAGTTGCTATAATGAGGCTTTGGTCTTGTTAATTATCAATTTTACATCAAATAAAAAAAATGGAGGATCAAATTTGGAAAAAGTAAAATTGGCGAACTGGACTTGGTAAATTGGTGCATTTGACTTTGTTGATTACAAACTTACTAATTTGACATTAAAATTTAAAAATACAAAATGGCGGATCCATATAGCGGACTGTGTCTGAAAAAGTTTGAGATTCGAGAAGGAAAGATACTTTGTCTACTTCAATAGCTAGGACAGAGTCAATCTACCAGTCATTTAATTAAAATATAACTTAATGAAGTCATTTTAATTTTTCAGTTAAACAATTGTTCTTCTCCCCCTTATTTTTCGAAAGCTTAGTCCTCAACCATATAGAGTCATTCCACCTGAAAGCGAAAAATCGAGCAAGACGGTCGATTATGTGAATGATAATAACCAGAAATATATATAAAGTTCTAAACTGTGTGGAACAAAAAGGCACAGAGGAATACCAACAATATTTTGATTCCAGCAAGAAATATGCTTCCTCCACAAGTGGTGAAAATTTCAATTTGTATTTCGATTTACTTCTGTCCCGGCATGTGTTTACGTGGCTGCACGTTCCTTGCTGCTTCACGTTCATTAGCAACTCTAAAATTCCACAAAAACATTCTTGTAAACAAAGTCCGGGTGTAAAAAGGAATGCAATCACAAACGAGAGTCGTGTTTTTCTGTTTTCACTCCTTTTAGTAGACTCAGTTCACGATTGTTTGTAACTGCTTGCAAAATTTGATTTTGTTTGTAGCGGTTTCAGACCCTGGGATGCAGACAACACAACAATCTTGATGTAGCGTTGGAGCTTCAAAAGGCTGTAATGGTCACATCTGTTTTGGAGATTGATATGTATTGCTTTCTTTTCTTTCTTTCTTTCTTTCTTTCTTTCTTCTTCTTCTTCTTCTTCTTTTTTGAATTTTGGAGCAACAACAACAATATAAAGTGACAACATGAAAACAGATACTTTAGTGAGGCTCAGAAACACAAATTTGAGTGTTTTAGTCATTTCCGATCAGAAGTTAGAGGGGGCATAGCTCAGCATCCGTTCTCTATGCACTATATACTTTATACCACTAGCACTAATAGGAATTAGAAACACAAAAGATGATTTTCTTTTCTATAGAAAGTACAGATGATACTTATTATTCTCTCAAAATTACGTTCCCTTTGACACAACAAATTTTTCAATATTTCTTCCGAAAATATAATGTTGGTTTAATTCATCGACTTGGACTAAAAAGATCCAAATATTTCGTAACCCAAAATGTGTATTTGCGTCACTACTACGTAAAAAAAAAAAAAAAAAGGACTGTCCACATATCTATAGTGCAATTTTCAATTTATTTATTTATTTATTTTCATTTTCGATAGAGCTCCAAGAAAATGAACATAACTTAAGATTCAACTATGGCCGTATCTTCAAAATGAATGGCGTGCATTACAAACCATTCCATTTTCCTTCCTATCACATATTGATAAGTGTTCAGACAAACACTCAAATCTCGAATGCGACCGCACGAAGACTTTGGCATAATTTGTCGTTTCCACATGGAATAACTCTATAGGTATTGTCTACATGTTCAGCCGAATCTCCATGGAAGTTATTCCCTTCATCACCTTCGTTTGAGTCGTCTAAATTTTTGTCAGCTTCCGTGTTGGAAATAGTTAAAAGGTTTACAGCTTCAGATGACAAAGTCTTCATTTTCTTATGAAATGATTTGCCCAAAGAAGAAATGAAAGTATCTGTTGTTGCCAAAAGCCTTCGGAACTTATCATCCATGTTTTCAATACGAAAACAGTTTCGAGAGAAATTCTGACAAGCTGACAAGAATTCAGACGGTTCAGACGATGAATTCGATAAAGATTCGGCTGAACGTGTAGACACTTATATGGTTGAGGATGAAGCTTTCGCAAAAGAAGGTGAACAACAACAATTATTTCGCTGAAAATATCTTCAGTAAATTGTCCACTGATTTCGCGTGTTTATTCTTTATATAACTCCTCCTGTACCATTACCACGCTAAATAAACACAAAAAATGAATTGAATTCAGGCCTGGTCATACCGAAAGTGAAAATGTTTACTATTTGCCTAAACAAACAGCTAAATTTCCGTATTTTGTTTTGTTTAATCTTGTTTTTGAGGCGAGAGATAGAGACTGGGCGAGACAAAATCAAATCTGTCTCGCCTCGTGACCAGGACTGGTGATATTCAAGAAACAGTTCACATTTGTTTCGAGATAATACATTAACGACATCTCAAGATAGACTAATTTTTCCTCTTGTCGCATCTCGTGAGCATCACTAGTTAATATAAAAACTACTAATACTATAGAATTAAACTAGTTTGGACCCGACACTACTCGAAACTTGAGCAAATATCGAGTCGAATTGGAGATTTTTTGAACCGAGTTCTCGAGTGGGTATAAAATATTTTTATTTCGAGTGAAGCCAAATTTAAAGAAAATTTGTTTGAACTTGCTCGCCCCCAACCCTCGAACAGAATGGGTCCAGAAAAGGTAAATCAATATTGTGCGTTCGTGCTGTACTTTGCAGTAAGGAACAATGCTGTCATAATTATGAACTCCCCAAAGATGTTAATGTTCTACAAAATTGATACCTTAGAAGTGCATGGTTCTTATCGAAACATCCCTTCCACACAACATCATCACCTGAAATCGTAGAGACAATCGCAGACGAAGGCAAGTCAGTAACTAATAGTTTATTTCTAAACTTTTGGGCTAGCATTTATTTGAACATTTACTATAAATTATGTCGACTAGTGGAAATAAAAAAAATACAATTTTCCTTTGTATTATGAAATTTGTATTGATTTTTTAATGTTTTACTGTCATTTTGGTAGTTTCAAAGTATCTAGTTAACGAGATAAGTGTTGTGACTTTTCGGCAACACTGATAGTTGCTTAGTTAGCTGTTCTTGTTTCTTGAAATGGTTTGGTCAGGTTGTCACAATTACTGATTTCATGATAGGTTTAAGTTAACAAGGTTAATCAAAATCTAGTTATTTTAGGAGATTTCCTCATAACAAAAGATTCAAGAAATAAAGATAGTGTTAGTTTTTCTTTGTCACTACTCTCCCAAAATGCAATAAAATAGATTCTTCCATTATCTACACTGTTTTCTTTGTTTTCTCTTTGGGGTCGTGAGCCAAGATCTTTGGTCATAAAGTTCTTGAGGAGGGGGAGGCAAATAGGAGAAAAAAACACGTTTTGTCTTGTGTATCCACCCTCCTCCTGATGATGAGACAACATCTTGACAAATCATAAAAGTAGGATAGCAAACACCAGTACAATACACTTTTTTTTTTTATTTCTTTATTGAGGACATATTTGAAAGCTGTCTTTTCGGAAAATTTTGTAGACGGAAACAATGAACTTAGGTAACATTGCATATTCGCGGCTGCGGTTTCCGGTCTTCTGTTATTGCACCCTCGGTAAAAATATCCTAGTTCAAAAATATACGGCTCGCTTTGATTTTTCCTTCAGTGCAGAAATTCGATGCGTCGGTCAGAGGATACCATATCTTCTCTCTCTCTCTCTCTCTCTGTTTCTGTCTCTCTGACACTCTGACTTTCTTCTTCCTATTTTCAATGCATTATATACACACACACACACACACACACACACACACACACACACACAGGGAAAAAGACACGTGTTTAGTTCCAATGTGATGTAAAGCCTCTGGGTTTAGAACAGATTTGTTCCCCCTGCCCACCAAATTGTTTTCTTACGGTAACTTGTTTTATGAAGGCAGAAAAAGGACCCATTGTCTTGTTTAAGAAGGAAAATTTTTTAGTCAAAATAAAGCAGTTGTTTCTTTCCGTAAACATAAATTTAGGATAAATGGATTTATGGCTGCAAGACGGATCCTCTCACCAAAACCAGAACTGATATCTGCTTAGCTTTTATTCGTCAGAAAAGGAGGGGGAGAAAAATGCTGTCGGTACTCCACTACTTTTTTATGGTTTTGTTTTGATTTTGAGGAAAAAACTAGTGTTTCAGATTGCAAACAGTTTGAAATATTATTTCAGAATAATAATAATAATAATAATAATAATAATAATAATAATAATAATAATAATAATAATAATAATAATAATAATAATAAATTTTTATTTAAGCTCATTGTAGTCTTTCTTATAGTTATTAAAGATTAATCTCTTAAGTCTCAATTGTTAAGAAAACGTTTAGATGAAAGTGCATTTAAGTTGTGAAATATATATTACTAACGCTGCATGTTTTCTATAAATACGGCTATTTGAGTTACCGTTCTTATCAAGTTATTTGAAAGCTTTTATCTTGCAAGTAAGATTACTCAAATGTAACATGCCAATTTCATTCATACTTCACATAGACAGACTACAGAAAACCGGCATTTTTTAATACCGAGAATGTGGAGTGTAAAATCAAACATTGTGAATCGGAATGAGTGGATAAGCATTGTGTAACGATGCAACTATGAAACAAAACTATGTAAACTTTGAGTATACATTATTTTAAAAGGGTCGAATGAAGACTACATTATTCCAGTATTGATTTGCGAGACCGCGAGACCAACGCGAGAAGTCTCGCGCGAGACCGCGAGACGAGACTACCAAAATTTTGCGAGACGCGAGACGAGAACTTAGGTCTGCGAGACGAGACGAGACGCGAGACGAGAACAGCTTTTGATTTTGCGAGACGAGACGAGACTTGTTTCAGTTCTCGTCTCGTTTGGTCTCGCGCCCATGCCTAACGATAAAGACTTATACACATTCATTATTGCAATTTTAAAATAAACTCGCCGCATGTCGCGTATGCTAGCGATCTAATATATACGAATAGATGAAAAGTTAGTTTGAAGCGTATTGTTTTTCTGTAATTAAGTCCGAATTCATATTTGTTTCTATTGTTGCATCGACAAAAGTGAGTGCTAAATCGATTTAGGTTCGTTGGTCTTTGCAAGGTCCCTCAAGATGCAAGGCCGTGGGCAGTCGTCCACCACTTGAAACGCCTCTGCACTAGAGGTCTGCACGTGCTCGGGCCTACAAAGAATGTATCACTTCGGGCCCGGGAGGGGTTCGGGCAGTAGTGTCATTTCAGACTTGGCTTGGGGGGCCAAGACCCCTTGATATATGTAAAATTTCGCGTTTTTCACTGATTTACTACTATTCTATTGAAAATAATTATATAAATCTTAAACTCGGGGGGGGGGGCAAATGCCTCTCCCTGTCCCCCTAAATGACGCCCCTGGGTTCGGGCTGTGAATTTTTAAATATACAACCATATTTCTCGGACTTTTTTGGGCCTAACTTTGTAAATATAGTGTAAAACGATACAAATTGCATCGTTCTTTCTGGAGGACTTTTAAAACACAACTGCAAAATCAAACCTCGAATTGCTGTAAATAAAAATACAATTTTGCATTAATAATTAAGTTTCTGCAATTCGGGCTTATTTTGGGCTCATTTGATTATCACAGAGCTCAGTCCGGGCTCGGGCTTAAATGCTAAGACATATTTTGGACTCGGGTCGGGCCTGATATTGTCGGGTCGGCCCTAATTATTATTTTAAGCATTAATAATTAATTATTATTAAGAAGAAGCTGAAAATCGAGAAACATGGAAGGAATATTTCAAGGTCCAAACTGAAAATTAAGAAGAAAAGAAAAAAATCTCATCAGTCCCAGGACCGGCCAAAAGGCAGAATACTTAATAATAATAATAATAATAATAATAATAATAATAATAATAATAATAATAATAATAATAATAATAATAATAAGAAGAAGAAGAAGAAGAAGAAGAATTTTAAAATTTTGTTCTTGATTATAAGAATACATTATACATTATGAAAGTCGTATACAAAGAAATGTATACATCCTAGAAATAGTATATACATATCAACGAAATACCTTACTACTGTCAAACAACATTTGTACTGTGTATACATTTATATTAATTCTATAGACTGTCACGTCTTTTAATCACGTGGCTCCCCAGCTTGCCTCACAACGATGAGCAAACGCCAATGATTTGAATATTCTAGTAGGGAATCGAACCTAGAATCACGCGAACAGGAGTCAAAAGTTCTAACCACAAGACTATGGAACCCCTTAGTATGACGTTATGCTTGAAATTCAAATACAAAATCACCCTCCCCTCTTTCCCTTTTCGAATGGATCTTTCGGGGGGAAAGGTGAAAAATGTGGAAACAATTGGATACAATTACTAAGAACATTTTACTTCTTCCTTCACAAGTCTCTTGTTTATGGTCATTTCGTCTTGTGTGATAAGGCGGACTTCAGAACACAAAATTGCAACGCTCCAGATTCCCTCCCCAAATTGTCACGCGGTTCGTATGTCAGTCTTCGAGTTTCTTCAAAGAATGTTACATTATCTGCTATGAGATCTGCAAACGATCTCCATTGTATAACTGCTATCTCTATAGAGGCAGTGGACAAAACTGAGGACAAAGCTGCCCAAAACAAGTTTTTGACAACAACAAAAAAAAGGAAGAAACAGAGACAACATTTGTTTTTAGCCAGAAGCGCTCATAAATCACTACCACGTGACGCGAAGACTATTAGGGCTAGTGGTTCAGCAGAGAGCTCTCAATTCCTGGAGAAATTCTATCCTCTACGTTGCCAAGTGTAAACGGAAGTATACATTATAATTAATCTAAATTGATCTGGGGCATTAAATCAAAAACAGAAACCATGAACATATAGGTATTGCTGTTGGAAAATATCATGGAAAATTTTGAGACGGTAAGTGCAATAACTTGTTAAATATTCACATAGAAATATCTATGTGTTATCTTATAGGGATCCTGAAACACTTGCAAGTGGGTAGACATCCCCTTAAGAATTTGTTTATACCTGTCGTCCAGTGGTCTGTTCTGTAGACAAAAATGAAAGAAATATCTTTGCCCCGGTTTCTGTTCATGAAATGCGAGACTTCCAAACTACGAAAGCTACAACAAATTAACCGCTTCAATTTGGTTTGCTTTCATACCTGAAGTTTAACCTCGGCTAAAGCAAAGGTAGATCCATAGTTTAAAATGAGATAAAACCGGGAATTGAAACCTGGACCACATACATCAGAAGCGACACGTCCTTGATTGAAACCCTTTTCATGTCTTCGAAACAAGTCATTATAACCGACCAGAGATGGTCAAAACATCAACCATGGTCTCTAGCCTACCGGCAATCGTGAGAGGTAGCCCGCGGTGGTCTGTGTCACACTACCTGTATCAATCAGTCTCCATGGACTGATTTCTAGTTTCTGATAACAAATGAACGTTTCTGAGAAAATAAAAATGAATTAATTAGGTTTTTTAAAAATTATTTAATTAATCTTAATTTTATTGTTCGTATTTACTTCTTCTTTACTGTCCATCACGTCCTCATTATTAATCTATATTTTGATTAGTAGATCAATAGAGAATTCGGAAATGAGAAGTAGCCCTCAAACCTAAGAAAGCCTAGCCACCCCTGTTGTAAACCTATTCAATATTGTTTTATTTTCAGTTCTTACTCTGTTTTGTCAATCAAGCGCTTTAGTGCTTATCTCATGTTATTATAATCAATTTCGAATTCCAAAATTGTAAATAGATACTTCATAATTAAAATTTCGTATTTTGAATTTATGTATAGTTCTTTCATACTTACTTTACTTCTATATAAATTGTATTTTATTTTAAATATCGTATTAAAATATTTGAACCAAAAGTCACCGCGTTAACCATTATGTTAGTCGGGTTAATCTTCTCCCTAGAACTTCTAAGATTATATGTAATAACATTATATATATATATATATATATATATATATATATATATATATATATATATAGATATATAGATATAGATATAGATATAGATATAGATATATATATAGATATATATATAGATATATATATAGATATATATATATAGATAGATAGATAGATAGATAGATAGATATAGATATAGATATATAGATATATATACAATGATTAAATGAGCGCATACAGTAAATTAGAAATTTTATAATGTAAAATTCAATTAAATAGCAATGTACTTGTAATTATAAACCATGATTATATCCACCTGCCATTTCGTCCTCTGTCAAGATGTCCACTGGCCACTTCCTCCATTAGTTTGGGCTGAAATATTTCCTGCTCTTTTGACCACTCTCAATAGTATGTTCTTCTGTTATTTTCTGTGTAAATGATAAGAAGTGACCTAGAAGAGGCCCTGATACCGTATGGTATGGTCAAATTAAGAAGCACTGAGGAATGATTTGAAAGAGGGTTGCCCAAGATGGAATGTTCTGGAGAAATGTTGAAAGATCTTTATCAAACATTGGATTGACAACGGTTGTAAATAATACTTATCATGATTTTATATAATATTTTTGATTCCCCAGATAATACAGATAATTCAAATTAAACAGAGTTGTTAGATTGATTTTCCATCTAGTATAAAATAACTTATAAATAAAAATCTATTGCCATTGCTTATAGCCTACCTAATTTGCAAATATATTACAGTGCAGTGTCTTCTAAACGACCCCCCCCCCCTCCAAAGTTCTAGAATTCCTCTAAAGATTTTTGAAAATACCTGCAACAAAAGTTAAAAAGTCATGAATATCCCCTAGAGTGTTAGATTCTCCTCAAAATTAACAGAATTAGACAAAACACTGCTGGTGGTTATTTTACAACTTTATCACACAACGCTTGAAGAGCTTTACATAGTTCATAGTTCATAGAAATGAATAGTCATAGTTCATTTCTATGCTAAAAGTTAATGTTCTAATTTGCAGTTATTCATTGAGAAACTAATACTGCAAAATTCTAAACTTCGGAAATGAAAAATCAAGTAAAATGTTTTGTTTTAAATAGATTATATCTATATCTATCTACATTATAACTCACAGCATTATTAATCTAATTAATGCGCTTATCGTAGCTCCAGTATTCGGTTGCAGAGGCGTAAATAAGGGGTTCGCGGACCCCGCATTGTGGGGGCCCACACCATCAGGGAGCTCAAAATTGTGAAGTGGGACGTAGAGAAGGGGTCCCACTCCACTCTGTCTACGGGAGAGCCCCAAGCTTTTAGACGCCACTGTTCGGTTGTGCCATTTGTTTGTATGGCTGGAGAAATCAAATTTATGTCAAGATAAATTTGACTTCCAGTCCTGGTTTTGGAGAGTCGCTTGAGTAATCAATCACATTGAAATTAAGATCAATGTACTAAATACTATGAGGTCAATTCGGAAAAGGACTGCCGTTTGATATCAATGGCACACACTCGCAGATACAAAATGTTTATACACATGGGAAAAATATTACATTACATTACTTTTCAACATATTCACCATTCAAATTGAGGCACTTGTAATAACGTTTTGTAAGGTTTGAATTCCTTCTTTTTTTTTTTTTAAAAAAAAAAAAGTGACAACGTTCTTTCACAGCGTGAAGCTTAGGGTTATTGCCATATATATAGTATGATTTGTGTCTTATTCCGTAGCTCATTGTGTCCGTGCAAATTCCCATTCCCGCGACCCGTGTTCGAGTCTTCGTTTTACTACTTTTTTATTTTTTTTTCATCGATCAGATAGGACTCCAGTAAAGAGGAAAATATTGTTACAGTTAAAGGTGTGATTCGATATTCTGCTAGTATTTATTTATATATTTATTGTCAAGTGAACAAAATGAAGTAGAATTTTACACGCGTAAAACTGTTCTAGATTTTATTATTAATAAAAACTATGAATAAGTTTACAGCTCAAAAATAAATTGAATGCTCTTCAATTATAGTCCATAATTAGCTATGGTCAAGAAGATGGATTTAAGTTGTTTTGTGTGTGGTCCGCACATTGGCATCCATCATCTTTAATTCTGGAACTAAATATAATTAATTTTATTTTTCGTTTAGAAATAAAATAGTCTCCTTTAGCTCTGAACGAAACAGAGAGCATAGTGCAAAAGGTCACTATAGCATTACATTTCGTTATATAAAGAAATGAAAAAAAAAAAGTACATTTATACTTGAAAATGTCGAAGATAATTAGACAAATATTATGAACAATTCTATAATGGAATTAAGCAATAATTTATAATAAAATAAAACCGATGAAATGCAGGTGATATGAAGTTAACAAAAATGTTTGCCCCTATATGCTGAAATACAAGTTTCTTGATTAGATAGGGAAACTTCGCCTTGAAATATACACTATGAATTTGATTCTCGATAGAATCTGAAATATGTTAAGATCATGGGATTATTTATCGTAGGATCATAGTTTATACTTCATTTTCTTCAGCACAGTGGCGGATCGAAGGAGGCAGGGTCTGTCTAGTGCCTAACTCGCGCACCTTTGGATCATAGATTTCAGGTTCGGTACCTGGTGGAAAAGCCTTGAAATTTCAAAGGATCACTAAGGATTCAGATTCCACTGAAGGTTCACGGCCGGGAAGCTAAACTCTAAACTCACCAAAACAACCAAGCTAATAAAGGACAGATGTAGTAATATCACAATAATTTAGACTACGTGGGCGATTTTCTAATGTTTTCAGATTATGGTAATAAATATAAGTGGAACTAGTACTTCGAACATTTCTAGTTCTTGTTAGGGTGGCCCAAAAATAGGTATACAGTACCGCACTGATCAGCTCATTACACTTCATATCATTTCTTATCGGGTAGACTTGGTTTCTTTATTATTTGTTATTAATGTGTTTTACTTACATCTTAAGCTCGGAAGAGCGGAAGCAAATAAACTACAACACTATACTTGACGAATGCAGGAGTGTATACCTTCTTTTGGGCCACCCTAATATATGCACATGGTGTTAGAAAGAACTTCGGAAAGTGAATACTCACACGAAAACGTGAGCTTCTTCGTGGTTAAGCGGTTTGCATACGCGCTTCTGGCGTGGGAGACCCGGGTTCAATTTCCGGCGGAAGCTAATTCGGCGGAATGTTCGGATTCCACGTTAATCAGTATGTCTGCGTCTCATATTGTTTAATTTAAAATATTTGTCTATATATATTTTGATTATGAAATTTAGATGCGTATAGTGGTTAGTATCTTATTACTCAAGTTAACAGCTAAATAATAATTTTGGTAGTATATTAAAGAAAGAAATTCAATGTATATGTTTATTACAAGGATATCTAAATCATTATTACAAATGTGCAGACATAATATTATCAAACATTAAGTATTAAAATGAGCTCAAAAGGTCTGCAAAACATTACAATAATATTCACTAATAAATGATGAATTCTTAGCTTTAAGAGCTGTTATACTTGAGGCCATAGCAGGAGACTGCCTGAAGAAATTACTTCTTCAAAGAGACTTTGAATTATTCAAAAGGTAAAGAACTTACTCTTAACGTTAGGAGGTCTCTCTCTCAGCTCGATAGTGACCATCATCGTCGAAGCTTCAAAGTCCAATTGTAAGTCGCAAGATGACGGAGTAGCGAAGACAAAGTATGATGAAGATTGAGAATAAAAGATAAAATGGTTCTAAAATTTTAAGCTTTTATACTAGTCTGAGAGAGTGAGTATGTGACAAACAACTTGTACGTAAGCAGTCCTTGTAACTTATTTTCGTTGTGGGTTTTTCTTAAAAAGTTGTTTGTCTTATGACGTCTAACGTTATTTTTTTTTCGTATAACACTGATGAAATGTTCTTAATTGTACACTCATATACAAAAGTTTCATTTTTTAACATTTCAATAATTAATTAAACATAACATAGCCTCTTCTGCTAAAATTGTTCTCTTATTTGAATGCAGAGTCATCAAATTTTAAAAGAGAGCAATGAAAAAAATTTTTTTTTTTAACATTTCAATAAATAGTACGAAGTAGCGAGTGTTCACTGTATATAGTTATTGTATCTTGAAACAGAGACACTGGGGAGACCGGGGTTCGATTCCCCGCCGGGGAGCCATGTTTAATTTAAAATATTTGTCTATATATATTTTGATTATGAAATCTAGATGCGTATAGTGGTTAGTATCTTATTACTCAAGTTAACAGCTAAATAATAATTTTGGTAGTATATTAAAGAAAGAAATTCAATGTATATGTTTATTACAAGGATATCTAAATCATTATTACAAATGTGCAGACATAATATTATCAAACATTAAGTATTAAAATGAGCTCAAAAGGTCTGCAAAACATTACAATAATATTCACTAATAAATGATGAATTCTTAGCTTTAAGAGCTGTTATACTTGAGGCCATAGCAGGAGACTGCCTGAAGAAATTACTTCTTCAAAGAGACTTTGAATTATTCAAAAGGTAAAGAACTTACTCTTAACGTTAGGAGGTCTCTCTCTCAGCTCGATAGTGACCATCATCGTCGAAGCTTCAAAGTCCAATTGTAAGTCGCAAGATGACGGAGTAGCGAAGACAAAGTATGATGAAGATTGAGAATAAAAGATAAAATGGTTCTAAAATTTTAAGCTTTTATACTAGTCTGAGAGAGTGAGTATGTGACAAACAACTTGTACGTAAGCAGTCCTTGTAACTTATTTTCGTTGTGGGTTTTTCTTAAAAAGTTGTTTGTCTTATGACGTCTAACGTTATTTTTTTTTCGTATAACACTGATGAAATGTTCTTAATTGTACACTTATATACAAAAGTTTCGTTTTTTAACATTTCAATAATTAATTAAACATAACAATATAGCCTCGCTGCTGAACGGGACGTTAAACTCAGAATCAACTCAACTCACACGAAAACATCTGTAGACTAACCTTGGTGCAAAAATGCGTTATTTCAGAGATATACTCCGCAGAAAAGTGATCGTAACGGTACAAGAAGGCAATAACTCGAGAGCGAAATGTTGGATAAAAGAACATAGAGATTATTTTCAGCCTAGATTCCGTTAATGTACTAGTGAATATAGGAAGTATGTCAGTTTTCCAGGATTCTCCAGGAAAAGGGTTACAAATAAAAGTATTTTTTCTGAAGAATGAAAATTAGAAAGAAAGAAAGAATACTGTTTTCCCGGAAACGTCTCTAACGGATTTCGTTTACATTTCACACAACAACCCTATATTCTGTTATAAGCATTTAAAGAAAAATAGAAGGGGCATTTTAGTCTTGGGGTGAGTTCTTTTCAGACGATTAAAAAAAAAAAAAACTGTTCAGACCATTCTATTCATATTTCATAAATAAATGTTTCACTAATAACATGACAATATAACATAACTCATTTGTCCTACAAAGAATCCACGGGGTAGCTTATGCTTGGAAATAAGTTTCTACCTGCGATTTCCTAAAATAATAATAATAATAATAATAATAATAATAATAATAATAATAATAATAATAATAATAATAAATAAAAAAAGAACAACACAATTTTGTTGATATAAATATTTCATTAATGACCTGACAAATGGCTTAAATCACTAGTCTTGAAAATTCCACAAGAGATAGTTTATTCTTGAGGGTGAGCTCTATTCGGATGATTTTCTCAAAAACTACACAATGGCTTGACATAATGGCTTAATGTAATATTTACTCTTTAAAAAAATCTCCAAGGAGTAGTTTACTCTGGGTTAGTTTGCTTTTCTTTCTTTCTCTTCTGTTGTTTCTTCAATATTTCCAAAAATACGTCTTACACTATATTGTTGATATTTCATACGCAGATAGGCCTATATCATTAATAATCCTAAAACATAGCATGAATTTCTCAGGAAAGAATTAACAAAAGGTGGTATTTTCGGGGGTGGTATTTCAAAGTTTTCTGAAAACGCCTTATAGTTTTGTTGTATTTTACTGCAGCATAAAATGATGTAGTTCAAGAAATTTGAGCGAGTTTTTTTTTTTTTTTTTTTTTTTTGGTGATCCGTAACTTTCATTTATGTTTTCGTGTAAGGATTAATTTGCCTAAGTTGATTTATGTCGTTTTCGAGCACCCTGTGAACATACGTACTGAAACCTCGGATCACGAACTTCATACCTAATCCGCTGTATGTGAACTAAAATTATTTACCCATTGAAGTTCAAGTTAATAGTCATAGTTAGGATTGTAACTTGTGTGTGTTAAACAAACAATTGATTTAAACAAATAAAGTAATATAAGGAATCGCAGTGGCTCAGTGGTAGAGCGTTCACCTCTGATACATGGGGTCCTTGGTTCGATCCCAGCTGGCACCAAGTGAGCTTTGTGGTAGACAAACACCGTGTGAGTGAGTTTTCCCGCGGTTACCCCATTTCCTTCCACTTTTTTCATCCCACCATTTCATTCATTTCTCATCATCACCGTCTCCTTTAGCCTAGCCGGCGTAACCGTGGAACGTAGAACTTGAAGATTTTATTTCATTTTCATTTCAAAGTAATATAAATGGTTCAGAACTAAAGTGAATTCAAATAATTCATATCTTTCTTCAGTTCGTATATTTATATACAAATTAAATTAGGTCACTGAATTTCTGACTCAGTGAACTAACTTGTAGGAATAAATTATATCTTCTGTGCTTTGCACTTATTTCATGTGTGTAGTTTTTTTTTTTTTGTCCTTGTAAAGTGACTCTTAAAACATTCAGAAGTACATGCAAGATCAGTACAACATATTTCTATCAGGTGTCCTCCGTGGATGAGTCTGTAGAATTGTCACTTTTGTAATCATGTTTGAGCCTAGCTAGAGGGCAATTTCTCTCGGATACAAACCGAGTAGTAGTTCGTGTCCCACCTTAAGCTGTAGATTCCGTCCTTTATAACCCCGTTGTTACATAAGAACTGGCTAGAAACTGATTTCTATAGATATTTAATCTAAATAAAGTAAAAGTGCTGTAACCATGGCCCCTACTTTTTTTTTAGTATAACTGAAAAACTGAGGATGGTAATTCAACTGAACTCGGTCTCAATCTCAAGAAGTGACCGCAAGCCAGTAAAACTCGAGGTCAAAGATCAACTAGTTCTTTTCCCTCAAAATCAAGACTTTCAATACAAAAGTATGCAAGCGCTTACGAATTTTATTGGAGGTTGGTTGTCACAATATAGCGTGATGGATGGTTTTATATTTCCCGCTTTATTCTAATTTAGGCTCTAACAACTGTGTGAACCAGATAACCTCTCAGATGTTTACAACTTTTCTCCCTTATTACAAATCTAAAGTAGGTTTAATTTCATGCAAATAATCTTGTACTTTAGTTTCCCTCACAATCCCTTGCTCAAACGTGCTACTCGGTTTGGCTTAGTCAAGGTTGAACAGTGCTGAATGGGGAGACTGGTAAATAATTTGTGTTCTGATAAATCATTTGTAAAACTAGTTTATGTTTGACCTCGAGTTTGACTTATTTCATTTTTAAAAAATACAGACTACGCTACCCCACAAGGTAAAAAGAAGAAAGTGTTCTAAAAACAAGTAGCAGCGTGCTTTCTGTGGTGAAATATTTTCACAATTAATATTGAAACCGCAAATGGCAGTACATTTTTACCATTTCTGGTTTTAGTAGAGATTAGACTACAGACGAAGTATATTCTTGGGGCGCCTAATTGATTGCGGAAAACCGCTTCTTGTTATCTATTACAGTTTCTACTCTATAGCAATCAACGTTAAAACCGGAAGTGCTTAATTTTCTACCACTTCTTATTTGAATAGAGGCTTAAGACAGAAGATGGTAGCTATTTTAGAAAGCTAATTAGAATGAAAAAAAAAACTGCTTCTAGCTGTTAACATTCCTGTTCTATGGAGATCACTATTGAAACCGGAAGTGGTTAATTTCTACAACTTCCGGTTTAAATTGAAGATCAATAGATAAGATGAAAGGTACTCATGAGACGCTTTAGAGCTACTGGATTGGAGAAAACTGCTTTCATCTATATTTTTCCCGTTTTTTGCTCTGTGTAAATCAATACTTATTGAAACCGGAAATTATAGTTGAATGAACAACTTTCGGTTTTAGTAGAGAGATTAAATATGTTCTTACGAAACAGAAAACCGGATCTCAATATGTATTACCGTTTTCGATTTATGTTGATCAATCATAAAACCGGAAATGGTTTGAGAAAATAGCTTTAATAAACTCAATTTCTAATTCTTGACTCTTTAGGTTTTGACCAAATTTGGTGATGATTCATGAAGTAGTTTTTTTTTTTTTTTTTTTTTTTTTTTGTGACGGACACACGGGTATGGTAAATATATATGGGAGTTTTGGTAAACCACACTCTAATTTTTCAAAAGCAAATAAGGAAAACTTTTTTTTTTTTTTTTTGCAACCTCTGCATACAATTAATACGTCCTAACGACAGAAACATGGTACTCTGTGTTCTCTATGACAAATAACATAAAATGAAAAGAAACCTATCCTTTCAGAAAACAAAAGAGATAGGGAAATAAGAAACATTTAGACCAGGTATGTCAAACTGATTTCTTATATGGGGCCATTTAAAAATTATTTGAGATGTCAGCGGGCCGCATGTTACGATATTATATATATATATATAGTGGCGTATTTAGGGGGGTGGCTTCCGGGCTTAAGCCCCCCCCCGAAATCTTACTCAGTATAGTAAATTAAATTAAATATCTTGCAGAATTTTCACATTTCCAGGCAAAGCCCCCCCCCCCGAAAGTCAGCAAAGCCCCTCCCGAAACAAAATCGTAAATACGCCACTGTATATATATATATGGTGTCTGAAAATGCGGACATAGTTGATGTCAATTTACAGCAAGAAGGCTGATTAGGAGAAGGTTATTAAGAATAATTAAAGTTACTAATTAAGAATTGTGTTACAAAAATGTTACAAGCTATATTATAGTACTTATACAAAATTGATGTTTGCTTACCAAAAATTAGGCATTTTCCGGTATCATTATTCAACAATTAAAAAAAAAAAAACGCTTCTCCTTCAAAAGCTATTTTAACCATGAGAACTGTGAAGCGCATTGTTATTTGTTTTTAAACACAACACCTGTGTTTCTTTCATGAAATGGAAGAAGGTGTCCTTGTGTGTATCATCAGATCAACCCTGGTCAAGTTAATGCGAGCCACAGAGTGTGTGTGTGTGTGTGTGTGTATGTGTGTGTGTGTGTGTACGTATGTATGTATGTATGTAGAGTAGCAAGCAAAATATGATGGTGAAGGTTTCGTTTCCTTCTTTTAATTTATTAATTAATTAATTTATGTGAAATAAATAGTGAGACATAAGCGGGCCACATTCAGGGGCGATGAGGGCCCCTTGCGGCCCGCGGGCCGCGAGTTTGACATGCCTGATTTAGACTTTCCTTGGTTGTATAGTTGTGAGTGGCAGGGGTGAAATCTGCTTCGAAGGAGAATTCGTCCGTTTCAAGCAACAAAAGATTTAACTAGAAAAGCAACTGGAAACATATTCGACATTGAGGTTTTGAAGATCATTATCTTTGTACTAGGAAGTATTTTTTGACGTGTGACTCACACCAGTTCCCGCCGGAAAAGCAAATTCAGATAGTTGCCGACGTGAAGTTGTAGGAAATCATCGGGAAGTGAGGGAGGAAGGGAGGATCCTCAAATGATTACGAAAATGCAGGTGGTAGACACGAGTTTTCCTTCTCAAATTGCCATATTGCGTCCCTCCCCAGCATGTATTCTTCAAAGAATGTCACCCGTAGAACTGACATTAAAAAATAAATAATTATCTTGGAAACAAGATTTTGTGTTGTTTTCAGAAAAGAAAGATTTTCACTAAATTGCGGTTCTGAAATTAAAATATCGCAGGCATTCGTTGATACAGTACGTGTTGGTTACTAGTTTTCGTAGAACTTGGAATCATTTAATATGAGTTTTAAGGGAAGAAAAAGGACATCTTTTGGAGCAAATTTATTAAAGTAACTTAAACTCTACCAGATAAGAAAACGACCATACGAGCTCGTTCCGAAACGTGTAAGAAAGAAATGGTTGGTTTAGTTCAAAGAATGAAGAATCATTATGAAAATGCAATGATGTGAAAGAAACTAGAAACTCAAAACAGATACTAAAGTGTTGATCCGAAAATTGCTTCTGATGATTCTAACGTCAGTGATCTGGTTGAGATGCAACTGGGAAATTCAGGGAAGAATTAGTTTTGTATAATCAATTTCTTTTGCATTATGTTATGAAAATTTTATTTCACCCCCTCCCCCACCTCCGTTCTACATTTTCCTAAACACTTTACATAATGGCACAGCTTGTATTGAAGGGATCAGGCAAGAAAACGCAAGGTATGGCAGTCACCGGCGTAACTATCCCTTAAGGCGTGATACTTGTCACATTATTGCCGAACATCAGTGAGGCTTCTGGGACGATTTGATCTACGTTTGTTCGTCTGTATTTATGTATGTACTATTCTACAGGGTACAATTTTCAGCCTTTTAACATTAAATTTGGAGGGTAGAGGGAAAGACGTCTGGAATTTGTTGTATAGATTTTGACTGCGATCCGACACAAAATTTCAAAATGAGTGGTTCGAATCCCACTTTAAACAATAAGTCCTGTTTCATATAGCCTTGCTATTGATGCAAAACTGTGATCAATCAAACCAAACAAACTAATTGTATACGTTTCTAACAAGCTTGGATTGCAGGATAATTTTTTTTTTTTTTTTAATATTTTAGATATGACGTATTCAGAGTACAAGGGATCCAAGTCTATTTTCAAAAAGACATTTTTGTTCAGCAAACGTAGTATCTTCATAACCAAGAATCCGAAATAAATGAAACAAAAACCTTGTGAACGGGTGTGGTATGCGCTAGAGTTTCATAGGATAACCGCTAGACAACGGCAGTTCTGGAATGGGGGAGAATAGGAAGGCTAATTCCCCCCTCCCTGCTCATAAATTTAAGATGTTAACATTATAATATCTCTATGCTGCAGCGTGGTAAAGATTAACAAGTCAAGCTCCGAATGTCATAATCAATGATGCATAATTAAGTTAAATAAATGCAGCGTGTGTCAAAAAGAATACAGCGACGGAAAACGTCAGATCTTTGTAACCACGAATCTGAAACGAAAGAAAGAAAAATCACGTCACAAGGTGTAATCTTGAGTTTTATATGAGTGCCGCTAGAGAGGGGCGTCCGTTTATAGGTCATCCGCCCACCGAAAATGAATTTCCGATTTTGAAGACAGAAATGCAGATTTAGAAATCTTTTGCCGAGCAAAGCCCAGCAGAACAAATTTGAAGTCCTTACACCGAAAAAAAATATGGATTTTGAGCAGTTACAATCTATTTCCATTGGCCGTAAGGAGCTATGGGCCTATGTTACTCTTTTTTTTTTTTGGCCCAAGGTTCCAAATGTCTCTCTCTTTCGAGTTTAGGGCCTGTTTAAAATTCTGGAAATTGGGCCTAAGCAACTTTCTAGTTTTGATCATCTGTATTTCCTCCTTATTTATTCGGTGTAAGGACCCCAAACTTGTTCTGTTGGACTTTGCTCATCAAAATGTTTCTGAAACTACCTTACTGGCCGCAAATCTGAAATGCAGGGTGGGGATAAGGGCGGCAGCTCTCTTGCCCCCCAACTAACTCCCGTGTCTAGTGGTAGTCATGTGAAACTAACCAATGCTCTTTGACGTGGATTTAGTTTCATTTATTTCGGACTCTTGACTGCGAAGATATTACATTTTGCAATAGAATTCATTTGCTGAGCAAAACTGAACCTTATTGAGATTGACTTGGATCCATTGTGCTCTGAATGCCCTAAGTATTACTTTTGTATTTGTTCAATTCAATTAATGACTTTAAAAAACAACCAATACGTAGGCTTGCAGAAAATATTCTAAAGATAGCACAACATGAAGTGTGCTTCAAACAGTACTTTTCTATAATTTATTTGAGCTAAATGCCACAAAGAATGCTATGTTAAATCCAATGGTCATTAAAAAGTCATTTTGCAAACCACTGGTGCCACACAAATGAAATTAGGTTCTAAAAAAGTGCGTTATCAGTTATAGCTTACGAAAATAAAAAAGTCAGCATTTTGAAACCGATATGGGCACTCAAAGATCATTTCCAAGATCACTGGTGTTACAAAACCGAAATTTGGTATATTAAGGTGCATTACACTATTAGACTATAAAAGTATTAAATATATTTTTTAAAAAAAGGCGGTCATGTTTGGCGAATCAGGAATTCCTGTTTGGCCGAAAACTAGTTAAAGGGAATTTATATTCAGAAGGAGATCTTTTCCCAGCAAAGTCTGAATTATTTGTAGCTTGATTTGTGCGGTGTTGCCAATTTTCAAAAAGGGTTAGGTTGATTGAGGGAACAAAACACTCCATTTAGTGTTAAGCATAGAAAATATTTTATTTTCTACAAAATTTTAAATTAAAGGTTAAAATTGTTGATGAATTGTTATTCCTTATTAACTGTACTTAAGACGGCTAGGAAAGAGAGGGGGACCAATAATGGCTTTATTATTCGATATCATTTCGGTACTGCCTTGACAGGATAAAAGGATTGTGTAGTTAAAAATATTCTTATGATTGCCGACCACGAGAATTGAGCTTTCAAGGTTCTGAAAGGGCAAAAAATTAATCTCAGAAGAATGAAATGTATATTTTTTCTAATGCATAATATTAATCCTCATTGTAGTGGACTAGCCAGAAAAATATTATTATTATTGATAATTTTAAACTTAATCTTGCTTTAACTAACAATTTAATAAAATAATCTTTCTCCCAGCACCTAGTACAGTAGATAAAAGGGTGAACGCGAAAAAAATGGTACAAAAATGTACAGGAAAGTTACATTTTCAGTTCATTCCTTAGAGAATACATGAAAAAAGAAATTCTGTAAAAAAAAAATCATGCATACATCGCAGCTATTTCTTAAATATGGCATGTATTTTATATAGGTATAAGGAACATTTCTTTACAACGCTACTTTACTTCAGAAACCCTCATATCAGAAATTTAGTGAAAAGTTCTATGTAATTTTTCTGTTCGTCATCCTCTAGAAAATATGTTTGTTAGGCAGCAAGATCCGTGGAGTGCACTTAGCGCCCGTAGATTTAGCGCCCACATATAATATCGTATACTTAGCGCCCAGAAAATATTTGATGCTTATCAGTGTGCTAGGGTTGACCAAAGAGAGAACTAGTTTATATGTATAAATGTAGTTTCGTACTCAAATCATCTATCCCATCCCCTCTCTTTTGACGACTAAAGAACAAAAATTTTTCACTTGAAAGATCCTGCCTAAGGGGTTTTAAAACTTCCTGCACAATTGTCATGTCACTTTTAAAACCCCTTAGGCAAGTTGAAAGAAATGTGTTCTTTTCTTCCTCTTCTGTTCATCACCGTCAGCTCTAACACTCTGACTTTTCATGTACATCTGTAATTACGTACAATTTAATTACGACTTAAGAGCATTGCCATATCACCTATGAGATTTTCATATATGGATGTGAATTCATGTGCCAGCGTTATTTTAAAATTTATATAGTTTTAAATAATAATAATTACACGCACCTTAATGCAAATACTACTGCATGGAAAACAGCAATTATTTATGCACATTGCATAACTTCATTTCCTATCGTAAATACAGGGTGTCAAAAAATTCAAATGCCAAAATTTGCTGGGTAATTCTTTATATCAAATGAAAATAAAACGTTCTAATGAACATGTGTCAAGTGTTATAAGCCGCCCTAAACGCAATCAATCACATTTTAAACCCTAGTTTAAAAATAATGGAACATATCGTAAGTAGTTAAAGAAATTCTGCAAGAACTAGTATTTCCTCTATCTAAATATACATACAAGGATACACTTTTAACCCTAGGACCACGGGCGGCGATTAGGGGGGCAAAGGGGGGCAGTTGCCCCTCCACTTTTTGAAATGACCCATTAATGTATATAGTTTCATTTGGAAATATAAAGTTTTGTATGTATTATTGGTTCATAGAATACAAATGGTGCCATAAAATATTTGCCGTTCCATGAGTACGTATTGGTTATCTTTCCGTAGTTAAGAAAGCTACAGAAATTGCGTTTTAAAAATGACACTAAAAATGGCCCAAAAATTAAGCTGTTGGAGCGAGACAATTCGAGCGTACTTTCATTTCATCTTACAAGGGCTCGATATGTTAGTAAGCCGCTCTGGATCTAATTGAGATATCATTTCGCAAGAAAAGAAGTCCTTCACAAGTTATTCTTTAATTGCACAAAAATTGACAGTTCCTAAAACAGTTCTTTTCTTGAAAAATTGACAGTTCTTTTCTTCTTTCTTATAGTAAGGAATATTTTGATTTGATTTTTTTTTAGTTTAACATCCTGTTCAGCAGCGAAGCTATATGAGACGTGAACTTAATGATTAACGTAGAGTCCGAACCACGTGAGCTCCCTCCGGGAATTGAACCCAGGTCTCCCACGCCAAAGGTGCGTACGTTAACCGCTTAGCCACGAAGGAGCTCAGTAAGGAATATATAATTTTGCAGTGTAATATACGAGTTTAGGGGTGTACATATACAGTTTTGTTATACAATTAAATTTAGTAAATTCAACATAATTCTAGGTTTTAGGATTATTTTGTATAACTGGAATGTGGAGTGACTAAGTATTGTTGAGTTTTGATGTATTCCAAGAAAATGAAAACTGTATCTAATGGCAACGAACATGTTTCGGGAAGCTGCAAAATATTTCTTTGAATGTCGTAGCATATGCTTGTAGTATTCACTGTCTTTCTAAGAGTAATAACACATATAATAACATTCGTGGAATTAAAAATATAAGTTGTTCATTAATTTCCAGTTTCAATATAACTTTTGCAGAACAAGCCTTATTATCCATTACTGTGATTATTTGATTAATATTATCCTTTCTGTTTATTTGTTTTGCAAATTTGTTATTAAATAGGTCCCTAATCTGATCACACAATTTTCCAGACAGAATTTTAAGATGCATGATTTTATGATTTTTTGATTTTATGAGCAAGGAATCAGATCTCTTCTTACACCTTCGTTGTATAAGAGTACAAAGAGTTAGTATCTTGTGTTGCTCTTGTCAATTTACGTAACAAAATATGAAACAAGATATACGGTATTTTAACTGAAAAAGATAGTTATACAGTTATACAGCCTTTAGTCTATATAACAGCCTCCTAATAGTTATACAGCCTTTAGTCTAACAAAGTGTTACAAGCAACCAGGAAAAGTAACATTGACATACAAATACTGTATTCAGATCATGTCTTGCCTCCCCACTTTTAACGTCCAACCGCCGCCACTGCCTAGGACTACCAGGTGGGTCCATTGCACTCGTACGCATACTTTCTTTAATAATTACTAAGGCTTAGTAAATATTGAAATTCTATGACATTTCCCTGGTTGTGTTCTTGTATTATGTTATTTAAGTTTGTTTTTTTTTTATTTCCGTGAGTTAAGTGATAGTTTTTAAAATTTATAGCATTGGGTGCCGAGTGGGTCCATTAAACTCGAGCCTTAATGAAGAAATATGAGGATAGATTCAGAATAGATTGAGATTGTGGCTCGTAGCGGAGTGAACGTTCTGATAATCTTCTAACTGTCCCAATGAAGTCAGATATAACATATTGCAACTTTATGTGTTATTATTTAGTTTGATTGATTTAATTATTCGCAATTTTTATTATTTTAGTAGCAGCTTTTCTTTATTTATTCACTTATATAAGTCCATTGTCAGAAGCATAATAGTTGCTTTTGTCTATCAAACTGTATTAATTTTTCCGTTGTATGCAGTTGCGTATCCAGGGGGAGTTTCCCGGGATATGAACTCCCAAGAACCAAAATTTTAAAAAGTTGCTAGAATAAAATCTAAATTTGTGCTTTCAGTCTCCACATTAACAAAAAAGTTTTCCGGAGTAGGACACTGATTCCCCCCACCCCGAATAGAAATCCTGGCTTTGCCACTGATTGTATGTAAAGTTTTGTTTATTGTTAGTGTGTTTTGATCATTGCACGTGGTAGACAAACAGATCAGTAACAATACACGTCACTATTGATGGTAGAGGAGGAATATTTTTGGTAAATCAATAAACAATGAAGAAATTGATTCCCGACAGACGATAAGATATTAGCAGACTTATATACAAATGCAACTGAAGTTTCTTGTTCAGGTACCGATATTGAAATGAGACGTTGAGTAGTTTTCTTATCCAGAGGATTGGTTAGAAGTTTGAAGCGTAGCACCTATAGCTAATGCAAAAGCACGTGCTAATGCAAAAAGCAAAACTCCAGAGAAAAGCGATCCTACATGGGCTGCCTTATGTTTTGATGACAACATCGGCGCTATTAGAATACCTGATGATGAACTGTTCCTAATTTGTGAAGTTGCAGATTCTTCACACACTCTGCAATATAATTTTATTCTTACATATAATATGACTGTAGACGAACAATTTCTCATTTTTTGGGTGTGCTGTCTCTTTTGACAATATATACCCAGTAAGATCACCCATTGCAAAACACAATGCACAACTATCCTGAAGTGGTCACTTCTAGAGCGGAGGAAAAACTCAAAGTTATCATATATTACAACACAACAAAATCACACGTTCACACTAACAATCATATGGCTCGCTGTTAGATTACAAAACAATGAACAAAATGGCCTATGAAAGTATTTTACATAACTGATGTAAGTGGACTCAACACTTATGGTATTGTGTCATCAAAGCGTAATTTCAAAAGAGAAACAGACATTAAAAAGTTTGAAAAATGCCGTAAATTCTTCATTTCGTCTGGTTAGCAGTTCGCCAACGTTGAGAAAAAATCACGGAGAATGGAAGCTTCCCTGCATACTGAAGAGGAACAGTCTAAGAAATTCTCTCCAGCAAAGAGGGAGCACAAAACAAGAACTTTCTGCCGCAAATGCAAGCTACATGAATGTACTGACATGTAACATTTTCGAAGTGTAACACTCCGACTTTGATAAAATTTGGCAGGTAGATATTACACATGAAATAAACGAATACGTGATTTTTTCTTTTCTGGGGAAAACTGTTTTAAGGGTAAAAGCCTCCACCCAAAAATTGGAGAAATTTGAGGTCCGAAAGACAAGAAGAAGTTAGCCGGAGTGAATGAAATTGTTCACAGATATTATAAACGTTAAATGATGGAATATGTGTTTCGTATTTTCCTATGAAAAATGGTTGGGTGGGGCACAGACCCCTTCAAACCTTTGATCTCGAAATATCAAAAGCGCTAATAACAGTATGTCTAAAATGCCTACTGGACATGGAGAATTGCAACGAAACTATGTTTACATTTCATCACGACTTATCAAAGTGCTAATTAGTGTAGTGAAAAGTACCTAAAAAGACATGGAGAATTGTAAAACAATTACCTGTGACTAATTAATTTTTAAATTTTGTTACGCAGAAATAAGTTTTCTTCTTGCAAATTTCAATATTATACTTCTGAATAGTGTTTTACTTCATAATAAAACCTCCCTTTTGCAAAAATAAAAAATAAAAAAAATAAAAAATAAATAAAATAATAATAATAATAATAATAAATAAAAATAATAAATAAATAGATTTGTATTTAGTTTTATGTCCCATGGTTTTGCCAGGTAGGCTAAAGAAGACTTGAATTTACTGATTATAGTGGAATCCGAACCACTTTGGTCATTCAATGCTCTCCCACCAGGAATCGAATCTTGAACCTCATACGCCAAAGGCTTGCGTTCTTGCCACTAGACCAGCGAGAAGGGATAAAACAAACATATATAGGAATATGTAAATTAAACTCACAACCAGACGTGGCTAGTGAGGGAAGTCGTAAGCCAAAGCGTTCCAGACAAGTCACACGAACACGAAGTACATACTGCAGCACTTGGGATTGGCGAATTTTTACAGGGAGAATGAGAAAATCCGATTTCTATGGAATGGTGGACGGATTTGCTTTCCTTCTCTCTGACAAGGGTCAGAAGTGATGGATTACTTACAGCAAATCGTACCAGAAGAAACTGAAGAATTCCTAATTTATTTTGATCAACATTACGCATCAGGTAGTATCTGGAGTATGCGACTTTCATCTTACGGTGATCTTACGATTCAATTTCTTTGCTAGCCTCTTTTGTTTCCTCGCAACATACCCGTTCATATAGCAAAATTACAGAAAGAGACACGAACGAGTAAATTGATAGAAGCTTCGAATTTGAAATTCCAAAAGGTTGAACCTGTCCATCCTTCCTTGTGGATGGACATTACAAAAGGGTGAGGCCATGGTTTCAACTGCATCGAACAAGAGCAGCGATATGAATTACCGAAGAAGAGGGTAAAATGGAAGACGACTAGCCTTCAAAGGCACTTGTTCAACTTAGTGATGGATTATTCTCAAAGAAACACCATACTCGTTCAATATCTGATTGGAATTGATTACTGCATAAGGCTGTAACTTTAGGGTATAATGTGTGCAATAAGGTTCGTAGAGCGATTAACTTATTGGTTCGTAAAGCAGCGTTTTTTTATTATAGAACGTTACGTTGTTTTTCAGTGCTTGTAGTGTATGATATCAATTGCTTAACTATATAGATTTATATTACGCATAAAGCTGTGAAATATGTATCAGACTTAATGCGGATAGCTTGTTAGATTTTTTTTTTCTGAAACTGTGTAATACCATATGATATGACTTTTTTTCTTTTTTAGTATCAAACCCGATGTTGTTATATAGTCAGAGTTACCATATGACAGATTTTTACCGGGACAGTCCCGGTTTGGAAGCTCTTGAAATGAAATGAAATCTTTGGATTTTACATCCCACGATTAAGGAAATAGGAGTAGGATAGAGGAGACGGTGATTGTGAGAATGAATGAAATAGTGTAATGAAGAAAGTGAGAGAAAACGAGAGAACTCCCGAGTTTATCCATGCACGCAGCGTCTGACTACCACAAAGCCAGAGATGGAGTGGGTCAGTGGGTCAAGTTTTCTGGGTGGGTCAGTGGGTCGTGGGTCAACAGCATGTGACCCACTGTGACCCACCACCCACCATGACCCACTGTGACCTACCACCCACCATGGCCCACTGCGACCCACCACCCACCATGACCCACTGTGACCTACCACCCACCATGACCCACTGCGACCCACCACCGACCGTGACCCACTGCGACCCACCGACTCAGTATGATCTACCGACCCTCTCTGCTCACTGCATTGTAGACAGTATCTTCTGAGGACTGGTAAATTTGTCTCCGTTTTACTTTCAAGACCTTCATTTCCCTTTCTTTTCCACTTGTTTCTGTCTACTTACCTGAAGTGAGTATATCTAACCAAGTGAAAAAAGAACTTCAGGCACTTTTGGATATTGATATTTTTAATAGTAATAATAGCAATAGGACTTACACTACTACTTGGCTTTCGAGACCTGTGAGTTTTTAGAGCTAACTACTGGAAAAAATACATTTTTGAACCACTGTAATACAGTAAAACCTGCCTTCAACGGACCCTTTATTAAACGGAAAACTGTCTTAAACGGAAATATTTCATGGTCCCATGAATTTTGGAGTGCAAAACGTGTAAAAGTAACTTCATTAAGCGGAAACTGTGTTATGCGGACAACGGAAAGCAAAATAAACCTTTAACGGAAAATTCAGAGTTCCAGACTACAGCGTTTATAAAATGTTTTGACATTCTGTGAGAGGGTAAATATATACATTACATGTCTGCGATAAATTCTTCGTTCTTTTGTTAAATTTTTCTGGGCATTGTTGACCTTCCCCAAGCACTACTCATATTCACCCCCACCATTTGTCCGTAGTCCCCTCACCTTAATCAAGAATGAAGCGGAAAGTCGGAAGGAGAAGACGAGGTGGAAGAAGAAGAGGAATACGGTACCGAGTTCGAAAAAGAGTGTAGAATAAAGACGTATCAAGATGATCTCAAAGTTTAAAGGAACTGCAACAATTTGCCTTACGGAAAAATGACTGATTTACTCAGTGTAGTTTCTCAGGCTAAAGTGTGTACGGAAATTAGAACAGCTAAGCAGCAATGTATACAGAAAATTCTGCTTGGCTACTGCAAAAATAAAGAAAGCATGTGCATAGCATATTTTGTATTAATTTTAAACTTTTTGTGTATTAATTCGTAGAAGAAAGAAGCATTGTAATTGAAAAAGGTACGTACAACGTACGTACAATATTTTCTCAGTATGTCCGTTATAAGCATGTATTTAAAAAAAAAGACAGCGTCTACCTCCATTAAGCGGAAACCTGACTTTAACGGAAATTTCTGCAAGTCCCGCTCGATTCCGCTAAAGACAGGTTTCACTGTATATAAATTATTATATAAAAAAATGAATGTTACTATGTGTGCCTGATCATCACGGTCAAATTGCAAAGTCAAATAAAATTACTTTTGGTATATAGTTAGGCCTTAATCCAAATTGGGATGTTGTATTGCTTTTATTATAATGCATAATATCCTAAGGAGGTAGTGAGGATCCGAATTTTTGCGAAAAAAAAATGAGTATCTCGCAAGCAGTTAAACTTACAGAGATGAAATTCAGTGTATTAACTCTTTATTGAAAATAAAGTGTGTGTGTCCTAGCATTTTTTAAATTCTCCTTTATGGGGGGGGCACTTTCTATATATGGAACATTGGTAGTGAGTTGGTTAGTAAAAATGATCGAAAATGGTCGATGTTATTTAAGAAAAAAAAATAAAAACAAAAAATACAGTGCTTGGCTTCATATATCCATTGCTTTCTGCTATAATAATTGCTGAAGCTTATGTCTATTATTTGGAGCGCTTACAGCACAGGGCAATCAACACATAAAGTTGTGAGAAAAATAGGCATAAAATTTGTACTGTAAGCTTAATTACACGGAAATTTGAAGTTTGGATTGTACGCATAATTGTATGGAAAATTTTACACTTTTTCTCCCTTTACGTTGGTCTACTTACTTTGATTTGGAACTTTGAAATTTCATCCTTTTTTCCACTGAAAAGTATTGATAATTCAACAAGGAAATGATTATACTATGATAATTTAATTGAAATTCATCGTAATTTGGCACATGGCAAACAGCAGTGTGGTAATTGAAGTTGAAGAAGGAGGGAAATTCCCATTCAACTCTGAACACTTTCCAGGAACCTCGTTCCCTTTCGCTTTCTAAACGGGGGAGGGAACTTGGTAATGTTATCAAACCTTCATGTGTAATTACAAAAATTAAATTTATAAACAAATAAGAAATCATCAGTTTATTAGGCTTTAATTGATAATTTATTCACAAGATTTCCTATCAAAGGCGTGGTAGATGAAGTTTCTGTTCTACATGGGTCGACATTACCAACTGAAATGGTCGATATGAAAAAGATGTTGTATGGTGATAGAGAGATGATATTTCTTGCTGAGTATTTCAAACCTAACCAAGAAAAATCGTTATTAGGCTTAAATCTAACAAATAGATTGTCGATGAGAAGTTGCAGAAATCGGGTAGAAATATTATCAATTTCCACGACAGAGTGCGAACGGAAATTTCCCCTTATGAATTTACAGATGACTAATATTAGAAATACACTAAGTGCTCAAACATGTCTAACTTGTTGCTCATCAATGTTAATGAACCACCGCTAGACAAGCTCAAAGTAGACGAGCTAGTTATTTCTTGGCTGAAGGATGGACATCATTTCACTGCGGATGATTTACCGCCAAAAAGTTACCAACAGGAAATAAATCCGATTTCAGATTTGTTTTAAGGTGGAAAATTACGTGTTACGGAAAATGCATACTTGTATTACTAATGGCTTATTTGTGTTATTCAACTTTGTACCTAATTTTTAGTAAGTCTCTTCTTTCCTTTAGGTAAACTACTTTGAATAAATATTCATAATAATTGCAATTATGCATAATTGTAACTTAAATTTAACATGGTGTTTTAGTGATTACACAAATTACAATTATGAGCATACTTTATGAAGATGCTCTCACAGAGGGTAACCGACCACCTTTATACCCTACGAACAACTGATTTTTCAAGTCTTTTGTGAGAAAAATACTGTGAACTGAGAAACCATAACCTTATCCATATTGTACAGGGGTATTTTCCTGCAAATAGAAGTTTCTTGTGGAATGCGTTCAGAAATTAACACTTGAAAGAATACTTTCCTAGTACAAGTATATTTTAGGCACACACTAATTTCCCCCCACCTCGAACTGTTTCAATTTCCTTACTGACAAGCACTTTATATCGTAAAGGTCAGATCCACTGTTATTGTAACAGAGTGGTGCTTGAGCGATTGACTAGAAATTCAAACTCCGATTAGTGACAATTTCACAGTCTTGTTTCATTACAAGTGTAAACTCTTTAGTCAGTTTAGAAGAGGCCGTGGATCGTGTTCAGAGTTGATGACGATGTATTTTGGTGAGTCAGAGTAGGTCAAAGGGGATGAGAGTGGTTCATGGTGGATGGTGGGTCAGAGTGGGTCACCGTGGGTGGTGGGTCAGAGTGGGTCACCGTGGGTGGTGGGTCATGGTGGGTCACAGTGGGTCATGGTGGGTGGTGGGTCACGGTGGGTCACAGTGGGTCGTGGGTCATGGTGGGTCATGGGTCAGTGGGTCGCGGGTCACGGTGGGTGGTGGGTCAGTGGGTCGTGGGTCAAGTTTTCATTGACCCACGCCAACTCTGCACAAAGCCCATTTGACGCAAGATGGGATAAAACCAGGGATCCTATGAACCAAATGTGAGTGTTTCTACCACTGAACCACCGTGACCTCCATGAAGACTCTTATCCCGGTGTTTCGCCAGTTTACATTTTGTCCCGGTTCTCAGTCGTGAGAATATGTTCACCGTTTTTGGTATGCCTTATCCTTATTGCGGTATTCTAGATTACGTCTGTTTTACATAGTTTTCACATTAAAAGCTAAATATGTAATCTTAGTTTATAGTACATTTAAATATTGTAGAGCATTGCATACCACGGAGTACAGTTACATACATGCATACATGCATACATACACACACACACACACACACACACACACATATATATATATATATATATATATATATATATATATATATATATATATATATATATATATATATATATATATATAACTACGTTTCTGCGTTTCACCCTTTCCCCCGGAGGTTATGATTCATTGAAGCGTCATAATCAGTGCTATTGGCTGGTCTCTCTGTCTCTCTCTCGCTCTCTCTCTCTCTCCCTCTTCATAACAGTTTTACTTAGTGGACGCTAAGTACACGGAACATGGATGTAAGAAAATTACAGGAATTAACGACCTGTGGAAAGAGTGGTAAAATGAACTGGACATCCCTGATTGTGAGATACAATCAATATAAAATTCCTTCTGTGAGCCAGAAACACTGGGCGCTAAGTCTACGGGCGCTACATGCACGGAACCGCAAGATCGTATGATAAATTTCAAAATGGCGGAAGTTGGAACTTTTCTATATATATATAAATGAAAATATATGAAAATGACTATGTTTGTAAGTTAATTACTTGAACCACACGACTGATCTCGATCAAAATACCAACATAAATGAGTTTCGGACCTGGGATGTTTTTTATAATTTCACTTCGAAGACGCAACTTGGGGATATATAAAAATGATCGATATTAGTGTCGAATCCGTAGTTTTCGGGGTCGCTGAGATGAATAGTCTAACTTCCGATGTCGTTTAAATCCAAATTCAGCCACGCAACTTGGCGGAGAAGAAGGGGGAGATATACAAAATATGAGCAATATTAGGATTTCGAGTCCATAGTTTTCGGGGTCGTCGCTGAAATGAACAGTGACACTTCCAATGTCGTTTAAATTTAAATTCATTCCCCCTTACTACTCCTATAGGCGGATGTTATAGTTAAAAATTATTGAAAATTACCGATATTAGTTTCTAATTAATCGTTTTTGGTTTCCCTAAGTTGATTGGTGATAATTTTGGTGCCCTTTATGTCCAAAATGAAACTATTCTCCCCATATGAAAAACGGGTATTCTGCTAGTTATTAACTAAATCAAACTTAACATGCGTTAAAATCATCATGATTCTGCAAAATCTTTTAATATGGCAGCTATTGTAAAGAATTTTTTTTTCTGACGGCTTTGTGTTAAGAGATTTAATGGAAATTAACGGAAATATCTACAGTTAGGGGTGTCCACAAAGGGGGGAGCATGACGCCAATGGTGTCACTAAAATTTTGGGGGTCGATGGTTTAATTTAAAATAATTAAAATTGCCTCATTTCACGCAAGGACAAAAGAAGAACGTAAAAACTAATTACGAGTCAACTAGTAGAACAAAAAGCGAAAATGGTTCGCCTACAGCAAATCTAAAGATGCGGCTTTCTGTGTGCATTGCATGCTATGCATCACCAAGAAATCAGATCATATGATCTACAACGGGATACAAAGGATGAATAGAATGCTTCTAGAGATATAGAGGTCCACGAAGTATCAAAACGGCATTTCAAATGTCAAATTGCAAGAATACAATGGTTAGCAGGAAATCAAATTTCTTCGAGTCTTATGGTGCAAAATAATGAACTTGTAAATCATATTGAGAAGTAATGAAGGTTATTATTGACTGCTTCAAATACTTAAACGAGGAAATGCTGCTGGATTTTCGGAAGATAGGCTGTATGATGGGAAAATTAATGAAACTATTTCGACTCTATACTGTTACGGAAATGGGGGCGTCTCCACCACTAGTCTTAGGCGACTAGAACCATGTGCAAAATTAGACAGGGTAACGAATATGAATTTAGTATTAAAATAATTTGAAAATAACCAATGCATTTTTCATTGAGAATTGGTAGCAATAAGGGCATTAAGGAATAGACGGTAGAGCAAAGGAATAGCAACTAATTTTGAATAGTCTCACCCTAATTCGAAGTAGTTCCAATCTCTTCCCTCTTACTCATAGGTGATGTTTAGGCGCTGTCTTCGAAGTTCCAGTGACCAGCAGGTTGGGTTATCTTGATGAAGTCCATGATTAAAACTTGTCCGACAAACAACCATGGCATTGTATGCCGGTCCCAAAGGCAGGGAGACTCCGATATGTTTCGCGTCGGGGTTGAGATCCAAAAGACCAAGATCGTGCTCTCTCAATTGCTTTTGACCTGACTGTCCCTCTGACGTCAGAATGAGATGATGGTGATACCACAGAGTTTCCTGAGCGTGGTCGATTACCCAAAACTGACATTGACCAAGTCCATGTTTCTACATTTCGTCGACTCAACACAAAGTTCTCAAACTTGCTCCTGAGATTGCTAACGTTGTCAGGTAAACGAACCAAAAAGAGACTCACCTGAGTCAAAGTACTTACTTCTGTATTTATTACTTCCTTGTTGTAACATCATGTCTTGGGTAAACGAATGAAACAGACAATATCTTGCAGTAGCCTGACTATGAGGGGCCAATGAGGTCGAACCAATTGAGAGAAGCAATTGATCTAACAAAGCAAATTAAAAGCGTCGCGTGTGAGACTGTTAAAGGGTGAAGGTTCTGAAGGTCGCTACCACTGTTTATTACAAATTACAAGTACAAAGACTTCCTCAATAACAGCAAAGCAATAGTTAATTAATCTTTCAATGTAAAGTCAGCTAGCGACGTACAACAGAATATTGGTGTTAATAACATCAGGCAGTGAACTCTTGAAGGCTGGTTGGCTTCCATTCATGATTGGTTGAATTTCCACATGAAATAAAGATGTCCTAGCTTGTCCTTACTTCATATCCCGTAACATTACAAAACATAATCCAGACGCTGGAGTCTATTGTGAAAAGATACATGAGTCTAGACGAAAATATAGGAAGATGGGCTCCAATCTTTTAAGCTATCGGAACATTTTTGACCTCATAGATGTTATCAGCAAGCTTATTGTCTCTACTATTGCACAATGTATTTTTTCCTCAAAATACTACTCTATCATTGTGGACTTTACATATGACGCTAGTAAAAAAGAAGCAACTGCAGTCTTAGTTCGCTACGTGCAACACTCTTGCGATGCAAATTTAGAAGCAAAACCGGTGAAGCATTTGTTATTGGCTTTTACAAGTGGAGACACAACTGACTATTCGTGTAATTAACTCTTAAAAACATCTTAACATCAATCTCCAAGACGATTGGTTAAAGCATGGACGGAGGTGGTACATGAGTTGTATATGTGGTATTACGCCCACAACTTTGTATTAGTTATTAAAAAAATCCATATATATCTTTGCAAGAATGAAGAATATGTTTTTCTTAATAGAGAAGCTGTACGTTTCCTTTTCTGGTCATCTCCGACAATCCAAACTTACAGACAACTTAGAGAAGTCTGAAGAAGAGATGAACAGAAGAAAGATTAAAACAAGTGGGTACTACAAGATGGACAAATAAGAATGATACTCTAAGAACTGTGTTGTCCTGTGTTGATGTGGTCAAACAAATTCTTTATGTGCTGAGTGCAAAGATTCATATGGCGATACTATAGCTACATGTAAACGTTTGCCCAAACAACTTATTATGAAGTTGTTGCTGTAATGTATATCTGTAATATGATATTTAAAGTTCTTAACCGTGTGACGATTTGTCTTCAAGGCACATCAGTTGTTTATAGAATAGTTTATTCAGTGATTGATGGAATAAAAAAAAGAAGCTTAGTTCACTAAGGAATGATGAATCATGGAATAATAAAGGTTCAGAGATAGATACATTTGGTGAAAAATACGAAGCTTTAAAATAAAAGATGCAGCTTCCAAAGAGGAACCTTGTCCGTTACAATTGTCAAGAAATCGTGTCATATAAACCAAAAGTGAAAGAGTTCTATAACTATGAACACATTCCGCCTTATGCAGAGTCGTTTTGACAAATGAATAGTGTTATACTAAAGGCTTGAGTACTGCAGGAAACATATGTTAGTCCAACTCTTTAGTATGTCACTAATCATACGTCAAAACGACTCTGCATAAGGCCCATTGTATTTAAATAAAAGTGATCTTTAAATTAACAAAGTCAAGACATTAAAATAAATGTGCACATACGCACAGTAAATTGAGAAAAGTAAAATTATTTGTGATCACAGTTACTAATCATCTACCCCTCTAAATGTATACAGTGCCCTAAAAAATGTCCCAACAAATATGGGTCAAATAAATGCCTCTTTTTAAAGCTTTACAGTTATGCCGATAATGAAAAAAAATCACACGTTAAAACTTCTTAGGTTGAAAACTATAGGACCTATTACAAAAGGTCGAAGGAATTACACAGGAAGAAGTATGCGTTTTATTTAAATACCCATGTTTTACAATCTCCCAGTACAGGCTGAATGAATTATAAAAGAGGTTGTTACTGAGAAAACTTCTTTGAAGTTAGAGTTGAATTGATTTTGAGTTCAACGTCCCGTTCAGCTGCGAGGCTATATGAGACGTGGACCTACTGATTAACGTGGAATCCGAACCACATGAGCTCCCGCCGGGAATCGAACCCGGGTCTCCCACGCCTCTTTGAAGTTAGAATATGTTGTGTGGGATTTAATAACTTTTAAACATTAGCCCTATATTGACTGTTTCATGATAGAGATTTGATATAAGTAATTTTCGACTACTAACAGAGACAAAAAATGATTTTTAAATAGCATCTACTTGAATACTGCCAATAATGTTCCTTTAAGAGGCCTCATCCCGGCGAAATTAAAATATCGCTAATTTTACAGTAATTATGTGATATCTTCAAATAGATAAAAGATAATCGAAATGTGAAACAAGAGCGCCCTTGACAATATCATTTTGCATGAGATACCGTTATCACGACTCACTTATCTTCTTTCGATTCCGAGCAATTTTGAATTTCGGCATTTATTTTCGCGTTTCTAAACGGCTGAAAACGGAAAACCACTAGGTGACTTGTGATAACGGTACCTCACGCAAAATAATATTGTCTATGGCGCTCTTGTTCTATATTTCAATTATCTTTTATCTATTTGAAGATATCACATAATTACTGTAAAATTAGCGGTATTTTAATTTCGCCGGGATGAAGACTCTTAAGGAAAATTAAAAGTTTAACTATATGCTTGTTTGAAAGTTAATAAAAGTGAGAATCACGAAGTAGCACACTTAATTTGGAAGTTTCCTGGAAAGGGAAAAAAAAATATTCTGTACTTAACAACACCAAAGTGAAATGTAACGCTCGACGACGGTGCACATGAAAATTGGCAACAATGCACAAACTGTAAGAGAATGGAGACTTAGATGCAAGGGCGCCGATCCCGGGGGGCCCGGGCCACCCTAAAGCTCATGTGGGTCGCCCTATTGTACATGGATATACAATATTTGGCATAATTTGAATGCAATTTGTCTAGGACGCTTAATCGATAGCAGAAAACCGCATCTTGCTATGTATTACCTTCTTTGCTCTACGATAATCAATGATTTAACCAGAATGAAACCGGTCAAGAAAGAAAGAAAAAGAAAGGTTTATAGTTCCTATAAGTGTTATATATATTTAGTGGCTGCCTAGAGCTTATAGTGAAAAATTATTGTAAATATAATATCTGGTGAGTTATGCATTAATATATATATATATTATATCAAAGAGATTAATACTCATTATATATAGTGAAGATATTGATATATAAGGCGAGCTTAAATTGTTAGTCAAATTGTAATAGGATAAATTGATTGACTCTGTCTTTGTTGAGACATATACCAGGTATATAGGGCTAATATTCATATTGTAGTTGATTCTATTTAGATGTTGTTTTCAGTCGATACAGATAACGTTAAATTGTTCCTATCAAGTTCGGATATTTTATAAAGTTTTTTTTTTTTTTTTTTTTTTTTTGAAACTTAGATTTTCCTTTATCCTAGATTGTCCTTATTTAGTTACAAAGAATTCATATTAATAGAATACACTTATTTATTGAAGGTTAAACTATCCGTATTTCTTTTAACTGAATTAAATGTGGGGAATGTTGTGCATTCCTGACCGGTAACAGTGGAGCTATTCTTATTACGAGTAGCTTCATGTTACAGTGAACATGGAACTCAACAGAGCATCATAAGGGCGTGTATGCTATACGAGTTGAAATTGGAGTCAATCGCCGTTGCAGCGGGGCGGAAGATATGCCAGGCCTTTGGTGGGAGTGTCGTGACTACGCGAACAGTGCAAGTTTAAAGGCGGTGACGAAACATTCGAAGGTGCAACACATGCCGGAAGATCAACACATATACAAAATGAAGATCTTCAGGCAGCAATTGAGCTGAACAGTGGTCACACATGTGAGAAACGGGGACTACAATTCAGTGTGAGTGGAGAAATCATTCGGCAACACCTACATTAACTTGAGAAGTACTTACTATAAGTTGGGTCGATGGCTCCCACATGATTTGACTGCGGACCAGAAGGCAACGCGAGTAGACACCTGTGTTTCTTTGCTGTCTGGTCTGAAGAAGGAGCCATTTCTTGTTAGGGTGTTGACATGTGATGAGAAGTGGGTCCTGTACGCAGCTCCATGGCGCCGTCATTATTCTTTAGCATCTCATGAAACGGTTCAAAAAAAAAAAAAAAAAAAAAAAAACCTAAACCAGCACAGCACCAGAAGAAGTTCCTCCTGTGTGTTTGGTAAACTGCTCGCGGCATCGTGCATCGGAACTGCTAGGAGCTGGTCAGAGCGTCAATGCAACTGTGTACTGTCAGCAGTTGAGCCGTGCTCAAGAGAAACTCAAAACTCTGGAGCCAGCACTTCTGAATCACAAAGGGATCTTCCTATTACAGGACAGCGCTAAGTTCCACGTAGGTAGGATGACCCGAGACACCATTCTACGCCTTGGATGGGAAACACTATTGCACCTGCCATACTTTCCGGGCATTGCATCATCCGATTATCACCTGTTTCATTCTTTGGACAATCACCTTAGAGGATGCCAGTTCAAATCCCTAGTAGAGGTGTAAAATGCACTTGATACATTATTCGCTTCACGGCACACCAAGTTCTACAGTGATGGAATCCATGGCTTTCCAGAACGTTGGCAGAAGGTCGTCAGTATTGATGGGGACTATTTTTGATATTTCAGTTACATTTTATATGACATATCGATGTTCGAAGTGGTGGTTGAAAAAGCGACAGAACTTTCTTGGTTACCTGTAGAGTTCCTAAGTGAAGTCTCGACCAGACTACGGTAGGTCCCATAGTGTTGGGGTTACGGACCTTTAAAGTTTATTTTTTCATGTTTTTGGCATCCTACAATTCGAAAGGAACAATTTGTGCACCCAGGTTGGTCTACACTTTTTGTCTTATATTTATCAGGAATCACCTACCAAATGTCGGTGTTCTTTTGATACACCCTGTATATCTTATGTGTTGTTACATACTTAGTATATTATATAAGTAAGAAAGTGTATCAATGTTGAGCTCATAGTTTAAAAAGTACGATACTAACGAAAAATTAGCGATTTTTCGCAAAAATCCTCCAATTTCTCGAGTTTGGAGAATCCTGTCACTTCCTGTTTTAGAAGAAAGGTTAGAGTAGAGAGTTAGTTAGTTAGGTGTAGTATAATGTTATATCGCTCAATCCTCGATGTGCCGTATACCTAAAGAGGCTAAAAGTTACATTAATAAACAATTATTCAACGTATAAGCATCCGCCCATGAAATCAAACTTGCGGTCACATGCACTAAGTTTTTGTCAATGTCATGAAAATGTTATTTCGATATTAATTTTATGAGCACATTAAAAATTTCTAATGGATGCTTGAGTCTCGGAGCCAAGGCCATACCCATGTAGTCGACTCGACACCTATGGTGTACGGTATTACCGATGTTCAATACTACATTTCTCTTTAGTTCTGGAAGAAGAATACTGAGATGCTTTGAAATGAAATGAAGTATCTACTTTAACGTCCCACAATTATACACCAAGGATAAGGGAGACGGTAATGATGAGAAATGACTGAAATGGTGGAATGAAGAAAGTAGGAGGAAACGGAAAAACGAAAAGAGAATCCACGTACACAGTGTTTGTCCACCAAAAAAGCTCACATGGCGCAAGATGACTCCTGTGTGGCTTGAAAACCAGTAATATCTACAGAAAACGCGAAAAACCAATTCAGTAAACGACATACTGTAGCTATATGCTACAGGGATGGATTGGCTCACACGGATTGCATAAACTACTGGAAACACATTCACTCCAGCAGCATTTTTACTGAAGCCAAGAAATACATCTCCTTCTTTTTTATGTTCTATAAAAAATTCAAGTAGTACCGGTACTTGTGCACGACTTTTGCGCAAGAGTTTTGGTCTTGGTCTTGGTTTTGCATCGGGATTCCTGGTCTTGGTCTTGGTCTTGGTCTTGGTTTTGGTCTTGGTCTTGGTCTTGGTTTTGCATCGGAATTTCTGGTCTTGGTCTTGGTCTTGCACCCTTGGTCTTGGTCTTGGTCTTGCATCGGGATTCCTGGTCCTGGTCTTGGTCTTGGTCTTGGTCTTGGTTTTGCATCGGGATTCCTGGTCTTGGTCTTGGTCTTGGTCTTGGTCTTGGTCTTGGTCTTGCACCCTTGGTCTTGGTCTTGGTCTTGCATCGGGATTCCTGGTCCTGGTCTTGGTCTTGCATGCAAGATTCTTGCAAAAACTGCAAGACCAAGACTATTGCGCTCATCACTAATTTTGTATTAGACCCTATTTAGCTTAGTTCGGTAGACTTCAAAACTCTTAATATACTACTATTCTGCTTTTTACTGCTTTTCTATTATTATTATTATTATTATTTTTTTTTGTTTTTCAGTGCATTTTGAAGTCGGTTAAAATATTTTTTTTAATAGTTATTTTCTGTTTTGTAGTGCTTCTTGCCATTGATGAGTTTCATGATCAAACTCCAAAGACTGCCATTTAATCTCAACCCCATTCACAATAAATCATCAAGAAAGCATACTCTTTCAACTAAAAAGCAATTGTTAAAATCGGTGCATATGTACCGAAGTTATATCTGAGCATAAACACAATGAAGCCGATTAACAACAATATTAACACTGCACACATCCAGATATTTCATCATTTATCTCCGAAGACTTCAATCAGTCTGCAATGAAATTTACAGGTAATCTCAGGGAGAGAGGCGTAGCCAGGAAGTCTGTTCGAGAGGCCGGTGGTCCTCTCACGGATCTTCTTTTCGGAGAATAAAAACTCAATTTTAGGCTTTATTTGAATAATTTATAAAAGTTTCGGAAGGTAGGGTTCATACTCCCCTAGACACACGTTTTCAAACAACAACAACAAAAAAGAAGTTATGCCTTAACATATACATAATGATGTCGAGTATTCACGGTATTAACACTACATCCGTTGATATATTTCATTTTCTGGTTCTGAAGATCATGATCAGACTCCAACGAGATTTATATGGGACCATCAGGAAACTACATTTTTTTCAAACAAAAGAGGATCACAAAAAACATGCCCACAATATATATACTGTATATATATACCTGGCGAGTACATCTTTTATACCCGGAGACGCCTCATTCGAAATATATTAATATCTTTGTTTCTGCTAGATTTGACTGGAATTGCTCAACGGTATGAAAGCCATTTATCAATAGAGACAACTATGAAGATATAGGGGATTGAAAAGAATATGGAAACACCTGACAAATTACACAGTGCATGTATTAATAGCGAGTAGGACCACCCTTGGCACCCTGAACGGCCTGCAATCAACGGGGAATGGAGAAATACAGGTCGCGTATAGTTGTCAAAGGGATGTCATACCATTCTTCTACCAAAGCAGCTGAAAAAAATGACCAGAAGGGTTCAATGCTATTGAGGTCTGGCCATTGTGGAGGCCATAGCAGATGCTCGTAAGCTCGAAATACCTTTCATGCTGGTCTGCTTTCTGAGGTTGAATGGGGCCCCCTTTCTATAAAGCTGGGTTGGGCCCACCCGGCATTTGCCGCTTAGCATGGTGGGCCCCTGGTTAACAGTCAAAGTTATACACCAACAGAAGTCCTCAGATTATGCTTAAAATTTAGTCGATGTTTACACAATGTCTTCAGGTCAACGTTGAAATTTCATATGCAGGGAATTCTTCAGATTTTTTTATTTTGCATCAGGGGCACAACATTTTTGAACGGCACCTAAATCGAGTTTTCATATTTTTTTTACGGAATAAGCACATCATACGAGTAAATTTTTAGTTTTGGTTTGGCTACACTGTATGTAGTTCTCGAGATATAAGGCCTACATGAAAATTTTTGCCTGAAATATATTGGATCTTTTGATCCAAAAATATACCTGTAAGTCCTACTAATTTCAGATAGGAAGATGTATAAAAGCGCTTTTCTAAGACCAAAATATAAAAGAAACTTTGCTCTTTTCATTGAAGCTATGGAATTCTCTAAAATATTGTTAAAATAAATTTCAAGAGAGAAAGAGAAACAAAACTATAATCTTGAATTGAAGCCAATAACTAAAATATATATTTACTTACTTAAAATTCTTTTCAACGATTTGGCCATGGGGGTGCAGCCAGTAAAGTCTAGTGTGATTTTTCCTTGTCAGAAGTTTAGGGATGGGCACGAGACAGAATTTTCGTTACAACATTCGAGACGAGACGGAGCTCTTCCGATAGAAATATATTCAGTTTTCGAGTCAAGACAAAATTTTCGCGACTCCTTTTCGAGACGAGACAACATCAAATCTTGTGTCGTGTGCATCCCTACACAAATTGGAATCCGGACTAGAAGTCTTAAACTCAAGGCAGGCCCGAACCCAGCCACAGAGGTTTGGGGGCATGGATATGTTAGGGGGGGCAAGTCATTAAAAATTCTTTTGCAAATGTCTAAATTATGACTTTTGCATTAATAATAGTATTTTGTATTGAGGTCTGGAGGGGGCACGGAAATTTAGCGGGCCACGCTCCCCTTATCCCCCCTCTGGTTGCGGGCCTGCCTCAAGGAAAATAGAGTAATTTCAAAGCATTATAGCTTAGAAACTACTTACAGTATCAAGTACGGTTCACATATTGTCGAATACGTAAAATATATAAGAAATACGTTATTTAGTTGAGTCGAGTTGATTTTAGTTTAGCGTCCCGTTCAGCAGCGAGGCTATATAAGACGTGGAACTACTGATTAACGTGGAATCCGAACCACATGAGCTCCCGCCGGGAATCTAACCCGGGTCTCCCACGCCAAAGGCGCGTACGCTAACCGCTTAGCCACGAGGGAGCTCCATACGTTATTTAGATTCGTACAACAATAAGCAATGTGCATGTCATTATACTGCCTTCGAGTGTGGACTGAATCATAATAGACCCTATAGACATCACAGATTATTCATTCATACAATTTTCACCAAAATATGTTACTTATGTCTGAACTAAAGTATCTTCATTCCGCTTAAAACGTTTTGGACTGTTCTTTCTGTTTTTTAAAACTATGTTTCTATCAGTTTTTTTAATGTTGCTGTTTCTGCTTATTTATCTTTGGCAAAGCTTATTTTTGTAATACGGAAATCAACTAAAACCTACTTTTTGTAGACATCGCATAAAACCTGAACTGTGTTTCTTTCCATTATAATTTAAAAAGATTTACACATTGAAAGGGTTTTCTTGAAGTCTTCCGATATAGTGGTAAATGTTAAGCTTGTGTGAAGTATTAGTGTGAGGAAGGTCCTCAAAGAAAACGTGAATAACTGACTCACACAGATCAAGTGTGAAGCTGTTATTTATGAGCTCCTGGTGGTCACACACACATTTACTACATGCATAATCAAAAAGATGTTATATGAGGACTTATATAAAAATTGGGATTCCAATGTCAAAACATGTTTCATGACGAATAACTACGAAATACAACTTTTTTTTTTTAATCTGAGGACCTCACACACGTCCTCACTTTGCAGCAGGTCCTCAGATTCACGCTCTAAAGTTGCACCCAGGTCCTCGCATCATACGCTAAACCCACACAACTCTATCTCACTTTCACACACACACACAAAAGTTTCATATATACCTAATGAAAGAATCAATATGTCAAGACATAATATATAAAAAAAATTATAAACTACGAAACATACCCTAAGGGCGGGGAGATTTGCTTAGTGATTTTCAAATCCCCTGGGTTTTCTCATTTAGGTTTTTAAAGTTGGAGAGATTTGGATTGTGTGTGTCAAGAAAACCCGAGATTTTTGCCCCCTTGGTTTTGGTATAAAAAAAAAAGCAAAACACCAGTGGTTTTTCGTTTGGAGAGTTAAATATCTCTGGGTTTTTAAACATGGAGATATTTGGTCTACAGTGAATAAACCCAAGGTTTAAATACCTAGCACTTTACTGGGGAAAATTTATCCTACTTGTTTTTTAGACGGATTAATTTCCTGTAATAAACCTGGACGAAATAGACCACATCGATTACGTGGGTGATGTTATTGAGAACCAGCCACACCAAAGAAATTATACAATACGTGGCAGAGTAGATCCTTTGGCAGTCTACAGTAATGAAGAATTTGGAGATCGTTTTGGCTATACCAAAGAAACTTTCCGAGCATTAATGCATTTGATTGAAGAAGATATACACAAACCAGTACGTAAGCATGACTGCTCCGCAGATTTACAGGTGTTGATTATATTACGCATTCTCCGCACAGGCACTTTTCAACGAGTTGGTGGTGATTTGGTGAATGTGCATCGCACATCTGCAGGAAAAATATTTCACAGTGTTGTTGGAATTATAGCTAGAAGAAGGCCCCAGTTCATAAAAATGCCTGCAGCAACAGAAGTGCCTGCAGTGAAACTGAAGTTCTATGAGGACTCACAATTCCCTGGTGCAATTGGAGCAATTGATTGCAGGCATATTCCAGTTCTGTCACCCTCTGGTCCAACTGCAGAGTTGTACAGAAACAGGAAAGGGGTACATAGCATCAATACACAGCTAATTTGAGATTCTAATATGAAAATATTAAATATCGTTGCACGTTGGCCTGGCTCCACCCATGATTCAACAGTTTGGAGGAACTGTTCCCTGAGAGTCATAGCCGAAGAAAGAAATCTTCCTTGATTATTAATAGCTGACGGTGGTTATGCTTGTACAAGCTACATGTTAACGCCTATTCCAAATCCTCAAAACGCTGCAGAAGAAAGATATAACCATGCTCACAGGAAAGCAAGAAACGTTCGCTGGGTTCTATTCGATTAGACAGACACAGGGAAAATAATACTTTTCAGTCATATGTACAGCAAGTCGGTGGATTTCAAGAAAAAACCCTGGGTATTTCACCCAACGGTTGATAATGAGCAAATCTCTTTACTGAAAAACCCCGGGTTTTCGCAAAAATACCTCGGGGGCAAATACCTAGTGTTTTACTAAAAACCAGAGGTTATTTTCCCCATAGCAAATCTCCCCGCCCTTAATGGGCCTAAGTATTCTATAGGAATACTTAGGCCCACAGGAATACTTAGGTACATAGGAAAACCTGGACACCACGAAATATACTTGTGCCCGCGCAACAATATGAAATTCGAAAAAAAAAAATGAAGGTATTAAAATTTTAGAAATAGAAATTGTGGTTCTATTTCACTCATCCTGCACCATTTTATAATATTTCTTGTAGTGGCAAGAGAAATTAACACGGTAGGCAAGCCTGGGAATTGAACTTGAGATCCACTCAATACCCATACACAGACAGATTCAGTCTTACGATAGGCAGAACTCTCCATACCTAAATACTGTTTCCTTGCGAGTTGTGATTATATTCAAACAAAACGAATTTTTGCTTCAATTACACCACAACAACTACAACGACCACTATATCAAAGATTATATTAAAGTAGACATTGATGAAACTTAGTTTAACGAACTGACCTACGCAAATTTCTGAAATTTAAGGACATGTACGAAGAAAATGCCCATTGATCTGCTTAATTGTATTTTCTGTTAAAATGTCCCTTCTTACAGTTTCATACTTATGATACAATTGGGTTACAACAGGCACGTAGCCAAAGGGTAGGTCCAGAGGGTCCGGATCCCCCTTTCGGAACCAGAAATGAAAAATCAAGGAAGGATAAAACAAAACGAAACGAAAAAAAGAAGAATCAGTGTTAAAAATATAAAGCTACAGCAAGCGTTTGGTTACTTTTCCTTGCGAGGATCTTTGTGTGAAGGAAACAGAGGGGGGGGGGGTTCAAGTTGAAAATTGATATCATTATAATGGAGCATTCCGAAGTCCATCTAGCTCCATGCTAATCCTATGGACTACAAATGACGATCGATAAACCGGTTCGATCACATAGACTCTCAGGTAGAACTTAAGAAATGCCCACAATCACCAATAATATGAACCTGGCAACATACATAAATTCTAGTTACACTTATTAAAGAGATTTTTAATTTCGTGGCAACACTAATCCATTTTATAGGATATCTTTACTCCCAAAAGAGATTTCGTTATTATCCTTGACGGCACTAAACGAAGGTAAGAGAAAGAAGAAGAAAGAAGACGAGAAGAACCAAGTTCGAATGACCTCGGAAGACTATATCTTTTTCAATATTTTAAAAATATTCTTTTACTGGAGATTTCTTTATAGTTTGTCATTAAAATACTTACTAACATATCCTCATTTTATTGTCCTAACAAATCAATATGGGTATGTTGCCAGTAAGATATTAAGATTTATCGAGTCCCTGGTGTAGAACCACAGTATTACGAAATCCTTACTAAACGAACCAATATATGTTGCTAGTAAAATAGTTTAGAATGATCGAGCCCCTGGTATAATAACCACAGAATTTTGTCACGGACCCCTCTCCCCCCTATTACCAAATCCTGGCTACGTGGCTGGTTACAAATACGAAGGATATCACTGTAGCAAAATTATATTATAATTTTATGCAATTTCTGTTCTTCATTGGATTATAAGCACAGTCAATGAGCAGGACATCGTTAACACAATGAAAGACAGTTCTCTTGCTCTTGCTTCTCTCATCACTAAGCTCCGCCCATCGACCTCATACGCAAGCGCAGTGTTGCCACAGTCCTAGTTCTGGAGTGGGCTGAAAAATAGTACCAAATTGAAACAAAAAGGGCTGAATTCATTATTTTATACCATCGGAGGTAAAAGTGTCGGGGAACGCGGGGGAACGCCGTCTCCTCAGTTTCAGAAAATATCTGTGGCGTCCCCCACTTCTCAAAAATTACAATGGGCAAAGACAAGCACGGGGGACGGCGTGACGTCATGTATCCCCCTACTTTTTCAGATCCACTTTTACCCCTGAGTGTAATACATGGCTCTATAACATGCAAGTAACAGAGGTAAAGTTCTATAACACTCCCCCCCCCTTTTCCAAGAGTTTAAATCAAGAAAGTGGTTTTCTTTTTAATAATCTTTAAAAACATCCAAATAGGACGACTAAAATTTTTACCACACTGCTTCTTTCTTGTCTCCTTCATGCACGGCGCGGATGCGCTCATCTAGCGTCATTTGTTTTCCGGTATAGTTCGAATTACGAATTTTCTACACAAAGTTCGTAGCTTTATGCGGTGCAACGTCACAGAAATGAGTGTTCAACAGAATTTTTTAAGAGTCCAACACATAGTATGAGTAACGTGAGATGTAGGAAAAGTGTTACTGGTACTTTTGAAAATGTGACAAGTATTTGTTAAATGGTGCTGAATTGGGTAGAATTGTACCAACTTTTTCACAAAAGGGGCTGAAAATGCCTGTGTGGTACCAACGGGCCGATGAATGGCAAAACGGGCTGAATTTGGTACAATTGTACCAAGTGTAGCAACACTGCGCAAGCGTAAAGTTCGTCTGCTAAAGCACGTCTCATTGGCTGTGATGCTCTCATGACGTTGCAGCAGTTTAGATGAGAAGGTTTTACAAGGGAGATCTTAGGTTGACAAAACCAGAGCACCACACAATATGACGTCACTAAATGTGATAGTAAGTTGAGCAGTGTTTGCAACTGATTTGGTGTCAACTTATTAATTTTATACTAGAGTAACAGACCGGTAAAGAAAATATGTTTAAAAATGATTATCTGTTAATGAAGTAATATACTTAAAGAGATATTTGTATATTTGTATGAAATCATAGTATCTCGACACGCGAAATTTGATGTGCTCCGCGAAAGATTTGTTGCTACAAAAAATTTGGAAATCCACAATATATAATTCACATAAAAATTAATGATAGGTCTAAATCATATTAGTATGTGACAGGCCCGTATCCATGGGGTCTAGGGGGCGGGCTCCCCTCTAAATTTTTACTGGTCCCTTAAAATTTTCACAGTACGCTTGCAAATGAACTATAACAGGGTGCAAAATTTCAAAATCAGACGCACTCGCCAATCCAAAAATAATGGTCTCTCACGTACAAATTGAAATGCTCCCCCCCCCCAATTGGCCTGTAGTTTGACAAAGAAAGACTTCACATTCCGGTTTTCTCTCACTCAGTGACAATTATTTTCTCACGAAACAGAAAATGCGCTGCCCTGTGAGTTCAGGCAGAAACCATTTCTACTGAACACTGGTCGCCAGCTCTAAATTTCTAGTCGCCAATGGCGACTTGGCGACCGAAAAATTTGTGCGCTGAGCTATAATATGATAATTAACTATAATACGTTTGGATCGGGACCCTCTCCCAAACTTCTACCGGGCTTCCCCTAGATTTTTGGGCTGGCTACCAGCCTAGTATGTGATAAGTGACAGGGCCGTAACTTGAGGAGGGAGGGGGCAAATGCTTCCCTAAGGAAGCCCCCGCCGTTCGAGGGGACCCATTTTAAGACAACATTTTCTTACTCCGTATACGATACGAACATGAAATTATAAATGAAGCATCGAATATGTCCACTATATTACATAAACAAAACAACGCATAAAAGTTAAATAAAACAAAAATGAGTCGTGGGCCCATTTCAATAAAACAGTTTACTATTAGGGGCCCTAGAAATAATGTTTATTCGTATGGCTTTGATATTTAACAATATTGTCCCCTTAATTCATTTGTCATGTATGGAACGGGCCCAAAGGTGTAACTAACGACCTGGGCCCATAAAGAGTAAGAGAAAGATGGAAAGAGGGAGCCCAAGATTAGAAAAACAACTTTTTTCTAGGAGCACCAAATACGGGTATTAATGCTTACCCCCCTCCCAGGAAAACAATCTAAGTTACGGCGCTGGATGAATGGATGCAGGTGTAGAATACATAAACATAAAAACAGTAATTTATGATTAAAATGAATGACGGCCTGTGAAATAGGACTGTAGTACTAATTTAAAAATTATATAACGTTTACTGTATGTAGAAAACGATGGTGCTGTCCTACTTTATGAATTTGAATTTGCAAAGCTTACGAAAGAAGTATGTAATATATTTCTCGGGTTCTGTAGGATTATGGGGGACCAAAACTAGGTAAAAATACAATGTTTATAGGTGGAATGAGTTCATGTTGCGGAAAGATAATGATATTGATATGTGAGTAATTTGTGAACTGAGTAGACTGGAAATGCCGTGTGCGGAATGGAAAATTTTGCAATTACTATTTGCTATTAATTAGAATGGATGAATACAACGTGCATTGCGGCGTTCTAACCCGACTTCGCTTGCTAGCGCTCGCTCGTCAATATGTATTTATTTATTTATTGATACCAGTCATGGCCATTACCGGCATCTATGGCCTTAAGCACGTCACGTTGGAGGTATGACATCCTCGGTGAGCACACAATCACAGTACGGGGAGGGATATAAGGAACGGATAAGGAAAGAAGCGGCCTGAGGCCTGTAAATTAGATACCATCCCGGCATTTACCTGGTGTGAATGAGGAAATCACAGGAAAAACCTTATTTAGGATAGCTAGCCTAAAAAAGCTGTTACACCTTTTCGACCGACTGAACCCTGCCGGAAATCGAGCCCAGGACCAAAGGCGAGAGCATTAGCGACTACTCATGCTCAGCAATACTGTCTGAAACTCTTTAGTTAGTGGTATATTTGGCTTTAGGTAGATTAACCTCAAAAACATTCAAGAGAAAAGCAATGATTTGCAACAAAAAATGCTTTCTCACCGTAGGCCTAATCCGACATATGGCTAGTTTTCAAAGCACATACCGAGGAAAAGAATTGTAGGTAGCGTACTTAAAACAGTAGATAACATGCGTAATTCCTGTAGTTTTTGGACAACGTACAGCAAACGTATAACTGAAAACACATGTTTTATAATACTTTCCGTATAAGTGTTCCATCTATACGTACCTTCTATCTGAAACAATATAGGCGGTCAGGATCTCACATACAATTAGACGCAGAATGTCCATAGTAGAATAGAATATAGCTGCAGAATGTAACATAGGTGATATACGGAAAACTGTTAGATGTCAGACATCCTGCAATGACATGATGTAACATCTAAGGGCAGTGTGTATGTAGCATATGCTTCATACTGATTTCTGTAGTAAGCAAGAGGATTTCATATATTTGTACAATATACCGCTGTTCGGAGAACGGATTTTTCTTAGTGTACAGTTCATAAGCAAGGGCACCCATGTTGTGGTTTCCAGAGGGGCGCCCTTGTTCATAAGTAATGCAGTTATGTGGGTGCTGAACCTGTGGTTCAGTATTTCTTGATAAATCCATTAAATGTTGTGCGTGTAATCCACAACGCTCACAGATATAGGCGGGAATTCATGTCACTTAAAAACCTTTCCATTTTAAGGCAGTAATAAATGCGAAAATTGTCGATAAGTGATTCGCCTACTTTGATTTTGCGAATAGTTCGTACTATGTGCGACTTTGTCCATGCGGCGTCTAGGATATGGTCGACGTCGATAAGCTAATAAAAGGAAATATTTCAAAAGTTGAGCCAGTGGGTGCGTAAACGTAAACCTCGTGTAGCTTAGGTATAGGCTGCATAATTACTTTATTACATCAGTGTTTATGTGCATCCTTAAATTGGGATAGAGCAGTTTCCGCAGTTCAGATAAACAATACGTGGACAAATTCATATTACTATGAAACTCACATTTCTTTATGAAAATAGTGTCATCACGTCTTCTAGACTGTACATGTGTTGGCGCATGCCAGTGATCCACCAGGAACAGGTAAAATTCAGGGGTGCTACAAGAGATAATTGTTCAAAAATCACATTTTTTTTTTAAATTTATGGGTGCACACTTGGTAGTAATAATAGTAATAGTATAGTATAGTAGTAGTAAGACAATAGTAGTAGGGTAGTAGTTGCCAGGCCCGCAACCAGAGGAGGCTAGGGGGTGCCAGGTTCCCCTAAACTTTTTGTGGCCGCTCCAGACTTCAATACAAAATTTTATTATTAATACAAAAAACACAATTTAGATATTTATAAGATAATTTTAATGACTTGGCCCCCCGTAACATATTCACGGCCCTCCCAAATCTTTGTAGCTGGTTTCGGCCCTGGTAGTAGCAATGATAGTATAATAATAGGCTAGTAGCAGTAGTAGTAGTAGTATAGTAAGGCAGTAATGGTAGTAGTTGAATAGTAGTAGTAATAATAGTATACTAGCAGGGTGCGAAATCGCGGGGGGACGGGGGGAATTTCCCCCCACCAAAAATTTTATGCTTGCATTTTCCTCCCACCAAATTCTGTAGGTGGGGAAGGACAGATGGAAGGCAATTGCCATAAATTAATAAAATGAAAAAACTTAATGGTCACTCCTTCTAAATAGTGCTAAAATAAATCAGTACCGGTAGCATTTCTTTAACTTCCTTATAGGCTATAAGGGGTTTCTGTAAGGGAAAAATATTTAGTGCACTGCAGACAAGTGTCTGATACAGGGAATAATGATAGGGAGTTTGATCAAATAAAGGGGCAGGTAATCCAGGATTTAGTAGACGAAATGGAAAGAAGGTTATGTTCAAATATGTTCTAAAATGCTTTTCAGTGTTTGAAAATAAAGATCATAATAGCATGAGTGGTTTATACGGTAACATAGACATAGGGTCTATATAATGCAGTTCAATTGTTGGGATTGAATTATGATACTGTAGTGTCAGAATGGAGAGAGTAAATGATTTTGGACCCAGGGGCGGATCCAGGACAGTTTTCTGGAGGGTTGTAATACTGCTACTTGGAGTTACTTTTAAGAGCACCAAATTCCGGGATGGGTTTTATTTATATATAAAATAAGAAAGTTTTCTGTTCTGAGGGGCTATTGCCCCTTGGATCCGCCCCTGAATGGGTCTCTTTTAAAATTATGGGATGCTGTTACTGCTGCTGATACGTGGGTTTCGTCTGACCATCACACGTCCAACTCTCGTTACACACGGAAAGAAAGTGAAGAGGAGAAGTTTTTTCTAAGATAATACGTTAGGCCTATAAATCATTCAATACTCGTACTATTGTGGCTCTTCCCACTAGTCTAGTGGCTAGCACGCAAGTACCTCTTTGGTGTACGGGGTCCCGGGTTCGATTCCTGCTGGGAGAGCATCACAAAAATTTGAACGATTACGGTGGTTCGGATTCTACCTTAAACTGTAAGTCCGCATCTCATAGCCTCGCTGTTGAAAAGGAATGCTAAACGTAAATCACCAAATCAATCGTATTGTGCTTGTGCTTTCATTTTTTAAAGTTTAGCGTCCTACGAATATCCACCAAGGCTAAGGAAGGCGGTCATGATGAGATAGATGATAATGGTGGATTAAGAAAGTGGAACGAAACGGTAGGACTCCGAGAAAACCCCCATACACAGTGTTTATATACCACAAGTAGAATTTGCCGCAAATTAGGATGCCATGCACCTGACATGAACGCTCTACCACTGAGATAACGCGGTTTTTCGTTGTGCCTTCAAGTATTTGTATTGAAATCATATATGTTATTTATAATAATATATTCTTCCTAATAATACGATATAGATACATAGTATTATTTAGACTTATATAGGTGGCCGGCTATCTGAGCGACCAAACTGAAACACTAAATACAGTGAAGAAACGTGAATTTCACAAATAATAATAAAAACTATACTCTGACTCTACAGTTCATGGGACTATGGCTGGGCAGGTGGAGCACTTCAACTTCGTATGTCTAATGTTTGGTAAGCACATCGGTTCTCACGCGCTATTATTTCTGACTTCTAGATCCCACACCACTATTTTCGTGAATGTAGTTCTCCTTATGATGGTAAACACAAGGGGACTGTGCTCCCACGGGAGTCTAACTCTGGCCCAAACGCACCGAAGTGTATATTAAATGAAGTAGATAAGTGTAGTAATTTAGGTTAAATGAATAAATACCATTATTAAAGTATTATAAATAACAACGACGACTAGTTTGAACATTTATTATTATTATTATTATTATTATTATTATTATTATTATTATTATTATTATTATTATTATTATTATTATTATTATTATTATTATTAATAATAATAATAATAATAATAATAATACATGAATATTTCAACTTTTTTTGAGCCCCCACTTCATGTGTGAAGCACAGTGAGGCATTAATATGGACCGCTGAACTTATTCCCCCCCCACCATTTTCAAATGATTTCGCACCCTGTATACTAGTAGTAGTAGAGTAGTTCGGGTTAGGTTAGGGTAGGTTCAGGCAGCGAAATAGTCATATTTCAAGACCCTTGTACATTAGTTTGCAGCCCAGGACTAACGCCCCTTATGGAGAGTTTCATAGAAATGAAAGGAACATCTTATTGCTGTATCTATGTTCACAGATGACTTACATATTCTGCGCCTTCATAAATAAATTCCCCAAACATTTGTCTTTTGTTCTGAATTAACACCTTTTACCTGTAAATTGTAATTTTTAAAATGTCCACGTATTCTTAATCCCGTCTCTGCCACTCCAAAACACTTATTAAACCTACAAGAGTTCATTTGGTGCTAAAAGAAATTGATATATCATGAATGTCAGTACACTTATAAATTAGAACATAACTGAAGAAACCTGAAATTTTAATCTTGATACATGTATCAGTGCGCAGCACAAAATGAGATTTTAAAAAAATCCCGGCGTTCTCCCCGCCTTTGATGGGACAAACCGCAATTATTTACTCATTATTCAGTGCATTGTTTGTGTATAATCTTGTTCGTTGGTTGAATGTAAAACGCAACTCACACAACCGCTATAACAACATAATGTGTTTTTTATTGTCCACCAGTACACGAACAAATTCCAGGTATGTCTTAAATTATAATCCACCTTGGCATATTACCTCAGCCGTAATGCTGGCAACAGAGCTGCCTTGCTTATGGATACACTGCGCATTAAGTGCTCCAGGCGAGGCTGGCGACTCCAGGGTAGTGACGACATTACGTGACGTCATATCATGTTGCTTTGGTTGTGTCAACTTAAGAACTCCCGTCAGTGTTGCCACAGTTCTAGCCCTGGAGTGGGCTGAAAAATAGTACCAAATTGAAACAAAAAGGGCTGAATTCATTACTCTATACCTGTTGTAATACATGCAGAGCCGTAGCTACGGGCGGGGGGTGTGAGCGGTTCGGTTGCCCCGAGCTCTGGTAGGAAGGAAGCGCCGAACGAGCAAGAAGAAAGAAAAGGTGTTGGAAAAAGTAAAACGACGCGACGCCTCGTCAAAGAATTGGCGCCCCATTAAATGAATATTGTTGTCAATTTACAAAGAAAAACATTTGTTAAAAATGTTCTTGCTCGCTCCGCTCGCAACCCAAAATTTTCAGTAACAGTCACAACAAGTTTTTACTTACTACTTAAAGAAAGTTATTATATACGATTTGTTAATGACTATGTGATACACAAGGTGTTGAGTAATGACAGTATGCGGAGAAGAGGTTTCAAAATCGGAAACGATCAAAGTCTGAAATAAGTGTTCAGCGTTGTGATGGTGATGAGTTTGTTTAGTTAATAACGCTTTTCTACCCAATCGAACTAATCACGATGGTGAGAAGGAAGGTTTAAAAATGAGAGCAGTGAAGAGAGACACGCAAGCTGCTGTTTGCGCTGGAATATTAAAAATGAAGGTAAACAATCGGAGTAATAGCATATTCGAAATCTTAGAGTAGGGCTAAAAGGGTCAAGCTTAACCCAACGAATTTCGTCTTTTTCAAAGACTAATTACTACCAGTGATTTTTTAATTCAATTGACACGAAATGCTTCCAATTTAAAGGAATTTATTGGGATCATTTCTCCATGAACTAGTTGTATTGCCAGGATATGTTTTCAGTGCATACGTATCAGTTGTTTCCTGTTTTATCTATATACATGCAGACATAACATAGACCTTCTGAATTTCCGTTATATATCACGCAAAATTTTTTACCGTAAAAGAACTAAGTAACTCTATGCCACGTTCATAAAACCTCTTCAAACACTTTGGCCCTTACCCAACTGCATCCAGTTTCTACTTTGTATCTGTATTTCTGCGAGATTCATCTTAATATTGTCCTCCCATCTGCGTCTAGGTCTTCCTAATGGGCGTTTTCCGATTGGATTTCCAGTCAAAATTTTGAAAGCGTTCCTACTTTCTTTCATTCTCGCTACTTCACCTGCCCACCTGAGCCTCCTAGATTTGATGACTCTAACAATGTTTGGGGGCGCGGTGGCTCAGTGGTAGAGCGTTCACCTCTGGTGCTTGGGGTCCCGGGTTCGATCCCAGCCCCCGCCAAGTGAAGTTTGTGGTGGACAAACACCGCGCTCGTGGGTTTTCTCGGGGTTCTCCCGTTTCCTCCCACTTTCTTCATTCCACCATTTCACTCATCTCTCATCATCACCGTCTCCTTTAGCCTACCCGGCATAACCGTGGGACGTAAAACTTAAAGATTTCATTTTCATTTCTAACAATGTTTGGTAAAGGGTGTAAATTATGCAGTTCCTTGTTATGAACTCTCCACCATTCCTGATTGCCGTTCCTCTCGGGTCCAAATATTCGTCTCAGAAATTTATTCTCAAATGCTTTCAGTTTGCGTTCTTCCCTTAAAATAAGCGACTATGTTTCGCAACAATACAGAACAACAGGCATGATTATCGTTCTATATATTTTGGGCTTCAAATTCCTCGATAGAAATAGCGGCAACAAAAAATTTTGAACTGAATAATAACATATCTTGCTTTCAGCCGACATTTAATTTCTTCCTGCATATGATTTTGGTCTGTTAATACTGATCCTAGGTACTTGAGAGTATCCACTTTATCGCAACTGTTATTTGATACTTTGACGCATCCGTAATTTACAGTATTACATTCTCAGTGATCTTCCATGTATTTAGTTTCTGTCTATTGTTCTTCTATCATCTATCAGATTTACACGATCAGCATACGCCATAACCTGGTGAATACTATTCAGCTCTAGGCCCTGGTTGCTTTGATTTTCCTTATAGCGTACTCCAGAACAAAGTTGAATAATAATGTCGATAACGCATCTCCTTGTTTCAGAGCATTCTCGACGAGGAAGCTTATGGACAAGAATTTTCCTACTCGAACTTTACTTTGGGATTCGTTTAAATACATCTTAGTTAATCTAACTAGCTTCTCGGTATTCCAAGTTCTGCAAGGATGTTGTATATTTATCTCCTAAGCGAGTCGTAAGCCTTTCAGGGTATTGTATCCCATTTCTTTCAGAGTATTTTTCGATAGTAAATATCTGGTCCATAGTTGATTGATTTCGTCTAAATCCACACTGATAATCTCCAGTAATTTCATCCGCGTATGAGATCAATCTTGCTAATAATATGTTTGAGAGGATTTTATAGGATGTTGACACAAGACAAATGCTTCGATAATTATTACAATCCACTTTGTCAATTTCTTGTGAAATGGAACAATGATTCATTCTTTCCACTCTTGTGGCAAGTCTTCCTTATTCCAGATAAGGAGAATGAGTTTGTGTATCTTGTTCCACATTTTTTCCCTCTAGCTAAAATTAACTCAGCCGGAATTTCGTCTACACCCAGAGTTCTGTATTTCTGCAATTTCTACTTCTGTTCGGCTAGATTCTGAAATTTATGGTTCTGCTCTGCATTTCCCTTTCCTCACGAAGATTAGTTTTGGTTGCCTGTTAAGCAAATCGTCAAATATATGAGGACCGTTTTCTCAAAACTCGATAGAGCAAATTTTCTGAAACGGAGATATATATATATATATATATATATATATATATATATATATATATATATATATATATATATATATATATATATATATATATATATATATATATATATATATGGGATGGGTATGCTATTTATGCTATCAATCGAGCTGTGAAGTCAGAACTGGCAAATCTCGAAATGTTCCATGTTTATAGAATACTAAATCATGAGCTTTTTGTCATAACTCGGTAGAGATTATGTACAATAATAACAAAAATTCAATGCATGTAAAAAAAAGAAAAAAAAAGATGTTTTGTGCTCTATCGAGTTTTGAAAAACGTTCCTCACATCTTTCCATCTATTCAAGATGCTACCTGTATCAGTAAGAATTGTTCCGTCGTCTGTCTTTAATATATACGCGCTAGGTTGATTCCCTTCCTTAAATTCGTTGATGCCCTTGAACATGTCTCGATTTTTTTTTTTACTTTATTAATTCATGCTTTACTTCATCTTCAAGTTAATTAATTTCAGCTTTCAAAAAATCGCGTTTCTTTCTTCTAAACATTTTGGAAGTTTCACGTTTGATATCAACGAAATTTAGTATAGTTATATCGTTCGGATTTTGTAGAAAACGCAGTTTTGCCTATTTTCCCTTCTCTGTTAATTTGGTGCATTCCAGGTCGAACCATGATTTGTTCCTACATATTTCCGCGCGCCCTCTGAAATTTTAATGATATCCCTAATTTGAACTCAAGTATCCTCAACATTAGTGCTCTCAAAACCTAAGAACGGGAATCTATTACACTTCAATCTGGTGTTCCCCTCTCGCCTGGTTCTTCTTTAAGCTAACCCTCTTCTTTCTCAGATGTTGAATAGTCTCTTTATTCAACGATAATTGCTTTCTCTCTCTTACTATTGTTGCTACCAGATACTGATCAGTGTCACAGTCTTGTCCTCTGAACGAGCAAACATCTATTATGCTAAACTATGTTCTTCTATAAAAGGTGGGCAATTTGATTATGTGTTCTTCCATCTGGTGAGCTCCATGTGTATTTATGAACGTCGCGATGTGGGAATTTTGTAGTCTTCACGATAAGGTTTTTTGATGTTCCAAAGTCCACGAAACTAACGCCGTTGTCATTAATTTCCTTATTTAAACATTCTTTCCCTATAACCCATGTTGAAAATATCATGTCGCCCTACCTTCGCATTTAAATCCTCAAATAGAATTTTCATATGGTATTGCGGGACTTAGTCGAATACCCCGTGATACTTATTCTTAAAAAGTATATTTTATATCGTCAACCTTATCTTCTGTTAGGGCAGGCACATTTAAAACAATGATATCACACCACCAACCTTTAAGAGTAGTAAAATAAAGTTTATCATTAACAAATGCAACTGGTTTAATTGCTGATAGTACAAGAATCCAAATTAAAATGCTATTTGTGTGGTCATATACAGAATAAAATTACAAAAGTTTACAATTATTACTGGAAATTACTTCTATTATCCATTTCATACATTTTAAAAGCACGTAGTTTCTTATGTATTGAAATTTCATTTCTTATCGATAGTATGAAACGTTACAAATAGTTGTACTGTAAATTTCCATAACTGATCTCCAAGGGGACCTGTATGCCAACCAAAGTTTTGTCAAGTTTATCAAAAAGCCCAAAATACGCCTCTTGAAGACAGTTATTTGTTAATAATAATAATAATAATAATAATAATAATAATAATAATAATAATAATAATAATAATAATAATAATAATAATAATAATAATCGGTTTTAGCTGTTGCAATGATCTATCCAAGCAGATTGATAATAAAAAAAGATCAGCATAGTATAACAACAAAAGCTGCTTCTCTTATATGCAAAAAGAAAAGGAAGAAAGGAAAAAGCTTGATGTGGTGAGTGTAGGGGGTTGCGCCGAATTCTACTTCGCCCCGGGCGCTAAAATCTCTGGCTACGGCTCTGAATACATGACTCTAAAAGAGTAAAGTTCTAGAACACTCCTCCCCTTTTCCAAGAGTAAATAAAGAAAGTGCTCTTTTCAAAAATTACTTAAAAAAAAAAAAACATCCAAATAGGAAGACCCCGAACAATTGTGGAAGTAGATGAAACTTTTCACGTACGTAGGAAGTATAAGAGAGGTCGCAAATTAAAAGGGAAAACAGTTATCATCTTCGGTATGTATTGTAAGGAAACCAAACGCGCCTCTATTACAAAGTGACCAATAAACCTAAACGGTATTATGTCAATATATGAAAAAAAAATATAAAACGAGGAACAAATCAATCATCTCCGAGTTCGCGTGTAAACAGTACGTTATAATAAAATATCAAAATATAAATTATCAGGATGCGCCCATCCAGCGTCATTTGTTTCCCGGTATAGTTCGAATTACGAATTTTCCACACAAAGTTCATGGCGTTATGCGATGGAACGTCACAGAATAAATGTTCAACATAATCTTTTTAGAGTCCAACACACAGTAAGTAACGTGAGATGTAGGAAAAGCCTTACTGACACTTTTGAAAATGTGTATTTGTATTTGTTAAATAGTGCTGAATTGGGCAGAATTGTACCAACTTTTTCACAAAAGGGGCTGAAAATGCCAGCGGGGTACCAACGGGCCGATGAATGAGAAAAAGGGCTGAATTTGGTACAATTGTACCAAGTGTGGCAACAGTGACTCCCGTTTTACAAAGGTGGTTCTCATCAGTGTGACCACCGCTAGTACTTTTGTACTAGATCTAGTACTTTTTATAATATTTTAGTGTTCTAGCAGTTCACCAACAAATCTACTACTTTTCTCCTCCTCTTGTCTCATAAATACATTTGGGAGAGGAAAGGAGTATCACAAAAATTTGTCATTGCAAAAATTTCAGTGTTCCTGGTAACTTTTTCTGTCCGTTATTTTTTCAACAATGGTATTTGCAAGAGCGGAAGTGGGAAATAAGCGCTGTCCGATCGCCTCCTACAACTAATAAATGGCCACAGTAAACATTAGTACATATTTTAATTGTACATAATTTAACTTAAAAAAGAAAAGAAATGAGTATTTTAGAGGTAGATGTAACAATTTGTGATAAAAGTACGTGTGTTTCTTAAAACATGTTACACATGACATTTTTCTTTCTTTCATAAACCAAACCGTCTCGTAAGGAAACAGGTTTTGTCACTTTCCGACAATTTTTTTTATTGCACATACGCCCTTTTAACAGAACGCGATTCATGTATAGATTCGTTTACACAGCAGGCTATTAAAGATTAAAACTCGATTTAACAATAAGCTAATTTTATGTTTTTTTTTTTTTTTTGTTTTCTTTCGACTTCCTCTACATTTGTCATGTTTAGGGTATATGCTACTTTAGTGGTTTTACAGTGAGTTCTAATACGATTATTAAGCGGGGAGTGTGAAGTCAAAATTGAGAGGGTGTAAGGGGTTTGCTCGGTTTGTATCGAATTTTGAGTTAAGAAAAATTAAGTTGAGGTTCTTTCAAGAATGTGAAGAGGTAACTCTCCCACCCAAAGGAGAGGGGGCTGCCGGAAACCTTCTAATAAGATATTAATATCGAACATGTCATAAATAGGATGAAAACTCGAGCAGATAAAATATTTTAGTATTTTTCCCCCAGATCTAGTACTTTTGTCTGCATATGTTAATACGAAATAGCTTTGCTGCGTGGTCATACGGGGCTAGAGTAAGCAGAAGAAAACCGTGATTCTCTGACTGTACTCTCCTGTCCTATATACAGGCTTGTTGGAAGCCGCGAGCCAGTGCTAGTGGCACCTGTGACTACTTTCCTGATGGATACTGCTCTAGAACGTATTTTTTAAAGTAAGAAATGTGATATAAAATAAATTTATTAAAAGCTTCCGAGTTCTTAATCCGCACGAACATTAATTTTAGTGCTGTCTTTCATCTTAATCTATAGAAATTTTTAACAAAAAATCATGAAAATTTAAATCTCGGATTGCCGAAAAATGAAACACATCAAAACTCATTTCGTAGCATCGCTTTGTCTCAACGCAAGGCAAAATTAGCGTTTTAGTTTGTGGTAGGAGATATAACGGTTTATTTCGCACCAGCCTTATAAAAAGTTGTGAAACGTAATACAACGCCAAACTGTCAAACAATATTATAACTGTTGTGACTATTATCACAAACCAAAACTCACATTTTGTGTTTTGTTGACACAACAGTTACGGAATGGAGTCCATAGCAGTTATAATTCATTATTGCATTTCTCCTGTTACGTTACGATTTGCAAACTTTGCGCAGGATGTTAAAAAAAAAAGAGGATCATAGTCTGGAGAGTGAATACATTCATATTATTCTTCGCAAAATTTGCGAATGCAAAAATGCGAAACGTAATAAGAAAGCAATGTAAAAATGCGAAAGACCATTACAGGTGTTATTCCGATTATCACAAACTAAACCGCAAAATTTTCAATCTGTTAATGCTAAATGTTTCGGAACGTCTTGGTTCACAGAATTATAAACATTAAAGGAGGCTTCAATATGTGAAATAAAATTATTTAAGATCTGACAACATTGAAACAAAGGGAACATCGCGTTTTTTGATTATCTTCTTTCTTCAAAACTTTTAATAACGGTTTGGTGATTGCATTGTTGTCATCTAATTCAAGAAGCGCTGATTTTTTAAATAGTGATTGTATATTCTTAGGAAAGCCGACTTTTAAACTAACTGAGTGAAAATTCGCAGAAGATAGTTCGAGTTATTTACTTCTCATTTAACTTGCTTTGCGTAGATCAATACTAGCCGAGGTATGTGGCATATATTATATAATCGGTGGGTATAATCACACGAATTTTTGGAAATGTAATATGCAGTAATGGCGAAAGATGACTTAACAGTAGGCATCTACGAACATCTCGATTTGGATAAGTAAAGTAACCTTAGTGCCGAAAATATGAATAATAAGTTACCTGACCTATAAGAGCACATGCAAACCATGAATTTCCAAGAGTGTTTCCCCACTTTTACGTACAACATATTTTTTATTTTTTTGTAGATTTTACACGTTAATTTGATTTTAAGTTTTGTAGTAAGATATTACATAATAAGTAAGGAAAGGGGAGTAGAGTAATGGGTACAGTAGAGTAAGATACGGATAAGTAGGGTAGCAGTTGGAATGGGTTAGCTAAAGGTTAGGGATGTTTTGATTCATTTTCATAAAATTAATAGTGTAATTTCTCGTTACTGAGTGAGTATACCAGCTGGAGCGGGCATTGTAAAGTTTGTCGATCTATTTACGAACTCCCTCATGGGACACTTATGTTTGTTTATTCCCAGCGGAAACTCATGTAGTTCAGATTCCACGTTAGGTTGAGGTCGTCTTATAGTCCCGCTGCTGAATGGAACGCTAAACTCTAATACAACAAATTGATGTATAAGCTTGTAAAATTATATTTTTAAAGCTACTTCCCAGGATAATGAATAGTATGATCTATAGTGTTGCCACGAGACGAGACGAGACGAGACTTCAGGCTGTCTCGTCTCGTCTCGTGCAAAGCATGTCTCGTCTCGTGTCTCGTCCCGTCTCGTGTCTCGTCTCGAGAGGTTCTGTCCCGTCTCGTCTCGTCTCGTCTCGTTTGTCTCGTTTTGTCTCGTCTTGTCTCGTAAAAAATATAGCAGCATACCATGGGAACGAAAGTTAAATGTAGCAGGCTGCATCATGCTAATCAAGATACAACTAAGTTACAAGTATTAACCAGAACACAAAGACAAGAAATGTCATGGTAGCTACACCGTGAAGCCTTCACCTCTGGTGTATGTGGTAGTCGGTTCGATCTCGGTTAGTGCCATGTGAGCTTTGTGGTGGACAAACATCGAATGTGTGTGGGGGCCGCGGTAGCTCAGTGGTAGAGCGTTCATCTCTGGTGCTTGGGGTCTCGGGTTCGATCGCAGCCCCTGCCAAGTGAACTTTGTGGTGGACAAACACCGTGTGCGTGGGTTTTCTCGGGGTTCTCCCGTTTCATCCCACTTTCTTCATTCCACCATTTCATTCATTACTCATCATCACCGTCTCCTTTAGCCTAACCGGCATAACCGTGGGACGTAAAACTCAAAGAATTCATTTCATTTTTCGAATGTGTGAGTTTTCTCAAAGTTGTCTAGTATCCTACAATTTTCTTCATTCCACTAATTTTCCAATCATCATCCATTCGGGGTGGGCCAAAGTTGCCTAAAGGACTTAAAAATAAATTCAAATAAGCTCATAAGGCAAGGACAAATAGTTTACAAGATAATATATCTCTGCTATTAGTTGTCTGAGGCTTCTCGACCCTTTTTTTTTTTTTTTTTTTTTTTTTTTTTTTTTTGCATTCTGAAACATTGAAATTTGTTTCACCAGTTTCAATACACGAATATACAGTAAATTGCTCATAGATACGTCGAAGATGAAGACACTAAGTCAAATAATGTTTACACGACAAGCAAAGTTCGATGTAAAGGTGTCTCCATCCACGACACTATCGTATACTATCAGCCCACTTGGTTTATAGTGTCTGTATATATACACTTTGATTTCATATATTCCAGCCTTTAGGTTTCCATGCCAATCCAAAAACTACTTTCCATTTTAACATGTTTAGATTTGTTGCAATTATTTTTTTTTTTTTAAAAAAAAAGCTCGGAACCAAATAATTTTATTGAGTAATGGAAAGTATTTGATTGAAATTTTATATGTTACTGCACAGTAAGCTCTACTTAAAGTGCCATAGTAATGGAGCTGAACGACACATCGGACCAAAGAATGCTTGGGACCAGTCTTCACCTCCATGGTACAAATCTGTTCCCATAACCGCGGGGTGTATGCCACTATATGGTGGTTGCCCCGTTTGTATAACAAACTCATGACAGTACACCCAGATTAGCTAGTGGTCTAAAAAAAGTTGATTTTTGGGTGGCCATTTTGGATTAAAGTTTCTTATATTGTCGTGATCTATTCGCAATCATGCAACGTACATCTTCATACCAAGCTGAGCGGTCTGCGGCGATAGACCATCGGCTTGAAGGCCCCGGGTTGAGTCCCGGAAGGGTCATGTGTATGGATTTTAACAGCATTTGTGTTTTCGTATTGTGTCAGGGGCGAAATCGTACGGGATAAAAGGATTTCAGTCTGAAAAAATTGGAGAGAATATCCTCCCCAGGATACTTTCATGGGAGTAAGGAATTAGTAAAAATATAGGATATACATTTTATAGCAGGTTTAAAATTATGGTTTGGGTATCCTATTTCTTTTCTGTTAATTATGTTCTTCAATGTTCAAATTTTGATCATTCTCATGATATGTTCTGCTTTCAATGGAGTTCCATGAATATTATACCAAATGTTCTTTACACTCTGTAAGAAACCATTTCTGAAGATAATTTAGGTCCTAATGAATATTATTCACTAGGAAAGGGAAGTATTGCAACTATCTTGAATCCTGAGACTTCAACTTTCGATATGATTTCGAAGAGTAATTTTTACTTTTCATAGTCTTATCGAAATCATAATACACTGGCTTTTTCCACACATCAATTAAGCCTCGAATCATTGGCACCTGTACATTTCTGTGTGGTCCTAAAAATAAATAAACGTTTTGGTCATAGCATACACGCCTATTAACATTGAATTCATCAAATATAGGCACTGAAAATTTTTCCACACTCTTTAAGTAGCGCCCTTGCTAAGTCAAAATTTTGAAAACTGGGGTAGGAATACCAGGAAAAAACGGTAATTTTTGCATACAACGTCGAAATGTTGACACATTGGGTACGGGGATTCGAACTTGTAACCGCAGATGATTGTATAATTTATCAATGAGGCGTGTTGTGTTAATGCACGAATGATATCTTAATCAATCCATCTTAGTTTTTTCTTGCCATTCATTAGCATATTTACTTGGTCCTGTATAAAACTTTTTCGTAATATATCCACCACCGGTTATTAACCACTTTATTGAAACGATCACAATATTATAATTTAGAACTGGCCTTTGAAATTAATTCTTTATTATATTTGCTTTCCAATTCTTTTAACTTCGTTTGTAAACATATTATTTTGGCTTTGTACATACTGTTAGACTTCAGTTTTTCGTTCTCTTTATGCAAAAAGGAGAGCTCTTCTTTTGGTTTATACCCCTCACTCTTCACAAAACAAACGAAAAATAACATAAACAAAGAGTTATTTTTTTATTTCAGTCACAATAGTTATTTCATCTGGCTGCACCCCAATGTCTGATTTGTTTTTTTCTTTAAACACCTAACTTACGTACATTTAATTCTTTCATTATTTACATCAACACGGTTCCGTATAGTAAATGTAAGTTTAGTGAAGGCACGTCTTGTTTAAACTTTTTCTTGGGTACACTGAGAAAAAAAAATGTAGGTGGCATACTTAAAAACGTAGGTTACATTCGTAATTCCTGTAGTTTCTGGACTTAACGTACAACCGTATATAACATCCTGCAGCAAACGTATAGCTGAAAAAGTATGTATTATACGTACTGTCTGCACAAGTGCAATGACGTCATTCGTGTGACGTTATCTGCAGTAACAAGTATATACGGAGGTAATATCTAGCTTTGTGACGTCAGGGTCGTATGTAGCATGTGGGTTAATAATGACGACATACACTGACTATCAGGACGGAGCATGATTTCAAGAAGTATGCAATATACGTTCTGTACGTATGTTTCTTGCGTTCAACCCCGAGACAGCATCTATATTGTACTTGTGCCCCATACGTACGACTAGATACAGTATACGTATTGTACGTATGTATTATACAGATTTTCCTTATGTCGCACACAGCTTGTCCAGATACAGCATACAGAATATCCGTATGCACCATACAGAGTGCATATATGTAGCTTACAGACTGTCTGCATGCAGCATATAGATTATACGTATGTCGCGTACAGGTTGGCCATATGTAATGTATAGATTGGATGTATATAGCTAATAGGTTGTCCATATGAAATATACAGATTTTACCTGTATCGAATACGTATTGCCTTCTTGTAATGTATGGATCGGACATATGCAGGATCTAGAGTGTACGTATAGTGCACCATTATTAAAGTGCTGCAACATACTGCAAAGTGCATGATACATTCTTACTGTAATGTTGTCAAATATTGTTTTACTCTGTATGAAAACAAAAATAGCTTAAAATATGGTTGATCTCCTTTGTGCCAATAATAATAAAATTAACAATACTACACTTTTCAAATCTTAGTTTGGAGCAGTGAAACTGTCCAAAGAAATGTATTTACCTGCAGGGTGTCCTATAAGTTTGGGCTTCCTGCTAATTCGTTGGAAAGCTACTGCAAAGTCAAGTGTTGAAAAGTGACACAAGCGTTAATTTTAAAATTATGGGCACAAAGCAGGGGCGGATCCAGGACGGACTTCTGGGGGGGGGCGGTCGGCGGTAATACTGCTACTTTTAAGAGCTCCAAACTTGTTATGGATGGGTTTATTTATATATAAAATAAGAAAGTTTCCTCTTGTGGGGGGGGGGCGATCGCCCCGATCGCCCCCCTCTGGATCCGCCCCTGGCACAAAGGAGGTTAACCATATATTAAACTATTTTCGTTTCCATACAGAGTAAATCAATATGTGATATATTACTGTAAGAATTTATCATATGGTTTGCAGTTAGTTAGTTGCAGCACCTCAATAATAATGCAAAATGCACAGCCTTATACAGTCCTATATTCAAACTCAAACAAGATTTACGTACAATCATTTATTAAGCTGTTATCATCCATTGCTTGTACGATATAAAGATTATTTTACCTCATTCTTTTCCTTAATAGTATCTTCTACTAAAGTGCAGTTGTTACCACAAGAGGCCTGAATAGAATTTTCCAGAAATAACTTCTCTGTACATTTTAATTAACAGGTTTTTTTTTTTTTTTAAATGTCGCAATAATTAAAAGTGTGGTGTCAGCCGGAAACGCATTCGCTTACAATATTATTCCTACTCAGTACTCGCCATTAAAAATGAAACACCAAGAAGGAGACTGGGTAGATGCGCCAAAGTTCCCAGGCCGATACCTAATAGTAAGTGCAGAATACTCTTAAACGTTCGCTGTATTCGCTGTGTGACAACGTGGTGACAGCGGAGGCGTTGTGCAGCCATCGACTAAACATATTTATTCTTCCCTGCTATAGACATTCTGCAAATTTGGACTTTCCTGGATGCATCCTTCTTAGTGCAACATTTTAAGGAAAGAGCAATTTAACAGTCTCATACATTGCTTAAAGAAAGAGCAATGATTCTCAGAATTACTCGGAAGATATATATACACAATAATTTAAAACGGTTATTTCAAACTTTGCAATTCAAAGCACGAAAAGAACTATAGATAAAGGAACACTGATTTTAGCCAAATAGTAATTAGTAAACTCAATCACACTCAGTACCATTAGTTGTTTGGTGTTATCCGTAAGTCAGAGATCACGGTATCTCATTTCGTATAGATTTTTGCATTTGTTTAACGCTAAAAATGTATTTTATCGCTAATTGAACCCAGTACCATATATATACCGACAGGACGTACCTTAGTCACAAGGTGACATGAGTGAAACACTAAACTATTCGATTGACACCTGCGGCCTTGTCAACACTAGAGAAAGTTACAAAGTGATTAAGTAAATACGGAACATAGTTCATACAAAGTATAGCGATGTATGAAGTCTCCGTTTCATACGACTTGGATAAAGGATACATCTGAAATAGCAACAAAGAAATATATAATGATTTCTCTGGATAATTTGGATTAGTCCAGAATTCGAACACACACACGCTGGTAAGTCCAACATTTTTTTTTTTTTAACTTCTTTCTTCGGATTCCCAATAAAGTTGACTACTGAAAAGCTGAGTTATAGATTCTGTATTAAAACAACACCTTCGCTAGACATGTTCAGTATACACATTGTCTTACATACAGAACAATACATTAGTTATTAATGCATGTCTGAAATAATAGTGCTTCGTATAGAATTTTACTTCATCCAATCGCAATAGCACAAAGATAAAAATATTGCTAGGGATAATGTTCTTATTACAGAGAAAAAGAATTAAAATGACTTAACATTAACAATCATTTTCTTTAAACAGAGATAATATTTTATTATAATTTATGGAAGAAAGAAATAATTTGTAGTACAGTATCTTTATTAGGGTTATATATTCGTACAAAATAATGTAAGTACAACTGAGTCTGTCTTCAGAAAGGGCGTACTTTTAGCCACAACCTACACTGCTTCTTTTGACTGTCTTTCAAGCAGAATCCTGGTTTGATGCACGAAATACCTGCAACAAAAATCAGAAAATATTTAAAATGTTATATTCAGTGTGCTTAATTTGGTTGTACTTAACAATACAAAGTATCTTAACATTTTTGAGATTAAATGGACAAAATCTGTTAGGTCAGGTATGGACTTTTGGGTTGCACGTAGAAAAACTATGAAGTGTTTATTGATGCTGAACAACAACTCAAAATGTATTACCATTCAAAAGTAAGTGGGTACCTCAATGGTGTTCGGGCTACCATGGGGTACCTAATGTCTGTATTTTTTAGATATATGAAAATATATGTCTCTAAAATGTAAGGAACTGACATCTGTTTACCGAAAACCTCAACTCGGTAAGCCTTATGGATATCGAGATATGGGAAAATAAAGAGCGACACTACAGAACTGTGGAGTTTGCGTACTAGATGGTGCAGTTTCGGAAACGTAATTACGAGGGCTTACAACAACCTCAAAAGTAGTTTCAATTAAATACACTACACACACGCCCTGATGGGGGTTTTCGGATACCATGATATTCCCAGAACTCTCATTTCTAAATATTCTAAAATATGTCTTAATAACGTTTTAAAGAATGTTAGAGGTGTGTGTTTACCGAAACCGCAAGTCGGTACGCCTAACAGTTACCGAAATATGGTGAAATAAAAAGCGACACCATAGGTACGTGGAGCTTGCATATTAGACAGTACAATTTAGAAAATTAATTAAAATATGACTATCAAGATATTGTCAAATAAAGGGAGGATCCATATAGTTATGGGGTTTTCGTGTTAGGTGGTAAAATTTCCGAAACCGGTCATGTAAAGTTAATAAGCATCAGTAGCAATTTCATCTTAAAATAATTAGGTATTTCCATGGAGTTTAAGAACATCATGGGGTCTACCAAGATTAAATTTTAAAAGTTTTGTAAAATATATTTTGACATTTGTAAAGAGTATTAGAAATATGTATTTACCTAAAAGTTCCAGCTAGTACATCTAGCAGCTAGAGAGACACCATACAATAAAAGCGTATTAGATCTTGAAATTTCAGAAAACAATTATTGATCCTAACAAAAGTTAAATAAGATGGTACTTATATGGGTTAAGTGAGAACCTCAGACTCGTCAGTACAATTTCGATCGAAAGATTAATTCAGCTCTAAATTTTCTTTGGACAATTCCAAGCGTTCATCGGGCTCTGAAATAAAGTGAACATTTTTTGTCAATATCTAATATAGCAAGCGAGATATAAGGAATTATGTATTTTATGACGTCGTAAAAATAGAGACCCACATGGATTTGTACTTTTGAGTATTTGCTGTAAGAAGAAGAAATTTCAGAAAACAACCGTATATACCTTAATAGACAATTAAATGGGCGGGGGCACAGTGGCTTAGTGGTAGAGTGCTTACCTCTGGTGTATTGGGTTCTTGGTTCGATCCACGGCCAAGTCAGTTTGTAGTGGACATCGTATTCGTGGGTTTTCTCGGGGTACTCTCCTCCCACCTTTGCATTCCATCAATTCTGTCAACAACATTCACTTGCTTTAATCATAATCTCCCTGAGACTAAAATGCATAATCGTGGGTCGCTACACTGAAATATTTCCTTTTATTTAATTTTAAAATTAAATAGGGAGTTAAGTATGATCGTATTTCTATGGGTTAAGTGAATACTCCAATAGTTTCTGCAAAAAAAAAAAAAAAAAAGATTAGTTAAATACCCTACCACTAAGCTACTGTGTCCCCGCCCACTGAATTGTCTATTAAGGTATATACAGTAGTTTTCTGAATTTTTTTCTTTTAGGAAAGACCCAAAAGTACAAATCCATAAAGATCTCTATTTTCACGTCATAAAATATATAATTCCTTATATCTTATTTACTATCTTAGATATTGACAGCGAATTTTCATTCTTTTGCACAGCTCGATGAACCCTTGGAATTGCCTGAAGAAAACCTAGGACTGAACTAATCTTTCGATCGAAATTGTACTGAGGTACTGATTTAACCCATAGAAGTACCATCTTATTTAATTTTGTTGCGACCAATAATTGTTTCCGAAATTTCAAGCTTTTATTCCACAGTGTTTCTCCAGATGTTAGATGTACTAGCTGGAAGTTTTGGGTAAATACATATTTCAAATACTGTTTACAAATGTCAGATTATATTTTCAAAAGCTTTTAAAATTTAATTTTGGTAGACTCCATGATGTTCTAACACCCCATGAAGATATCTAATTACTTTAAGATGAAATTGCTACTGGTGTTTATTAACTTTCCATGACCGATTTCGGAAATTTTAGCATCTAACACGAAAACCCCTTAACTGTGTTGGTCCTCCCTTTATTTGACAACATCTTGATAGCCGTTAGTCATATTTTAATTCAATTTCCGAATTGTAGCGTCAAGTATGCAAGCCCCACATACCTATAGTTTATTTTCCCATACCTCGGTATCCATAAGGCTTACCGAGTTGCAGTTTTCAGTAAAAAAAAAAAAATCAGTTCTTTACATTTTAGAGACATGTATTTCCATATATCTAAAACGCAGAAATTAAGTACCGCATTGGAACTCCATTGGAGTACTCACTTACTTTTGCATAGCAGGGTAAAAACGCCAGTGGTTCTCACTTTAAGGTTGAAAACATACTATTTTGTCTCTTCTCTGAGCATCGTGAATCTGTCGGAGCTGTACCATAGTTGGAAAGACTCACTGATCCTTCCTATAATGACCATGTAGTTAGAATTAAAAAAGGAGTAGCCGTTGGAGGAAAAACAATATTTTAAAATCCTTGCACCAGTAGTCGTCACCTTAAAATCAAAATGTTCCAGTAGTAGTCAGGATTTTCTACCAGTGTTCGTCACTCAAATAACTTGACATAATTTATTCAAAAACGCACTGTGTATCAGTTTAGGGTTAAGAATACAATATAAAGTAGTAAGCTTAATAACTTTGCATCACTTTTAGCACTCAAGAAATAAAATAAAAACGTTTTTACATACTTTTTAAAGCAATTTCAGAGAGAAAAATGTCAACTGAATTCAAAAGTTAACTGTATATCACTTCCACGTTAAGAGTACAATATTAAATACTATGTTTAATAACTATACGTCACTTTAAACTCTCAAGAATGAAAATAAACGTTTGTACATACATTTTAAAAACAATCTGAGAAACAAAATAAGTTAACTGAATTCAAAATTTAATTATACATCACCTTAAGCTTGAGAATACACTATAAAATACAGAGATTAATAAAAAATGAAATCTTTAAGTTTAACGTCCCACGATTATGCCGGTTAGGCTACAGGAGACGGAGATAATGAGAAATGAGTGAAATGGTGGAATGAAGAAAGTGGGAGGAAACGGGAGAACCCCGAGAAAACCCACGAGCACGGTGTTTGTCCACTACAAAGTCCACACGGCGCGAGTTGGGATCGAACCAGGGACCCCAAACACCGGAGGTTAACACTCTACCACTGAGCCACCGCGCCCCCCTGAGATTAATAATAATGCATTACTGAAGAATGAAAACAAAAATGTTTTAGCTACCTATATTGTATTTACATGTTACCGGTATTTCTCATTAACTTTTTTTTTTTTTTTTTTTTTTTTTTTGATACCTCATGATCAAGTGTAGGGATGCGCAAGAGAAAAGATTTGAGATTGTCTCCTCTCGAAAAGGTGCCGCGAAAGTTATGTCTCGTCTCGAAAACTGGATCCGTTTCTATTGGAAGAGCTCTATCTCGTCTCGAATTTCGTAACAAAAATTCTGTCTCGTCTTGTCTCGTGCGCATCCCTAATCAGGTCCATAGCCAAAAACTTCATTTCGGAGGGGGTTCGATAGGGCTTTGGGATATCCGAATTTAGATATAGATAATCGATATTGACAAACTATCGAAACTTGTTCGAAATATCGAAAAATACAGCAATATCGAAATATAAACAATATCAAAAATCGAAAATATAGAAATATGAAAGAGATCAAAAATATGGATATATCGATCAAAAATGGATATATGATCTTGGAATACGATTTGGTGGAATAATGAGGGAGAAAAATAATCATTGATTAAATATTAAATTGAAAAGAAATAAGAGCCTGACGCTCAAATACTTATCTATCCGGCACCCATCTTGATCCCCATAAAATATCATGAAGTGCTTGATTGATTCTAAACCCAATAATAGTAATAGTAATTTAACAACAAACACAGAATATATAATTTACGCACCTTGAAATGTAGAAATTAATGATTGTAATCCCCAGCTTTCCAATAGACGTTTGATTTCTCCAAATGAAGATTCGGATATCTTGTTTCTTCTCAAGCAATAATGGGTTACAATAATCAGTTGCAGTCCAAAGCCAAGTCACTAAGTTAAGCATGAAAATAAAGAATTCATTAGTTAGATGCATACAAAATCCTACGCATATAAATCCGAATCTACTTGTATTAAATTGTAAATTTAAACAAACTAAATTATACTACTTTGGAAAGCGTCTCCAAATATAATGTTTTCATTCTAAAGTGAAGGAATTTTTAAAATCGGATGACCCGTTTGCGCTGTACACTCGCTATGCGTCCAATGTGAAATGAAAATGCAACATTGCCATTTACCTGGACCCACAACGTAAGTGAGTGAAGTTACTGTCTTTTACGCTAACATGTCGATGGCCAGCCCCCGTTTCAAACAGTAACTTCATTCACTTATGTTGTGGGTCCAGGTAAATGACAACGTTGCATTTTCATTTAAAATTGGGTGCATAAAGAGTATACAGCACAAACATCTCGTCCGATTTTTTTTAAAAAGTGTTCACTTTAGATTGAAAACGTCATATTTCGAGATGTTTTTCCTCTTACATTTTGTTGTAACTCTGATAATAACAGAGTTATCCTATGTCAGGGAACGTTTGAGACATCCTGTATACATCATAAGAAGTTCCTTTCTAAATTCTACACGGATGTGGTTTCATTGAATGTGAGGTGGGTGATACACATTAGGCCTTTTGGGAGTACGTCACACGGACGACCGTAATTTTGTGTTCAAAATTTTTATGAATTGATGGGATATGTGATACATATGGCCACGGACTAGAATTTTCTCAGTATGTCAAATATGCAATCAGATTTCATGCAGCTTAATTTGGTGAAAAGCTATTGCCAATTGAACGTTACATTTACCTCTTTCTTGCAGATGTTGAACCATGCCGTTAGCACGTGAGGAATGGATCGAAATAATCAAACTGTGGGGCGGGAGGAGTATATGTGCAGTGGTTGCCGATTGCAGTCATCCACAATGTGACTCTGTGTCACATGTTTCAGTGTCACAGTAATTAACTAAATTTGAGAAGACGGGGACATTCGTGAACATACATCGTAGCGGTTCAAACTCGCGGAACCTTTTTCCTTCCCCATTTTGAACCGGTACATGAAAATGCCATTTTCTCCATGTTTGCCTGCGCCGATTTTGAAAATTCCTTCACTAATCGATTTCTCTCGTCGAGTACTACAAGAAACAGTTAAAATCTCGCGGGCCCTTTTTTCTTCCCCATTTTGAACTGATACATGAAAATGCGATTTTCTTCATGCTTGCCTGCGCCGATTTTGACAATTCCTTCACTAGTCGATTTCTCTCGTCGAGTATTACAAGAATCAGTTAAAATCTTGCGGCCCTTTTTTCTTCCCCACTTTGAACCGGAAAATGAAAATGAGATTTTCTCTATGTTTGCCTGCGCCGATTTTGAAAATTCCTTCACTAATCGATTTCTCTCGACGAGTACTACAAGAATCAGTTAAAATCTCGCGGAACCTTTTTCCTTCCCCATTTTGAACGGGTACATGAAAATGCCATTTTCTCCATGTTTGCCTGCGCCGATTTTGAAAATTCCTTCACTAATCGATTTCTCTCGTCGAGTATTACAAGAATCAGTTAAAATCTTGCGGCCCTTTTTTCTTCCCCACTTTGAACCGGAAAATGAAAATGAGATTTTCTCTATGTTTGCCTGCGCCGATTTTGAAAATTCCTTCACTAATCGATTTCTCTCGACGAGTACTACAAGAATCAATTAAAATCTCGCGGTCGTCTTTTCTTCCCCATTTTGAATCGGTACATGAAAATGCGATTTTCTGCATGTTTACCTGCGCCGATTTTGAAAATTCTTTCAGTAATTTATTTCTGTTGTCGAGTACTATAAGAATCAGTTAAAATCTCGCGGGCCCTTTTTTCTTCCCCAAGCCAATATTTTTGTATATTTTGAATGTATTCAAGTATGGAACAAAAGTATTATATAATTCCCTTAGTAGGTTTCTCAACTTCATATTTTTCAACTTAAATTTTATTTATTTTAATTATTTATTTTCTTGTGACTCAATATTTAATTGCAATCGTTCATTGGGGAGAAGGGTGGCCATTCTCAAATATATAAATATAGTATTCTTAAAATTTATGTGTTCTCGTACTATTAGTTTCTTCCACTAGACCTGGAAATTGAAAAATTAATACCTGGAAAACCTGGAAAATTCAGGGAAATTGAGTTCCATATTTATATATGAACACTGCTATTTACAATTTTTTTTTCGAATAGGGAGAACTGTACAAAAGGGTGTTTTGGGAATGGTATAACAATAGGTTTCTGGGAGTGTTGTTCGAAATGAAATCTTTAAGTTTTACGTCCCACTATTATGCTGGCTAGGCTAAAGATAACGGGGTGTTGTTCGCAGTGTTGAATTCAGACATTTACACCCGGGGGGGAATGTCAACTGCTCGGGGGAGGGTTATTTTTCTGTATTTTTTTCAAGAAAGCAGCATATTTAACAATTCCATTCACATACACATCTTACCTAATATTGAGACTAATTGCTGATAAATATTCAATGAGATTATAATTTTAAGAAAACAATCGTTTGATTTCATCTAAAACATTAAATAAAGACTGGCAAAAATAGTTTAGACTAAACTTTAACTGCTATTTACAGTAACTATTTTTATTATTTCCTATATTCAGTAATTACTGTTTGTTACTAATGTAAAAATTTTTAAAAAGATTTAAATTAACTGAAATATTTTTTCTCCTAAAACAAACATACTTAGGAATATCTTAATAAAAAGTTATCATTCTTTCTCACACTTCTGATTCTAAATCAAACATATTAGCCTTGGTTTCTTCACTGCATATACATCAATAGTTTAGTTGACGAAATCTTCAGTAGGATTAGTGCCGTGTCGTGGAAAATCAGCGCTTGGCGCGAGAGTATACGACGGCATCCCCGTATATATGAGTGAGGTCGACAGACCAGCCGCCAAAGGTGGGAAAATTTTAAAAAGTAAACCCTGCTTTTCCTTGATTTTGAGCACTTTTCATTACTTTTTTCCTTTCATTTTATATATGTCCACATGTATTTCATTCCTCTGTTTTTCTTTCCTTCTTTTTTCTTTTTCCCTCCCGAATTTTTCACCCCTTACTTCGGCGCCCGGGGCCGTCGCCCCGCTTGCCCCTCCCCCATGGAACGGCACTGAGCAGGATCTTGGCCACCTTCAATAGCAATCTTTCACTTATATACTATTATCATATTGATAAATTCTATATAAGTCTCTAATCAAGGAGGGATAACTGTTCCTCCCTGATCCCTCTAAATGACGCCCACTGAATCTCACCCTTTAACTGAATTATTTTTAATTAAAGAAAGATGTGTTTACTTTAACAATCGTAAAACACATTTACGTCTGTTACTTCCGATGCGAGAAATGGGATTTAGGCGCCCTATTTCAAATAATGTAGGAACTGTATATTTTCAAGAACTGAAGTCTGCTGACATGAGAGATTATATGGAATGATCGAAAGATCTTCCCTATCTTTCCTTTCGTATCTCAACCTGTGCTAGTGCTACCTACTAATATATAATATAGGGCGAGAGTATAGTACCTACTAAAATACAAACCTTTCTTCAACAGTTAACAATTTCATGTTCTGCCAAACTCAGTCATAGCGTTAAGAAATACAAGTTTTATTCACTATTTGGTATTCTATCTTAGATGTTACATGTTAACATTTATATAGAATGGGTCTGCGTCATTTATATGTATATTGAGAGATCGGATTTCGTCTGCATGTACACGGACAGAAAAGCAAATAATTTGGTGAAGTAATTTCTACATTTTGTGACTGAAATTTTGGGAGTTTCTCCGGGGGGGGATGAATTTTCTTCGGGGGGAGATTCCCCCCGGGCTCCCCCCTGAATTCAACCCTGGTTGTTCGGTGGGGGTCAATGTTGCCAATTTTGGGTAAAGTCGCTAAATAAGGGGAATTCGACCTCAACGATAGCGTAGGTTGACCATAAAATTTTCAGTTAAAAACGGGACAGGTTCTTGCAACCCTAGACTTTTAGATCTACCTTTGTTCTTATCAGTGCCTTGATATCAGATTTCCTCCTCTCTCTCTTTGTTACAGAACGGGTACTTATGAAAAAGGAAAGACACGTTGAAATTTGTTCAACACACAACCAACTGCTAAAACCTCTGCTGCCTTTCGAGCAGTACTGCGAACTATAGAGTATGTTTAATATAGGGAATTTCAGTTCAATTTTTGCCTCTTTGTTATTATTAATTATTAATACTTTTAAAAGGAGTAAAGATACTGGGTTTGTTATTTACTTCTTTCATTTACATAGAACGGGACGAATACTACTTTTTCCATCTACTGACGGGACGGCCGGGACACGCCACTAAAACGGGACTGTCCCGGTCAAAACGGGACGTATGGTCGCCCTACGATAGCGACAAAAAATATTTTTTTCCGATTGGAGACTTTTTTGGGTGATTTTTAAATGACGATTTACCTACTTACACATTTAGCGACTTTCTGCTCCAAACAAAATGTTCATCTGTAGAGAAGTATTATTAGTTCAAAACAGTTTTTACGTTCTTTTTTTCTGTTTGTTTGTTTTAATCAGCGCAACTGATGAAGAGTTTGGAAATACAGCATACTCACTGCCCCACAATCCTGCATTGTTATGTTACCCTTGCCCTCTAACGAAGAACAACTACAAACTTGATGTCCTTTAGTTCGCAGAGTTTCCGTTGAGAAACACACGTAATACATCATTACCGATAGCAACAAGATTAGCTATAGATTGCGTGAATAAAGGCGAAGAAGATGTTTGTTATATTTGTCCTTTGGGGTCTTTTAATTATTCTGCACTTTTTCTTTTACAAAAAAATGATCCCTGAATTAAAGGATTGGTTGCGCCCTATTTACAAAGATGTGAGTAGAACCAGCGGCGCAAATCTGTCTTCAACATTGGGAGGGGGGGGGTAAGACCGTTACCATACTTTTTTTTGACGATGTCCAAAATACTTATGAAGTTGAAAAACAATGTTGTGGAGGATCAGAGTTGTTTTCAGCGTTGGGAGGCTGCAGATTTGAGGCTTATTCTGGGGGACATCTATTTTATCTCACGTTCCTTTGTAGCAATCGGACAAAAATAATCAAATTTCTCCCAAAAAGCACATTTCAAATCGGATTATTGGGGAGAAGTCCCCCTCAGTTCCAAGATTGGAGGGGACATGTATCCGTCATCCCCCCCTTACGGATTTGCGCCAGTGAGTAGAACATATTGTTTAGTTTACATCTACAACTTTAAAACAATGCTTATAGACAATGAATTTCTCTATTATTTTTTATAGCGACTTTTCACCCAAAATTGGAGTCGTCATATCCCGTTTCGCAAACTTATTGCCAACATTTTGGAAACTGGTTGCGAAGAGAGCTACAATGGATGAGTCGAGTTATTTCGTCGCTTCCGCTGTGAACCTAAGTACAAGATTCCAAAGAGATTAAGAAAAAATGAAATGAAACCTTTGAGTTTTACGTCCCACAGTTATGCCGGTTAGGCTAAAGGAGACGCTGATGATAAGCAATGAATGAAAGGTGGAATGAAGAAAGTGGAAGGAAACGGGAGAACCCCGAGGAAACCCACGCACAAGGTGTTTGTCCATCACAAAGTTCATTTGACGGGGGCTGGGATCGAACCCGGGACCCCAAGTACCGGAGGTGAACGCTCTACCACTGAGCCACCGCAGCTCTTAAGAGATTAAGAGTCACAAACATAGTCACTTTCAATTTTGTAATATATATAGGTCTATATATTGCATCACTGACTAATAACTAAAATCCTTGGATTGTATATATAAAAGTCGCCCCCTGCCTGTAAAAAGTTTCATTCGAACTCGGAATCGAACAATTGCATCTGTAAAACAGTGCTGATTTGATTTTAACGTTCCTTTCAGCAGCAAGGCTGTATGAGACGTGGACCTACAGATTAACGTGGAATCCGAACCACATAAGCTCCGGCCGGGAATCGAAAAAATGAAATGAAATCTTTGAGTTTTATGTCCTACGGTTATGATGGTTAGGCTAATGGAGGCGGTGATGAGTAATGAATTAAATAGTGGAATGAAGAAAGTGGGAGGAAACGGGAGAACCCCGAGAAAACCCACGCACATGGTGTTTGTCCACCACAAGGTTCACTTGGCGGGGCTGGGATCGAACCCGGGACCCCAAGCACCAGAGGTGAACCTTCTACCACTGAGCCACCGCGGCCCCCGGCCGGGAATCGAACCCGGGTGTCCCACGCCAAAGGCGTGTTCACTAACCACTTAGCCACGAGGGAGCTCATCTATAAGGCAGTGTAAGCAAACAAAAAAACGCACACTGGATGTTTGCGCAACTGAGGATCAAAACATTCTCAATGGAGTATGAGAAATAGTTAACGCCAATCAAAGTGTGCTTTTGCTTATTTATTACTTCGTTAATACTTAATTCCTTCTAGAAATAGTGAAACTATACTATGAAGAAACACTAATAAACTAATAACAATTACGTTGTATTTCTTACCACACCACGACCATTTTTACCACCCATAGAATTTGAACCTAGTACTATACTGCATTAGTCACGCCGTAACGAAAGATGAAATTCAAACACCTGGCACTCGTAGCTGTTGAAGCTGTGTTGTAGCTACCTGTATATCACGCGGCCTGCGTTGGTACTCCTCAACATAAACACCTCACAGCCCAAAGCCAGGAAACATCACAGACAGAAGACAGGGGCACAAGCAGTGCCTGACACTTCACGAACTCTAAACCCGCCAAGACTCAACTCAACATGACCTTCAATTACGTTCTAGAAACCAAACCAATGCTAAGGCACAAACTTACCAACTTCCTATATGAAAACACAAGAAAAAAATCTAACTTTTTTGGTTCCAAAGTGATGACATAACAATAATACTAAAAAGGTTTTAATTTTCAGTAACCCAAACATTAATTAACTAGGGAACATAACAAAGCAAAAATAAATAAAAATAAAAATAAATTAAATTAAAAAATAAAAATCTGACAAGTAAACTCTCCCTGACTACTTTTTTTTTTTTAATTTCAGTGAGGCTGTAAAATATGTTAGTATCTTCGTAAAATATATATATTTCAATGTAAACAAGTTCTTTAAACAAAAGAAAGCTTTGTAGTAGAGCGCTTACCTCTGACGCGTTAGGTCCCTGGTTCGATTCCTGCTCCCGACAAATAGCCTTTTGGTGAACACTGTAGGTGTGGTTATTCTTAAGACTTTCCAGTTTCCTTACATTTTCTTGATTCCACCATTATCATGTATCTCATTGTCACCTTCTCTCTTACATTGATGTACAATCATGGGGCGTTAAACTAAAAGCAAAAAAAAAAAAAAAAAAAAAATTTGCAAATATCCTAGTAAAAATGAGTTTTCTAGACTACACAAGTGGCCCCGCGTAGGGTAGTCGCTAGCGCTCTCGCCTTCGGTGCGAACGGTTCCGGGTTCGATCCCGGGGGAGAACTCGGTCGAAAAAGTATCAAAAGATTTTAAGTCCAGCCATCCTGAATGAGGTTTCCTTGGGTTTTCCTCATTCACAGCAGGCAAATGCCGGAGTGGTACCTAACATATAGGTCCCAGGCCGTTTTCTTCCTTCCCCAATCCTTTCTTCCCTTCCTTTCCCCGGATAGTGTACTCGCCGAGGAAAGTCATCCCTCATATGGGGTAACAAGGCCATTGATGCCGAAAGCCCAGAAATCTAAATCCTAAATCTTCACTACACAAGGAAATTTCCGCGCTGAAAACGGTTTATTAGCAATTATGTTAAGCAGTCCTGTAGTAAATCTGCACCAAGTAATAAATCGTCACATATAAAATGGAATGAATAAACACATAACATTCATTTTGCTACCTTGAAACATAATATGTTTCAAAACATTAATATTCAAAGTTTTTTCAAAATTCAGATTCACCCATTCCATTCTCCTCAATCATTTACGAGTTACAATAGTAAAAATTGTAGTCATAAACTACATTACTTACTTAGTACTATATTAAAGCAAGTTACACTAAAAGAATATATAATTAATGGGAATATTTAACTAAAGTAATAGTTAACTATTGTACTTACCCAGGCTTCCCAGGTTTCCTTCCTCTCTTCTGTTCCGTTTGTAAACAACCTCGTTTCGCAAGCAAAAGACGGTAGTTCAATGACGTCAGCCATGGCGAAAGAAAGAGTGTCTATAGGCGGTCTGGATCTTACACACAGATGGACGTATATAACGTATAGCTGAAGTATTTAACATACGTATACGTATGTAAAATACAGAAGATTGTTAGATATCAGACATCCTGCAGAGACATGATGTAATATCTAAGCGGGTAAAAGGCAGTACCTATGTAGTATATGGATAAAGTACGCTCCGTACAGATTTCCTTAGTAAACATAACGAATCCTTGTATTTGTACAATATACCGCTGTCCGGATAATGGATTTTTCTCAGTGTAGAATATTTAGAAGTTCACATTTTAAATTATGTCCATAAGCTTCGGGAATAAAATGATCGGAATAGACGCTGGCGTTTTCAACTTTAAAGATGTCTTTCCGACAGCATTTCTTTTGCCAAACTTTCCGCAAAGGAACCGAGGGAAATACATGATAAATAACTTTGGAACCCGTAGTATTTCTACTATAATTGCGACAAGTACTTAGTGTAGAATTCGACATGCTTATAGGCTAACACGAGCACTACAGTAATTAATGTTTTCTTAATACAGGAAAGCAAGAATCACTCACTTTCCTGCAAAAATCAAAGAAACAAACAAGGGTGAATGACAAGGACCTTGGGCGAAAGCTGTTTCTGCTCCCGCCGTGACGTCACAATTTTACTGCATCTTCGGTTTTCAAAGAAGGGTAGTTATGACGCGACCTTAAAAGAGGAAAGGAACAGTAGGGTCGACGAACCTTGGAAGCAGAGGGCAATTTCGCACACTGGTCAGATCAAACATTTCCGCGTAACAAAACGAAGGTCCCCCTGTAAAACCTCTTCATTTAAAGTGTTATTGTTAGTATCATAAATTTGCTGAAAGCAAACAATTTGAAGGGTTCGTCGATAATATCTGCTTTTTTTTTGTCCTGCGCCCGCCTTCCAAACGAAGAGGTGAATTTTACATGACTGCTGTATAATAAGCGAGCTATTGGTAAAATGGTAAAAGTGTACTTTTATGTGTATGTGTGTGTGTGTGTGAGAGAGAGAGAGAACGAGAGAGAAGACAAAAATTAGTTGCAAGATGACATACTTCAATTGCCGTTTTCGGTTAATCTCGGTTCATATAGCAAAAAGCAAAAAGAATACCGCCACCAGAGAATCCGCCATCTCAACCAGAACTTTCAACTACAGCCTGTAATAACTACAGCCTTATAAAGTTTTCAAATTGAATAGATGGTGGTGGTAGTTCGGTTTCTTGACCTTGTAAAAATCTTCCCTGTCTTTGATTTTGTTTGTCATCATTGTAGCCAGAAATGAAAAAAAATGAGAATTCCTCAGTTTACAGCAAGGGGAATTGGGGACAAGACATTAAAGATGATATTCCTGGAAGCTCATGTATCACTGATTGTTTCATTCAATAGACAGAGGACACTTTTCTATGAAGGCTTTTCAACATGTTTTCTCACAAAGGGGGTTTTCCTTTTGCAATCTATATGACCACTGGCAATTTCAATCTTGGCCATTCCCGCCAGCGTTTTCATTTTCGAGACACGAGACGAGACGAGACATTTCACGAGACGTCCCGTCTCGTCTCGTGTCTCGTCTCGTTTTCGAGACGGGACAAGTAGTCTGTCTCGTCTCGTGTCTCTTCTAAAAGGGTTCTGTCTCGTCTCGTGTCTCGTCTCGTCTCGAGACGGGACACGAGAAATGTCTCGTCTCGTGGCAACACTAATGATCTATTTGTTTGGATTTAAATTAACAATATGGACTCGAGTAGATATCATTACGTCGGCCTATGCTTTTCATTTTTCTTAATAATAGACTTTTATTATCATTAACAATCGCATTTTAGGGTTCACTCGAGCAGATGATTCTACCAAACAGAAAATTTGTAGGTAAAATACAATGTGAAATATTTTTCGTGAAGGAATCAGAGGGTGAATATAAGTAATTACTGGCAGTGTGCAGCATATTGAAATGAATTTTGAGTGCGTGCAGGTTTACTTTTGGCGCACCACTCGAAATAATTGTTGGAAAATTATAATTCTTTCACTAGTTTCCTTCTTATTGTCTACGAGATTTTCGCTGGGCGACATAAATATATCTCCTTTAGCGTAGATAAAATTCAAGGGAGCCACCAGAAATAATTGTTGAATTCTTTCTCGAATTCCATATAAATGCGGCTTCCTGATGTGTGACATAAGAACTACAAGGCGAAAACACAAACCAACCTGTGCTAGGTGGGAACTAAAAAGCACGAATGCTATCTGAGTCAGGGCAGAGCAAAGCTAGTGTTCACTCGCGGGAGAGCTTCCGAAGGGAGCAGGCGCCTCAGCGATGGTTTGTATACGCGCAAGCGAGGATAGTAAAAAGAAGAGTTTTTTTTTTAAAGATATGAGTTTTAAAAGCACTTTTCATGGTTTCATACTAAATACGCTTCACTTGTAAACATAAAATACATCTGTACACTCCTTAGAAATACACCGCCGGTGAAAAATAACGTCTAATAGAGTCATCTTTCCTATGCACTCACTTATTTCATCCATTGTTAAGTACTTGTAATGATTTTACACTAGTGACCCTACACTTGTAAACCTAAAATCCAGCTGCATTTCTTTGTATAAAATCCTGTCGCTTACAGAAATATGTTCCTTATAATAATGTCTTTTCAGACAAAGTATTCAATTTTACATGTAATTCTTCCAAAAGTGGACCGCAAAAACTACACCAGTATCTATGAGTGATAGTAAAAATATTGTACGTGTGTGCTCTTCCAGGATCGTCGCAGGGGCGGATCCAGGGCGGACTTCTGGCGGGGGGCGGGGGGCGGTGGACTGTAATACTGGTACTTCAAGCTACTTTTAAGAGCTCCAAACTCTGATAAGAAATAAGAAAGTTAAAAAATAAGAAAGTTTCCTCCTTGGGGGGGGGGGGCTATTGCCCCCGGCACCCGCCCATATGTCATCTTTTGTGGATATAACCCCGTCGCTGACACACCCGCACCCCTTGCTTCCGCTTGGGCTCCGCTGTTGCGTTCCTGTTCTAGGGTTGCCATACTTTAAAATTAGAAAAGCGAGGGATTCTAAACCATAAGTACTGATATGAACTTGTGTATTGCAAATACTGATCTGGGAACCTTCATACCTTTGTGTGTGTGTGTGTATGTGTGTATATGACACTTCCGAGATACTTTTCTAACGAAACTGAAGTAAAGCAAATTTCGTTTTTGCTATTAATGTTTTATTAAGTTCAACAAATATGAGTCTCGAATTGTAAATTTAGTATTAAGTGAGTACTACAGTTAGATATTTGTAATTGTAATAAAGATATCTGTAAGGCAAGTTCCACCCCTTAAAGGGGCGCGGTGGCTCAGTGATAGAACGTTCACCTCCGGTGCTTGGGATCCCTGGTTCGATCCCAGCTCGCACCGTGTGGACTTTGTGGTGGACAAACACCGTACTCGTGGGTTTTCTCGGAGTTCGCCTGTTTCCTCCACCTTCCTTCATTCCACCATTTCACTCATCTCTCATCATCACCGTCTCCTTTAGCCTAACGAGCATAAACGTGGGACGTAAAACTTAAAGATTTCATTTCATTTTTTCCACCCCTTAAAAAAAGCAAGCGATCTATGGCAGATATTGTTCATACAGTTTTCTCTCTAAGAAACACAAAATAATCTCTAATTTTTTTTATCATAAGAAAGGTAAAACACTGTTCATTAGAGCAAACGTCTATGCGCACGCGCATTGGGCAAATAGCTCACAGCTTGAGCCTGAGCGCGAGTACAAATTTGCGCATACATATTTATGTTCACAATATTTGCAAGATACTGACCTAGTTATATAATTTAGCACGTTTGCATTGCCACACACGACCTTCCTTCCTGCCTATTTCTCGAAATTTCATGCTTTAATTCACATGGAAGAGAAGTCCGAACACCTTTTCAAAAACTCGAGTCAGACAGGAGCTGTAGTTTTTCAGAAAAAGTGTTTCGGGGGGGGGGGGTCATGTACTATTACGGGGGAGCACTGCTGGTACTATTTTATTTATTATTATATTATAGACTGCGGATCGAGGAGAAGGCCTCTAGATATAGAGGTTAGCTGCGAATATACTGAATAAGCAGTCGCGGACAGACGACTAGGAGTGGTCCTCCAGCTTGGGGGTTTGGGCAAGGCTAACACCCTCATCCTGTAAAAAAGGTACTTGTTCAGAAACATTCACAAAAGCCTCGGACAAAGACTGATAACTTGGCACGACATCAGCAAAAGAAAATGGACATGAGATTTGGAACATGGAATATTAGAAGTCTTTATAGGGCAGGCGCGTTAAAATCTGTAACGAGTGAGTTAGAGAAATACAGGATGGACTTAGTAGGAGTTCAGGAAGTTAGGTGGGAAGGAAATGGATCTGAGAATTCCGGAAATTTTACGTTCTTTTACGGGGAAGGAAATAAAAATCACCAGTTAGGAACAGGGTTTTTCGTTCACAAACGAATATTACCAGCAATTAAACGGGTTGAATTTGTTACTGACAGACTTTCTTTTATTACTCTTAAGGGACGGTGGTGTGATATTATTGTTTTAAATGTACATGCTCCAACTGAAGATAAGGGTGACGATATAAAAGATAGTTTTTACGAAGAAGTGGAACGGATATTTGACCAACTCCCGCGATACCATATGAAGATTCTATTAGGGGATTTCAATGCGAAGGTAGGACGAGAGGATATTTTCAAACCGATTATAGGGAACGAAAGTTTGCATAAGGAAAGTAATGACAACGGTGTTAGACTCGTGAACTTTGCAACATCCAAAAACCTAATCGTGAAGAGTACAAAATTCCCACATCGCGACGTTCATAAATACACTTGGACATCACCAGACGGAAAAACACATAATCAAATTGATCACGTTTTAGTAGATAGAAGAAGACAATCTAGCATAATTGACGTCCGGTCGTTTAGAGGGGCTGATTGTGACACTGATCACTACCTGGTAGTAGCGACAATACGGGAGAGATTATCGTTGAATAAAGGTAATATTCAATGTCCGAAAACGGAGAGATTTAATTTAAAGAAATTAGAAGAGAGCCAGATAAGAGAGGAATACCAGATTGAAGTTTCGAATAGATTCGCGGTTTTAGAAGACTCGGAGTGCACTAGTGTTGAGGATACTTGGATTGAAATTAGAGATAGCATTAAAAGTTCAGCAATAGAAAAATTGGGACACGCGGAAATACGTAGGAACAAACCATGGTTCGACCAAGAATGCATTAAACTAGCAGAGAAGAGAAAACAGGCAAAATTACGGTGGCTACAATATCCGAATGAAACAACTACACAAAATTTCGCAGATATCAGGCGGGAAACTTCCAAAACTTTTAGAACAAAGAAACGGGATTTTTTGAAAGCTAAAATTAAGGAACTTGAAGATAATAGTAAAAATAAAAATATTCGGGACATGTATAAGGGGATCAACCAATTTAAGAAAGGCTATCAACCTCGTGCTTATATATTAAAGAAATCTGACGGAACAGTTCTCACCGATACGGATAGCCTCTTAAATAGATGGAAAGATTTCTTTGACGATTTGCTGAACACGCAGCCAAAAACTAATGTGCGTGGAGAAAAGGAGATACACACCGCAGAACCGTATATTCCAGAACCCAATCGAATAGAAGTGGAAGCCGCTATAAAGAAATTGAAGAAACATAAATCTCCGGGTGTAGATGAAATTCCGGCTGAGTTAATTTTAGCTGGAGGCGAAAAATTGTGGAACAAGATACACAAACTCATTCTCCTTATCTGGAACAAGGAAGAATTGCCACAAGAGTGGAAAGAATCAATCATTGTTCCAATTCACAAGAAAGGTGACAAAACTGACTGTAATAATTATCGAGGCATTTCTCTTCTGTCAACATCCTATAAAATACTTTCAAATATTCTGTTAGCAAGATTGACCCCATACGCAGATGAAATTATTGGAGATTATCAGTGCGGATTTAGACGAAATCGATCAACTATCGACCAAACATTTACCATTCGCCAAATACTCGAAAAGAAGTGGGAATACAATACCCCGGTACATCAACTATTTATTGATTTTAGAAAGGCTTACGACTCGGTTAGGAGAGAAACATTATACAACGTTCTTACAGAACTTGGAATACCGAGAAAGCTAATTAGATTAATTAAGATATGTTTAAGTGAATCCCAAAGTAAAGTCCGGGTAGGAAAATTTTTGTCCACGAGCTTCCACGTCGAAAATGGCCTGAAACAAGGAGATGCGTTGTCGCCATTATTATTTAACTTTGTGCTGGAATACGCCATAAGGAAAATCAAAGATAGCAACCAGGGCCTAGAGTTGAACGGCATTCACCAGGTTATGGCATATGCTGATGATGTAAATTTAATAGGGGATGATAGGAGAACAGTAGAAATAAATGCAGAGATCTTATTAAACGCTTGCAGGGACATGGGTTTAGAAGTAAATGCAGAGAAAACTAATTACATGGAAGTGCGTCGGGATCGTAATACGGCAAATTGTGGAGGCGTTAAAATATTAAATAATGCTTTTGATAAAGTGGATACTTTCAAATATTTAGGATCAATATTAACAGACGAAAATCATATTCACGAAGAAATTAAATGTCGACTAAAAGCAGGGAATTCGTGTGACTATTCGTGTCAAAATCTCTTGTCGTCGCGAATTCTGTCGAGGAATTTGAAGCTTAAAATATATAAAATGATAATCATGCCTGTTGTTCTGTATGGTTGTGAAACATGGTCGCTTACTCTGAGGGAAGAACATAGACTGAAAGTATTTGAGAACAGGATCCTGAGAAGAATATTCGGACCCAAGAGGAACGAGAATGGGGAATGGCGGAAACTTCATAACGAGGAACTACATAGTTTATACGGTTTACCCAACATTGTTAGGGTCGTCAAGTCTAGGAGGCTTAGGTGGGCAGGTCATGTAGCTAGAATGGAAGAAAATAGAAACGCTTTCAAAGTCTTGACTGGTAGACCCATAGGAAAACGACCATTAGGAAGACCTAGGCGCAGATGGGAGGACAATATTAAGATGGATCTCGCAGAGATAGGAATACAAAGTAGAAACTGGATGCAATTAGCTAAGGATAGAAGTCAGTGGAGAGCTTTTGTGAACGCGGCACTGAACCTCCGGGTTCCATAGGCCATGGAGTTAGTTAGTTAGTTAGACGTATTATTTTTGTCTCGCCCCGGGGGGCACTCTCTCAGCTCCAAGGCGGCAGTGTTCCCCAAAAAGATGTATGAAAGAAGCACTGCACAAGAGATAGATCGACTTGTATTACTAACGGTGGTTCGGGGTGTCATTTCTATTTCTACATAATTTCTACATTACTTTACAAACTGGTTCCTTTTCATCATTTGTAAATTAGTACCTTGTTACTTTTTAGTGAAAATGGAAATAGAACTTAAAATTTCATATTATTAGTTATATGAAGTACAGTCAACGAATTTTAATTTTTAACCTTCAAATTATTTAAAACATTAATAAATGAAAATAAAGTAATTAGTCATATGATTCTTATAATTTGGAAGATAATCTAAAGAAACGGAAATAAATTCCTTCCCGAGAATTTATATGCAGGGGAAAAACCCGGGAATATTCCCATTTTTTTATTTTCCTTCCCACCGGGAATATTCCCACTGCCCATCACTAATCCCCACACTGTATTTATACTTACCCTTCCTGAAGTTAAACTACACGTAGTAAAGGAGCTCCTCTGCTAAAAGAAATACAAAGCTTCGACCTAGCCTGAAAATGTAAGAAATGTGTCAACATTTGGTAGAACTGTCTGCTCAAGTAATGCCATATTTTGTAGGCAACATCACATTCTTCGGTGGAGGTTCAGTTCAGGGAGCATAAGTATTCATGACTGTAAATACAGCAATTAATAGAAAACTAAAGAAATAATATTTTTCTTTGTGCGAAAAACGCACACCAATGTGTCCTAGTTTATTACTAGAAGCAAAGTTCGTTGGTGGGCTTCAAGATCGGGAAGGGTGTTCAGTGGGAAGAAATTAAACCACATCTATTTATACAGTTTTTCTGTAATATCTTTAAAAAAGTAAGTTAAGTTAACGACCGTAGTCAGTACTGTACCGTAGTCAGTAAGGCGTCATGGGTTCGATCCGCGGTGAGGGCTATAAATTATTCTAATTTTATCCTCATCACAATGCGCCTCTAAAATTTAATCAGGCTTTGTGAAGTGAGTAATGTAGGCAATGTAGTTAAGTAAGAGCAACGGGAGGATAGTTATGACAACATTATTTAAGAAACTATGTAAATTTCTATCTCCACACAATCCGTGGGTCCATTTACATGTTAAGGGAAAAGTATTATATGGTAACCAAGAAAATGTTTGTACAACTTTGGTAGAGCTTCAACATAATTTCTTATGATAAAGTGGAATAGTAATAATATATGGCATTATTCTTCCTGGGAAGGACAATATAAACTTCAGGAGTAATATGAATTGATATAAATTATAAAAGTTGATTGATGGGATGTTTTGGAGAAATGAAGAACAGAGCAAGATATCTTCTGATGGATTTCGACTTAAATTTTAAAAGTACAATTAAAATTAATGTTACATGAAAGTAGTGAATATCGTTCTTAACTTTCAAGTTTTATCTAATCTAAGTACTTTAATCGAAAGAATTATTGAATTATTGAATACCTAATCTAATTATTTGAAAATCATATTAAAACAATTTACAATTGTTGCTCCATCATATTTATGAAATTAAATTTTATAATTCCCTAATGAACTCTTTTTATCAGGAGGAATATAATTTTATATTAAATTTCTATAATATGACCTTAGCGTTTCACAATTATAAAGTATACCAATCGATTGTCGCTGAGCGAAAATAAATTGTATTCGTTAGCAATTCATTTAATAATTTTAAAAAATTGAGGAAATTGTAGTAATATTCTGAATAGATTCTATACATAATATCCTTAGTTATTGCAAGATTTTGTAGTTACAGTTTGTGATACATTACTTTGAACAGAGTAATGAAAGCCTCCACCTTCCGATAGAAATATACGGAATCTTTATAAGTTTACTACGGAAGTCAGTACGGAGCATACGTTGTTCATATGCTACATACCTTTCCCGCTTATTATTAGTTGTAACATCATGATGTTGCAAGATGTATCACATCTAACAGTCTTCCGTGTATTACATACATATCCGTATGTTACATACGTCAGCTATATGTTACATACGTCCATGTGTATATGAGATCCTGACCGCCTATATACAGTTATTTTGTTCGTATGGAAAGTACGTTTACTTGGAACACTTGTATGGAAAGAACTTATACTTCTTCAGTTATACATTTGCTGTACATTAAGTCCAAAAACTACAGGATTTACACATGTAACCTACGTTTTAACGCACGCCATATACGTTTTTCCTCACTGCACGTTTAACATGCACGCATGAGTAAAGATATATTACATTGACTTGAAATAAATGAAGCGACATCAGTCTAGGACAGCGTTTCCCAACCGGTGTGCCGCGGCACACTGGTGTGCCGCGAATAAACCTCTGGTGTGCCGCGAGGAAATCGAAACAAAATTATTAATTCTATAGCAACCAAATTGCAAGAAATAGGGAAAAAATGTACGGTATATTTTTGTATTTCACATTACTATGAATTTCTACCATGGAAAAAATTACTGTAATTATAATATATTATTCAACATCTATTACTGAGTAGCAGACAGTATGTCGGCTCGTACACATTTCCACGGTTAGCTGCTATGTTACGCTTCATATGAGAGTCATACTAACACCGAGAAATGGAAGCACTTGTACGGTACGCGTCAAGTGAACGTTCGTAGAACACTTAGGCCCTATTCGTACGTGAATGACAGAACAACACTTTATTCAACAGCTGTGTTTTGACTTCGATGCATCGCAAGCTGTGTGATTGCAATAATATGCACCGGTTTGGTTAAAACAGCAAAGTTACAAGTACAAGACATCTGTTTGTTCGTTCGTTATTTAGTGATCTTCGTTCTTAGTGAAAGGTTGGATACAGGTTTCAAAAAAGAAAGCATATTTTTAAAAATCTGAGACCTGTATTTCATTGCAATTGTTTTCTATTTTAAAATTAGAATAAAAAATAAGCACAATGAATTATCATAGGGGAAAACCAGTAATCGAGCTTTCATCTCTGCGAGAAGATCAGTAATCATAGAAAAACATACCATGGTATTTTATATTTGCAAATAATAATAATATCTATGAGTGTGCCGCGAGAATTCAAGTTACATCCGTAGTGTGCCGCAAGTTGAAAAAGGTTGAGAAACGCTGGTCTAGGAGCTATAGAAACCATAAAGGATGGATGTGGACTCGAGGAATTTCGATGTTCAGTACAGTTTCTCATAAAAAACAGATCATGCCTTTTCTCATGCTCTTCGTGCTAATTATTTTACTCAGACAGCCATAATTCAATGATTTCAGTCTTATATTCTGCTATGAAGGGTGAGTCATCAAAGAGAATGGATAACTCTAGTGAGTAATGAATCAGATACTTGAATTCCTGTGTGAAGGGATTATGATGGCTCAGTGGTGGACAACATTGTGTTCGTGTGTTTTCTCGGGTACTCACGTTTCCTTCCACACTCTCATTCCACCAGTTCTTCCATGATAATTCACTTATCTTAATAACCTGCCTACTGTATCATAAAGAGCATAACCATGGCACCTTAAACGGTTAGATTTCATTTCAAGATTTTCGAGCTGCTGTATAGAATTCTTATCTAGAGTACATACAAAACTGGATGAAGCAATTAAAGCTAGTCGCTCAGGAAAACTTTTCGCTCAATATTTCAAGCTAGTAGATATATTCCATCTTTGTATAAGAACCGAGAGATCAGGTGACTGGCACCTACATTTATACAGTGTCCAGGAGATTCTTTCATATTTGTATGCTTCTGGATATACTAATCATGAGAAATATGTGGCGTTATATCTACAGCAAATGTAGGAGTTGAAGGTACAACTTACCTCTCGAGAAATCCACCAAACAAGGATATTTCAGCATAGGGTGTGTAACAAGTTTTGGAGTGACATGTGTATCGAGCAGACGTCATGAGAAATATTAAGGTCAGTGGTGGATTCATCCATGGGAGAGGAATTGCAAACTCGACAGTAGCAAAATGGGTGCAGTCCATCCCATTGACTGCCAACGTTATACAATGGATAAATTTGCATTTATTTCTTTGTTTTGGTCAGAAGTCCAAATTAGAGATATGCAAGATATTGAGCATTAGTTGCTTGGCTTTGGCTACACACCTTTCCCAATACCGTGCTCCTTGCATCTCTAACTACTAACATCAAGTGATGATAATGCCTTAGAAGGCAAAAGATCTGTCGCTTTAATGGAGGAGAAATCTTAGAGTGACGTACGTTTGTCATGGAAAAATGAAATAGTGTCACTTGCTGATGCTAAAAATGGTTTATTTGTTGAAGAAAGGCTACAAACAGTTACCTCAAACCCACTATTCCATTCTCATGATTTGCACTGCAGAAGCAATGAAGAGCTTGCAAATTATTTAAGATAAGAGTTATCAACTCTTCCACCTGCTTTATTTGATGAACATAGTGTACATTGAAGAAAGGAAATCAACAAGAGCTGATAAAAGAACCAGAAGTTTTACAGCTTGACATTAAGTTACCCGATACCTGCTTCACAATTATCTTGGGGAGAAACAGTTAAGTTTGATGACATTTGTAAAGATTCTGTTCTCTTTCTTATTGAAAAATATGGAGTAGTTCAACAGTGGTGTTTAGGGATGGTACCGAGACCGAGACTAGTCTCGGTATCGTCTCGAATTATCGAGACGACACTGAGACGGCCTTTTATATACCGAGACGAGACCGATACCGAGACGTAGCTCTATAAATCGAGACGAGACTTAGGTCAGTCTCGAAAGTCTCGGTCTCGTCTCGAATATTGATATAGATAGCTACTAAGATTGCCCTTTACTCAAAATTTGTTTCGTTGCTGTGGTAGATAATATGGGAACGGTTGACTATTGTTCAGTGGAGTATTTAGGGGGTGGCTATCGGACTCAAGCTCCTCCCGAAATAAATTTGTGTTCAATTTTTCGCATTGCACGTACAACACAAATGTTTCTTACTCGTTCTCAAACTTCTATAAATATAAGTAAAAGGAAGAGTTTGTTTGTCTGTGTATCTGTGTGCCTGTCTGTCTGACTGCCTGTGTGCGGTCTGGGGACCAGACGAGAGTCCAAGAGTTACCAAATTTGCGTGACGGGTATCATGGCCCAGGCCTCAGACCAAGAAGAAGCATTTTTTTAAAATTTGAACCAGGGGTCTCAGGGGGAGCGTTTACCGAGACATGTAAAAATAATACAAAATGACCGATATTAGTGTCAAATACATAGTCTTCGCGTTCGCTGAGATCAATGGTGTCACTTCCATTAGCGATGACTTTCAAATTAGCTACCAGTGCATGCGGGCCGGGGTTCACCTGATGGGGAGAGGGTACCGAGACATGTAAAAATAATACAAAATGACCGATATTATTGTCAAATACATAGTTTTCGCGGTTGCTGAGATAGTGATACTCCCACAGGCCTTGACTTCCAAATACTGGCCCCATGCGAAAAATGCTGAATTTGTTTAACATGCTGTGTGAAAAATGAAAGGGGAAATTCTTCTAGATACTCTGCAATACCACTAGATAAACAAGCAATGTTGCCAACGCAACATAAAGTTGTAATTTCTCAAATTGCACTACGTATGGTATTACATATTTCTGTTCAGTTAATTGAGTTTAACGTCCCTTTCAGCAGCGAAACTATATGAGACTGAACCTACTGATTAAAGTGGAATCCAAACTACATGAGCTCCCGCCGGGAATCGAACTTGGGTCTCTCACCCCAAAGGCTAACCGCTTAGCCACGAAGGAGCTCTACATATTTCTAATTTAGATATTAAATATAACCAGAAAAGCACATATATTATTCAGTGTAACAAAGGACAATACATATCACTAACATCAGCATTTTGGAGATCTCTAATAACTCAAATGGCAGGAACATTATAACATTAGTGTTCGGTAGTTTTAATTACAACAAGTCGCAGTTAGATTATTTTAAGCAGTGTTGCGAACTTAAATAAATTTGTAAATATTATTATAAATATAGTGCAAATAACGTAGCTAAACTGCAAAATATTTTAAAATTACTCGTAATTTGTTTTATGGTGCAAGAATGTTCTCAAAACACGATGTTTTTCATAGTCTCTGGGCTACTTATAATATTAATGTCAAAGTTTCCGTTCCAGCAATACATGTAAAAGCAAATTGTAACTGAAATTAAATGTAACTGATAACTTTTCAGTAACACTAGCTGTTCTCTCTAAGCCTTAGGCCTGGTGTATTTTTTTTTTCAGATTAAAACAGTACTTTATTAAAATTTTAATTACACCCTAACTGCATTTCATTTGTTATAGTTTGACCACCGACCACCTCAAACTCGATCCATACCATATAGCTATATGCAATTATTCAAGGATTTACAGTTAGTAATATACATTGTGTTGAGTTTTGATTTGTTTTGTTTTAGTTTAACGTCTAACGGTTATGCTAGGGCGGCTAAAGGAGACGTGGAGTTACTGATCATAGTGGAATCCGAAAAACTTCGGTCGTTGAACATTACCGCCACCGGGAATCGAACTCTGGACCATGCGAACCAAAATCAAGCGTGCTAGCCACTAGAGCAAATGGGGGTTCTTACATTGTGTTGATTTAAGTAGATGAGCCAGTATTGCCAGATCCGAAGATCAAAAAGTAGCGTGTCTGTGCTCCAAAAGTAGAGGGTATGAACTATTTGTAGCCCAAATATACAGAAATGAATTATTTGGCAACTAATGACTGGTACTAATGAAATAATTTTTAAAATAGACCGGAAAAAATGTGATGGACATATTGCAAGACGAAATTATGATCGATAGATGAAAACAATTTTAGACTGGATAGCACGTGACAAAAACAGCCTAGGAAATGTCCGCATACAAGAAATTGTGACAAAATCAGGAACCACCGGGGAGTAACCTGGAAAAGAATTACCCAAGATAGATAGTTGTAGAGAAAACTTGGGAAGACTTCATCCAGCAGTGGATTGATAATGCTTGATTATGATGATGATGATGATTTTATATCGAGACCTCAGAGGTAAACTAATCCAAGTCATAATTTCGTAATTTTACAGGAGAAGCGAAAAACCTGTTCCTTAACTAAGATCTATAATACTGTTTTTCAAACTATCCTAAGTAGTCACAAAGTAGTAAGATGGCTTTAGACTTACATTATTACACCACTAGCAAGAACATAGTCTATTAAAAAAAAGTATTCTAACTCAATTACACCAAAAAGTGACTTAGCATAGTCTACCACTAATGTTCATACTGTATAAAGGTAAGGTAAAATTGGATCCAAAATTTAATGAAAGTCGTACAGTAAAAAAATTATATATTTTTGACTATTTAATACGTCATGTTGATGCAAAACTACGAAAATGAATACAAAAGAAAACTAGAAAGTTAAGAATCACTTGTTTTGGGGAGAGAGAGAAAATAGATACAGATAGCTCGAATCACCTATATACTTATATAATATGTATGTTCATGTTTCGCAAGTAATTTTCAATCAATATAAAATATCAACGTAATGAACGCACGATTGGTTTTCTCGAATAAAGACCACATGCACCGCTAAGAGCTCAGGAATAAGCTTAATCTATGTTACGATAGTGGATGCGTATGTAATGCATTACAACTTTAGGAACTTGTATAAGAAACAGAATGTACTTAAATTTAAACGCGAACTATGCGAAACATCTGACTTTGAATCTAACTTGTTTCGTGATGCAACCCGAGGCAACATATAGCAAAGATGAGTGCCGTAGCTCCCGCCACAAAGTTCAGGAATTTCGTGTTATAAGGTGTCAGTTAAACACGTAGATGTAAAACGGTAATAAAGCATTTGATCAATTTTAAACAAAATATATTGTAGTAATAATTTACCCTATTTGTTAAGATAATGAACGTTATATTATGTTTTTAAAATGACAGTCAAAACAAAATGTATTGGATAATAAATGAGAAATTGTAAAATTTCAATTTCGGTACGATTAAATACATTCATGCTGCTAAGTAGTAATCGCCCCACTTGAGGCAAATTTGGACTTTGACCCCGACCTTTGTGACGTCATAGGTCAAAGGTCAATGACCTTAGCCCAGGGTCAATGACCTAGGGGTACTTAGGACCACACCCTTTAAATTTTGGCAGGGGTACCTTGGCCCACCCCCTAAATTTTGGCAGGGGTACATGGACCACCCCCCTTAAATTTTGGAAATTGCCAAATCTAAAAATTGGGTGTGGTAGCCTAGGACCACAGTATGTACCTCTATCAGTATTGGGTGTCTATGTCGTTCCCTTTTATGGGTAAAAAATTGCCAAAAATTCAAATTTCGGGGTTTTTTGACCTAATTTATCCCCTTGGATGAGGTGTTAATACCTTATATGGTTATATGGGCGTATACAGGGGTCCATTAGCTTTCATAACATATGGATATATTAATGCACCCCTTGAAAAATTTGGGAGGGGTACCTTAGCCCACCCCTTAAATTTTGGAAATTGCCCAATTTAAACATTGGGTATTATAGTACAGGACCCTAATATGTATCATGATAAATTTGGGTGGTCCACCTCGTCCCCTTTTAGGGGTACAAAATTGCCAAAAATATAAACGTAAGCAATACGTTATACCACGTGTTTGGTTTTCGGCCTAATTTATCTCCTTGGATGAGGTCCTATTACCTTATATAGTTATATGGGCGTATACAGGGGTCCATTCCCTTTCATAAGACATAGGTATATTGGTGCACCCCTTTAAAAATTTGGGAGGGGTACCTTGGCCCACCCCTTAAATTTTGGAAATTGCCAAATCTAAAAATTGGGTGTGGTAGCCTAGGACCATAGTATGTACCTCTATCAGTATTGGGGGTCTATGTCGTTCCCTTTCATGTGTAAAAAAATTGCCAAAAATTCAAATTTCGGGGGTTTTTGACCTAATTTATCCCCTTTGATGAGGTGTTATTACCTTATATGGTTATATGGGCGTATACAGGGGTCCATTCCCTTTCATAACATATGGGTATATTAATGCACCCCTTGAAAAATTTGGGAGGGGTACCTTGGCCCACCCCTAAAATTTTGGAAATTGCCCATTTTCAACATTGGGTATTATAGTACAGGACTCTAATATGTACCATGATAAATTTGGGTGCTCCACCTCGTTTCCTTCTAGGGGTACAAAATTGCAAAAATTCAAATTTCGGGTTTTTTTGACCTAATTTATCCCCTTTGATGAGGTGTTATTATTCTATATAGTTATATGGTCATGTATAGGGGTCCATTACCTTTCATAAGATATGGGTATATTAATGCCCCCCTTGAAAAATTTGGGAGGGGTACTTTGGCCCACCCCTTAAATTTTGGAAATTGCCCAATTTAAAACATTTGGTATTATAGTACCGGACCCTAACATTTATTATGATAAATTTGGGTGGTCCACCTCGTTCCCTTTTAGGGGTACAAAATTGTCAAAATATAAACGTAAGCAATACGTTGTACCACGTGTTTGGTCTTTTGGCCCAATTTATCCTCTTGGATGAGGTTCTATTACCTTATATCTTTATATGGTTATGTATAGGGGTCTATTCCCTATCATAAGACATAGGTACATTTGTGCACTCCTTTAAAAATTTGGGAGGGGGTACTTGGCCCACCTCTTAAATTTTAGAAATTGCTCATTTTGTATATTTGGTATTATAGTACTGGACCCTAACATGTATTATGATAAATTTGGGTGGTCCACCTCGTTCCCTTTTAGGGTACAAAATTGCCAAAATATAAACGTAAGCAATACGTTGTACCACGTGTTTGGTTTTGACCTAAGTTATCCCCTTGGATGAGGTCCTATTACCTTATATGGTTATATGGTTATGTATAGGGGTTTATTCCCTATCATAAGACATAGGTACATTTGTGCACTCCTTTTAAAATTTGTGAGGGGTACCTTGGCCCACCCCTTAAATTTTAGAAATTGCTCATTTTATATATTTGGTATTATAGTACTGGACCCTAACATGTATTATGATAAATTTGGGTGGTTCACCTCGTTCCTTTTAGGGCTACGAAATTGCCAAATTTTAGTACAACCACGTGTTTGTTTTTGGCTCAATTTATCCCATTGGATGAGGTCCTATTACCTTATATGATTATATGGTTATGTATATTGGTCCATTCCCTATTATAAGACATGGGTATATTGATGCACCCTTTAAAAATTTGGGAGGGGTATCTTGGCCCACCTCTTTATTTTGGAAATTGCCCAATTTAAACATTTGGTATAATAGTATAAGACCCTAATATATATATATATATATTACTATAAATTTGGGTGGTCCACCTTGTTCCCTTTCATGAGTAAAAAAAATGCCAAAATATAAAGATAAGCAATATGTTGTATCACGTGTTTGGTTTTTGGCCCAATTTCTCCCGTTTGATGCGGTCTTATTACCGTATATGTTTATATGGTCATGTATATAGGTTCATTTCATATCATAAGACATGAGTACATTGATGCACCCTTTAAAAATTTGGGAGGGGTATCTTGACTCATCCACTCAGTTTTAGAAATTGTTTAATATAAGCATTTGGTATCTTCGTACAGGTCTTCAATATGTACCACTATAAATTTGGATGGTCCACATCGTTCCCTTTCATGGATAAAGAACTACCAAAAATCAAATTTCGGAGGTTATTGACTCCTATTTAATACGTTATATGGTTTATTATCTCTATATGTTTATGTTCTCTCTTAAATTTGGGAATTATAAAATAACATAATTTGGTAAACGTTTTCTAGGACCCATTGGTGTTCCTCTTATGGCCAAATATTCAAAATTTAAAGGTTATTAACCGGCTTTATTATTAAATGAGTACAGGATTTATTACTTTTTCATAAGACACAGGTGTATTTGTGTACCAATCTTAAATTTTGGGAGGGGTACATTTCTTATTGTCATATCAATAATTGGTAATTGTTTTTTGGGTAAATCATTGTGAAATATTAGTATGATCACGTGATCAGTTATTGACCTATGATGGGATTAGGAGTCCAGGACATTGGTACATTTAAACTTTGTAGGATAATTTGAGAATGCGTCATTGGTATTGATTATTACAGCCAAATATAAACGTAAGCAATACGATGTACCACGTGATTGACCTTGACGAGGTAGTGTACAGGGATACATAGCTAACCTTATTGAATCTTATGACTCATAGTCTTAAGGGAATACATGCTACAACACTGGCAAAGTTATTGTTGATGCAATTTGATTGGTTGATCACTATCTTTCGTGCAATCTGATTGGCTGATCACTATCTTTCGTGCAATCTGATTGGTTGCTGATTTTCAAATCTTTGCTGCATTCAGTTTTATTTTAACATTTAAAAAGTTTGAAACTTTGGTTTGACATTTTTTCGTTTGATATTTTTAGTTTAAAAATTTTTGTTTCGAAATATTTTGTTTCAAAATTTTGTTTGAATTTTTTTTCAGAATTTTGTTTGAAAATATTTTGTTTAAAATTTTTTGTTTGTAAATTTTTGTTTCAATTTTTTTGTTTAAAATTTTTTTGTTTGAAATTTTTCGTTTCCAAAATTTTTTCTGTTTCAAAATTTTTGTTTGAAAAAATTTTTCGTTTCCAAATTTTGTTTCAAATTTTTTGTTTGAAAATTTTTGTTTGAAAATTTTTTGTTTGAAATTTTTTGTTTGACATTTTTAAAAGTTTGTGCACTCATTAGTAAAGAACCGGAACTGTTTAGAACTAAAACCTCTGGCAACATTATGGTGCAATAGTACACGTCAGAACATGATAATGCAACGTCATCAGTTTTGCATCATATATAAGTATCGTTCGAGTTAGTATTCATAATAACATCATCATGGCTACTTGTCTGCAATTTCTAAACACACGTGATGTGATGAAATCATTTACCAAGATTACTGATTTACAACAGAATGTACCTTATAGAATCTTAGCTAGCGAAAAAATCCCTACAAAGTTTGGATTAAGAATCGTAGTGAAGCTTGAAAATGATAAGTATATAATTTTACCAGCAAGATATTTACCCATGGAAGCATCAAAACAAGAAGAACTGCTGCGTTTCTTAAATACTGGATCTGTATCTTTATGTTACAAAGGATTCTTGGGTCGAAGTCATCAATTTGAATTTAGTACACAGCCAGATTCGTCAGCAATTGTGATGAAATCATGAATCAGCGCATTTTTTTGACGTCAGACGTAGTTGTATGAATGTGGTTGGTCAGCATGACGTCAGTAACTGTGATGAAACCATAAATTCAAATGTCAGCACATTCCTTACCTATGACGTCAGCCGTAGTTCTATAAATCAACCAATACACTGTCATCCCACGAAATCATTTGAGCAAGTGCTTTTCAGGAGGAAAGATGTGTACTTCTAACGATAAAGAGTTCATCTTCGCAAGCTATTATCCAATAAATATATTTCAAACAAAACATGTGATAATTGGTATCAGTGCTAGAACATTTGAACCAGTGATTCGATTGGGCAAAGCAGAACAATTTGGTGTACAACTGACCTGCGAAGAATGGCAAATATTATGTTCACGAATCGACCAAATGAATGATTATTTTCATGATGAGCTAAATGTGACCATAGTCAAATCATTAGGCTCAAATCATGACGTGGTGCTGCGTACAGTCCTCGAAGAGAAGATGGTGCTGTTACGTAAAAAGAGTACATTCCATGTCCCTCGCAACATGGTGTATCTAACGCAAACAGAATGGAACAAATTTATCAGCGTATTTCAGTGTGTTAAACATGCAGTGGAAGTGTGCAACAAAACAAGTATATTCCTGAAAAAGTACTATTTTGAAAAATGTGTTATACATATTGTACAACATGTATCTAGATATTGTGATGTTTGTCAACATCGTTCGTGGGTGCATACCTGTATTGATAAACAGTTTATTTGTGATCAAATGGACATTGAGTTTCCACCAATTGATATTGCAATAGACCTTAAAAGACTTCAATTGGAATTAAAATTATCTGCTAAAGACAAACTAGTGCAAGAAGTTCAAAATACATTGTATCGACAATATCCAGATCATATATCTGGTATGGATGTATGTGGAGTGTAATAAAATGATCCATTTCAATGAATTGTGTTTTTTTTTCATTTCAAGTACAACCCTATGTTCTGACGTGTACTATTGCACCACAATGTTGCCAGAGGTTTTAGTTCTAAACAGTTCCGGTTCTTTACTAATGAGTGCACAAACTTTTAAAAATGTCAAACAAAAAATTTCAAACAAAATTTTAAAACGAAAAAAAAATTTCAAACAAAATTTTGAAAAAAAATTCGAAACAAAAAAATTTTCAAACAAAAAATTTTGAAACATAAATTTCAAACAAAATTCTGAAACAAAAAATTCAAGCACAAATTTGAAACAAGAGTTTTCAAACAAAAAAATTTCAAACTAAAAAAATTTACGTTTCACGGTTAACCGTCAAACTTTATCCGGTTTTTAACTATCCGATTAACAAATAAACGGTTTTGATCATATTTATCAGTGAGTGCAAAATGTTGAACGAAACCAAGATTTTTAAATGTTAAACAAAACTTAAAACTGAATGCAGCAAAGATTTGAAAATCAGCAACCAATCAGATTGCACGAAAGATAGTGATCAGCCAATCAGATTGCACGAAAGATAGTGATCAACCAATCAAATTGCATCAACAATAACTTTGCCAGTGTTGTAGCATGTATTCCCTTAAGACTATGAGTCATAAGATTCAATAAGGTTAGCTATGTATCCCTGTACACTACCTCGTCAAGGTCAATCACGTGGTACATCGTATTGCTTACGTTTATATTTGGCTGTAATAATCAATACCAATGACGCATTCTCAAATTATCCTACAAAGTTTAAATGTACCAATGTCCTGGACTCCTAATCCCATCATAGGTCAATAACTGATCACGTGATCATACTAATATTTCACAATGATTTACCCAAAAAACAATTACCAATTATTGATATGACAATAAGAAATGTACCCCTCCCAAAATTTAAGATTGGTACACAAATACACCTGTGTCTTATGAAAAAGTAATAAATCCTGTACTCATTTAATAATAAAGCCGGTTAATAACCTTTAAATTTTGAATATTTGGCCATAAGAGGAACACCAATGGGTCCTAGAAAACGTTTACCAAATTATGTTATTTTATAATTCCCAAATTTAAAAGAGAACATAAACATATAGAGATAATAAACCATATAACGTATTAAATAGGAGCCAATAACCTCCGAAATTTGATTTTTGGTAGTTCTTTATCCATGAAAGGGAACGATGTGGACCATCCAAATTTATAGTGGTACATATTGAAGACCTGTACGAAGATACCAAATGCTTATATTAAACAATTTCTAAAACTGAGTGGATGAGTCAAGATACCCCTCAAAATTTTTAAAGGGTGCATCAATGTACTCATGTCTTATGATATGAAATGAACCTATATACATGACCATATAAACATATACGGTAATAAGACCGCATCAAACGGGAGAGATTGGGCCAAAAACCAAACACGTGATACAACATATTGCTTATCTTTATATTTTGGCATTTTTTTTACTCATGAAAGGGAACAAGGTGGACCACCCAAATTTATAGTAATATATATATATATATTAGGGTCTTATACTATTATACCAAATGTTTAAATTGGGCAATTTCCAAAATAAAGAGGTGGGCCAAGGTACCCCTCCCAAATTTTTAACAGGTGCATCAATATACCCATGTCTTATAATAGGGAATGGACCAATATACATAACCATATAATCATATAAGGTAATAGGACCTCATCCAATGGGATAAATTGAGCCAAAAACAAACACGTGGTTGTACTAAAATTTGGCAATTTCGTAGCCCTAAAAGGAACGAGGTGAACCACCCAAATTTATCATAATACATGTTAGGGTCCAGTACTATAATACCAAATATATAAAATGAGCAATTTCTAAAATTTAAGGGGTGGGCCAAGGTACCCCTCACAAATTTTAAAAGGAGTGCACAAATGTACCTATGTCTTATGATAGGGAATAAACCCCTATACATAACCATATAACCATATAAGGTAATAGGACCTCATCCAAGGGGATAACTTAGGTCAAAACCAAACACGTGGTACAACGTATTGCTTACGTTTATATTTTGGCAATTTTGTACCCTAAAAGGGAACGAGGTGGACCACCCAAATTTATCATAATACATGTTAGGGTCCAGTACTATAATACCAAATATATAAAATGAGCAATTTCTAAAATTTAAGGGGTGGGCCAAGTACCCCCTCCCAAATTTTTAAAGGAGTGCACAAATGTACCTATGTCTTATGATAGGGGAATAGACCCCTATACATAACCATATAAAGATATTAGGTAATAGAACCTCATCCAAGAGGATAAATTGGGCCAAAAGACCAAACACGTGGTACAACGTATTGCTTACGTTTATATTTTGACAATTTTGTACCCCTAAAAGGGAACGAGGTGGACCACCCAAATTTATCATAATACATGTTAGGGTCCGGTACTATAATACCAAATGTTTTAAATTGGGCAATTTCCAAAATTTAAGGGGTGGGCCAAAGTACCCCTCCCAAATTTTTCAAGGGGGGCATTAATATACCCATATCTTATGAAAGGTAATGGACCCCTATACATGACCATATAACTATATAGAATAATAACACCTCATCAAAGGGGATAAATTAGGTCAAAAAACCCCGAAATTTGAATTTTTGGCAATTTTGTACCCCTAGAAGGAAACGAGGTGGAGCACCCAAATTTATCATGATACATATTAGAGTCCTGTACTATAATACCCAATGTTGAAAATGGGCAATTTCCAAAATTTAAGGGGTGGGCTAAGGTACCCCTCCCAAATTTTTCAAGGGGTGCATTAATATACCCATATGTTATGAAAGGGAATGGACCCCTGTATACGCCCATATAACCATATAAGGTAATAACACCTCATCAAAGGGGATAAATTAGGTCAAAAACCCTCGACATTTGAATTTTTGGCAATTTTTTTTACACATGAAAGGGAACGACATAGACCCCCAATACTGATAGAGGTACATACTGTGGTCCTAGGCTACCACACCCAATTTTTAGATTTGGCAATTTCCAAAATTTAAGGGGTGGGCCAAGGTACCCCTCCCAAATTTTTAAAGGGGTGCACCAATATACCTATGTCTTATGAAAGGGAATGGACCCCTGTATACGCCCATATAACTATATAAGGTAATAGGACCTCATCCAAGGAGATAAATTAGGCCGAAAACCAAACACGTGGTATAACGTATTGCTTACGTTTATATTTTTGGCAATTTTGTACCCCTAAAAGGGGACGAGGTGGACCACCCAAATTTATCATGATACATATTAGGGTCCTGTACTATAATACCCAATGTTTAAATTGGGCAATTTCCAAAATTTAAGGGGTGGGCTAAGGTACCCCTCCCAAATTTTTCAAGGGGTGCATTAATATACCCATATGTTATGAAAGCTAATGGACCCCTGTATACGCCCATATAACCATATAAGGTATTAACACCTCATCCAAGGGGATAAATTAGGTCAAAAAACCCCGAAATTTGAATTTTTGGCAATTTTTTACCCATAAAAGGGAACGACATAGACACCCAATACTGATAGAGGTACATACTGTGGTCCTAGGCTACCACACCCAATTTTTAGATTTGGCAATTTCCAAAATTTAAGGGGGGTGGTCCATGTACCCCTGCCAAAATTTAGGGGGTGGGCCAAGGTACCCCTGCCAAAATTTAAAGGGTGTGGTCCTAAGTACCCCTAGGTCATTGACCCTGGGCTAAGGTCATTGACCTTTGACCTATGACGTCACAAAGGTCGGGGTCAAAGTCCAAATTTGCCTCAAGTGGGGCGATTACTACTTGCTATTTGTTGCGTTATCCATTAGAATGTATTGAACAATTCTTATTCTAAGGAAGGAAATAAACTACTGTATAGTACTGAAGTTAATTTAATAGAGTTCAATTGTATAGGCAGTACTGAGGCCATATGAGAAAGTCTTTTGCTGAAAGTGCAATATGGGTTACTATTAGAATTTTATCCCAGATATGATATACCCACTGATGTTTGCAACTGGAACACACGCATGGAAGGCACCAGCGCTAGCAAATTAGCTCCGAAGAAGTACAGCATACTATAATTCTAATTCAAGATTAAGGCCAACAATAAGAAGCAGAAACGACAGACTTTATGATAATAATACTTTTACAATTTTAATTTCACCTATTTATTTCGAGACTTTCGAGACGAGACCGAGATTTGGTCTTCGAGACCGAGATCGAGACAAGCATTTCTTGACCGAGACGAGACCGAGACGGCGATTTTTGACTCGAGACGAGACCGAGACAGCTATTTTTAAACCGAAACGAGACCGAGACTGTACAAAGTCTCGTCTCGTATCGTCTCGATACCATCCCTAGGTTGGTAACTCCACCGAAAAGACTTTTGGAGGCTGTTCCTTATACGAAATGAAATAAAAAAGTTCTAATAAACATTGGTCGAAAAACGTCTCCTTTCAGAGTTATGAACTACCGAAAATTCGAAATATCACGTTTCAAAACATCCTGGCTTAGAAACTATAGTGCCTATCTCAAGCGGTTTAAGGAATTACACAGGAACTGGTATACGCTCAATCTAAATATCCATGTTTCAGAATTCACCGGTATCAGCGAAACGAACGCACCATTAGTACTTAAAGGAGTATCCCTATACTTCAACTTCCTTTTCACAGTTCCTTTCACCGAGAACGGAAGATGGTAAAACATGGATATTTAAATAGAGAACATGCTAGTTCCTATGTAATTTCTTAAACCGCTTGGGATAGGTCCTATAGTTTCTAAGTTAGGGAGTTTTGAAAAATGTTTTTTTCGAATTTTCAATGGATAATAACTCTGAATGGAGGCATTTTTAGGCCCATGTTTATTGGAACTTTTTCTTTCATTTCGTATAAGGAATCGCCTTCCAATGTTTGTCGGTGGAGTTACCCACCACCCTATATATATACATGTCGATATCAACCTATATATATAAGGTTGATATCGACATGTAGTTAATGGACAAATGTCAACATGTCCCACTACTGCTGGGACACCGTCTCACGTGAAAAAACTAGGAAAATAACGTTGTACATTCTGCTATTACATCTGGTGCACTTTTTGGTAGAACGTAACTAGATCACGATTGTATCAATGTCTCTCTTTCTTTGGGACATTGTCCCACAGTAGACACATATGAAAATAAATCTCTTAATCCATGGTTCAAATTCTGATAGAGCATGAAAATAACAAACTTGTATAATGTCCCACGTCTTCTAGGACATATGACGTACTCAAAATATAGGAAAATACCTCCAGAAATTCGTGTCTTATACACAGTGCACATGCCAATACAAAGACGAAAATGAACCAATTTAGCACACATAATACTACAGCTGGAACACCATACATTTGGAAAATAAAACGACATCAGAAATAGAAAGAAAGTCTTAAAACTCTGATTGTTTACAACTGTGCAGTAGGAGTAATAAAACGAAACACACAAGCATGTCGGGAGGCTGTACAAGAGCGCTTGCCAAACAAAGTGGGTACTCCTCAAAGAAATGAATACAGAGAAAGTGAGGCTTCCTCGAGCCTCAGGGCTAGAGCGCTCGCTTTCGATCGCGTGGTCGCAGTTTCCAATCCTACTGGGAGCCCACGGCCTCAGATTCAAGACCCGAGTAGTTATTTTCCTATTTTTCGCACGTGGGACGGTGTCCCCGCAGTAGTGGCACATGTTGACATTTGTCCATTAACTACATGTCGATATCAACACACACATTGGCTACATTTCAATATCGAACATGCGATCCCACTAGAGACATTCCTTTAGTTTACCCAGTTTCTTTGTGAGTCCCCTTGCACAATTTCAACTTGGCCTCAGTTGTTGCATCCTTATTGGTATGAAACCGTGCAGATCATATTGCATCGGTTTAAGGAAATATTATTGGTGAATTGGCAAAAGCTTTCATGTTCTTGACGCTAATCCTTACATCTCCGACGATCTGAACTCACGTTTACTTAGTATGAGTGCATTTTTCCTGGGCATTTTTCGTTACGTGTTTCCACACATGTGAATCACCCTGCTTCATCAGTTGTGCCTTATCGACACTCCAGATGTCCTTCTAGAGCATTTGAGTACAAATTCGCTACACTTAATACTCAGAACGGCTCTGTTGGCCAGCATCCATACCTGGCGATTATGCAACCACACACAACGGGCAAGAAGGTGTCCGCCATTTTGTATTTGTTCCAGATATCGACTTAATACAAACGAATTATTGTTACCTTGTAGAAACCCTATCAATTCATATCCATTTAGACCAATTTTCATTTGGCGGATTATCTGGGACTCCCTACGTTACTTTGGGGAATCCCTTGCGCGTGCATGATAGGATAGTGAAACATGCAAAATTCAATACAGCAGGTATGACTTCTTCAGTGATTTTTTCACCCGCTCTCTTTACATTGGATAGTTTCCGAACTATTGGCGTCCGAAAGTCATTTCCCCACGCTTTCGGCACCTTGTAGATCCGAAACTATGTCCGATAGCCGAAAGTTCAAGAGAACTTTTTTTCTTGTCTCAGTGGCAGGAGTCACCTCCCAAGCGTTGTAACACTTATTTTGCAACACCCGATATATATATATATATATATATATATATATATATATATATATATATATATATATATATATATATATATATATATATATATATATATATATATGTGTGTGTGTGTGTGTGTGTGTGTGTGTGAAATAAATAGGGAATTATCTTTTCCTGCAGAAGAGAAAACTATTTCCTAATGGCTATATTGCTGTGAGTTGTATAACATACTTCCGTTTCAGTACTTTTTTAAAACCAGGAACAGTTAATAGTAACAGTATTCTAACAAGTATTCTCGATATGTTTCTCCTCTTTTGCAGGTGTGAAAAGATCATTAATTGCAGTAGTTGGATTGCTTCACCTTTGTATTTTTTCAACTCTCGTTAAATGTTTTTTGTTGAAACGTACCAAGTAAACCTTGTTTTAAGTTCTTTATTAAGAATTGAGGGGAAGTAGGAAATTCAGTTCAATTTTCCTTGCAGACGTAATTTCAGTATTTGTTACTAAACAACGCAGTTGAGTTTCTAATCTTTTCTACTTTAACAGGAAATCAGTTCTTTATGGGGTTCACCTGATCTTCACTTTGACTGAATTTTCATTAGTGTAAATGTTCTTCCTACATTTGTATTAGATTGAAATGTGTGATTTTAGAACCACTACACAACGAAACAGTATGAAAAAGAAAGAAGAAAAGAAAAAAAGAACCAAGTGTACAACTTCAGAAACTGAAAATACTCACAGAATGGACTTTGTTACTCACTAACTTACTACACTACAGATGCTATTGAACAGGCTGTGAAACTGTACTACGGAAATTGTGAGTCATTAACCTTTATATGTTTAAATTGGGACATATTGCGCATCGAACCACAAAGGCATTAACAGTTGATTTGGATCAGGAGGGAAGAATCTTTATAAGATATGTTGTAGATTTATTAAATTTTGTAGTGTTCGCCTAGCTTTCAAGTGGTAATTAACAGAACCAGACTCGGAGTAACCAACCCGTAAAATATTTAATTGAATTCTTGAATAACACGGTGACGGTGATCCACAAAAAATATCCACGCAGTTGCAGAGGATCAAGTGATTACCCTGTGCCGATTGGAACCAAATCGGAGTTGTAAAAAGATTTTTAGGTTTTATGTTTGATAGCACTAGCAAGTAAAAATCGCCATCAGGAGAGTACAGTTATCAGATTCTATGTACTTGTCAGAAAGATTTCTTGTCAAGTTGTTCCTTCTAATGAACAATGAATCTATTAAGATATTAAGCCGTCTGAACAGTAGTTGGAATGTAATCAATATGTAGCAAAATTTCTTAAGCTATCATATGGCTCCCAAACGTTATTGCTAGTTTGTTGAGGTGATACACGACGTCCTTCTCCATGAAGAGTCCATCATTGAAGGTCATTACACACTAGAACTCAAGAAATTCACCCACAATCTACAAGCAAGAAATATTGAATTTACAGGGTGCTCTCATGTTTCAAACCTAAATGCTGTTCAAAGTATAATATAGATAAGACATGCGTTGCTGTGTGAAACTACCCTCACCCACAGGATTTTCCTGACATTTCTTTTACTGCTTATTATCACTTTCATTATCCCGGACACTTCTGGGAGGGAGGATTTCCCTTGTGACAAGGGGTTGTAACGTGCAGTTGAGAGTTTTTCGAATTGTAGATTAAGTAATGTCAAACATATGTGGTGCACCTGGACTACTCTTTGATCAATCAGGAATTCCAATTTTTATTATTTTGGAATTTGAAACTGATGCACATGAATCGAATCTTACAATCACACAAACTCTATAGTAAAAACTTCCAGCATATTACTCAGCAATTACAAATTCTAGCCAGGAAATTATTCAGCTGTAGTTTACAAGATCTTTTTCAGTTAAGTAAGAGAAACAAAGTCACAGCGACGCTATCCTAAGTGTGATTTGATAAAACATTACAGATGAAGTGCTCTACTTCTAGAATTTGATCGCCAACCAGGAAGAACTGCGGCCTAGGATCCTTTCTAAAGGGACAATATCAATAACCATAGGATTCGTATAATTTTAATTAAGATAGTCTATTCTTGTGCACTAAATTTACATTCAAGGGTTGTCACTCGACCAGGATAAGTAGATCCTGTCTCACAGCCAGGAAGTGCGATATGTCCATTGAGCATTAAGACCGAAGTCCTAACTGCCTACCAGTTTATCCTATTACTAGAATTGGCCCTGCTAGCGAGTCAGGTCTCTACATGTTCTGGGAATATGTCACCCGTTTGTTATAAAGCAAGTTCACCCTCCGACAGTCATAGAACAACTTCCAGAATTCCTGGGTTTGTTTACAATCTTAAAAAATTACACCCTTTTCCGGAGCACCAGGAGAACCAGTGACTGATTGATCATCATTGTTCTGCCTACATCTATCATTCCGTTGCTACTCCCTGCAGCGCAGAGGTACCAAGAATACGCCGACTTACTCCCTCATCTGATCTCGGTCAATGGTACGTGTTAAGTCATACTATAGGTGTGAAACCAATCCCGGACATATTCCTCCCTTTGACTGAGATGGAAAATTTAACTCAATGCCTGGGATCGGCATCCTTCCATTGTCGCCGTTTTTGGCATGGGGCATTTTTGGCCACTTCCAAAATCAGTAGTATGACTTCTTTAAATTCGAACTATAACTAGTTTAGAATTTTTCCTATTTGTGTAAATTTTTGTACCACCAAGATAGTTGAAATTCCAATTTGAAAATCTCACTATACACAATACAAGTGACCAAATTTTAAAATGATCGTTCCTGGTTTATTTCAATGGTACAACATTTATTCTTGGTGGTCTAAAGTGTTCAAAAAATCAACACGATTCTGAGCTAATTAAAATTCGAATTTTAAGATGTCGCAGTACAGATGATCGATATGGACAAATTTTGAAATGGCCCACCCTCGTTTATTTGAATGGTACAAATTTATTTCTTGGATGGACAAAAATGGGCAAAATTCTGAGCTAGTTAAAATTTGAATTTGAAGATGTCGCACTACAGGTGATCGAAGTGGCTAAAATTTTGGAATGGCCCTCCTTTATTAATTTGAATGGTACACATTTTTCTTGTGTGGATAAAAATGGAATGGATAGTATATACTGTACTAATTTTCCGTCATTGAGATTTAATAATAATCTGTGATTGACTCAGAAGGTATTGAATACAGAAGTTATATCTGTTTTTAACAATTGATCGAGAATGAATCATTTCTAGCTATTTCCTTCTATATTTGACATGTGACTGTTGATTATGGCATATTTAATTATAACAGTTATAGTTAAACTCCAAGTCAGCCAGCGATCAAGTCATTCTTACCAGAGGTGAAGGCATACTAGAGGTAATACCGACATTACTCTGCTTTTAAGTACAGCGTGTCCCTAAAGTTGCGCAACCCAAAGTTTGATTGTGTATATCCTTCGAACCAAGAACGATAATGACCTCAGATTTGAAACAAATATAATTTTCATTGCTTATCATTAATTAACCTAAACACACCTGTTGCAGTAATTTTACGACAACAGTGGTGGCAGGGGCCGCGTTTCTGTAAAAAAAAAAAAAAAAAAAAAAAAAAAAAAAAAAAAAAACACCCATTTTACGGATTTGCGTTAAATAGACTTTTTACATAGCAACACTGCATCAACTTTGCCACATTTTTGCACCAATGGATAAATGTTGGTGCATACTGCACATATACACAGGGATTCACCTGCAGGATAACAGTTTTCTGCAACTGAATATTGATTTTCTTCATTTTGTACATTTTTTATTTTACACTTTCGGTATTTTCTTTCGTTACTACACAAAAACGTTACAAATTCCAACATTGGTCATAATCTCTAAAATGTCTATATAGAAGACGCTTCATTTGTTTCAAGTCTTATAATTAAATCTTTATCGATTTCGGTTAAAAAGATATACGCAATCAAACTTTGGGCTGCGCAACTTTACGGACACACTGTAGATACGTAGATTAAAGGAAAAACTTAACAAATATACCTCGGGTGTAGAAGGTGATAAACAACATTTCAGAAAAAAAAAATAGTTCTGTGAATGAACTACAGGTTACGATTCATAAGTGCGTAAAATTCGCCAGAGTTGCATGTTACCGTGCCCTTCCATGCCAACTATATATGGAAATCAAAAATCTTTCACCTTGAACAGACGGAGAAGAGGATTGTCGCCTTGTTCAACCACAGAACTAAAATTTTTGTGATATGTGGGTTAGCACGTTCTACACCCGAGGTCTAGTGTTTCAGTTCTTTTTAAATCTTACTGTTATTCTACTCTTTTAAATAAAATACAAATAAATAGGGTCTATATAACTAAAATGAAAAAGTAAAGTAAAACGTAAGAAAGAGAGAAAAAAAATCCGATGCAGTGTAAAAGTCCTTTCTACATTGTAATCTTTCACTCTAGATACTCCGTTGAAATAACTTCCTTCTTTGTGGCATACATCGAGCTTTCCTAGCAGTAGCGCGTCGTTTCGAGCCTCAAAAGAAGGATTTTTTTTTAGGTTTCTTTCTATTTCCTTTGAAAATTATGATTATAGAAGCTAATATATGTTTGGCAGACAATCTCGATATTAGATTTAAGCCAGTGGCGTAGCAGCTGCCCCCGCAACCCCCGCAGTGCGGGGGGGCCCCGAGGTATAGGGGGCCCCGAAGTTTTGCGATGAATAAAGATTTAAAGAAGTAGAACCTCAACCTTTCTTCTATCGGCTTTACAACTAGGGCCCCTTCTCTTTACTTTGCAGGGGGGCCCTCAAAAGTGTGCTACGCCACTGATTTAAGCTATTAGATTCAATATATTATTCCCTTCTGTACTCCTTTTCCTCTCTTACTTGCCTTCCATAAAGGAAATTCTGAATTTCGCTTTAAAACTACGAAACTCTTTCCAAAGAACGATTACCAGGATTCACTCAATCGACCTTAGTTTTGTTTTATGCGTATAATTTTATTATTGTTTCATATTTGTTCGGAACATTTTCACACAAGGAATACTTCCTACACTGGTCGCCAACTCTAAATTTTTAGTGGCCAGTGGCGACCTGGCAACCGGAAATTTTGCGTCCTGAATTAGGTATAGCCTAAAATATCATTAACTTGTTCTTTTTAAAATTTTATATGTATTATTTTATTTTTCAGTGTTATTTTGTATTTTCGCTACACACACGTCTTTCTATATAGATATGGCTCAATCGAAAATAGTGGAGAGAAATATTAGAAGTGGTAAGTATTATAATCAGGACTTAGGAGTGCAATTAGAATCATAGTGAGTTGTCTCCAGGGCCGTCCCATGGGTTATAGTCACCCGAGGCGAAATTTCCTAGTCGGGAGGCAGAATCTGGAAAAGTCTTGAAAATAAGGAGTTGGATCAACCCGAGAGAGTAAAAGCAACCGATGGTCCTAAATCATCAAGTCTACTATCCTGGTCATTTCTAAACCGCCGGTCGCTTGATACGAGTGGAAGTCTCTCCCCTTACACCCCGCCCCACTCTACTGAACCTAGAAAATTAGCGTTTCTAATAAAAGGCCATATTTCCAAAGCGAATCAAGATATTAATGAATTTCTTTTTTCCGTTTTATCTGTAAGGTGTGCTTTACGATTTTGTCTATTCATGTTTTAGATAAACCCAACGGTTTTTCGGATAATTTAACATAAACATTAAAAACTGACATATTTTGACCTTAGTTTTTTTTTTTTTTTGCTCTGTATCTCCCCAATGAGCTGAGACATGGAAAGAACATCACTAATTAAATTTGTAGACCATTAAAGTATCTTTGCAACGGTACCAATATTGTTAGGTTTACTTCCAGAAGTAGCCCTACAGCGAGGTAAGTTTGAAGGAAAGTGCGCTTTGATTCGAATGCTGATACTCCGAGTCGCACCACTGAATTTCAGCGCACGTCAGTTAATAAAGGTTTTGTTTTCGAGATAAAAGCTGATCCTTCCCAATATTTGAAGAACAGTTCTCATCTTTCTCACTCGAGCTCCCCTGTACTGTCATAATCATTTCTAGATCTCTGGTCAATTGATACGACCGCGCGTTAAGGATCACAAAATTTTGAGATAAGTAAACATGTCTTTTATAGTGTTAAAATCCATTTACAGCTGATATTCAGGGTAATTCCGATTTTCAACTCTATTTGTGTGCGACATTTCCACCGGTCGTTGAAAATAATTCCTTATTTCTTTAACTAAAATATTTATCTTACCATAATGAAAAAGTAGAAAATATAAAAAGTGTTAGAACATATGTAAAGATGTCTTAAGTAGGATGGGCAAACACCACTTACAGGTGATATACAGGGTGTCTGATAACATCGTTGTACACCTGAAGGGTATTTCTAAAATCATGAATAGGCCTGTATTCTCTCAATGGTCACTTTAAAAATGTTTTTGAAGAAACCTCAATAACTATATTTGTATAATTTATGAGAATATTATATCGAACTTAATTAAATTCTTATTAATTACTGGAAACAAGCAGAACTATTATCATATCAAATTTGCGCAAAATTACATATTTCTTTAGTCTTTTGAATCCGCATTAGATGAATCATTTTTTGGTACATAAGTGTTTGTAAGTGTATTATAACACTTGTTCCCATTACAGCTACAGGTTTTCATATTGTACAGCTACTGAAGCCCACGCACACTTGCATTTGTTTGTGTAGCACATATGTTTACACGTACGAGAGTTTAACTCTGGTCAACTTTTAGGCATAGATCCCTGAGTGGACCATTTTCCTGAGTGGGCACCAATTTTCCATTCGTAATTTGCCAACCAAAAAGTTCGGGTTGAAGGAAGTCAATATTCGAGTCGCTGGCGTGCCTCCAAATGTATTGTTTGAACAGGACTGGATTAACCCATCTGGAGGCCTGGAGATACAATAAATATGTGGTCCCTGCTGGCTTCATCTAATACATTTCTGTGAAAGTACAGTGGGAAAGTTAAAGGAATATACTTCATATTTTTGGTCATATTTTATTTTATGATAATGATTGTATCTTTATGATTCTCTTTAGATAGCCAGTTGTGGTTTTGATCAAAGTAGAGGGCCCTGTCAACCTGGAGGCCCGGGGCTATAGCCCCTTAAGCCCCTCCCTTAATCCGGTCCTGTGTTTGAAGGTGTGTTCGTTTGATGTTTAGCACTAGAGCATCCTTCGTTGGTGGAAGTTGGTTTGATTTCCTGTGACCGATCATATCAGCACAGACAGCTTTGAATGAGATTTTTTGTGAAACGGTGTAGAGATTCACCAAATTCTTCTGCACGTGCTCTCTTCTTATCATCCACATTAACACATCCTAAGTTACTTAGGATGTATAATTTTTTAAAATATGCATTCCATGCATTCTTTTTGTCAATTCCTACGAACTGACTGGTGGTGTCGTTTCTAGTAAGTAAATGGAATGCTGGCAAGGAATGGCGTATTTCATCGTTGAGCTCGTTCACAATTGTGTGGTTGAGAATACATTGTAATTTTATTGGTGTTCTAGTAGTCGCCCATATTTCTCCTGCCTTAAATGTTTTAAAAAGTGTATAAGGAGACGAAGAACATCGGTGTCTTTGTAGTCAAAGAGCAGCTACTTACAACCAGAGCTGGAAACGTGGTATGTGTGAAGTATTATCCTCGAATTACTCTATTCATGATTAGATTCCAGAAATGGTAGGTCATCTCCCTGTGATGACTCCACGTGAAGCAAGTCTGTAAATCCAACTGCTAAAGTAACGAACTGTTAGTCTTTCAACGTTTGCTTACATAACCTAATCGGCTGTAAAAAAAGAAATGCTGCAAGGTCAGATTTGTTTTCAGGCAAATCAATAAAACATTTCCTCTGCTGAGAAAGCGGACAATCTCGACCTTCAATACTTCTCCGAATTAGTTAGTAAGTACTTGCTGTTCGCCTAAATCTTGTATCTCCTTTAATAGAACATGGACTGTAGTGGTCGAATAAACCATCAACTCGTGAGCACGCCCTGTTTAGAAAGTTCAGCACATGTTTTACAAAAATATCCGCCAAATCACCATCAATCAGTTCACAGAAATTGAATAAAAGACGGAATTGGAATGTATATTTTAAAAATCATACTTGTTAAATAAATTAGGATCTGGTAATGTGGATGATGAGACGATAGCAGTTACAGAAGAATTAGTGGTGAATCTTTACACTGATTCACAAACATATTCGACCAGTGTTGTCTGTGCTGATTTAGTCGGTCCCAAAAACAATCCTCCACCAATGAAGGGTGCTCTAGCGCTTTCGGGATCTTATGGTAGAATTTGTAAAATACGGGTGTTTCATGGTACATTGCGTTATAACTATCCTATTTGAGCTTTTTCGTCCGTTTTTTCTTTTGTTTTCCAAGTCCAGAGGCATTGTAGAAGACCTTACGTATGGTTTCACACCTTCCTGCGTCGAGACATAGGAGGTGATGACGTCATAATTTTAAAATATATACATTATTATTAAGCCTATGTTCATTATTTTTTGGCGGGCTTATTTTTGCACGTAGAAGACTGAAATTTTGCACAAACATTCAGTCCACCGAGTAGTATTTACCAATTTTTTCAGATTTCTGCGTTCAAACAGGGGGGTCCAGAGGGGCAAAAAGTTGAAAAAAGGGATATTTTTTACCAAAAATCCCTTTCTTCGGGATTTTCCCGCCTTAAATACATGATGGAGACATGTGAATGGCACCGCCTGAAAGGCAGTTCTATTCTGAAGAGAATGATTGGCGGATTACATTCCTAGGGTAATTAGGGATGTCTCAGGGAATTTTTAAAAAATATCCTTCCAAATACGGGAATATGGGACATTGTCGGTATATATATTTTTTGGCGAGCTTACTTTTGCACCTAGAAGATTGAAATTGTGCATAAACATTCAGCTCACCTAGTAGTATTTATCAGATCTCTGCGTTAAAACAGGGGGGTCCAGAGGGACAAAAAGTTGAAAAATGGAATATATTGACCAAAAATCCCTTTCTTCCGGATTTTCCCGTCTTAGATACACGATAGACACATGTGAATGGTACAGGCTAAAAAGCAGTTCTATTCTGAAGAGAATGATTGGCGGATTATAGTCATTATAATCATGAATAAACAAAATCGTAAAGCACACCTTACAGATAAAACGAGATAAAGAAATTCATTAATATCTTCATTCGTTTTGGAGATATGACCTTTTATTAGAAACGTGAATTTTCAATTTTCTATTTTTTAATTTTCTAGGTTCAGTAAAGGGCGAGGGGGTGTACGGGGGGAACTTCCGCTCGTATCAAGCGACCGGCGGTTTAGAAATGATCAGGATAGTAGACTTGATGATTTAGGACCATCGGTTGCTTTTACTCTCTCTGGTTGAACGAAACCTAATAATTACGTGTTCTACCTCCCGATTATCCCAGGTGCCTCTTTCTCACCAGTGTATTATGAGAAACAACCAGAGTTTATTCTGTACTCCTAGATTTAAATATGGAATTTGGAATCATAATATAAGATAAAAGTAGTCGGTATTATGTCAATTTTTTAAAGTGAATGGAAAATGATTACCGATATTTAGGGAGAAAAGTAGATGTTTGTTGGAGACGACAACGATTTATGTTGTTGACATTGTAATGGTTGACAAGGACGTAGCACAGGATTTCGATTCGGGGACACCGGGAAAGGGGGTCTGGGAATATCCCACCCCCAAGTACACGAGGTCCGGCAGTACCCCTTAAAACCTTCTGTAAAAATTAAAGCCTTAAAATTGCATTGTAATGATTTTTTAAAAAACTTTTTTCAATTTAAACCAATATAGGATAGGCAAAATTTCAATATTATTAATATTTCTTTTTCCATTTTAGTAGGGAGAAACCCTTGTCTAGTGATGGGTAAATTCCCGGGAAGATATTTTTCGGGAATATTCCCGGGAAGATTCCCAAAATGGGAATTTATCCGGGAATTTATTAACAATCAGAAAGAAAATTCCATTCTATTACTATATTATGATTTCAAAGTTGAATTAACTTTTATATCACAGCATATTATTACTGTTGTCCATAGAGGGTTCTTTAAAATCTATATATTCTGACGGTGCTATGTTAGTTTATTAACACTTTATTATATTTAGAGAGTACGTATAAGTGTATATTTATTTACAATATGTTCTATCAATTAAATAGGTGTGAAAAAATTATATAGTAATAGTTTAAATTTATATGTAAGTGGATTTGCTCAACTTGACTCTATTACTGATATTATAAGCACATTAAATTTATAAATGTTATAAACCAATTAGATTGGGTAAATGCTAGAAGATACATGTCTCACCAATTTATCAACATTTGCGCATACATATTTATGTTCACAAAATTTGCAAGATACTTACTTATCTTTATATTTTAGCACGAAACATTGCCATACACGACCTTTCATTCTACCTATTTCTCGAAATTCCATACGTTAATTCACATGTAAAAGAAGTCCGAGTAGTTCAGAAATTCGAGTCAGAGAGAGGAGACAGACCGACGTCTATTACTAATGGCGGTTCAGGGTTTATTAATAGTACTTCATCTCTATTTCTACATAATTCTAAATTATTTTACAAAATGGTTCCTTTTCATCATTTGTAAATTAGTACTTTGCTAATTTTGGCTGTTCTTTAGCATTGGGGGCCAGCTTTTGCACCTACTTTTTTTTTTCTATATTCTATTCCGATGCGGTTGTTTTATGGTTTCATAAGTTAAATTACGTTACCAACATTAAATTCAGATAGTATTGCAGAGCGAGCGTTAGCGAATGAAGGCGGGTTATAGCCCCGCATGGCACGTTGTTTTCTATCTTCGTTACCAACAATTCACTTTCTTTTCTCACATAAATCACTCCCACTTACCTTTCCGTTTTGTATAAATCTCCTCCTGCCCTAAAAAAAAATGTGTTCGATACTTTTTGACTACTTGAACATCACTATCAACTCATTTCTTCCGTAAATCATCCTACTTTTTGCTAGTTTTGGCCCCGCAATACTAAACAAGTACCTTACTTTTTAGTGCAAATGGAAATGGAACTTAAAAAATCAAATTATTCGTTATATAAAGTACCGTCAAATAATTTTAAATTTTTTAACCTCCAAATTTTTTAAAACCTAGAAGTAAATCATAATATCTTAAAATAAAGTAATTAGTCATATGAGTCTTATAATTTGGAAGATAAAGTAAAGAAATGGAAATAAATTCCTTCCCGGGAATTTATAGGCCAGGGAAAAAAACCGGGAATATTCCCATGTTTAAATTCCTTCCCACCGGGAATATTCCCACTGCCCATCACTACTTGAGTCCCTTCTATGTCTACGTCCCTGATAGTTAATAAACACATTTATTGTATGAGGTTAGTACAGAATTGAAGGACTGAAAAATATTTATTCTGTTATTGATTGGAAAGCACGTGGGAAGTTGTATTTGTGATGTTAACCGGCTATTATCAAGTGGTGTCGAAAAAAGCAGATAACACTGTTCGACAAAATTCAACTTCAAAAAATTTTTCTGCATGAAAGCATTTGTTCTTTGTAGTTTTCGAGCTGCTGAAAACGAATCTGATCTTAATTTTGGTCCTGCATCCTCAGATTTTGAAATAAGGTCAGTTAAATTAGATTTTGGTTAAAAATTTAAGGAAATCGCAAAACGGCAGGTTTGAAGCCTCTCTGCTCCGTTCCTAACTATCCCAGAATAACAAATGATACCTCGTTGGAAAGGGTATGGAACGCACATTCTAACGGTAAACATTTAGGACCCATCGAGCTCAATGTGTAGAAGAAGAAGACGAAAAATATTGAAAAAAAACTGGGAAAACGGGTTTTTTGAAGAAATTTAGAGAAGTTTGCAACACTGACAGTACGCTACGCAAACATAAGCTCAGTAACACATATCTCATACATTTAGGTGTGCTATATTAAAAGCTCAAATATATAGCTCAAACACAAGGGTAGTAAAACAGTGTGGGGGTAATTTAAAAAGGAGGGAAAATTTAATATTTCGACTGTTTTGTAGTTCTCAGCCTTTGTCTTTCCTAAGAAACCGGAACACAAACTCTTGAATGATACCCAACACTGCGGTTCAAGAGGGCTAAGCGCTGCATCAAAGTTATGGTCCCGCATTAGATCTCGTATCTGGGGGTCGACAAACACACCAGCCTTCATTTTGTTAGCGCTAAGATTCGGAAATTTACGTGTCAAATACTGAAATCCAGCTCCACTCTTGTCCATTCCAGCGACGAAAGATTTCATAAGGCCAAGTTTTATATGGAGTGGAGGGAGATATAGAGTCTTCAGATTTAACTAGAGAGGGGTTGCAACATTCTTAACACCTACTTGCATTGTACTGCGTCGTAGTCATATTTCCTCTGGTAGTGACTATCTCGGGCTCGTGAGTCCCATTCGCATAAGAAACAGCAATGTTTCGTCCTTTAAATCTGTTCATAACTTTGAAATCGGCAACAATGTTTCACTTAAGAACACTGTACTGAACTTTTTCTAATACAGGTTTCATTATGTCATACGTTTCTTTCACCCGTGTGTCATAAGCAATTGGTACAGTTGGGAGGATATTGCCATTATGCATTAAAACTGCCTTAAGACTGCTCTTTGAGGAGTATATAAAAAGTCTCCACTCCCGTGCCACATGTGTCGTATCAAGAACAACAAACGAACCATTGACATCAGAACAAAAACAAAGTGTGTCTTCCTGTTGAAAAAAAGAAAACTGAATGGTGCATGTCGTTTCCTGTATGAACAAACGGTGGCACTTACGTCAAGTAAATTCCATTGTTTAAGTCTGGATCCAAGAATTTCAGCCTGCCAGTAGGTTAGTTTCAAATATCGAACAAGGTCTATGTGAAATCTCATGGATTATTTTGGTAATGGTCTCCATGTGACAGGCAATGCAGTATAACTATACTACCGATAATACCCGTTAGATTATTGTGGTATACTAATACACTTTACCTATTACACCGTTATGAACCAATTTTGTATTGATTATTTTTTTAATATATGTTAATAAATACGAGACAATGATACGTGTTTGTGTGTCATTTTTAAGTGACTACCGGTATTAGGGGCTATTACAGCTAACAGTTTATGGTACGTTCACTAAAGACTATTGCTTGAAATTTGCTGATGATTCTTCTCTTGTTATGCGTGGATGTGTAAAATGTCTTGTTTGCTAGCAAAGCCTCACATGGCTAGCAATGTCTCGAGAAATAATGGAGCATATGCACCCTCCACTCGCTGTACCAAATGGTGTAAATTCCGCCTTGCCGCATTATAACATGGCTTGGAGATACGTGTTTCATAGCAGACAAATAATTTTATTTTACTGTGAGGGAGGCCGGGGCTGATTGGCGAACTTTTCATTCTTTGTTTTTTTTTTTTTTTTTTTTTTTTTTTTATAAGCAGATTGTGCACTGTATTGCAATGTAATGGATGTGTACGGACAGACCAATGTTTCCTCTAACAGATTCAATTTTTGTTTTTGTTTTGTTGCTTACAGTTTCTGAGAAATAAACTTTTCTTTGTTTTAAAATGGAGTATGCCAATCGACCCCTAGTAAGGGGCTGGTTGGCTGATACTGTGGGGCTAGTTGGCATACATGCAAAACACAAACAAAATTTGGATTTATTAGTAATAATTGATCTTTCTAAATTCTATGACTTTTATTCAAAAGATTTAAAAGAATCAGCATTATGAAATATGAAAACGTCTTTTTCATTCTAACTTGGTTGTCATGACATTGAAAGCTACAAGATTATCAAACCACATCAGTTTTAATATGATTTGGTGTAGGTTAATTCTTCATATTATTTCATATTAATTAAAATAACTGAACTATCAAGAAAGGTAGTTTATTTCCCGTTGTTCACAAAGTAACTAAGAGAAACTAAGATATGTTTTACCTGAATTATCGAGAAACTGAATTAATTTCCTACTTTTCGCAAGGAAAGAAAAATCAATATCTAGGCCTATATTTTTATAACAAAAGAGCAGATACAAAATATTCTTGATCCTGAGAATTAGACCTATTCAGAAAATTCAGAGTCCGACATCCTGTCAGGGCCGGACTGGCTACTAGTTGGCCCCGGTAGCTGACATATTGCGTTGGCCCTAATTCTCAATGTCCCCAACCCTATTACTCCAACTGCCCACTCTTTTCCCACGATAAAAGCACACTATTATCTTATAAGGCACAATATTCTTTAGGAGCCATACCGTACATTATAGGGCCTACCATAAAATAATAATACAAAATCAGAGTATATGTTATGTACACCCATGTCAAAAATGATTGTCGCATATCTATAACTGTCTTCTTGTAAGAATATAATTTGATAATGATTTTGCAGGATACTTTTAATACTATGTATATAATCTGGAAATGTATATTTCTGGTAAATTTCATAGGAAAAAATATAAGTGCGAAAATTAGAATGAGTAAAGCGAAATATTGTTAAATAGACAAGAAAGTTTTATTTTCGTTTTATTGTTCTTATTTACTGCTCTTTTGACATAAAATTTGCCACATACATGTCTTTGCTGATTATACACATACTAACATTATAAGCAATATAGGGCGAATACGTTGTCAAATTATATTCCTACAACAACATATTTATAGACATGCCACAATAATTTTGGACATGAGTGTAGGCTACCAATATTTATGAGAGTAAGACAGGCAGTAATCATTAGCACACTTTTTTTTTTATCTCGCTTTGGGATGCCTGAAATTTGTAATTTGTTCATAAAGAACTACGGACAAATTAATCTTAAGTTAGTACTGGCGGTTTCAGTATTCTTGAACAAGGGGTACGATAAGCTGCAAAACAATGCCAAATGCACGTAGCCCGAAATATTTTCCAAAACAAGCACGAAAAAATCTTCTTGTAAGGACATTAATATCAGTAAGCACTTGTGGTACACGAACTATGGCAAGTACCCAGATTGTGTATATTTATGCAATCTTAGGCACACGTTGGTCTACAGCGTGGTCGTAATGGCATTACCTACTATGGTTACGACGTTATAAAAGATCAGGAAAGAAATTATCAAAAGTAAATCTAAACATTGCTAGCATAAAGTGATGTAATGAATTTCATTTCGATTTACGTATTTTCTTCTAAATTTATGTGTATATCCAGTTTTTACTGTAATAGCAGCTGTAGTATATGAATACCCAACAACTGTGAAACCGGATTCAACAGCAGTAGCCAGAGTTTCGTATATATATATATAAAAAAATAAACCTACGTGCAAAGAATTTACTATTTTTTTTTTTTTTTTTTTTTTACTTATCAACAGTGCCGGATTTACGTATAAGCTAAACAAGCTATAGCTTAGGTCCCCGCTCTCTTGGGGGCCCTAACAGACTTAAAGAAAAATTGAAAATGAAATCTGTAAGTTTTACGTCCCACAGTTATGCCGGTTAGGCTAAAGGAGACTGTGATGATGAGGAATGAATGAAATGGTGGATTGAAGAAAGTGGTTGCAAACAGGAGAACCCCGAGAAAACTCACGAGCACGGCGTTTGTCTACCACAAAGTCCACACGGCGCGAGTTGGGATCGAACCAGGGACCCCAAGCACCGGAGGTGAGCGCTCTACCACTGAGCTTCAGGCAGTACTTACCAACCCTGAATCATATTCAGAATGTACTGTACATTGGATCCCTGGAAACATTTGAAACGTTACCAAACTGAGTACAAACGACTTGAAATGAGAAATGATGCGGCATCCACGTGGTTGATCATAGTGAGCGCAAAAGGAAACAGAGAAGATCAGCAACGGGCTTCATTGGGATCAAATTAAACTACGGTACCGCTACTTTTACAAATTTTACAGTTTTTCTGTAATATCTTTAAAACAGTAAGTTAAGTTAACGAAATATATGTATATTTTATGTGTAAACGTATTTATATCTATTAGGTCCATAAATTACCATATAGCATATATTCAAACAAAAAAACAGCGAAATTTTGTTGCTGAAAAAGAAATACAAAGGGTCCTATTATCTTCAATAGCTTAGGGCTCCATCAAACCTAAATCCGGGATTGTTTATCAATGCTGTAGACTCAAGGAAATCTTTAAGTTTTACGTCCCACGGTTATGCCGGTTAGGCTAAAGGAGTGTAGAATCAAGGAGTCCGAATTTATAATCCATTCGTTACAATAGCACTAACCTCCGTTCCCACGGTATTTTTCGAAACGAAACAATAAGGACATACACGACAGACATCACAGTGTGGCTTTGAATAACTGATTGCAGCTCGACTTCTTGGCTGATAAAATTGGTAACTACTGAAAGATGGAAGTGAACACTCATGAGTAACTCAACAATGGCGAAACCATGGGATCTTGTTACAGAAGCAACAGCACGACGTCATGTTGTTATAAATCTTGAAAGTGGTCTCAGATCTCATTCTGCTGTGTTTCAAATTGTTACTTTTCCTGGGCCAGGTAACTTAACTCTCAAGAATTGTATTGTCAGCCCACTATACCCTTTTCAGGACGAACGGCTCAACCCTTGAGCCAGCAATTCAAACCTCTCTAGCTCAGCTCCTAATTGACCTAGAGATATGATTTTGTATCTCTTCAGAAAGGATGGAACTTTCTAATCCTGTGTATATCATTCATGTAATGGGTCCCGCCGTGAAGGGGAGGGGGCAAAGTTGGGTGTTTATAGCTTTCCCTCCCTCCCTTCAGAATTTGGGGGGAGGTACCCCCCTGATGCAGCTACAAGGATAAAAAATGGCATCCATAGAGACAAATGAACATACTTACTAGCCATACCCAGTCCATGACTTTTGGGCTTGAGAGGGGTGAATAGGAGGGGTATTGAATTTACCCTTTTTCTTTTTGTATATTTTCTTATAAAGACAAAAAAAAAATATTTCAAGTTTGAGGAACTCTGGCAACATTGTTATTCATCGTACGCAAGAAAAAAAATCTCACATTTACGACAGATATTTGGGACAATGATACACAAAAGTCAAACCTTCGGTTCAATACGAATGGAAAAAGAAATTCGGAACCCCACACCTACGTGACACATCCTGTATATTATTCAATATCCACTGTAATGTACTCTAACGTTGACAGCCCTAGCGACATTCCTAATTATCACAGACTCACACACCATACCTCATTGAAAACCTTATAGACCAGCCATTCCAACAATGTAACTTTTGTGTGTCTCGGGCCAAACCAGTAAAAGAAGAAGAAGACGAAAGTCAAAATTTTGGGTCGAAAATCAAATTTTTCGAAATTTGTCGGACTATGGCAACTCTGTTATTTGTCGTACGCAAGGGAAAAAATCTCACATTTACGCCAGACATTGGGAACAATGATATAAAAAAAATGAATGGTGTAGGTGCAATAAGAGTGAAGAAAAAAATTCGGAACCTCGAACCTACGTGAATCATCCTGTATTTTGCTCGAGAGATTGTGGTATAAGCTAACATTGGCAGACTTGGACACGCTCCTAATTGTCAAAAACATATCAGCTATACCTCGTTGGAAAGCTTATAGAACAGATATTCCAACAAGGTAACTTATTGAACAAACACACACACACACACACACACAGAGAGAGAGAGCGAAAGGAAAACAGTTATCACCTCAGAACTCACCGTTCTATTTTTAGCCTGGTCAAGGTCAGCTATAGTTATCAGTTGAACCTAAGGGTCGTAAATATGCAATGCATTTCTTTCAACTCCAAAAACTTCCTGCCGAAGCAAAAGGAAAGAAAAGCAATGATCTTGCGACGAACAATGTTAGGTGAACCAATGCGAGTTTATTCTCTGCCGTTAGTAAGATTTCTGCATTCCTACTGCACTTACACGGTTTATTTTTTGCACAATTGTTCACAATAACGGGGATAAATGTGAGAATTATTTTTCTTGCATACGACAAACAACAGGTTGCCATAGTCCGACAAATTTCGAAAAACTTCATTTTCCCCCCAAAATTTTCATTTTCGTCTTCTTTTTCTTTTACTTGTTTGGCCCGACAGACACGAAAGTTACCTTGTTGGAATGTTTGTTTCATAAGCTTTCCAACGAGGTATAGTTGATATGTTTGTGACTAGGAGCGTAGCCAAGCCTGCCAATGTTAGCGTATACCACAATCTCTCGAGCAAAATACAGGATGATTCACGTAGGTTGGATGTTCCGAATTTTTTTCTCCATTCCTGTTGCATCTAAACCCGTTATTTTTTTATATCATTGTTCCCAATGTCTGGCGTAAATGTGAGAATTTTTTTCCTTGTGTACGACAAATACCAGTGTTGCCATAGTCGGACAAATTTGGAAAAAATAGATTTTTTCGCAAAAAATTTGACTTTCGTCTTCTTATTCTTTTACTAGTTTGGCCTGAAAGACACGAAAGTTACCCTGTTAAAATGGGTGTCTCATAAGGTTTCCAACGAGGTATAGCTGATATGTTTGTGACAATTAGGCGGCATCACCAGACTTGCCAATGTTAGCGTATACCACAATCTATCGAAAAAATACAGGATGATTTACGCAGGTTCGGTGTTCAGAATTTTTCCCTCCATTCCTATTGAATCTAAACCCTTTATTTTTTGATATCATTGTCCCCAGTGTATGGCGTAAATCTGAGATTTTTTTTTGCTTGCGTACGGTATATAACAGCGTTGCCACAGTCTGACAAAATCTGAATATATTTTTGAAAAAAAAAATGATTTTCGTCTTCTTCTTCTTTTACCAGTTTGGTACGAGAGACACGAAAGTTACTTTGCTGAAATGTCTGTTCTATAAGGTTTCCAACGAGGTATGGTTTGTTTATGTGTGACATTTAGGGGCGTCGCCAAACCTGCCAACGTAAGGGTAGACGAAAATTTCTCGGGAAAATAGGAACAGGATGATTCACCTAGATTCTATCTTCCGATTTTTTTTACCTAGCTATTGTACCTTTGCCCTTCATTTTTTGGTATAATTATTATCAATGTCTGGCCTACAGGTCAGAATATTTTTTCTAGCGTAGACTAGAAACAGTGTTGCCAGACTCTCACAAATTTCGGGGAAAATATTTTTTTCACTTTTTCTCTTTCTTTCTTCTTCTTCTACGGGTTGGGTACGGTAGCCTCAAAGGTTATCTTACTAGAATCTTTGTTTCATAAGCTTTCCAACAAGGTATAATTCATACCCATGGAAGAATTAGGAGGGGTGCTAGGACCGCCAAAGTAAAGGTCTACGATTTTCTTGAAATCCCTTCCCGTCCTGAAAAGGATATTTTAGGCTCATTTTATATTCCGCGATAAGAAGCGTGCTAGATTTCACTATTGTTTTTACGTGCAACGACATGACTCCGAAGCTGGCATGGTCATTCTTCATTCTTACTTTATAGGGGACGTGAATCGCAACAAAATTTTAATGAAACGTTCAAAGTGTTTGATGTGTGCAGATTGCCGCCTTGACTTTACACAAGAATTTAGTTGTCGCACGTTTTCCACATTTTTTCTCTTCCTCCTCACCTCTTCTCTTTATTAAAAATTTCATTGGCCCCTGTCTGGGTGGCAATCGCCGCCTAGCCACCTGGGCCAGTAGGGGCCTGCATCCAGTCTTATCTTGATTTCTAAATTTTGACAGTAATCCAATACGTGCATGTAGGTTAATTCTGCATAACATTGAAGTAAAAGATTAATAGAACTGTAAACAACATAATAAAACAAACAACGTAACAATAAAAGGAAAATAAAATAAAATTCCACACGGGATTGTTTGGCGCACTTGCCAACCAACCCCAAAGGCTATTCGCCAACTAACCCCAAGCCCATGTTGTGCAACAAAATCGTAATTACTCAGTAGTTGGTTGGGATTTACGTTTTATTGTTTCAATATCCATAAAAACAAAGTACAGATCTAACTAATGCTATATTACTTACCTCTGTACTCCAAGTAGTGACGATTCTGTGATGTTGTAACGGAGAACTGAAAAAAATACTTCAGACTGGCAAAAACACTCTTTATCTATAGACTCCATTATCCGCAAGTTACAAATTCCATATGCAGGTGGCAGCTGCATCCATAGGTCACTTTTATGACAGCAGCAACAGCTCATTATGCTAATTAATGAAGGAGTTATTTGCAGTTGGTCAACCAACCCCTGGTGCCAACCAGCCCCGGTCTCCCCTACTGAAACACCTCGACTAGATTATCTTTACACGTATGTATCCACTTTGATACTAGTCTTGGGGAACTTATTAGAAATATAAAGTATTTTTTCTTGTTTAATTTGCCTCACAATCTAAACAAATTTTAGGCATTTCATATTGAAAAGTTTAAGCGGTCTTCCCCTTTATCAAAGCTCTGATTATTTGAACACATTTGAGTGCCCTTTTGTGCTTGTGTATAACACGAAGGTGGAACCATAATATTATCCTGAATGATTTTGTCTTTTTTAATTTCGAGCGAGGAAGCGAGAGAAGGAAGTTTGGTGATCACAAACAAAATCGAATTCGAGATTTCAATGGAGTTACACGATTCATGGCCCGTACATATACAGGGTGTTTCAAAACAACACCAACAATGTTTGGGAATGATTCCTGACGCCAAGATAAGAAAAAAAATATAGACCAACCTAGGTGCACAAATACTTCCGTTCGGAGTTATAAGCTGCCGAAAACAAAAAAAAAAAAAAATGGACTTTAAAGGTCCATAGCACCAAAACTGTGGGACCTACCGTAGTCGGTTCAAGAGTTCACTTAGGAAGAAATATGAGCCGTATCCAAAAATCATAGTTTCAGAATACTGTGGTACTGACGCACCAATTTTCATGGAGTTTGGCTACGAGCATATAATTTGAAGTACTCACTAACTACCTCTATAAAAATAGTTATACTACAGTAAGATTCTGAAACATGGATAGTTGGATAGGGTACATTCTAGTTTATGAATGAAGTCTCGACCCGACTACGATAGGTCCCATAGTTTTGGAGCTGTGGACCCTTAAAGTTTATTTTTTCATGTTTTCGGCAGCCTATTACTCTGAAAGGAAGCATTTGTGCACCCAGGTTGGTCTATACTTTTCGTCTTATCTTGGTGTGAGGAATCACCTCCCAAACGTTGTCGGTGTTGTTTTGAAACACTCTGTACAAAGTGATTCTTCGACATCCATCTATTTTGTTTTGATGTACACTCACCTAGAGACCATATTATTGAACATATCTTGACCAAATATTAAACTTAAGGTTTTTATGTGATCTTCAACGGGGATTTTCGAATTTTCTTCCTACTACTAAAAATAAAGTTAATGCTGCTTTAAGAATAAAAAGAACCTATTTGTGCTGAAAAATGTAGGAGGGGTAGTTTATTCTTGGGTATGTTTTTTTTTTCGGACGATGTTATCGATAACGTCTCAGCCATTTGTTCATATTTCATAAATAAGTATTTTATTAATAACTCTATAATATTGTGTAAATTATTCCTTACGGAAAAGACATAAGGGGTCATTCACTCTTAGGATGGGTTTCTTTTAAGACTACCTACTCTCTCTCTCGTACGTTTGTGGTTATATTTCATAAATAAATACTTCATTATTATTCTTATAATGTTGTATAAATCATTCCCATCAGAATATCCACAAAGGGTAGTTTACTTTTGGGATGAGTTTTTTTTTTTCGGTGAAGTTTTCCGCAAACATTAAAATTTTGCTCGTATTTCACAATAAAATATTTCGTTAATATCTGTAGCATAACATGATTTAATTTGAGGAATTGGAGTGATAAAAGTTCAGTGCGGTGACCAGAACCTTTAGTTTAATATTATTGACAAAAGAACTTTCTATGTTAAATATTTTTTCAATGCCGTGTATCTTAATAATTCATTTCACCTTTACCAATAAATACCTGTTAAAATGGTAATAGTATAAAATTAAATGCGCTATTATATTATTTCCTTTACAGACTATCAGTTGCTGAGGCAAATTGGCAGCGGCAAAGAAGGGCGAGTGTATCTCGTAAGGCACAGAGAAAGTAACGAATACAGGGCCGCCAAGAAGCTAATTCAGCATTACAGGTATGTGACTGTAACCTTTACAGATAATACTGTTCAACAACAAAAATGTAAATTGAACAAAATCAGCTAATTCTTATTGATTTTGTGGTGCTGATCACGAATTTGAAAGTTATTTTCGAATATTAGCTCTACTTTTCGTTTTACAGGCATGTCTAATAATAACGCACTGACGTTTGTGTAGTGCAGGACATAAAAATACAACTACAACTACGCAAAAATACTGGTATTTCGAATGTATATTTTTAAATAGTTGTCGGAACTATTTCAAGTGACATTTTGAGGATTTCAATAAACAAAAATGCCGCGAAATTGTGTAAACAGTGCGGATAGCTTCTGCTACGTGTGTGGGGAAGTGACATTTTCCTCACAAAAGCAGACTATAACACCACTAATAAGAAAAGCCTATCAATATTACTTTGGTTGTAAAATTGGAGACCAAGATAAATCTTGGGCACCTCACATTGTGTGTAACACTTGTGCCAGCAATCTAAGAAATTGGATTAATGGGAAGGGGCGCTCAATGCCTTTTGCAGTGCTCATGATTTGGAGGGAGCCAAGCGACCACATCAGAGACTTATTTTTGTATGGTTCCTTCCATCAAGAAGGGAATTTCCACGAAGAAGAAGCGGGCCTTGATCTATCCTAACATTCCTTCTGCAATGCGCCCTGTTCCACATGGATAAGGACTACCTGTTCCTGACCCACCTAAAGAATACGATCTTTTTTCTGATGATGATCAAGAAGTTGAGGCTCCTGAATCAAGTACTTCGAAGGACCCTACGTTTGTTGTAGAAGAACCTCCATGTGAACCACATAGACTTACTCAAGAGGAACTAAGTGATCTAATCAGAGACTTGGACCTCTCGAAAAGCAAAGCCGAAATTTTAGCGTCACGCTTAAAGCAGTGGAATTTATTGCAGGAAAAAGTAAATATTTCAGTGTATAGGAATAGGGAAAAGATGTTCACTTCATTTTTTACTATGGAAGACACACTTGTGGCATGTACAGATGTAAATGGTCTCATGAGGGCACTTAAAATTAATTACGAACCTACGGAGTGGGAGGCTCTTTATAGATTCATCCAAGGTGAGTTTAAAGGCAGTGCTTTTACATATTGGAAATGAACTTTCTTCAATTCCTGTAGGTTACGCAGTTCATATGAAGGAATCTTATGAAAACTTGAAACGTTTACTTCAAGCCATTAAATATTACGATTTTCAGTGGCTCATTTGTGGTGACCTTAAAGTAATAGCACTGTTGCTAGGTATGAAGTTAGGGTATACAAAGTATTGTTGCTTTATATGTGAATGGGACAATAGAGATCGTGGATCTCATTACCGCAAAAGGGATTGGAGTACCAGAGAAACTCTTCAGCCGGGAGTGAAAAATGTACAGCATGAACCACTGGTAGATCGTAACCGAATTTTGCTTCCCCCTCTACATATTAAATTAGGTCTTATGAAAAGTTTTGTTAAGAGCATGAACCAAGAGGATGAGGCCTATAAGTACCTAAGAGGACAATTCCCTCGATTAAGTGATGCCAAAGTTAAAGAGGGTGTTTTCATAGGGGCACAGATTAGGTAACTATTCAAAGATCACAAGTTCGACGAATTTCTCCAAGGTGAGGAGAAAGCTGCGTGGGAAAGCTTGAAGAGAGTTTGTTCACAGTTCTTGGGAAGACACCGAGCAACAAATTACAAACAACTGGTAGCAAAGTTGTTATTGTGCTACGAAAACCTTGGTTGCAATATGTCTCTGAAATTCCACTTTCTTCATTCATATCTAGACTTCTTTCCCGAAGATTGTGGAGCAGTAAGTGACGAACATGGTGAGCGCTTCCATCAAGATATTGCAGCCATGGAGAAGAGATATGAGGGAAAGTGGAGTTCTAACATATTGGCCGACTACTGTTGGACTATTGCAAGGGATGCTCCAGATGTAACCTACAAAAGGCAAGCCAAGCGAAGACGCTCAAAATAAAATAAACATAATCCTGTACAAGGGATCACATGAAACTTTTGTCTACATTGCAGTGTAGTTCTTGCACAAAAAGGTATTTGTTCATATTTTTCATGTTTTGATGTTAATACTGATTTTTTTACGGAATTGTTAATGTTTAACTTGACCACGGTTACTTTAGTTTCTGTATCGCTGTGAAACTGATATTTGCGCAATTTTGAAAAAGGAAGTACAAGGGTATAGAAAGCTATAGGTTAGGGTACTTCTTAACTCCCCAACTTATCACATCACAGTGAAATAGATAAAAAAAAGTGAAATGTAGGTTTTTACAAGGATTTTGCTTAAATGTTCTATAAATATTAATACATTTGTATATATACAGCTACTGTTGTACAAGGGCGTTTTTTTTCACAACCTGAGCTAAGAAAATTTTTCTATTATTATTTCCTTTCATATTATGCTTAAATGAATGTAAATATCGCACTTTCAAAGAATTTACATACTTTCGATCAAAATTTGTTGAACAGTGTAACTAGTGTTGCCACGAGACGAGACGAGACTTCAGGCTGTCTCGTCTCGTGCAAAGCATGTCTCGTCTCGAAAAAATGTGCTCGTCTCGTCTCGAGAGGTTCTGTCCCAACTCGTCTCGTTTGTCTCGTCTTGTCTCGTAAAAAATATAGCAACATAAAATGGGAACGAAAGTAAAATATAGCAGGCTGCACCATGCTAATCAAGATACAACTAAGTTACAAGTATTACCCAGAACACACAAGACAAGAAATGTCACGGTAGCTACACCTCTCAGTAGTCTTCACCTCTGGTAGTCGGTTCGATCTATGAAAGTAAAAGTGCCATGTCAGCTTTGTGGTGGACAAACATCGAATGTGTGTGGGGACCGCGGTTGCTCAGTGGTAGAGCGTTCACCTCTGGTGCTTGGTGTCTCGGGTTCGATCCCAGCCCCCGCCAAGTGAACTTTGTGGTGGACAAACACCGTGGGGGTGCGTTTTCTCGGGGTTCTCCCGTTTCCTCCCACTTTCTTCATTCCACCGTTTCATTCATTACTCATCGTCACTGTCTCCTTTAGCCTAACCGGCATAACCATGGGACGTAAAACTCAAAGATTTCATTTCATTTTTCGAATGTGTGTGTTTTCTCGAAGTTTTCTAGTATCCTACCACTTTCTTCATTACACTAATTTTAACATCATCATCCATTCGGCCAAAGTTGCCTAAAGGTCTTAAAAATAAATTCAAATAAGCTCACAAGGCAAGAACAAATAGTTTACAAGATAATATATCTCTGCTGTTAGTTGTCTGAGGCTTCTCGACCCTGGCTTTTTTTTTTTTCATTCTGAAACATTGAAATTTGTTTCACCAGTTTCAATACACGAATATACAGTAAATTGCTCATAGGTACGTCGAAGATGAAGCCACTAATGTCAAATAATGTTTACACGATAAGCAAAGTTCGATGTAAAGGTGTCACCATCCCCGACACTATCGTATACTATCAGCCCACTTGCTTTATAGTGTCTGTATATATATATATATATATATATATATATATATATATATATATATATATATATATATATATATATATAGAGAGAGAGAGAGAGAGAGAGAGAGATGGAAAGATATATAGATAAATAGAGAGATAGATATGTGTGTACACTTTGATTTCATATATTCCAGCCTTTAGGTTTCACAGTGTTAACCCATATCAATCCAAAAACTACTTTTCATTTTAGCATGTTTAGATTTGTTGCAATTATTTTTTTTAAAAAAAACTCGGAACCAAATAATTTTATTGAGTGATGGAAAGTATTTGATTGAAATTTTATATGTTACTGCACAGTAAACTCTACTTGAAGTGCCATAGTAATGGGAGCTGAACGACACATCGGACGAAAGAATGCTTGGGGCCAGTCTTCACCTCCATGATACAAATCTGTTCCCATAACCTCGTTGTGTGTGCTATTATGTGGTGGTTGCCTCGTTTGTGTAACAAACTCATGACAGTACACCCAGATTAGCTAGTGGTCTAAAAAAAAAGTTGATTTTTGGGTGGCCATTTTGGATTAAGGTTTCTTATATTGTCGTGATCTATTCGCAATCATACAACGTACATCTTCATACCAAGCCGAGCGGTCTGCGGCGATAGACCATCGGCTTGAAGGCCCCGGGTTGAGTCCCGGAAGGGTCATGTCTATGGATTTTAACAGCATTTGTTTTTTCGTATTGTGTCAGGGGGCGAAATCGTACGGGATAAAAGGATTTCAGTCTGAAAAAATTGGAGAGAATATCCTCCCCAGGATACTTTCATGGGAGTAAGGAATTAGTAAAAATATAGGATATACATTTTATAGCAGGTTTAAAAATATGGTTTGGGTATCCTATTCCTTTTCTGTTAATTATGTTCTTCAATGTTCGAATTTTGATCATTCTCATGATATTTTCTCCTTTCAACGGAGTTCCATGAATATTATACCAAATGTTCTTTACACTCTGTAAGAAACCATTTCTGAAGATAATTCAGGTCCTAATGAATATTATTCACTAGGAAAGGGAAATATCCCCCTCCTCTCAACATGGAAGCAGAGGGCAATTTCACACTCTGGTCAGATCAAACATTTCCGCGTAACAAAACGAAGGTCCCCCTGTAAAACCTCTTCACCTAAAGTGTTATTGTTAGTATCATAAATTTGCTGAAAGCAAACAATTTGAAGGGTCCGTCGATAATATCTTTGCTTTCTTTGTCCTTCGCATGCCTTCCAAACGAAGAGGTGAATTTTACAACATGACTGCTGTATAATAAGCGAGCGATTGGTAAAATGGTAAAAGTGTGTTTTTATGTGTATGTGTGTGTGTGAGAGAGAGAGAGAGAGAGAAGACAAAATTTTAGTTGCAAGATGACATACTTCAATTGCCGTTTTCGGTTCATATAGCAAAAAGAATACCGCCACCAGAGAATAAAGACAAGTGCAGTCTGTTCTGTTCTCTTCCGCCATCTCAGCCAGAACTTTCAACTACAGCCTGTAATGAGTGTAGACCTTACCCAGTTTTCAAATTGAATAGATGGTGGTGGTAGTTCGGTTTCTTGACCTTGTAAAAATCTTCCCTGTCTTTGATTTTGTTTGTCATCATTCCAGCCAGAAATGAAAAAAAAGAGAATTCCTCAGTTTACAACAAGGGGAATTGGGGACAAGACATTCAGGATGATATTCCTGGAAGCTCATGTATCACGATTGTTTCATTCAATAGACAGAGGACACCTTTCTATGAAGGCTTTTCAACATGTTTTCAAACAAAGGGGATTTTCCTTTTGCAATCTATATGACCACTGGCAATTTCAATGTTGGCCATTCTCGCCAGCGTTTTCATTTTCGAGACACGAGACGGGACGAGACATTTCAGGAGACGTTCCGTCTCGTCTCGTTTTCGAGACGGGACAAGGAGTCTGTCTCGGCTCGTGTCTCCTCTAAAAGGGTTCTGTCCCGTCTCGTGTCTGGTCTCATTTACGAGACGAGACGAGACGAGACACGAGAAATGTCTCGTCTCGTGGCAACACTAAGTGTAACAAATAACACCCACAAATTTGAAAGAAAATTTGTAAATGGTGTGATAAATAACGCGGACAAAATACTACGAAGTACTTACTTTGTTGATCAGTAAGGCCATGGTGGAAAGATTACACAATGTAGTTTTTCCATAATGACTAAGGCGTTACATCTCCATGCGTGCAAATTACATCTTATATTTTCTGTGGCATGTTGTCAATGGGAAGATGATTACGCTCAAGTCCAGTTTGGCCCATTTCTAGAAAAACTGGTTGCACAGAGTGGCTAACGTAATGCAGCCCATACACTAGCGCATTTTTCCGGCGTAACCATAAGATTTTATACAGTAGTTTTGTTAGCAGCTATCAATACGTATGGGATCTGTCGTAATTTTAAGTACCAAATTTTCATACGCTGGAAAAGTCTGGTTGCTTTTAATTTCGGGCGTACATGCGGTCCATAAAAACGGCTCACATGAAAGAGTTTTTGAGCAGCAGGTGGTCTCTTGCCCTTTCCACGGCCTTCTTCCCGATCTGGTTTTATTATTTTCAGAAGAGAAAACCTGCTCTTGAGTTGTCCTGGCGAATCGTTGCTGAGGTTCTCTGGTACACTCATAAGAAATAATCATTCCAATCTAATTTCACTCTTTCTACACAATACACGATCTCGGCTAAATTAATATTTTCTATTGCACAAGACGATATATTATTTCCTAATTAAAATTCAAAATTAATTTTCATTGCATGGAGAAAAACAATTTAAATCCCATATTTCCTAATCTGAAAGATGAAGTCACACCTTCAGAGTTACTCATGCTGTGATATTGAAATGAAATAAATTGGAATGAAATCTGAGTTTAACGTCCCACAATGTGCCGGTTAGGCTAAGGGAGACGATGATTAATGCAAGTGAATGATGGTGGGAAAATTGGTGGAATGAAATGTGGGAAGAAACGGGAATACCTTGAAAAAACCCACGGCCACAATGTTGTCCACACAAATTTATTTGAACGGGGATCGCACCAGGGACCCTACTGCACGAGAGGTAAGCGCTCTACCACTGAGCCACCGTGGCACCCTGTTGTGATATTAAAAAAAGAAGTATAACATGTCTTTCAATGACATATGATCAATTCTCGCAGAATTGAAAATGATCTATAAATGATTGCCAAGGTATTTACAAAAAAAAAAAAAAAAAAAAAAAAGGTTAGCGCAACCAACAGCAATGTTTCTTCCAGGCATAGTAAAAGCCCTCCAGCACTTACTATGTTTTTTCAATGATCTTATGTTTAGACAGTACGGGAATTCCTGTTCTGCCTAATTTTTGAAGACAGAAAATTTTATGCAGGGAGGGATCTTTTAGGGAAATGCAGTATCGGAATGCTTGACTCCTAGCTTGTGTTTATATAAATCACAACTCATATATATATAATGGCTGTAGCAACAAGGGTGAGGACAAAATCGTAACGGTCAACATCCAAGGAGAATTCTGACGAGACGGACAAAATCCAACGGACAGAATCATAGTAGTATATATTAGATGTACTTATGTATACGATTAGTTTTCCCTTCAATTGTTATTATTTCTATAATGCTATTTGTAATTTTTCAATATACTGAAATACTTTTTCCCTTTTCTTTTGAAATACTCAAAACTGAATAAAACGTAAACATGTTATAATAAAAAGTCAAATTGGCTTTAATTAGTTTCACACACACCTATATGAAAACTTCTGGGTACTCCTATTTATTATACTAGTCGACAAAAAAATACTTTTTCTCTGGTACACAGAAGAAAATAACCTGATTCTAATAGAACTTTTCACGTAGAATTCGAATCTGAAATCAGTTTATCTCCATCACCCTCAGTTTTCCCGTGACAGAGGGATTTTCGGGAAATTTCCCCTTAAAGGACCCTGTGTAAGTTCTCGTCAAAAAGAAAAGTGCTATTTGCTTCGCTTTTTTGCTGTATTCCTATAGATATAAAGAAAACTCCTCAGGAAAAAAAATATTTCGAGGACACTGATAACGATTTCAAGAAAGTAGGGCTAAAATACCGCACATGTTTATAATGGAGTATATGGGAAACTACATGTTATCTTCGGATTTTTGTAGGTACCGTCCACAACTCTGAGATCTATGATTTGCACATATGATGTGCATCAGAGTACGGGACAAATAATAGGTAGAAACGAAAGTGGTGTTATGTTTCCTGTGGCTGAGACAGGGTGTTGAAATTGGGCACCATCGGGTAGTTTAATAGACTGTATGGGAGAGTATTTGGTGGCTGAGAATTGTATTACGTACCATCAGCGCCTCCGAAATGCAGATCAGATGATGTGGTGTTTCTCCCGAAGGCAGGGCTGTGACTCGAAGGTCCCTGGGCAAGGTGAACCCATGATGGTTTGCCATTGCCTGCCATGAGATGATGACGTCAGAAGGATGGAACTTACAGTTGAATAAGGGATCCGGACTTCCTCTGTCCCCGCCGGGAATCGAACCTGAGATCCCTTGATTACAAGGCGCAGAGCTTATCCATTCATCTACCGGGGACACATTCTTACAAATAAGACCATTGGCATATTATGATATTTAATATTATGAAATAGGGGGGAAATAAAGTGTTTGGGTCTGTTTCACACACGGACACACACACCGACACACACATACACAGACACACAAATAAGGCATCGGAAACATAAAGATCAAAAAGTGTGAAATTCTATGGGAATGGACAATATTTTCCTTCGATGAATACGATTTTCCTCTGTTAATATTGATCCTAGATATTTGAAATTATCTACTTTATCAAAAGTATTATTTAATATTTTAACGCATCCATAATTTGCTGTATTCCGGTCCCGACGCATTTCCATGTATTTAGTTTTCTCTGCATTTACTTCTAAACCCATGTCCCTGCAAGCGTTTAACAAGACCTCTGCATTTCTTTCTATTGTTCTATCATCCCTTATTAAATTTAAACACATCAGCATATGCCATAACCTGGTGAATACCGTTCAACTGTAGGCTCTGGTTGCTATCTTTGATTTTCCTTATAGCGTATTCCAGAAGAAAGTTAAATAATAATGGCGACAACCCATCTCCTTGTTTCAGGCCAATTTCGACGTGAAAGTTCGTGGACAAAAATTTTCCTACCCGGACTTTACTCTGGGATTCATTTAAACATATCTTAATTAATCTAATTAGCTTTCTCGGTATTCCAAGTTCTGTAAGAACGTTGTATAATGTTTCTCCCCTAACCGAGTCGTACACCTTTCTAAAATCAATAAATAGTTGATGTACCGGGGTATTGTATTCCCACTTTTTTTTTTTTAGTATTTGGCGAATGGTAAATATTTGGTCGATAGTTGATCGATTTCGTCTAAATCCGCACTGATAACTCCAATAATTTCATCTGCGCATGGGGTCAATCTTGCTAATAGCATTTGAAAGGATTTTATAGGATGTTGACAATAGAGAGATGCATCGATATTACAGTCAGTTTTGTCGCCTTTCTTGTGGATTGGAACAATGATTGATTCTTTCAATTCTTGTGGCAATTCTTCCTTGTTGCAGATAAGGAGAATGAGTTTGTGTATTTTGTTCCACAATTTTTCGCCTCCAGCTAAAATTAACTCAGCCGGAATTTTGTTTACACCCGGAGATTTGTTTTTCTTTAATTTCTTTATAGCGATTTGTACTTCCATTCGGTTGATTTCTGAAATATACGGTTCTGCAGTGTGTATCTCCGTTTCTCCACGCACATTAGTTTTTGGCTGCGTGTTAAGCAAATCGTCAAAGAAATCTTTCCATCTATTTAAAATGCTATCTGTATCATTGAGAACTGTTCCATCAGCTTTCTTTAACATAAGCACGAGGTTGATACCCTTTCTCAAATTCGTTGATCCCTTTATACATGTCACGAATGTTTTTATTTTTACTTTTATCTTCAAGTTCCTAAATTTTAGCTTTCAAAAAATCGCGTTTCTTTGTTCTAAAAGTTTTGGAAGTTTCTCGCCTGATGTCTACGAAATTTTGTGTAGTCATTTCATTCGGATTTTGTAACCAACGTAATTTTGCCTGTTCTTTCCTCTCTGCTAGTTCGAACCATGGTTTGTTCCTACGTATTTCCGCTTGTCCCAATTTTTCTTTTGAGAGAGAATGCTTCGTAAGCAAAGAAAAGAATTCAATTGTTGGAATATTTTTCTCCATAATCTTAAGGTTACATCTGTTAACTAAAGAGTATATGACATGCGTCAGATTTCTGTAACGATTCTTGTAATGTTATTGAGATTATCATCATTTTGCTCAAAGAGTATTGTTGCGTGCGTCATACATAATTGATATTCTTTCTTCATAGTTTTTGGAAAGTCATTATTTATGATATTATAAAACAATTTTAACGTAGATCTTTCTGAATGTCTAATTAGAAACACTCCAACTATATAAATATGCATGTATTCAGATTTCAGAATGTGTTCACGGCAGTGATTTGTAATACTTCATCTACATCGCCTCATATATAATATACTCTACAACAGTTGATCTGATTCATCTACCGTAATATGAGTTTCATCTCCCTTCTCTAGAATAAGCTTCAAATCTGCCCACCTCCCAATGTTGAAGAAAACCAATGGCGTATTTAGGATTTTGTTTCGAGGGGCTATGCCCAACACAAGGAAGGAAGTGGGCAATTGCCCATCTGAGTTTGAGAATTAAATATATTTTAATTTATGCATAAATTGAAGTTATAATGGCAAGAATTGCAGACCGATAAATCCTATATGATATGATACAAAAATTTAGGAGTGAATCTAACCCTTTATTCTATTCATACAAAAAAAAAAAAAAAAAAGGAAACATCCTCTTGGCCTTCCTAATTTCCGGGCTAATTATTCCCCCGTTTCGATTTTCTTTAATTCAAACATTTCCTTCTTTTAAAAATAATTAAACGATATAATTTTTCGTTTGTTATAATAACTAAAGTTCTGTCATGTTGATATCCGCGCAAGTTGGTGTGGAACACCAGTTTCGCTTATTAACTCCTCTTAGTTTTGGTGTTATTGATGACGGCCGACTTGAATCACAACTGACAACAGTCAATAAAGTATGATAGGCGAAATGAAAGTAGCGTCAAGAAAAAGAAACCTTTCGGCGGGACCTTGAGCCCGATAACCTCCTAAATACGCCACTGAAGACAATTCTGCTCCCCTGATCCTTCACAGCATTGTTTTTCAACTTCATAAATATTTTGAACATCGCTTTTATATATATATAGGATAATATGGGAACGGTCTCACCCGTCCCCCCCAATGTTGAAGACAGATTTGCGCCGATGATCTTTTGCACACTGTTTCCCTGTGTTTACCACAAACAAATGATTGGCCCTTACAACAGCGAACAGCGTACTTTCTGTCCAGACCTCGGCGGCACAATGGGCATCTTCCTTGTTGTGACGTTCGTGCTGGAAGTCCAGGAACAGGTTGTACCTCTACATTTTCGGCCTTTTCCTGATTCGTGTGCAACACAATGGATTCAAGCATTTCATCGTCGAAATAGAGAGACCAACAATCCAACTCAGAAGTACATTTCCTTGCATCTCCTCTCCGACCCGGCATTTTCCTAACAATATTTTTTGCAAGAGTTTTGCCCTTATTTTTCGGTTCAGTGGTTGCCCATTTTGCAGAGCGTTTGCCTACAATAACCTTCTTATGCAGTTCAAGAGTGTTTAGATTATTATGTTTTGGTTTACAAATCGTATCTATATCCAGCATAGTCCTACCTTTTACGTTGGATTTTAAAATAGTAGGAACTGAAAGTAAGTTTGAAACACTTCTCTCCGCATCTACCATTTCATCTTTCCTACTTGCTATCACAACAGTTTCGCTACGTAAATCGCCACTGGAACAATAACTATCACTAAACATAGATGTAATTTCAGACGCAGGACTTACCAAACCGCTAGTACGCAGTTCAAGTTTTTTTCTTTCTTTCTTTCTTTCTTCTTTTCTTTCTTTTCTTTTTTTTTTTTTTGCTGGCACCACTATCTCACTATCTGATTTGTCAGTCGAAAAACTATCACTTGGTTTATAGTCAGGATCAAAATCACTGTCATCAATGCCATCTATTTTGTCGTCTTCTATGTCGTCTTCAACGACATCATCCTCTGGGTCAAAGACAAATGCTGGTTCCTCGTCTATGTCTTAACTGCCTTCCGCTGCTTCATCCGTTAACATTTTTTTTTTTTTTAATTTCAACCTCTGTAAGACCTAGCAAAGGAGCCATGTTCGGACAAAACAGTTAGAGAATTACAATTACTTTACTACTAGAATGGGTGAAATTTCACCCAACAATTACCGACACAGCGTATACTACGCACACAACACAGGTGCACGTGATACTGACTGAATCTGTATTAGCTGGAATGGCAACTAATCAAAAATGTGATTAGGTGAATTTTCACCCATCCTAGGTTAATTAAAGATATTAACGTATTATTAAAACTACTTTGCTAGTAATAATAATAATAATAATAAATATTATTATTATTATTATTATTATTATTAGTAGTAGTAGTAGTAGTAATAGTAGTAGTATTGAAGATTTGATCATTCAAATGTTGAAAGATCCAAATATTCAAATACATTAAGACAATCAAAAGTGTGTCTTCGCCGAGCAATCGGCACCAAAAATTCTAAATTAAAAAAAAGAAATGCACACACCATCATTCCAACCTGAAAACAACCAGATTACTTGTGAGCGCCTTGACCACAGATTCACGATATCAATGCGCTAAATGGTTCGCCTTTAGTGTGTTTAGATTAGATTTCCTTGCCTCCACTTACAAATTTCTAAGTTAGTATTTTTCCTTGTTTCAAAATTTCTTTCGTATTTCTTTTATGATGATGTAAGTCAATAATCTCTGGCATAGTTTATATTATTAACGTGGGTTTTTCTTAAACCTTTCGTTCGCAATTTTGTTTCTTCTCCGCACCAAATTACGGATATGATTAATTTAATTCTCATACTCTGCATTTGGTTTCAAAGCAGTCACTATTAACTGGTAAAGCAATTTTGTCCGCCACGATTCATGAATTTTGTAACAAAACACGTTAAGAAATGAGTTAAATGAAGGCTGCAAGAGTTGATATCAAAGTTGAGTATTGTAAGCTAATGACAAGCATGTAATAACGTCTCGTATTTGAAAATAATGTCAGCTACTTTTAATTCATTAATCTTAGAAAGGTAGCGTTCTCAATATGTATGTTAAAGGTAGCGACACGTCAATTTGACGTGTAGGTCATAATGCTGGAGAAAAGAGTGATGTTTAATGTATACATTTATTTTATTTATCATTTTGTTTTTATTAAAATATTTTATTTTTTATTTATCTTAAACAAGACACTTTCTGCTATTACAAGAATAGTTTTGTTTTCACAAATGACTATCTAAGAAGTAGGCCAATTTATTTTACCGTATATAAAAGAAATTACAAATGTGCTTTTTTTTTAAAAAAAAAAAAAAACTTACCGTACTATGTATACATTTTACAATTATAAAAATCTACTCCTTGGATACAATGTTGAATAACTACAATGAAAACAAGGACAGCAATGTAACACATTGGCATTTAGGTGCAGTCAGGCCAATTTTTTTTCTGGTGCTCCCCACATATCACTTTTCCACACTCGCAGTAAGTATTCGTCATTCTACTTTTCCTTACATCACAAAAGGCACAGTACTTTCTTGCTCCTCTTTGATCAGCTGTTGGTTGCGATTTCTGTAATTTCCTATAGTCCCCAACAACCTTCTCAATTGTCAACTTCAAATTTCGACTCAGTGTTCTTTCCCTCAGTCGTTCCTCTTGCCATGGTCTTGTTAACTGTTTGTGCAGGTCTATACAGAAGTCCTGCCTTGACATTGGTTTAAAATTCGCTCCACTCCTTCTGAAATGGTTGTGAAGATAAATTACATATCCATTTATCAGATAGATGTTTATCATATTATAGAAGAAACAGAGAGGCCACCTTTGTGTCTTACGACCAGAGTTTATGTTTTGACACATTTGGTCCATGGTGTCAACCGCACCTTTTGTTGTATTATATGTCATTCGATCTCTGGCTTTCCTGCGCGATCATTCAGAGTAGCGTCATCATGCATTGTGCTCAATAAGCTCACCATCTTCTTCGAGTTTGGTTTATAGGAGACTGCTGTTACATGTTCAAATAGAAACATTGAAGATCTTTCTTGCCTATTCTGAAATTTCTTGTCTGTGAATTCTTCTGGTAATTCTGGTTTGTTTCTCTTCACAGTTGCAACTGCAGTCAATTTCTTTTGGAGAAGTTCTTTGAGCAGTGGGATGCTAGAGAACCAGTTGTCCATGGTGATATTTCGATTTGAATTTTGAATGGTTTTCACCAAGTCATTCACAAAATAGTTTGCAGCAGGAGTTTTTGGCGGCACTGTCCCTTTCCCAAAATAAACTTTCGTATCAACCATATATTTGGTTGCATTGTCACACATAACAACGATTATAATACCATACTTGTTGGGCTTTGAAGGAATGTACATTCGAGAAGAGCATTTAGCCCGAAATCCAACAAGTTGCTCATCAATGGCCAAGTATGATCCAGCCTTGATTATCTCGACATCTTTGCAAAAACATATTCCAAATATCAGATATTGCGGCCAGTCTATCTTCTTTTTTCCTTACTTCTCTCGTTTCTTTATTATCAAATCTGAGACAGTTTATCAATAACTTAAATCTCCTTTCCGACATGGTTGCCTTGTAGCGATGTCCACATAGGGTCGTATCAAACATCTTTTCAGTGGGCAGATGATTGTCTTTCAGGGCAGCCGATAAAACTAATATCCCCAACAGTGCTCGAAGCTCTTCCATACAAACATGCCTCACCTTCTTTCAGGTCTTTTGTACTTCTTCCGTTGTTGCTCAGTTTCTGCATTGGTGTATTTCAGAATAGTCGCAAGAATTTCGTCACAAAAAAGAGTTCAAAACATTCAAGAGAAGATGTGGTTTGACGGGAATTGTTTGATGCTGTGGGTCCTGCCTGTATATGAATAACATTCTTGGACGGTGTCTTCCCCTTGTTCTTTAGGCATGACGTGTTCCAAACAAACCCATTCTTGCTTTTCAATGTTTCTTCTTGTACTTTGATAACACTTCCAGCAGATCTTCCCTCAACATTGTTGGAACATTCGTCTTTGTTTCTTTTACTTTCGTTCAGAACATTGTCTTTTTTCTTTTTCCGAGGCTGAGTTGGAGCAGTAGAAATTTCAATGTTCTTCACTGCTTCTACACAATCTAAGTCGTCTTCTTCCGGTATGTATTCGGGGTCAGCATCACTATCGTAACAGCTTTCATCAGAATCGTCAACTTCTAAATTATCTTCTTCCAAATCTTCGGAAATTTCTTCTTCCTCTTCGAGAGCAGCCAATATTGCATCTTCATTGTCCAAAACGTTTGTCATTATTCTCGTCCTTGAAGTGTCTGCCATCACCCAGAAAATGATCGAAAGTGAACCAAAGCATTCAACAAAACACCCGTTAAAGGTAGCAACGCGTCAGATCTACGTGTACGAAAAAGGCGGTTAAAGGTAGCGACACGTCAAACTGACGTGTAGGTTTTAGAAAAAGAAAGTCGCCCAGAACAAAGATCGCGGATTCCACTTACACGCGACGCCAACTAGTCGGCAACTAACACAAGTAAGCACTGCTGGCGTGCGGAGATCTGGAAGCGAGGGGAGGGGAAAGGAGAGGCTATTATTCTCTACCTACACGTAAATTTTGCGTACGCTACCTTTCCTGGGTTAACTGGTATTAGATTTGATTCAAGGTTGAAGATCTGGAATGCACAAACTCAGTGTAGCTAAAAAAAAAAGCAACAAGAATGGACGAAATTCGAACCTAAGACCACCAGCAGAAGAATCCCGTTCACTAACCCCTCATCTAACGAGCCATCACCTTTCATAAGTTATAAATTTGCATGCAAATGATACCATTATACGTTTGGGCAATCAATGTTTTGCTCTTTTTCTCTTCAAAAACGTAATATGTATACGACGATTCGTTTCGTTTTCCATTAGAGCTTCGAAAGAGATGATTTGTATTTGAGTATATGATCTTTTGTCTCCTTTAACCGCCAGTTCTAGCAAATACAACTCAATTCACAAAGCAGTAAAAAAAAAAAAAAAAAAAACTCGTACTGCCTTAGAGAATATTCCTGAAAGGGGGGAACTGCATCATGCACCCTGGCGTACCTAACGAGAGTGCGGTGAATGAGGCCGACAGCAAAAAGGGGCCCATTGAAATTTCGTAATTCCACTTCGGAGGTTTCTATATAATTTCACACTTTTCCTCAATGTCTAAAATGCAACTACTTTAGCTTTAGATGAAAAAGAAGTTGTGAAGGAGCTATAGACTGTGAAGTCTGTTGAAAAGATTTATCACGTCCTTGCGGCAACAACTTTAAGTTTTCGAACAGTAATGAAGAACAAGATTGATTGAAATTTTAACTTAGAATGAAATAACTAAAAATCTAATCTTATATAACTCTCATTGATAGTATGTTCCGTATTTGTTTAGACGCCTATTCTTTTATAACTTTACCTATAGTGCATGGGGTTCTTGGTTCGATACCCGCTCGCGCCGAATGAATATTATTATATAGAAACATCGTGTGCATGAGTTTTCTCAGGTTTCTCCCGTTTCCTTCCACTTTCTTCATTCCACAATTTCATTCATTTTTCACCATAACTGTCTCCATTAGCGTAGTCGTCATAAACGTGGGACGTAAAACTTAGATATTTCAATTCATTTTTTTTATAACTGTATCTCACTTTTACTGTGACGAGAGCAATATCTAAGCGAGTATTTAGTGAATTAAACCACTAAAACCTATATTCATACCACAATAGTGCAGATGAAGTTTAGCAGTTTGGCAATCTTCAGCATGGAAAGCAAAAAAAGCAATACATTGATATTGAAAAAGTAGTTAACGAATTCCTCACCGAAAAAGATCACCTGTACAGTTATTTTTCAGATGGTAATTTATAATTATACTTACATTGGTTGAAATTTCTCCATAGTTGTGGGGGCGAGACACTGAAACCACCCTACCAAGAGGTGAAAGTGACATGTAAAAGTAATCAAATACGAACGGTATTAGTGTCGAATTCATGTACAAAGATGAATAGTGACACTGTGGATGCTGCGTAAGTCCAAATTAATCCTTGGTTGGCATGGAGTTGACAATGGGAGAGTGACAGGCAAAAAGAATCGAAAATATCCTATATTTGTGTCGAATGGATAGTCTTTGGGATCACTGACATAAAAGGTGGTATTTCAGATGTGGATATGTCCAAGGTTGGCCCTATTGGCATGGGATCATAGGGGGAACCAGTGAAGACTTCGGAACAGTTCCTCTTTGGTGCGTTTGAATACACAGAGAGTGAAAAGTGATAATGCACAAATACTGATATCACATTCGGAATTATCGGAGATATGACTTCTGGGGAAGTGCCATTACTCCAGAGAGGCATTACTAACTGATCAATCCCTAAAATCATCACTGCTTTGCAGAGGCGTTGACAGGAATTTATTTCAGCGATCGAGAGGTTGACAAGAATTTATTTCAGTGATTGAGGGCATATTTTACTAAAATGTCTATCATCATTTCTAAAATTAGATATAATTTACAGAAAAGTAGTGATTCCGTGGGGCCAGGAGCTCTGGATTGCCAAGGCCTGCATTCTGTGTATGTCCCTGCTGCTCTGAATTGCCATAAGCTCCTCTTCAAATGTAAGACATAAAATGTAAATAATAAACGTATAACATAGAATACAATATAAAAAGAAAATGTATTTTTATAACTAAGAAATAGAAAGTAATTATAAAATAAAGTTGAAGGACTAGTTTTTTTTTTAAACAATCATACTTGAAAGTAAAATATAGTTAGTTTTATAACAATTTTGCATTTATGCAGGGTTACAAACAAGTGAGGAGTGCCATGTAATAAAAAATCTCATATTTGAAAATAATTTCGTATTAAACTATCTGTGACTACATTACTTCAAAATTGAACTTGTGGAATGCACAGTATGAGCGTAGCTCAAAGAAAATAATCAATAAGAATAATCTTGATTCGAAACTCGAACCATCCACGTAGGAGTAATTTACATTATCCATTCACCATTAACCTGCACAGGGTTTGGCACTACTTTACCAGATGGTTCTATCAAATGTAACTTAATTAACACAATAGTAACATATTTTACTGCTTTAAAAAGTGTCCTGAACAAGGGGAAGTTCATTATGCATATTATAACTAAGTTACAAGAGGTTTAAGTCCTATCTGAACGGCGCATCCACCGAGTAAATTTTTGGAATATCCCAGTAAGTTAGCTTTCAACGCAGCCAAAGGAAAGGTATGTGAACGAGTACATAGATTTCTCCGTAGCAGAATGGATAAAGTCATGGTTTGATAACTACAAGAAGTTTTAGATTTCTTAAATTCTTAATTCCTCGTTCTCAAGATCTTTCTCTCCCTTCGTATCCCTCTAATTCTCTAAAAAGAGTTCTCCACCTTAATTCGACAACTGCCTAGTGTGATCCTCGCAAATGGAAACCTTTCCTTCTTCTGTTTCACAAAATAACAATTTTCCTCATAATGCGAAAGCTGTCCGGTCATTTTTCCCAATTCTAAATCTGTGTATATAAATCATCCCTCGCTGTCTCCCTACTTAAATCTCTCTCTCTCTCTCTCTCTCTCTCAATGTCGCCCAGGAACTCATATATCTTGAGGTAAAACCTTCGACTCTTGAAACCAAATGTAAGCTCTCTTGCAATGTGGTATCTTAACTCTATAGGTTTGTTGCTAAAAGCAATGTCTTTTAGATTTTTCGGGGTGGGGGATAATTCTATTAGCGTATTACTATATACTTTTCACCTTCTATTAGTGTATTACTATGCATTTGATCAAACATTACGTATTTATGATGCTCAAGTGAGGGGGAATTAAACCCTCTTGTCCTGCCCAAATGACGCCGCTGGAACATTTGCTTGCAATTACTGAAAAGAAATGAAATGAATCATTGAATAACACTCATTTCTGTCAGTAGGTATTTTAGAGCTCTGCGCGGGCATTACAGACTTTAGGAAACAGAAAATCTACTGCCGTTATTGGCAATTTCCATAGATTTCTTAGGGAGCATCTTGCTAGCTTGCAGTCTTTAAAGAAGAGAAAAAATGAAACTAAAGGTATTTATGAAGCTCTGGGAACATTGTGTGATTTTTTTTTTTTTAAATTTAGGTTCTTAAAAATATTTCAGAACAAACGAATGTCAAAGACTGTTTTAAAGCTATAACGTTGTAAACTTAATTCCTGTTTCTTATTCAGCTGAATGGAAAGAGTGTACTAGGTCAGACAGACTGCTTTAGAGAAGGATAGTTGGAGGAGGGAGAGGAGTTGGATTGAATACTAGTAGCAACTAATCAATTGAGACGTATTTCTGGATGGATAAGAAAACGGGGCAAGATTTTGTTATTATTTTGGACTTAGAATTTATGTAACGATTTCTATGCCAGGAACTGTGCCAGGTAGTTTTTATTATGCTTTGGCTAAGGGCTACTGCCCCGGTCCAAACGTTATACCTTTGTGCAAAACCTTTTCAATTTAAGCCCTTGTACACAGAACCTATCTATATCAAGACTAATTTTCCTTGAAATTTCACTTAATTTCTTTAAGATTTCCTGACAAATATATCTATTTGTTATTCGTGTCTAAAAGCACCAAATTATTTTATTAACAGATATATCTCACGTCCTGTTTTATACCAAGTGGTCAAAAAAAAAAAAAAAAAAAAAAAAAACGAATGAAATCCAAACTGAAAAACTTAATAAAAATGTTTTCATCTGGGACCTGCCCAAAAGGCAGAATACTTAATAATAATAATAATAATATATACGGTACCTTGTTGAAAGTTTGTCTTCAAACTGCCAAATATAAATCACAATAAATTGTGTAATTTGCCGTTACAAAAAAAAAGTTTTTCCATTTGTTTGTTATGCAGTTTTTATTGACACACATCTACAGAAGAATTACACAAAATATTATAAATGGTGTGGAATAATATATTTCCTTTATCTGAACCTTTTCCATCCAATTGGGACATGATTCTCACAGGAGCACTAGATCAATCGATTGTAGCAAATGTGGTAGCATGCTGTGCTTTTGGTCATTCCTTACACGGAAGAGATACCATACTATTTTTCGATTGGTAAATAATTTAACGTAAATTATTAATTAGGTTAAACTTTGTTATTTTCAAACAACTAAAGCGAGGTAATCTTACGATGATGTTTTAAAAGCCGGTCATTTGGGGGAATTGCCCCGATGCTTCTCCTGTGGCTACTCCCCTTGGTACTACGATGAACTTTCGTTTTTATCGGATCAGGAAGAAACACCAACCTAGATGAACATAGCAGTGATGAAAACCCTGATGAGTTATCTCCACAAACAAGTTTAAAAAAACATTATTGCAACTAGTTCACACTTATTCCTGTGTATTGTCATGTTTAATTAACAGACCTCGATGGTTACTAGTTGTTGGTAGCAATCATATTGTCTTACCATTCGACTCTTCCCGGTCCCCGTCTTGTAAATTTTTCAAACTACTTGTAGTAAGTTGAACAGCATGTTGGCACGTGTGTGGACAAAAAATTCTTCCAGCATGCATAATGAAACAAATCTTTCATGCATGTTGGTCATGCAAATGTGTACGTGTATGAGCCACAGTACAGACAGAAATTTACGACATAATTTTACGGACCGAAATTACGCACCGAAAAATACGCTAGTCTATGTTGTCCTTTAGCAGCATTGTTGTAGTTGTACACCAATCGGTTTTAATAACTATTATCAGGTTTTAATTCCTAAAATTTTGTAAAAATGATCTTAGACTGTGAGTCGTAACTACATTCTTACCGTCAATGAGTGAATTTTTATAATTAATTACCAATAGTTTTCAAACCCAAAATTTGGAGTTAGAGGCAGGCATCTATCAATGACCGAAGCTTATAAGCTACAAACATTAAGTTTCAAATTGTGAAAAATGCTGTTAGTTACCATCTATTTTAATAATTGCTAATCAGATTCCACTTCCTAAATTTCGATTTCAAGTCCGTAATTTGGAAGTAATCAGATACAGTAATCAACCAATCATATTGTATCAAATTTAAGTTTCTATCAATGACTTTAGTCTACAATCTCGAAAATTCGAAGAGTGACAATGTTAGTCAGAGGCATGTACTAACCTATAAGCTTGTACGTATGACTAAGGCTCAAGTCCAAACGGCTAAGATTATAAATTAGAGCAAAATCTCCGAAATTGAATTTTTTCAATTTTTTTCAAAGGAAGGATAGAGGTTGGCTTAATCAAATTTACAAAAGATATATACCAGAATCCTACAAAAAAAAAAAAAAAAAAAAAAAAAAAACGAAGTTTTATTTTATAAACATCTCTCAAATATTTGGAGTGAGTCAAATGTATCCTTCCCAAAATTTAAGATGAGTACACCAAAGAACGTCTGTCTTATAAAAGAAATCGAGCACATATATTCACCTATATGATTATATTGATCACATGTTGCAGGAAAACTTTATCTCAGAGGATAAATTAGGTAAAAAAAAAAAACACACACACACATAATTGTGTGTGGCTGTATGTAACTAACCAACTCACTGAATGACAGAAGACGAATGGTGAGTTGCTACCTCACTCAATATGGAAACAGAAGTATTGACGAGAGAAGCAGTGGCTCAGTGACACAGCGTACACTTCTGATGAGTGGAGTAAGATCGCGCTAAGAGGTATTTGTGGTGCAAAAATAATGTGCATAGATATCTTTGGAGTTCTAACATTTCCTCCACCATTTCATTCATTATCGTTACCACCATCTAAGATCGAGGATTTCAAGATACAGTAATAGATGTAGTACTATCTCCATTACTCTTGCCTAAATTATGGTTTCATTCCCTCTAGCCGTTTCAAACTTAAACGGTACTTTTGCCTCGTATTGCATACAGTAAATACATTATATATGAGATCACATGCAGCACCATTTAATATTATTCAATTGAATTAATGTTGTCATGGGTAACTTTCATGTTATATGGAACCATTTAGTGGTGAAACTAAAAAAAAATCGGAAGTGAAAGTATAAGGACTGAGAAGTAATTTCATGTTTTCGATATTTGAGAAGTTTTATACTTGTCGTATTAAGTCAAAAAACAAGGACCATCCTAATACGACAAACATAAAATATCCTAAAATATCGAAAACATGAAAGTTAGCATTAAAGTAATCATAATAACACCTCAAAATACCCAAGTTCATACTTTAAAAATATTTTCTTTTTACTTCTTCTGAGTGTTTAAATTATTTTTAAACGTGTAATCTATTAAGCTTTTTTGTTTGAAAATAATTGTAAAATAATTTGTTTCTAAATTAATATTGTTTTGTTACATTTGTTTATTTTTCTTTTGTAGTTTGGAGGACGTAGAAACAATTAGAGAGATTCACATTGACCAACTCCTTGCAGATCATGTCAATGTAATGACATTTCAAAGAGTCTACTAGTGAGTACGATATTAAACGTTTTAGTGCTATTGTAAAAGAGAGGTAGCTATTGTAGAGGGTGTTTTAACACCTAATTTTCATATTAATATTTAAATTTGTATTTTTTTTTATTTATTTGCATCTTAAGGATTAAAGGTTCCTAATATTTTGATTTATATTTGTATTTAGGTCATAATATTTCTTTTAAAATAACGAGAGGGGACAGCATTTAATTATTATATCGCCTGTTTATTTCAAGAACGACATAACTCAAAAGTCGCCCTTACTGACTTATGGACAGATAATGAAAGGTAATCTTGATGCTTATCTCTGGTAAAAATATCACAGATGTGCTTCCAAAACGTTCGCAAATAATCTATATATATAAAAGAGAACGCACAAATCCTTTGTTCCCTCATCACGCTAATACGGCTGAACCAATTTCTTTCATTTTTGGGGGGTTATTAGGATTTGGACCCTAGATGGTTTTTATCATATCACTTTAATTTTTAATTACCAGTGTCTTGAGATAATTGACCATTCAAGTGTCCATAACGTACAAATCCTTTGTTAGTTCATCATAGGTAAAAATAAACGTATTTATATGCAACCCGCATGACCGTGTCACTCGGCGGGTTAACATAAATGACAGGCGATATAATGTTAACATTTACTGCAATTTGAAAGCGAAAAAGTAAAAATTATCTAAGTAACAAAGTTTATTGCGTTCCGGGGTGACCGCAGCGAAGCGGGGTGAACGCTGCTAGTTCATAAATACAAAAGGGTCATCCTTCAGGCCTAGTATGAGTCATAAATGTGTCTGAAACGTCATTGTGGAATTGTTTCTAAGTTCTTCCACTCTTGCTAGAAATAATAATAATATTTTTGTTCGTCATTTTTAACACGTGCCATAAATTCGTTCTACCAAAATTGATAAGTAGGAACTATTCTTTTTTATATTTGTTTGCATATTTTATTAAAATATCAATATAACGCATACATAATATAATGTGTTTTACCCAAAGAAAGGGTATTATTATGTATCGTGATGAAGACAAATCCTATTTAGTTTCTGTTGAGGCACCCGAAGGTTCGATTTTCATATTGTACAGTAGCTGACATTTTCCTCCCTATTTTCTTTCCAAAGTATCTCTTATAAGGCAATTCATCCTTATAGAGGGACCAAAAAATTTCTTTTTATTTTTCTTAACTTCAGTATGCTTATTTGAATTGGAATAGGACATAATATTGAGGTCTGAAATATTCAGTAATAATAATAATAATAATAATAATAATAATAATAATAATAATAATAATAATAATAATAATAATAATAATAATAATAATAATAATAATAATAATAATAATGGTATTAAATGTTTTAAAGTAGCCCTAAAATTTGGCAAAACTTACTTAAACGTAGGGATTTCGGGCAAGGGGATCCGTACCTTCAAGAGACACCTCTGCAACTACAAAAATTTAAACAAAAGCTTTCCACTGAAGTTTCACGTAGAAAGTACGTTTTAAGGAAAATAACTGTAATAAAAATAACTGAATATCATTGATCAGTAAGGCATATAATAAACTAACTTGTAGAATATGCAGATGTAATTATAAAAGCTTTGCTACAAAAATATATAAACATACCATGATTCTGTGACCTCTGAAATACAAAGTAACAAAATAACGTATAAGATTCAGTCTACGGAGCAATTGTTATTAAAGAATGGTATACACTATTTCGAGAATAGAGATAAGACGAGAAATGTTTACGATGCTTTTCGCCACGTTTCGATTCTCATATCCGAAGCAAGACGATATTTTGGGGAAAAAATGAAATTTTTTAGTTTTGCGTGTCATAGTTATGCTAAAGAAGACGGTGATTATGAGAAATGAATGAAATCGTGGAATGAAGAAAGTGGGAGGAAATGGGAGAACCCCGAGTAAACCCACGCACACGGTGTTTGTCCACCACAAAGTTCACTTGGCGGGAGCAGGGTATGAACCCGGGACCCCCATTCACCAGAGGTGAACGTTTTACCACTGAGCCAGCACGGCCCCGAAAATAATTTGTGTTAGCCTTGTCCCGTCTCGAATGTAAAATGTTAAGTCTCATCCCAATTTTTTTGGTTTGTATTAGTATCGAAATGAGAAATTTCTCTTCTCATAGGCAGTGTTAAACCAAACCGAAGTTTTTTTTTTTTTGCCTAATACCACGTTTCTGCTTCTAATGGTATGAACTGAACGATAATAAGTTTCTAATTTTTAATCTTCTACGAGATAATAATAATTATTACTATTATTATTCCTGAAGATTTGATAGTTCGAGTATTGAAACATCCGAGTATTCAAATATCTCAATATAATAAAACGCGAGTCATTGGCGATCAATCGCCATCAAAATTCTTTAAGTAAACAAAAATTGCCCGACGTGGATCCGATCCAAGAACCTCGAGACTAATGGCCAAACGCATTGACCAGTGAACTACGATCACTACGCTGTAAAGGATTCGTCTTTAGTCTGGTTATGTAGGTTTCTTTGCCTCCCCTTGCAAAGTTGTATGTTATTTTTCTTCGTTTCAAAAAGTTTTTCGTATTTCTTTTATGATGATATAAGTTAATAATCTTCGGGAAAGTTTATATTAATAACATGAGTTGTTCTTAAACCTTTGGTTCATAAGTTTGTTTCTTCTCCACACGAAACTACAGATACGACAGATTTAATTCTCATACTCTGCATTTGTTTCAAAGCAGTCGCCATTACCTGGTCAAAGACATGTCCGCCACGATTCAAAAATAGAATAAGAATATAGTTACAATTATATTTATATTTGCGGGTTGTAATGTGCTTTTTTACAAAAAATAAAATTAATAATATCCACAATGATCATCATTCAATAAATAACACATAAGGTTACTCTGGTCTACGCCTTCACATTCATTCATTATGTGGAGTATTTTGTATGTGTTTCACTTAGTGTCAGGAAAAATGCATAGAACTACTTCCGTCGGTTTCAACTAGATCCATTGGGAATGAGTGGAATACCCTAAAGAAAGCGTGTGCTACGTTTTATTGAATTCATATCATGTTTACGTAGTTTCTGCCAGAAAATGATTTTCTGTATGTGAATACCTGCAGCACGCAGAGTTTTTTCTCTTTTATTCCCTTATTTTGATAGATTCTTGCAACATCAAACAATAAAATTATTTTCAAAGATTGAGGGAAGGCATATATCAAGTTTAATTAAAATGAAGTAAGTTTTACGAGAATTATGGTGAAACAGACAGACAGATAAACGGACAGAAACACAAATTGTGGTTGAGTTAGCTGGCAGACACTTGCTATTTCATTTCAAATACTTGTAATTTAGTTTCGGATGAAAGTCTCTTTTTATATTTTATTAATAGCAAGAAATTAAAAATCTAGAACATCCTTACTTTTGATCTGCCTAACTAGAATCATACCTGCAACCTTACATTATTATCTTAGAAAATAATAAGAAAAAATCTAAGAAATGACACCATACATAAAATTCTAATACTACAAGTAATGCCTGTTCCTTCGAAGAAAAGAAAAAAAGTGCACTTGACAAAGATTCAAATATTGATCAGCTGATCTTTGTAGGTCAGAACGTTACCCACTACGCCACTTACTAAGATGGCCTTTTTTTCTTTTTTTTTTTTTGCTATACACTTTAAACATTCAGCTTGTGATTTTAGTTTCTGTCGTTTTACAATATAACAGTTTCTCTGCTTTCCCTCCTTGTCACACTGTTCATGTTATTTATTGTGTAAATTGCATTTGGAAACATAATATAATTTGTTTTACGAGAATCCACAAGTTTAACAATTTTTAAGCTCAATTACATTGTTAAGCGAACTAGTTTTGTCATATCTTCCATCGCTTCGGGGGGTAAAAGAGACACTATCCCTCGAAACAACATGCGTTCTTTCATGTGACAGCAGGGGTGTAATTTAGGGAAAGGAGGGGGCAATTGCTTCCCCCGAAGAATTTGAGGTTTACGAATACTTTAATCGATTGTCTACTAATATATTAGTACAAAACATGAAAGTATTACGTCATTGTTGCTCTTGCCCCCCTCAAGCGAAATCTGAAATGGCGCCCTTGTGTGACAGATAATACAACTATGTGTTTGCGGTGAATATTTGGGCGTTACAGGTCTTGCAATGTATAAAACTATTTTCCGAATAAATCGCATTCGATTTTACGTCCATAATAACTTATATAAAACACTTTGAATATATGAAATGATTGTAGTTGGAGTGGTCGTATGTTTTCATAGTTATGAGTCTGGATACTCAAACCCGCCTAGCCTGGGGATTTATTTCTACTTATGTGAAATATGATACTGGATAATATCTTCAACGCATAGGTCCTGGTGCCTTCAAAGATTAAATAAATACGTAGTTTTAGGTGCTTCCTGTAAAACATATCCCATCGAAAAGAGCGAACCTGTTACAAAGTAAGCCAAGTGCCAGAAAGGATAGCCTATAAAGGTAAAATTAAGTTATTTGGAAAGCATAGTTTTCCACTAACCCATCTGCGGTTTGCCAAGTGTTTATGACTTCACTTCACAAAAGAGTAAAAACACTTGGCCGACTTATTTGATTTCAGTACTTTTCGTGGCGGTCGCTTGGATAGGGTTTCTACAGATCCACTGTTTTTGATGGTATATCACTCCTTTCTTGAAAGTTTGCATCAGCATTTTGTTTATTTTCATGTTTATTTAAAGCCCTTTTCCAAACCGAAAGCCAATGAGCGTTTAGATCGTTTCTAGAAAAGTAAGATGATCTACCGTGTGTATTGTTTTTGAATGCGCAGTACTTCAGTTGAAATTAGGTTAGTGGTAGAGTGGTTGGCTGTCGTTTGAGGTGTTCCTGGTTCGATTCTCGCTCACTTTCCTTACTTTTTTTTCTGTACGAGTATAATAAACACGCCGTATTTGCTTCAAAATAAAAAAGTTTTGTATTTTGTTTTAAAAATCTGTAATGTTGATAATTTAGTGAATACCCTCTGAGTCCTCAATTACATATTCTTGTTTTTTGCCAGGCAATTTGACTTTTAACAAGAAACTATTTTGAACAAACTCAAAGGTTCTTCATTTATGCAAGCCACAATAACTAACGCTTTAGATCATGCGTTCGTGAGACTTCGTGCTAGTAACATCGTCTCTCGCTCGCTGACCGTTTGTGTTGTAACACAAGACAAGTTGCGAAATTAGTTTGTGTACTGTGTTAATTCTCAGTGAGATACTTAAGTTTGTGTTAGTGTCTTGGATCTGCATATCCATATATATATATATATATTTTTCTTTTCGAAGTGATTTTTGTGGTCGTGTTTCGACGGAAAATTCAACATGAGTTGTTTGCGTGAGAATACCTTACGTATTAATTTTGGTCAAGTAAGTCAAAAGCCTACTTCAATTTTTATCCATGAATGGATACGAAACACATTCAAATTAACAATTGATCAACTCCATAGTATAGAACTAGACTACATAAGGAAACAACTGTATATTAAACTAGTTAACAAGGTGCTGTGTGAACGAATTCTCGCTTCAACTAATGGTGAAGTCAAATACACCGATAGTGACAAGGAACATTTACTTCCTATTGATCTTGCTGACAACAGCTTTACAGTCGTTAAAGTATCTTTGTGCCCCATGGAACTTAGTAACCAACAGTTAACTCGGGTTTTTTCTCATTATGGTGAAATACAGTCAATCATAGACGAACAGTATTCTGCGAACCATGTGTATGTCACCCGTACTGGACGTAAATTAATTAAGATGAAGGTTAAACAAAATATTCCTTCATTTATTACAGTGTGTGGTTTAAGGCTATTTTGTAGTTACTCAGGACAAATCCAAACTTGCGCGTCGTGCAATTCACAGGACCATTTTGTTCAAGAGTGCCCCCGCAAAAAAGTTCCGCAAATCAAAGTTAATCCGCAAGTTAGAAGCTTCCAACCGCCACCGCTCCGTATACCTCATAATCTTCCACACGAAAAAGATGCTTTGCATACTGATAACTACACGGAATTTCCTCTGCTTACTTCTGCTCGCCCTGGTGCTGCAAGTCAAGATGTTCCAGCAGATGAAACATCCCTCGATCCAGACATTCTCCCCGACCCACATATGGAAGGCGTTCGTTCTACTGACCCGGAAGTTCCTTCTCCTTCGGAACCTACTGCAGTACCCTCAACTAACTCTGATCCCAAGGCCCAGGAAATTATCCAGGAAGGACAACTTGCTCAGGTAGGTGACCAACCGTCAGTTCAGGATATAAAAGTTGTTCCGAGTGCTCCCATGGACCATGATAATCAATCTGCCGTGCACTCGGGAGCAAACTCAAACATCACTCTCGATAGGAATGTACAACCCCTTACCAGTGACTCTGCTAGTGAATCTGATCTCAGTGCCCCTGTATACGAAAAACGTAAACTTTCCAAACTAAAGACAACTGTTAGTGGAGTTTCGAAAAATTCTAAAGGAAGCCGTACTTCCGATGTTACCCAAGTTTCAGGTACCCGAACCCGGGCCACTTTGAAAAAGTTGAAAGCTGGTATCCCCATTGGGGACGACTTATAATTATTTTCTTTGTTCTATTGTGTTCTATATTAGAGCCATTTATGCAGTGTTTAACATTTCGCTTCACTCTATTATTGTTTATGTTTATCGTTATGTATAGTTTTCGTTTTGCCACCATTAACTTAAATGGATTTACTTCTCCTGTTAAACAAGAAGCATTAAGAGACTTTATCTACAAAGCAGACATTGATGTGTTGTTCGCTCAAGAAGTAGCCCTTCAAGAGTATAGTTATCTTTCACATCATACATGCTATTCTCGTTTTACTGAGTATGGGCTAGGTACAGCTATCATCTACCGTAATGATCTAGAGTTGAAGGCCGTTCATGATCACCCAAATGAACGAATCTCCATTGGAATGCTTGATCGCATCAAATTATGCAATATTTACGTGCCATCTGGGTCTCATAAAAGGCGAGAGAGACAGGATTTCTTCAACACTGATCTTGCGCAGGCTTTATTTAATGGTGCCAACCCTTGTATTTTAGGTGGAGATTTTAATTCCGTTTTACAACCTATTGACCAGACTCCCAACTTTAACTTCTCTCCTGAACTCCAGCGAATAGTAGACACATATATTCTAGTTGATGTGTGGCGTCACTTTCGACCCACTGACCCAGGTCACTCATTTCATACTTCAAAATCATCCAGTCGCTTGGACCGTTTTTACGTAAGTCCCTCACTAGTAGCACAAGTACGAGATGTTACCCTCGAACCAGTCTGTTTTAGCGATCATTATGCTCTTGTTATGAGAATAACCCTACCAGTGTCAAAATTTTTGAGAAGTAGTCCTCTTTGGTATTTTAACACTTCTATACTTATGGACCCTGAATATCAGCATTTAATTCGAGAGGAATGGAGAATCTTGTCTCCATTAATATCACGCTATCAGGGCAAACTTATGTATTTTTGGGATAAGCGAGTTAAACCTAGATTTCGATCCATAAGTAAGCAATATTGTATCCAAAGGAACCAAGCATATAATACTCAATATAACTATTACTCGCGCCTACTCAAGGAATACATGCAAGAACAATTGCGAGGCCGCCTGGTCAGGCCTCAAATACAAGAAATCAAAGCCCATCTATTGTCATTGCATAACCAACAAATGCGTGGTTTTTTTGTTCGCAGCAAAATTGCCCCGGCCGCTGACATGGAACAGGCCAGTATTGTACAAATTCAAAAAGAACGACACAGAGGCAAACAAAAGTTGATTTCCTCCATTAGGGGCAAGGATGGCCAAATTTATGAAGGTTTGCAGGTACTTCCCCAATTTGTTCAGTATTATAAACAATTGTATGCAAAACCTAATGTAAATAATGAAGATGAATCTCTTTTGGACTATATCCCTTCAATCCTAGATGTTAATGCTCAAGAGTATCTAAACAGTCCCTTTACCATCGATGAAAGTAGATAGGGAATGGGGATTCTGCAGACAAATTTAATATTATCCCATTTTAGCTATATGTCACCCTATCATCTCTAATAACTTCTAGTCTACCCCTAATAATTTCTAGCGCACTCCCATATCCCAAATAACTTCTATCATATCTCAAATAACTTCTATCTTACTCATAATAACTTCTAACACATTCTATCACTAAATTTAGTTACAAAAAATCACTAAATCTGATTCAAAAAAATCACTAAATTTAGTTACAAAAAATCACTAAATCTAGTTACAAAAACAAAAAATCACTAAATCTGGTTATAACCGGTTTTGACTTCAAAAATCACTAAATCTGGTTACAAACAATCACTAAATCTAGTTACAAAAACAAAAAATCACTAAATCTGGTTATAAAAAAGTCACTAAATCTAGTTAAAAAATAAAATAATCACTAAATCTAGTTATAAAAAATCACTAAATCTAGTAAAATAAAATTACAAAAACACTTTTATGACTTAAAAATATAAATTTTACTTAAAACTAAACATAATTACTCACTAACACCTATCAACAACATCACACATAAAAGTTAATTAAATTTTACTTAAAACTAAACTATACATAATTACTTAATAATACCTATCAACTACACCACACATAAAAGTTAATTAAAATTTGCATAAAACTAAACTATACATAATTACTCACTAACACCTATCAACTACACCACATATAAAAGTTAACTAAATTTTACCTAAAACTAAACTATACATAAAAGTTAATTAAATATGACCTAACACTAAACTACGCCACACATAAAAGTTAATTACATTTTATCTAAAACTAAACTATACATAAAAGTTAATTAAATATGACTTAAAACTAAACTACACATAAATACATTTTAACTATATCTTATAATGCCCCCAAGCTAATGTACTTACACCACCCTCTAGTATATATCTTTTATCATCATTCGAATCTAATGCTAACTTATTTACAGCTATAGTATATACATCATGCTTACAACTTCGAATTAGATTTATATTTTTATATGTTTTCACATCATTGAATAGGGTTTGCTTATAATCATCAAATTGTAGCTCTTTTGCTACTACACATTTTGTTATTCCTTTCGCTTTTTTCTCCTCTTCATTCTCAACTTTAAAGGCATACATCTTTGACCTTAACCCAATAAACTCCGTCATTATTTTACCTTTGTTTTCATCCTTCATCTTTCCTAATACTTTTTTGTTTACTAGTGGTATTCCATATTGATTATCCTTTCCATAATCACTTGTGTCAAATAGATCAACCATTTCCTTTAAGTCTTTGTAGAAGTCATCTGTATTAATTTCATATATAAAACTATCAGTATCCGTGTAACATAAGTCTATATTGATATCATATTTAGGTTTCATAATGTTGTAATGGAAGCCATACATTAATAGTTTTGACAAATCTAGCACACTCATACCAACATATATAGGTTTGTTGAAGGTCAATTTTTCTTTTTTCATATGTATCGCACACAAATCTTCAGTAAATATTGTTCTATAATCGAAGTTCGGTTTCGCTATTAACTTTTCCACCCTCATTGGATCACATTGTAAGGTAATAGATGGCCTCTTTCTAATGTTTTCCATTGTTTTACCAAATACGCTATTGTTCATTAACTTGTAAAAATCTTTCTCGAAATCATTCTTAGCTTTTGTTCTCATATTTGTATTTAGATCAATATATTCCTTTAACCAGTTTGATTGTTTGAACTCTAATACTCTATGAATTTTCTTTAATATCATCCCAAGTGACATATACAATGTTAAATTTCTGTAGTGAATAACATATCTTTCTTTATTGTAAAGCGTTGTTAATAATTTTGAATGTTTCGATCCTGGTGGACACATATTTTCTGGAGCTAATGGTAGATTTGTATGTTTATCATGTAAGTATTCTGGATATTCTAAATCAACTTCTAATACGTAGCCAGTTTCTGAATCATCTGGAATATTCATTATGTTTATGTAAGGTTGAACCCATTTAAAGTCTTTGTAAGGCATGTATTGACTCATAGCCCATCCATATAAATTATTTGCATCTAGATAAGCTAAATACTTTGAAGCTTCGTCTTTGTTATAATTTTTCATATGCTTATTATTTGCTTTTACATATCTCTTACTACATTGTGAAGTTCCACCTCTTATACCTTTTTCTATCATTAATATTTTGTCATAGTCAGTTAACATTTCTAGTTTGATCTTAGTCATCTTTAACATTGAATCCCACGATAAACCAGGAGCAGTGAAATACCAAGCAGGATCTAAACCATATGCTTTTAAACACACATCTCTAAAACTTTCAAATACATCAGCTAATATTAATACATCTGTCTTGTTATAAAGTTCTGTATATTCACCTAGATTTTTAATATTGAATAACTTCCAAACATTTTCCGCATGCTCATAATCTTCATCACTGATGTGGGTTTTAGTAAGTTTATTAAAGAACATTTCTTTTGAAGGTAGTTTTGTTTCTTCTAATCTTTCAATTGAGTCAATATAATCATATGGGTACACACCTTTTTTAATTACTAAATCTAACAAATCATTAGGGAAGTACTTTGACGTTTCTCTATATTGTTCTTTTGTAAGGTTATTTGCTAGTTCTGCTAAACTCCTTGACATAAACCTAAATGAATCTAGAAATCGTAAATTAATTCCATTCTTTTTATCAACCTTCACATATTTTGAGTATGTTATATATTTTTCCTCATTGTTTGCAATTAGTTTTATTTCATTCTTATCATAAGCAAGTTCTTTAACAAACAGGTGAGTATCATAACCACTTAAGTTGTGAATAAATACTGGAATGAAATTAGGATTTCGATAGCTTAAGTTACAATAACTGTGAGCTGCACCTCTAAACTTCCCAGTTAAATGATCATGATCTCTTACTTTTGCTTTATTTTTATTTATATCCTTTAAACATTTTCCTAATTCATGTTTCCATTCTTCTAACTTTTCAACCATGCTATCATTATCTTTAGCGAATTGTATTTTCTTATTTAACATATTTATTTGTTTTTCAATTGCTGGTGGTAAATCATTCAAGTTTCTCTCACATATATGACAACTAATGGAATTATTATATATTTCGTTCTCATCTTTAGTTAGGTTATTCATTTTAACTTTTTCGTTATATATTTTCTTTATTTCTATTGCTTCTTGTTTTAACTTCATCACAAACACCTTTGCAGCATCTAAACCAATATAACTAACAGGACTTTTATACACACCATTTGAGTATTTGATGTAATAACAGAAACTCATTGGTAAATGCTTTTGATACTTCACAGTTTTAGAACAATTATGGTCTACTTCCATTTTACATAACAAATATTCAAAATCGCCATATATCGTAAATGGTACTCTTAACGATCTATTATAATTTTGGAATTGTATTTGATTGTCATATGGTTTTGGAAGTTCTATTCTAACAGATTCATGCTCCTTACAATATAGTTCATGTTGTAATTGCTTCTCATTTCTAAAATGTCTTACTAAACATCTATCACAAAAGTACAATTTCTCCTTATGTTTTGTTACTTGACTTCTTATTAATCTCGATAAATCCTTTATCCAACAAAAATGACTATTATTTTCATCTTTTACATATAATAAATTGACGTGTTTGTCCTGCATATTTTTTGTGATTTGAAGTGGGTATATATTATATTTATCATCATAACTATACACGTTAATGGATATGTTACTTCTCTTTTCAAACTTTACTATATCTTTTAATTGTACAGGAAATTCAATACCATTACAATATTTATCTTGTAACTCATTCACAATTTCTGTATAGTGTGAAGGTCGTTGATATTGAGAACATCTATCAATAGGTTTTAAATAACTTGCAATTGAATATAAGAAACATTTATTATCTTGATTTTTAATATTGATTACTGCTTTCTTATCTTTAATTGGTTTAGGAAGGTCAATATAGGAAGAAGCTCGTAATGGTACATATTTATTTAGTCTGATTTCTAAATGTTTAATTTGATGTAATGTCCATCCTGATCCTCTACCTTGAAATTCCTCCATCTCTCTACATAGTTTTTGTTTAGCATGGGTTATATATTCATCTAAGTCAGTTGATTGTAATATTCTTTCATTCATAGTTTTAAAATTACGTTCTTGTACTTCTTTATCTTTAATATAATCACAAATGAATACAAGGTTGACTTTTAATGGGTGATGCTTTAATTCTTCCTTGATTTTGTTAATAACTACTTTCCCACTTATATTTAAAAACTTCACCGGATCCTTATATCCTCCTATGTTTTCAATTGTGATAGTTTGTAATCGTTTTTGTATTGCTGTTTCCTTTGTTTCTACTTTAATTGGTATTCGTTGTGGTTTCGATTCTTCAAAAACATCTTGTTTAAATGGAAATATGTTTCTAATTTGTGATCTGTTTTGTTCATCTTCATATTTTTTAATACGGTCTATCAGTTCAGCCTTTCTTAATTTAGAATAACCTTTTATTCCTTTCCTTTTACAATGGTTTTTTAGTTCATCAACTTTCATTGTGTATATAACTTTCAATTCATCTGGTTCATTTTGATATTGTTCGATTTTTTTGATTAATTCACTCTTATTTAAAGAACTATAGTTACGAATTTTCTTGACTTTACATATTAGTTTTAGTTTTGTAATCGACATCTCCTTCATCTCCTCACTAGTAAAATTAACATTATTTATACTCATCCTATTTATATGAAAAATACTTGTATCGTTTTTTTATATTTACGAAATTTTTTAGATCCTTTTCATAATATTTTTTTCATGTTATATATACCAACATTAGCATACTTATTTTTCCTAACACAACTGCTAATACTTGTACACTCCTGCCATTGTCTACATATATTAGTGTGTTGTGTTAGTATAGGGCTTTTATGGGATCACCCCATCAAAGTCATTATTAATATGATAAAAACTGAATCATTTTCATAACCTCACTCATCATCATAATTATCATTCACCTTCTTACCCTATTTACCTTTAATGAAATAATCATAAAAGATAACATTTATTATATTATATTACTTTTATTTATTTAATTATTATGCAAATTATTAAACCCTAACCATTTAATAAACCCTAATTATTTAACAAATACTTTATTACATTTTATAAAATAACATTTATAATATTATATTACTTTTATTTATTTAATTATTATGTGAATTATTAAACTCTAACCATTTAATAAACACTTTATTACCTTTAATGAAATAACCAAAAAAATAACATTTATAATATTATAATTACTTTTATTTATTTATTTAATTATTATGCAAATTATTAAACCCTAACCATTTAATAAACACTTTATTACCTTTAATGAAATAATCATAAAATATAACATTTACAATACTACATTATTTTTATCTATCCAACTATTATGTGAATCATCAAACCCTAACCATTTAACAAACACTTTATTACCTTTCTTTCTCAATATTTTTTCAACCAAATACTCATCCTTATATTTAGTTTTCAATAATTCTGGTTCATAAAATCTTCCTTTAACGTCTTCATTGTTTAAATCTTTAATTTTATATGTTGGTAGATTAGATGGTATAACCTCATTAATAACAAACACTTCTACTGACCAATCTGGTGTATAACCTTTTTCAAACAAACCTTTAATTTTATTTATACGAACATAATCACCAATCTTATACTTTAACTTAACAGGCTCATATTCTTTCTTATACACTTTTTTCAATATCACATGCTCATTATTCTTATTCACTTCTATAGGTTTCACACCAATTGTTCTATGTACTTTGTTATTATATTCATCAACCAAACCTTGCAATATTTTTAACCACTTATAATTACCTTGAACAGTAAATTTCTTCCACATATTTTGTTTAAGTGTTTTGTTAAATCTTTCAACAACAGAAGCTTTTTTACCACTATATGTTGAGTAATGATTGATATTGTTTTTCTCATCAAATCTTCAAATTCTTTATTGTAAAACTCTTTACCTTGATCTGTTTGTAAATTATTAGGTTTTCTTACTTTTAACACGGATTCAAATGCTTCTGTAACATTCTTGCCACTCTTATCTTTAACAGGTACAGCAAATGCATATTTTGAAAACCCATCTATAATCGTTAACAAATACTTATAACCTTTATTTAATTTTGAAACACCTTTTAACACACCACTATCCATTTCCACAAGATCAGCTTGCCATAAATCATCTATACCTTTAACAATAACGCTTAACCTAGGATAATTTTTTCTAGATGGTTTATGAATTTCTTCTATAATGTCCTCTCTAATACCTTCACCTTCATATAGTCAATCGGGCCTTTTAATGAATTGGGATTTATTAGTACCACATACAACACATATACCTTTCTTGATATGTCTTCCATTCTTTGTTTGTTCTATTCTAATGTTATCTATTTTTGTATCTGTTGATTTCTTACACTTAACACAATACATCATACTATTTATTGTATGGAAAATTATTAACCTCAATCTATAATTCAAACACTATATCAACTAACAACATCATTCTAAAGATCAGCCTAATTCAAACTATAATTCAAGCATATGTTTGTTTGATGCTGTTGTGATATTTGATGATTAATACTATAATTAACGGGTGTCGATATTTGATGATTAATACTATAATTAACGGGTGTCGGTATTTTTGATGATTAATACTATAATTAATGCTGTTGTTGATTAATACTATAATTAATGCTGTTGTTGATTAATACTATAATTGATCATGAACTTCAATCTATAATTCAATCTATAATCAATCTCTATAATAATAACTTCTACAATTCAAACACTGTTCATCTATATAATTTAATCAATATAATATTCTATAACTTAGTCTATAATTCAATCTATATAACAATTTATAATTCATCTGTATAATTCAATCTATATAATAACTTCTACAATTCAAACACTGTTCATCTATATAATTTAATCAAGATAATATTCTACAACTAGTCTATAATTCAATCTATATAACAATTTAAAATTCATCTGTATAATTCAATCTAGAATGTTGTTATATAGATTGAATTAAAATGTTATTATATAGATTGAATTAGAATGTTGTTATATAGATTGAATATAGCAAATGGTTTTATGAAAGCTCTCTTTCTATGTACATTACAACAAACAATAATTGACCTTCTTCCATAGCTGAATTTTTATTTGCTTGAAACGTAATTATATCACCCTTTTTAATGTTTACAGGTAAATTTTCAATCAAAGTATCACCTAAATATATCTCTAGAAAGTATTTATCCAAACTTAATTCTATGTGCATTATTTCCCCATTATAGAGAAATTTGTAACCATTAGAGAGATTAAATATTCTAAAGATTTGTTCCTTAACATTTTTAGCTCTCAATCGACATATTAAGGGTATAGTTTCTTTTTGCATGATCAATTTAGTAGTATCCATCCTAACCTTTTGAATATCTTCTTTCTTTATATATGTGTCTTGTAATGTTTTTAATACATCTTCAAATTTGTTTCTATCACCTTCCAATTGACTATTAACATTACTATTTATTAAATCTAGCTGTTGTAAAGTTACTACATCATGTTGGTCAATTGCGTCACCTACATTAACAAGTCTTTTGTTTTTGAAATCAACCCATGTTATATTATTTGATGTAAAAACTTCACTTACATGATTGAGGTTTGTAGTCCTCGTTTTAGTATTACCAAAGATATCCATATTTATTATATAACAATTCAAGTTATTTAACAGCAAGTAAAACAGTTATACGAGCTCCACCAAAATCAATCAAATCACCATTCTCATCTTTAATTGAAACTTTGAAATTATTAAATTTATTGTGATGTATTGGGAAAAATATCTTTTCATTAGGTTCATATATAATTGGTTCTCTAAATTCTGCATTTGTTCTAAATGTTGCAATTAAGTCTGTTTCGTTGTGTGTTGTGTCATTGTGTTTTAAAATCATACCTTCTGCTAAATCACAATGAATATTTATAGTATCAAATGGGTGAAACTTTGGTGGTTTATCTCCAATATGTTCTATGTTATTAGCTAAGTTTTTTCACTAAAACCTAATACAGTATTAATGGTATCTAAGGTTATATCACAAACCTCACTAAATATTTTAACTCTATTTCTTTTCCTGTCTTCTGTAATTTCAAAAGTACCTTTGAATTCATCAGTGTAGAATGGAAGGTTTGATTTAATATATTCTTCTAATTCTTTTAAACTATATTGACCAGGTTGAACTATGGCTTGTCTTGTAACTTCAGGTTCTTCAGTGCAAAACGTTAATTTATTGTTCTTTTCTGTAATGTTTGGAGTTAAGTATGTTGTGTAAAACCCTGCAACAGCTACTTCTAAATCGTTTTCAAATGGGTAGTGCAATGACATGTTTAATACAGATGAATAACCATTTAAATTAAATACTTTCATTTATTATATAATAAATAACTAATATGGATAATTGGGATATTAAAGTAAGGTTAACAGAAGAAACGGCGAAGAGAAAAAGGAATGGTGAGTTGTTACCTGATGATATAAGATGTTTAATAGTTGGGCCTAGTGGTTGTGGTAAAACGACGTTAATGATTGATAATTTTTTGTTGGCACCTAAATGGTTAAAATATGCAAATGTTTATATCTATTCTAAAAGTTTAAATCAACCTAAATACCAACACTTAATACAACTTTTTCGAGATATAGAACGTAATATTAAAGATACAGTAGCAATAATAAAAGGAAACAATGAAGAGATTATTCCATTAGATGAATGTGAGGACTATTCTGTGGTAGTATTTGATGATTTCATATTAGAAGAACAAAACCACGTTAGAGAATATTTTACTCGAGGTCGTCATAAGGGTTTGAACTGTTTCTATCTTGGACAAACATATTCTAAAGTACCAAAACAATTAATTAGGGACAACTTAAACTTTCTTTGTATATTTAGACAGGACAATGTAAATTTAAAACATATATATGATGAATTTGTTGCATCTGATATGTCGTTTGAAAAATTACAATTATTATGTAGCAAGTGTTGGAGTGAAGAACGTGGTTTCTTAACAATAGATATGACTAGGAAGGTGAATAATGGTAAATATAGAAATAAAATATAAGAATTTCTAAAAGTGTAAACTAAACGTATATGAATGTAGGTGAACGTATATGTTATGTTATGTTATGTTATGTTATGTTATGTTATGTTATGTTATGTTATGTTATGTTATGTTATGTTATGTTTTTATTTTTTTCTTTATATAATAAATGGATGTTAATAAAGCTAAGAAGTATATTAAGTTAAAAGAAGAACTTATTAAAAGATTTAAGGAAATTAAACAAAGTAATCGAAGTAAGTATGAAAAATTTAAAGAACAAGATCAGCCTGTTATTGATGCAATTAAAGATTTAGGGCAAGATATATCAAAAGTAGCAGAAGAAAATAAAAATCTAATTCAAGAGTTAGTTCCAGTTGTGTATAAAAGTGCGAGAGTGGATTCAAGCTTATTCGAAACACCACCTATGTATGATAGTCCTATAAATGAAAGTGATACGCCTATAACAGAAGAAATAAAACACATGAAAAAACAAATTAAATATAAAGTAGAAGGAATAGAATCTTTAGCAACAACTCATTTTGGTAAAATTGCCTCAAGATATTATGCAACTAGAGATGATAAAAGTTTTGGAATACAACTATATGATGAAGATGGGAAAATTATACATATGATAGGAAATGCAGAAGTTAAAATTCATGGTGACGATTTAGTTATTAATAATCGACATTATACAGGAACAGAAGGTTTATGGGAATTATTGACAAAACATAATCCAACAAATTATAATGATGATGATCTAGAAAAATATAAACAAATAGTAATTGATTCTAGTGTTGCATTTCATAATAATGATCCAAGTACAAGAAAACAAAAATCTAGTAAAGGTAAAAAAATATAAAGAAATTATCAAACCTATTTGGGATGAATATATAAAACCAACAACACCTTCAAAAAAGACACCAAAATCTGGAGAAGGAATAAAGGTATATAACGAATTATCAAAAGAATACACATGGATGGATGATGTGAGAAAACTGATTGATCGCTTGATTGTTATTGATGGGGAAGAAAAATCTGGAAATGATAACTTTTATAATGAGAAAGTAGGTATTATAGATATGATTAATTCTAAACTTTCACAATTTATACCTAATGATCCAAAAGGTATAGGTTATTTGATAAAGATATTGAATACGCTGCCACCAAAATTTTGAAATAGTGAAAAGTATGGAAAAGGATTAGTAAATGATTTGATTAATAAACTTCCATTTGAGTTGCATATTCCAGGATTTCAATATTGTGGTCCGGGTACAAAACTTCAAGAAAGATTAGAAAGAGGTGATAAAGGTATAAATGCATTAGATGAGGCTTGTAAAGAACGCGATATATACTATAGGGATAATAAAGATACAGAATCAAGACATATTGCAGATAAGGAATTAGAAAATAAAGCTTGGGAAAGAGTTTTTGCTAAAGATGCTAATTTAATAACTGAAAAACTACCTGCTCTTGGGACTGCTTTAGTGATGAATACAAAAGTAAGATTTGGTTTAGGTTTATAAGTAACAAAAGTAAGATTTGGTTTAGGTTTATAAGTATTTTTTAGATTTAGGTTTATATGTACTTTTTATGGAAATTTTTCATAAAAAGCTTTTAATTATATAATAAATATGCAGTTAAAAGGTTTTACATTTACGATTCCTAATCAGGAACTTAAACAATTAAATATAGATCACATTTTAACTAACAAACAACTCAAACAAAAGGAAGCAAAACTAAGTAAAGGACAATGTATGTCTCTATCTCTTTCTATACCACAACTTAAGAAAATAAACAAAGAAATGAAGACAAATGATAATAAAGTTCATTATGGTTGTTTTATATTTACTATTCCAACGATTCTAGCTTTAATAGGTGCTCTAGGTTCTGTTGCTGGAGGTGCGGCTGCTATTGCTAAGACTGTAGATGATGCAAAAAAGAATAAAATGGAATTAGAGGAACAAAAGCGACATAACTTAGCAATGGAAGAAAAACAAGGTGGTAAGCTTTCAAAAAACGTAAACTCCAAAACAGTAAAGAAAAAGAAGAAATTAAACCTTTAAGTAATTTAGACCAAATACAACTTGTTAAAAAACTTAAGATAAGAAACTTTAGAGGTGTATTTATGAGTGATGAATTGCCTAAACATCCAAGGAAGAATGAGTGTGGTATTGTTAATTTTGATACGTCTAATAATATAGGAACGCATTGGATTTGTTATTGGAAAAATGGAAATAGAAAGTATGTGTTTGATTCATTTGGAGGTAATCCGCCAAAAACACTCGTAAAATATCTTGGCCATAATATAGAGTACAATAGCAGCCGTATACAACATTTTAACGAGGTAATTTGTGGACATTTATGCATTACAGTGTTAGAAATGTTTACAGATGGGTATAGTTTTTCAGAAATTATTAGTCAGGTGAATAGGAATAAGGATATTTGGAGAAGTTATATTTAAGTTTTATGGGTTTATTTTATGGGCTTAATTCATAAAACGATTACAAATATTTTTTTATAATAAATATGGATAAGATAGAATCATATGAATTACAATCCTTTAAACCTAATCAAAAAACAATCGAGAATTTAAATAAGCCAAACAGGTCTATTGAATTTGATATTGACGTGGGTGATGGCTTCATACATCCTTATTATGCCGATATTTATGTAACTTTTGAAATTAGAGGTAGAGATGCTGATGGAGAATATACTACTGGTCAAAATATTAGACTTATTAATAATTTCTTCCCACATTTGTTTTCTCAAATTCAAGTTAGTAAGCATGGACAGATATTAGATATTATAGATTATCCTGGTTTAACTTCAACAGCTGTAAACACATGTACGATTTCAAAACCAGAGGCAAATCACTATGATGAATGTGGATGGGAAGGAATTACGTGGGCAAGAACAGATGAAGAAATAGTGTTTTTGCTAAGACTTTTGCCAGGATTTTGTTCAGATTTTAAAGATATTATGTGGAAAGGAGGTTTGAAATATACATTTAAAAGAAGTGGTTCTGATGATAATGCATTTGCTATTTGGAAAACAAAAAAGCAGGATGGAACATATGAGAATGATCAACCGCATCCAGGTAAAATTAAGATTACAAATATGGAGTTAAGAATGCCTATTGTTAATTATGAACCTAACTATGCCACCTTGTTAAGATCTAATATGTTAAAAGAAGGTAAGATTCCTATTTCATTCAACACATATCAATGTTTACAGAAATCAGTTAGTGGAAAGTATTTAGAATTCGATTTAACCACACAATTTAACTCAAGTGAATTTGATATGCCTAATTTTGTGATTGCCTTTTTCCAAACTGATAGAAATGATAATCAAGAAAAAGATTCAAGCTATTTTGATCATTGTAAAGTTCAGAATATCCATTTTCGTAATTCTAGAAATGAATCTTTCCCATTAGAATCTTTAAACTTGGATTTTGAAAAACATAAGTATTTGAAAGTTTATGAAATGTATACGGTATATAAGCGAGCTACAATTGGAAATACTGAGATGTTTTATTATCCTAAAGAATTTTTAGAAAATAGGCCGATGTTCGTAATTAACACAAGCAAGCATAAATCAGTAACTGTAAGTGATAGAACTAATTTGAAACTGACTGTTAATTTTGAAAGCGATGTACCAGATAAAACAATTTGCTATGTTGTTATGATTGGTAAGAAAAATTTAGAGTATGATGTTGAGAAAGAAAAAATAATTGAGAAGATATAAATCAATTAAATGTTTATTAGATTTGTTTAGTTTGTAAGTGTTTTTATGACAATATCATAAAAAACTTATTTAATAAAATGACTATTCCAGATAACATTCCACGTGAGAATTTAATTGTGTTAATTGAAGATACTATATTAAATCTTGAGAAGTTATTAATGAAAAACAAAAGGAAGTTTAAGAGAATAAAATGTATTTATACTACTCTTATTACGTTATCAATTCTATTATCAGCTTCTACAGGGTTCATCAATGTATTTATTCCTGTTACAGTGTATTCAATTATTACAACTGCATTTGCTTCGGCCTCTGCTGTTATCACTGGTCTATCAACACGGTTTAATATAGCTTCAAAGAAAGAATATTATAAAAATATGGTGAATCGAATTGGACTGTTTAAAGATGAGCTTAATGTAATTAAGCTCATGAATGGTGAATTAACAGATGAAAATGTAAGCTGTATATTGTTAACAGAATCAATGACATACTTAATGAAATTCGTGACTATTAGAAACTGATTTTTAAAAAGTTTTATATAATAAATACGATGGCGAGTCATATTGAACTTTTAAATAAACTTGGAAGTCTTGAACAGAAACAGGTTATTGGATTAAGAGAATTAGAATTAAATACAGAATATAAGATTGTGAAAGTGGAAAAGATTAAAATTAAGTTTGGAAAGAGCATTTTAGTTGAGTGTGAGGAGTTCAAGGTTTTTCTTCCACCTAGATTTACAAAACACTTAACAGATAAAATGATTGATGAGATCGTTAAAGATGGAATAAAAATCAAATACACTGGTTTAAAAGATAATTATCCAACTGTTGAGTTCTGTATGTAACAAAATTGATGCAAATAAAAACAATCTTATAAAAAAGTGAGCTGTTAGTAATGGAGCCTCAGAAGAAATTTATTCTTACTAATTCATTCAATGTGATTGTGAAAGATGTACAAGATCAAACGCAAGTAGTATTTGAAATCAATGGATGTTTATTCAGTTTGAACTATGATCAATGGACTGAGTTTAAGAAATCATTATTTTCAATAGAGAATGAAGTTAGCAGAAGATTTCACTATCAATATCCTAATTTGTAACTATTAATATACTAATTTGTAACTATTATGTAATTATGTAGAATTTAGTTAACTTTTATGGTAATATCATAAAAGTGTTTTTAATTTTATTTTACTAGATTTAGTGATTTTTTATAACTAGATTTAGTGATTTTTTTGTTTTTGTAACTAGATTTAGTGACTTTTTGTAACCAAATTTAGTGATTTTTTATTTTTGTAACTAGATTTAGTGATTTTTATAACAAAATTTAGTGATTTTTGAAGTCAAAACCGGTTATAACCAGATTTTGTAACCAGATTTAGTGATTTTTGGAGTCCAAACCGGTTATAACCAGATTTAATGATTTTTATAACTAGATTTAGTAGTAGAATGCATTAGAAGTTATTATGAGTAAGATAGAAGTTATTTGAGATGTGATAGAAGTTATTTTGGGATAGGGAGTGCGCTAGAAATTATTAGGGGGTAGATTAGAAGTTATTAGAGATGATAGGGTGACATATAGCTAAAATGGGCTAATATTAAATTTGTCTGCAGAATCCCCATTCCCTATCTACTGATGAAGTTGAGATCTCCATTAGATTAGGAAAACGTGGCAAATCTACTGGAATTGACTCTCTTCCTTTAGAATTTTATCTTAGTTTCATTGATATTCTTGCCCCTTTCTCACTGATCTCTTCAATGAATATCGAGAAACTTTTACTTTAGGAGAATCTCTCTCTACGGGTATTACTGTTTTAATACCTAAAAAGTCTAACTCTACGTCTATTGATCATTACCGCCCGATCAGTCTTTTATGTGCCGATTTAAAAATCTTAACACGATGTCTAGCGCTTCGTATGAACCAATATATAGGAGAGTTGCTTAGTTCCTGCCAATACAGTCATGGACACCATGCGTTACTTTATGAAGCTTTAGCTAACATAAGAGATTTTATAGCCTATCATGAGACTGCCGCCCCCACTCCTGTGGCCATTCTATCCACTGATTTTTCACAAGCTTTTGATAGGGTATCCCACAACTATCTCTTTAAAGTCCTACACAAATTTGGATTTAATGGCGCTTTTCTGTCCATGCTTCAGGGAGTGTATCACAACAGAATTACGAAATTGAAACTTAATGGTGGTTTAAGCTCCGCTATCCCTTTGTGTACTGGAATTCTTCAAGGTGACACCATGTCCAGTATTCTATTTAGTCTCTCAATCGCACCTCTAATATACGCGGCGCAGACCAAACTCAATGGCATCAAAATTTACCACGCCTCTATTTCAGTCGCGAGTTACTTAGATGATGTACACTTCTATGTGAACAGTATTTCCACCCTCGAAAATATTCAGAATCTTATAGACGCGTATCAACGCATTTCAGGAGCAAGCTTAAATAAACAAAAAACAAAGCTCCTCTGTATTCATCCAAAATATCAGGATCAATATAGTGCGTACTACACGGCAGTTAATTCTGTCAAAATCCTGGGTATTGAGTTGTTCAATACCATCAAACAAACCATTACTTTCAATTATGATATCATAGCACACAAAATACATGGTCTTCTAATACGACATAAACCCCGCAATATGGACATGATCAGTAGAAATTTCTTTCTCAAACAAAAAACGTTCAGCCTTCTGTGGTTTGTTTGCTCTATTTTTCCTCTCCCCCTACAAACATACAAATTCCTCACGAGTCAAGCTTTGTTCTTTCTGTGGCATAATAGAGTGCTTCGCGTTTCACGTGAGCAACTCGTGTTACCTCCGGCACAAGGTGGCATAGGATTTCAAAACATATTGCTCCAAGGTCAGGCACTACTATTGAAACGAACCATCGACGTGTTCACGAATGATAAGAACAGTGTATCTAGTAACGTTATATCTGCTTGTTTAGCTTGTGTCGACCTTCAAACACCTATTAATATTTTTCCTTGGGGCCATAAATTCCCACACCTGCGATAACCAGTTCTTGATATAGCCTATGGGCTGATTGCCCGAAGCAACTTAGACCTCATGCCTGTTAGAGCAATTTATCGCCGTTATGTGCAGACACAATACTTCGTCACGCCTCATATTCACTTGAAAGAGCCACAACTTCACTGGCCTTATATTTGGCGAAATATCAATGCTCCTTTCTTAACTACTCAGCAAAAATCACTCTGGTATTTCATTGTCAACAAGAAATACGAAACGCTAGACCGCCTCTTTACCTTAGGAATGGTGGATCACAATCTGTGTTTTCACTGCAATAACAAAGATACTCTTGAGCATCGCTTACAATTTTGTACAGAGATTCAAACTATCTGGCACCATTTTAGCCTACTTATAAGTAAGATTTGTCGCTCGTCTCCCCACTACATTACGGCTAACAATATTCTTATTTATCCTGATTTTCATTATTTCCCTAATGCAAAAAATAACAGTGTAATTTGGCTCGCTGCATATACTCTTCTATATGTGCTTACCACACATCGACCGTATCATGTCGATGTGTATTCGTCTTATCTGCGACACCATTTGCAGAAACTTCCTGTGCAATATAAACAAAAACATTTTGCCAATTATTTGGTTGTCTTAGTTTCATAACCTAGTATGTACTTTTCTTACCTGTGATTTGTTATCTATCTTTCAATCAACATGTTTTGTCTCGCCTGAATAACAGCCCAATGTGATGACTATCAACTCTTTGCAATAATTTGGTAGTCTTACTTTCATAACACTTATGTTTACTGTTCATAATTGTCAATTGTTCCTTTTTTATTTTTTTATTTTTTATTTTTTTTAAATTTTAATTTTCTTCTTTTAATTTATTCCAATTTACATTTCTATATAGTTTTTTTTCCGGCACATTGTTTCTGGATTACTTTTGTAACTGCCTAATGTAACTGTAATTAAATTGTCAATAAAGTCTTTAAAAAAAAGATGAGTGGTTAGAGTTGTGGTTTTCTAAACTGGAGGCCCGGGTTCGATTCTCGCCCTTAACACCTTGTAATGTATTCAAACACTAGCTATTTATAAAATATTATTAGTGTTCCGTTACTCCGGTTATTATTTTTATTTTACGGCAGTGTATATTTGGTTTACCAATTTAATTTCTTATTTGTCATCAACTGAAGCATGCTGGGAATTTGCTGGCCCACCATGTAAAATTGCCAGATACTTCAGTTGACGTAATTGCCTGGTGAGTGAACTTCCATGTTTTTTAGTATGCTAAAGTTTTTCTATTTTTGTGAAAGTATAATTGAGTCCTGTTAGCAATATTTGGCAGATAAGTTACTATATAAAAGAGAATCTTACGAGTGTTGTATTTCATACATTTTCATACATAATAATTATAATTATTTGTCAGTTTTTTTTAACTTGAGGCTGACGCCATTTTCGTAAAAGGATTATTGTGTCCTCGTGGTATATCAAGGTAATATTGGACTCAAAAATATTGCATATACAAGTAAGAGTTGACAAGTGTTGGATTAAATTGAAATAATTTCGTAGCTACGTTTATTTTCTTGTTAGTTATTTTTGTTAATAAAAAATTTATATTTCCAATTGTTAATTACCGACTTTTGACATTTCTAAATCCAGCAGCATAAGCCCCAATAGCATTTATAGAATATGTATATGTATTTCGTTTAGTACCAGAAACCAAATTCAACTACTCGGGAAGGTTTTCTACTCATCCAGCTGTGTAGCTGTTTTGTCTCTTCGACCTTGCAACGTGCTTTCTAATACATTTTGGATTTATTCAATTTGTCTTGGGTGGGTTGTGAGGATGGGGAGAGAAAGTGGTTACAACCTTTTAAAATGTTTCATTTACAAGACTGAGCTCCAGTTGGATGCTGCTAAATGAAAGATAATTTCCAGTAGAGAAATTCAGTGATCTTTAAAATAAGGCAAGAAAAATGAATGGAGAAAACGAGTTGCAGAGTCAATTCTATCAATGGTTCTATATTTGATATTATCCATTAATTTCACAAGTGGGAACTTAGCAGGACCACTTTTCAAAATTATAAATATTTGCACACCATACGTTTGTACTGCGTTTGTACCGGTTTGTACCGTAAAAAATTTCGTTTGTGCCGGTCTCAAATTCGAAAAAATCGAAAAATAAAGTGGTCCTGTTAAGTTCACGCGAACATAGCAGGACCACTGATAAATTCCTACGAATTTGATGATTTTTCTGTAAGAATCGTTTGTTCTACGTTTGTACTGGATTGTACCGTAAAAAGTTTCGTTTGTACCGGTCTCAAATTAAAAAAAAATCGAAAAATAAAGTGGTCCTGCTAAGTTCACGTGAACTTAGCAGGACCATTGATAAATTTTTACAAATTTGATGATTTTTCTCTTTGAATCGTTTGTACAGGATTGTACCGTAAAAAGTTTCGTTTGTACCGGTCTCAAATTTAAAAAAATCGAAAAATAAAGTGGTCCTGCTAAGTTCACGTGAACTTAGCAGGACCACTGATAAATTTTTACATATTTGATGATTTTTCTGTACGAATCGTTTGTACTGCGTTTGTACCTGATTATACCGTAAAACGTTTCGTTTGTACCGTTGTCAAATTTGAAAAAATCGAAAAATAAAGTGGTCATGCCAAATTGACGTGAACATAGCAGGACCACTGATAAATTTCTACAAATCTTAAGATTTTTCTGTTTGAATCGTTTGTTCTACGTTTGTACTGAGTTGTACCGTCAAAATTTTCGTTTGTACCGGTCCAAAATAACAAAAGTCGAAAATAAAGTGGTCCTGCTAAGTTCACGTGAGGTTGGGCATTAGGTTGGGCATTAACTGAGACAGGAACACGGTCAGTGATACTGCTACCTCACAAAGTCAAGAAAAGACTGGTCTTGTAAATCTTGAGGTTAAAATCTACTAAAACAAGAATTGAGCTAGTATCAAACGTGTTAGTTTCAGTAAAGCTATTGTTCATTGTGAATAGAATTCTAAACAAACAAATTTTTTATTGTATAATACAAATTTGTGATTTCAAATTTAAAAATAAGAAAGTAGAGTATTCTTTTGAGTTAAACTGGCAGATAATTGCAAGTAGTCGAAAACGTAACGGGTCGCCCAATTTGAAATTTTGGTAGGAACTTTTGGGATCAAAAATTGCCCAATCCGCTTCTTGTAGCCCAATCTGCCTACACTGGTGAGAAGGCGCATGAATCATTGAAACCACCTTTCCAAAACAGCAACTGATTGGACCAACGAAGATCGAGAAACAAGAGGCGATTCGCGAATGAGCAACATACAGTCAGAGACAAAATAAGGTATAGGTTGGAGGTACCAGTTAAAAAATAAAAGCTCCAACCTATACTTAATGTTGTTACTGGCTGTACGAGATTCATATGCTACAAATATTGTCAATCCCAAACTACCGTGTCTCCTTCAAAACCGTACTCCTAAAGAAACCTGACTGCCAAAGACTATGACCCTAGAAGAACCATGTCTTCTTAAGAACTACGACTCCTGAAAATACACGAATCACGAAGAAACACGACTCATAAAGAATCGTCGGTCACACCTAGTCAGAGACGACTCACTCGCTCATTCAAAAAAGTATTCAAAAGATTCGTCTCAATCGCGAGCGACACATTATTAATTTATCTTTAAATTAGCATCATAGTTTTGACTCCTAGCGTTTTAGCAACATATAATGCAATAAAATATGATGAAAACTATTACAAACTATTGTTCCAAAAACTATTACACGAATGTCTCATTTTGTCTTAGCAGAACACTTTACTTTTCGAAGTTTTGAATTTGACGCCGATACAAACGAAAATTTTTACGGTACAATCCGGTACAAACGCACTACATACGATTGGTTAAGAAAAATCTTCAGATTTCTAGAAATTTTTATTCTGGTTAGGGATGCATGCGAGACGAGAGTGAAAATTTTATGCGAGACGAGACTAAACCATGCGAGACGAGACTCGGTTAAGTCTCGCACGAGAAGTCTCGCGAGACTTCTCGCAATCTCGCAACATTTATGAATTACATTTAATTGTATATTTAGTGATTTTACATTTATTGAGTTTTCTAAGTTGACCGTTAATGCCTCCAGGAACAAAAGTAATTGGGGCAATAGACATTTTATGAGATTCATTATTATTCAAGGTCGATTTTCAGAAATAAAGCCTTTTTTAGTTTCTAAACATACTTAAAAAAGAAAAGCTTTGTAAATAGGAAATTTATTACAGCATCGATTTAGGACTTTATTTTGCGACACAAACTCATACACGTGGGCGCGCACGAATACATGTACTTCTGTTTTCTGTCTGAAAAGCGAAAAAGACTCTCTATTGCTGCGAAATGTGATATTTCTGTTGTTTCTATCTTTTTCACATTACTACTAGCGATTAATGTTGGGGGATGGCGGGGAAATCCCCTCTCGTCAAAGTTTTCCCCGGCCCGACTCGCAAAAATAACATGATATTTTTAATGAGATGCTTCCGGATAGAATGAATCTCAGCAAGCGATAAAATGGGTCTACAACTGAGGTGTTGAAGTAGGAAGTACGAAATCGCGTTCTTGTAAGGTCAGCATTTTACTTAGCTCAGGATCAAAATACATGTGGTACACAAGTGCTGTCGGGTTAAGGAAAACTTTTCAGGTTTTGATATTCTGGAGCACTGCAGTTAGTTCAACTGTATGATCTGGAAATTGATCCAGAAAGCTTTTTTCGTATCAAGTATAGTTTGCTGGACATTTTGATTCTCGCAATTGTTAACATATTGCGTTATTCACAAGTCCGTTGACAAAGTAATGTTATTCCTTTGGTAGTTGGTGTAAAGGGAGATAGGCGACAATAGATGGCAGCACTGTTTTTCTCAGTAGCGTAGCCAGGATGTGTGTTTGGGGTGGTGCCCAAGTGCTGTTATAGGTACATATAGAGAAATTACAAACAAAAAATATATAAACATAAAAATATATATAAAAATTACAAACATCAAAGTATCAAAGTACATTGTCGGACTTCTTTGGCGGAAGGCCCCTCTGCCCCCTCCCCTACGCCACTGGACACAAGTAACGTATTTTTATATTTTTTCTGCTGCTTCCACAAATTTAATGCTAGAGAGTTTAAACTTTCTGAAAAGAAAGTTCAAACCTATTCTAAGGGAACAATTCGTGTCAATTTTGGATATTGTGACGTTAGAGCATTCCTCGGACTAGAAGCAGGCAAAGTCAAGGTTGAAATCCGGTTAAATAAAGACGAAGAAATTTGCATATAGATATAGTAAAAGGATCCGGGTTTGGTTCAATGAGTCCAGAAAAACATATACAGAAACGTTATATTCTTTATATCCTAATTACATTGGCGACTTTTTTTTCGGGGCAAAAATGTGCCCGCATGACATACTGGAAAATATTGCTGGAGACCTCTAAGCTGGAAAACAATGTTGGATCCAGCAACAATTTATGCTGGTTTTACTGTAAATTACGCTATTAATTTGAGGAAAATTAATAGTCCAGCAATCAAATTCGAGCACAACTTTTCTTTTAACTTGGAGCGGAGGGGACACAAGTTCGGATAGCATGTTGAACTCTAGGTTCCGTCTCCTTAGGATGTTATGAACATTCATCCCATGGAAAGCAATGGCAAACCACCATGGACTCACCTTGCCAAGGGACTTTTAGGTCAAATACCTGCCTTCGGACAAAATATCACATCATCATACATTAACAGCCATAGAATAACACATTGCGAAATTTTGACCCAGAATATATGCGAAACTGTGAGACCATGCGAGAAAGTCTCGCGCCAGACGCGAGATGAGACTCAAAATTTTATGCGAGACGCGAGACGAGACTTCACATTTGCGAAATGAAACGAGACGAGACCAAAATTTTAGGCTGCGATACAAGGGGAGATTTTGCATTTCTGGTTTCGTCTCGTCTCGCGTGCATCACTAATTCTGGTCCTGATACGTTCACGTTTTCCGAATTTGAGACCGGTACAATGAAACTTTTTACGGTACAATCCGGTACAAACGTAGAAAGACGATTCGTACAGAAAAATCATCAAATTTGTAGAAATTTATCAGTGGTCGTGCTATGTTCACGTGAACTTAGCAGGACCACTTTATTTTTTGATTTTTTCGAATTTGAGACCGATACAAACGAAACATTTTACGGTACAATCCGGTACAAACGCAGCACAAACGATTCGTACAGAAAAATCATCAAATTTGTAGAAATTTATCAGTGGTCCTGCTATGTTCACGTGAACTTAGCAGGACCACTTTATTTTTCGATGTTTTCGAATTTGAGACCGATACAAACGAAAATTTTTACGGTACAATCCGGTACAAACGCAGTACAAACGATTCGTACAGAAAAATCATCAAATTTGTAGAAATTTATCAGTGGCCCTGCTAAGGTCACGTGAACTTAGCAGGACCACTTTATTTTTCGATTTTTTCGAATTTGAGACCGGTACGAACGAAACATTTTACGGTACAATCCGGTACAAACGCAGTACAAACGATTCGTACAGAAAAATCATCAAATTTGTAGAAATTTATCAGTGGCCCTGCTATGTTCACGTGAACTTAGCAGGACCACTTTATTTTTCGATTTGTTCGAATTTGAGACCGGTCCAAACGAAATTTTTTACGGTACAAACCGGTACAAACGCAGTACAAACGTATGGTGTGTAAATATTTATAATTTTCAAAAGTGGTCCTGCTAAGTTCACACTCGTATTAATTTCGCGCATTTTTAAGTTGTTGTTTATTGACACTATATTCTCCCCTTTTCTGTACAATTTCACAAATATTATAAAAACCATGAACCCGCAGTTATATTTGTAATCTAACGGAAATACGTTAATAAGGGATAAGTTCTCCAATTTGTTTGAGTGTTATGGAATTTTGCATTTTTAATATTTACAAATAAGTTACCAATATTTAGCATTTTCAAAAATTATTTAACGAATAATGAAATCTACAATTTCTTCTTTCCAAGTAGTATTACGTATGAATCAGTAGCGCCGGAACCTACGAGCTCATGCCCTGTTAGACCCCCAAAATTTTCATTGGGATTGAGTTCTTTCCCTCAAATGATCCATCCATACTTTTAATTGATTTGCAGGTAGGACTAACGCGAAACTCGGCGCAAAGCTTTGAGTTAGTTAAAAGAAAATAATCTACCATATATACCGCATAATCTATCCGTATATCATTTGATACGCGGATATGTATAGTTTTTTGAACTAAGTAAACTTGTTTATATAATCTTCATTTGAGTTAGTTGTAAGATTAACTAAGTCCCCTGACTGTTATCTTCTCATCAGCGCCTCTGTTATCCGTATATTTTTTCAAGTGGCCGTGTATAGTTTTACGTGTGTATCATAGAAACAAGAAGTACTGTGAGTACAAGTATCCAAAGACTCCCTTTTGTTATTTCGTCAGCCAGCGTTTCGTTCCACTTCTGCAGGAAAACATTCTTTACTATTTGTGCCTTTAACAGTTGGGGCAACTTCACGTTGCTATGCTAGCTACTACCAGGCGTAATTAATCTTGGAGGAGGCGTAGTTGGGATGCCTAACTAACTGATTTTGTACCTCAAAAATTTCTGTGGCCCCGCTGTACACGATAGAATCATCCTGAAATATGAGGATAAGCTATTTCCTCGCGCACAGTCCTGATTCATCGGGGATTTACAAGGGATGGGTTCGGGTTGAAACTAGGATACTTTTCACAAGAAATGTATGCCGTAAACTGAGCTTTCTCCGGTGCCAAAATAAAATAAAATAATAATTACATGTTAGGACAGACTCTGGATACCGTCCAAATCACTACTGTCTTCTCTTCCGTTGTTCGACGCATTTTCCGGTTTCAACTCTGAATCTGACGAAAGGTGAATGACAAGTTCATCTACAATGCGGTCTACCAATGCATCCTGTTGCCAGTAGCATTGTTCAATTTTTATCACATGTGCACACGCGCTTTCCCACCTCTCGGAATAGTTTTAACTGCTTCATGAAATAAATCTTGTACCCCTGATTCCGTTAACACACTATTGTTACGTACCCTCTTAGCTGAGCCCATATAAGCTCAATTGCAATTAAGTCACAGTGGTAGGGAGGGAGTCTTAGAATGTCGTGCTCGTGCTCACTTGCAAGAGTGTCTACTTCATATTTTACGAATTTTTCTCTGTCTTCTTTCATCATATTATACAGAACTGTCCGTAACATATTATTTTCGGATGGGATGTTGTGTCGCGCTAACCATTCTTGCATTTCTGCTTTTCTTGCGCTAGACGAGGAAAGGGTTGTTTATTTTGCGCGAATGCACAGATGCATTATCCATGACTATCACTAAAGTCGGTGGAATGTTCGGTAGTAATTGATATTCAAACCAATTCGTCCCTGAGTTCTGTTTTTCACTTACACCTGCCTTGTCAGTCAGTATTTATCTTGCTGGGTGGCTCTCCTTGTGTTTGAAATCGTTAGTCGCTCGAAAAATTTACGATATATTAGGAATAAAGCTTGGATTTTTATATACTTTATCTATTACTATTAATTTTTACAGTTGACACACAGTTAGATTTTCTTTGAAATCGTTTAGTTAGTTCGTGAAAGTGTTGGTCTTATTTTATAGTTTTTATTGAAGTTAAGTTAAAAATGAATCGGAAGACTATTGATGACAGTAACCTCATTTTAAAATACCTAGATGAGTGTAAGAGTGATACTTCGGACCATGATATTAGTTCTGATGATGAACAAGACTGTGTGGAACATGCTATTGTTATACACAGCGACGACTCTGATACAGATTCAGACTATAGACCTACAGAGTTTCAAGTTTCAAGTTCGGATAAAACAGCACCTTTACCAAGGAAGAAAAGAACTCCTGTACCGACCTCAGATGTTTCACAAGAGCCTTTCTAATTTTCCTCTGTTCATAACAGAACCCAGTACGAGCACCACTGATTTATCTACCCAGCATTCTCCTTACACAAAAGTTAGGCCTTCATCAGATCCATATTTAGCAATTGCTGATATAGTAAACCTTCGAGTAAAAAATGGACATCGTTGGACAAACAAGCTAACTCATGCTGGAAATAGAGTCCGACTAATAGAAATGTCATTCGCTAACAATAAATTTTTACCTATTGAATCTTCTAACTTTTTTCACTGAGGAAATTAAAAATAAAATTGTTTCTTATACAAATCTAAAAGTTACAGGAAAAAGTGCTTATTATAAGAGATCAAATAAATGTTAGTCAGCTGTCTTCTACTGAGCTTGATACACTGTTGTGCTGGCTATTAATTCTTTCAGCAGCGCAAAAGGACAATCATCTTCCAAAAGAAGAGATGTTTAACCCAGAAATCAGTAGTCTTAATAATAATACTACTTTGCATTCACACGTACGAACGAACTACCAACACATATAAACACTTTTGGGCGGGCAACAATGTTTTGATCATTACACAGTAACGCACGCGTATATGAAAAGCACTAAATATATTAGCACGTGAAGTAATGTCTTCTATATCTTGATGTGAAAAACAATTTTTTACAGTAAATAAATAAATATCACATTGCTAATAAGTGAACCTACAAGCGCACTCACTACTAAATACTACTTGTACAACATATATATATCTGCACATATAAATACATATATTAGAACTAATGGGAACATATATACTGTGAAATAATTAACTATACAAATTTAGGTAATCATCCTCAATATGTTTTGGGCTCTTCAGGGTGGAGAAAAATATAACAAAATTTTGTACTTTAATTTTACATTTTTGGGGGAGGGGGTAATTTATGTTCAGGATATCTGGGTCCTTTCTGAGGGAAAGGGACCCTCGAAACACATAACCACTAACCTACGCTAAGCAGGAGCAATCAATCAAAATTTAGACATGAATCTTAGATATCATATCAACACAAATAAACATATTGAATATCACCATTATCCTACCCCTACAACACAAAGTACTAAACTAACTGACTCAACAGGTTACGTGACAAATCGGTTAAATGTTTGGAAAGTGGGAGAGAAAATTATTGAGGGGTAAACAATACATATACTTTTATTATTAAATACATATACACACAGACAGGTGATTGAAAGGTGACAATACCATCTAATCAAGTACAAGCATAATATAAGCATGAGACAGCAATATTGTAGAAAATAATACATTTATTACCATGTAGTGCTGTATTAAGACGAATGCAAAACTGGAATGAATATAGTGCAGGAGGCAGTAGGGAGAGAAATAGATGAAGATGAAATGCAATGCACTGAACGCCACATCACAAGGTATTTGTTAGTTCTGACAAAGGCAAGTTGTCTTCTGTTCCTGGGGCGATTCAGGATCTGATGAAGACAGAGGAAGCCCATGTTAATAGGTAGTTACGGTGCGTATGATGGATATATGAATGATGAAAGCTCACGTAATTCGTAAATGTGAAAGATTTCATGATCCACTACAGCATCATCCAGTTTCATATGATAAAGAGTCATGAAGTGCTGTAGGGGAGTATCAACGTAAGTTGAGGATGCGTAGTGATCCCGATCGTATCGTAGAATATCAAGTAACATGGGATGCTGCTGGTCAATTCGCTTGCAAACGTACCGAGTACGATGCTGTTCGAGATGGTGCAATGAAGGTGGAAAGTCAATCACCTCGTAAAGTAACCGTGTCGGATGCGGTAAGCTGATGCGATGTGATAGGCGTAGAGCATGGCGCTCTAGGATAGCCAATTTCTGAATGAATTTTGGCGGTGCAGATGTCCAGGCAGTGTGACCGTATGTTAATGTACTGCGCATAAATGCTTTATATGTATGAAATACTGTTAATACTGTTTTAATCCCCAGGTTGTACCAACTATGCGCTTGAGGAGGTTGAGCCGATTTTACGCTTGGCGTATGATCTTGGTGAGGTGTGGGGTCCAAGTAAGTTTGGAGTCAGATATGACACCAAGATAAGTAAGAGTATTTGACGCCACGACAGGTGTATGATCTACTTGGAGGTTTAATCGACTTGGATTCCTGTATATACGTGAACGGTGTCTACGTGCAAGGAAAACAATAGCCTGAGTTTTGGTAGAATTAATACTTAACCGGCATACATTGCACCAGTGAACGAATGCATCAATTGCCGTTTGCATAGTTTTACTGATGAATTGCACTGTGCGGGCTGTCGTGAAAAAGGCGGTGTCGTCAGCATACTGAAATATGTTGATGTTTGGAACAACAAGGTCGGCAACATACAATAAGTATAATAAAGGAGACAGTGACGAGCCTTGAGAAACGCCAGATTGGATGAAGATCGAATGAGAAAGTGTTTCGTTAATAGAGATATATGCTAGTCGCCCTAGTAAGAAAGAATGGATGAATCTGATATATGAGGATGGTAGAAAATAGTTATGGAGTTTGTATAGTAAACCAGGGTGCCAAACTTCGTCGAAAGCTTTTTCTAGATCAAAGGCTACCAGACAAGAAGGAAAACCTGTGTTGTATTGATCATAAACAGCCGTAGATAGTCGTAATAACTGATCCAGCGTACTAAAATGAGGTCGAAAACCGGCTTGATGAATAGGAAGTAGATTATGAGTTGTAAGATGAGCGTGCATGCGGCGGACTAGAATGCATTCTGGTATTTTGCAAAGGCAACTGGTGAGATGAATAGGGCGATAGGACTGTACGTCAGTTGGAGGTTTGTTAGGTTTGGGAAATAGAAGAACTTTTGAGTATTTCCAGTCGATTGGAAAAATTCCAGTTCGCAGGATGAAAGTATATATGGCGCTGAGAAAAAGTAGAAAAGCAGGTGATGCTTGCCTGATGAGAACATAGGTAACAGAATCAAAGTCTGGGGCAATGTTTCGTTTACGGAGCAATGTTTGGCGAATATAATCTGTTGGATCGGAGTGGTGAGTTGATTATTGGGTTCTAAAGAGTGGTTGATAGATGGGCGCAGGGAAGCTGATGTTGGATCTGTACTTCGGTTTATTGAATTTTGTAGGCGCTGCGGTGTATGCCAACCAGGGAGAGGTCTAAAAATATCTTGGAAAAATGAAGCAAACGTATTAGCTTTATTCATATCAGTGATCACTGCCTGATTATTGTGAACAATGGGGTATGGTGTGCGGGATACTGTCCCGGTGAGTTGATGAAATATTCGCCAATATTTACTGTGATTCACTTGCAAGTGTGTTGCAAGTTTGAATCCAATGGCGTTTCTTATAGGCGAGAATATAATTGTGCGTAATTCTAAGGTATTGGCGATGAAGTCGAAGCGCTTCAAGATTGCCCGTAGCGAGGTACTCGCGATGTGCTCGACGAGAAGCGGATATGAAAGGTAAATGTGCGGAGGCAATTTTGGTTTATGTAATTGTACTTCTGTTGTTGAAATGGAACGGTGTGCTGCATCTTGAATAGATTCAGTAAGAGCAGCGATTGTGTGATAAAGATCACATTGTGTAGTAGGCATGAGTAATATATTAATAGCATTGTCCAAATCAGACCGATATTGTTCCCAATTAGCTCGTTTATAGCTGAATACTTTCTGTGGAGGTAGCTTAGGTTGAGAGCGAAGGGGGCAGTGAAGTGCAAGTTTGATAGGTACATGATCACTACCTATAGAATCGAGCACATCGATATGTATACTCTGCGAGAGAGATGTTGATGTGATGACATCAGGAGTAGTATTGCTGACGGGGCATGTAGGCTTCGGTAAAACATGGAACTCGGCAACTGTTTCAGGGTGAAGAAACTCGAGAAAATTAGTTTTATCTCGCTGTGACCGGCTATAAATGTTTAGATCCGCCATGATAATGTAATGCCTAAAGGTAGAATCGATATAGCGAAAGAAGTCATAGTTGATTGCTTTGTCTGAACGAAAATATATGGTGACGAAGGTGACAGTACGGCCTCGAAAATAAATAGTCGTGACATTATGCTCAGGAAGATTGTGTGTGAGCTGAATTGGAATAGTAACTGCTCGATAAGGAAGACGTTGGCTAACACCTATAGCTGTACCTCCGTAGACTCTTGGATCAGATGGAGCATCATGTCGGAGAAGATGATATTTCGGAAAATAGTAAGTTTCGTTAAGTAAAAAGGCTGCTATGTTTTCTTCTTGGAGAAGTTGTGCGAAGAGCACGTGATGGGTTAAGACTGATCGAATGTTGAGAAAAATAAATTATAAGTCATAATGATATGTAGTATACAAGTGTATGTAGAAACACCCATATTAAACATAGACTTCGATTGGTTGAATTTGAAAGTGAACTGTCGGTCCGGAATAGGTAGCGTGAAGTTGTAAGTTAAACAGTAATTTGGCTGCATACATGGTCTGATTCAGGATGTGGTTGCGATCAAAAGGATGAATATTTTGTAAAGATATAGTAAGGAAGCGTAAGAGATCTTCAACAGTTATTGGGTGGCGTAGCGAATTTGCTGGTGGTGTTGGAGTGTCAACAGAAAGTATCGGTACAACAAGTTCTGGCTTAGCTGGATCGGGTTTAGGCTTAGCTTTGCACTTGTAGCTATAAGTAGGATGTCTTTCAGAACATCGGTCACAATGTGGTGGTTCCTTAAGATTAGGGCAGCTTTTTGTAGGATGTTCCAGTGAACAATAGCTACATTTGATGGTATTCGGACACTCAGATGTCGGATGGGAATTGCATTGTTGGCATTTCTCGCATCTAACCGGCAGAGGTGCTAGTGTGCGAGATGGTTCCACTTTGTAACGACGCCGGTATATATATATGCACCGTGAAGAAGAAATCGGTCGATCAACTGTTGTTGATCAGTAAGAACGCGAACTAGGTATGTTGGACCCTGGTTGTTCTTGATACGTATACACCGCTTGACAGGTAGTCCTTCTTGATGTAATTCAGAGTAGATTTCCTCATCGGTGAAGTCGGGTTCTACGCCACGAATGACAACTGATAACATTGGAGGACGCCGTGGTGGTGGTGGTGTTTTTCGTCCGCTCGAGCTTAAAGTAGATATTTTTGCTTTCAACCCCAAAATTTAGAAAGTAGCCTTGCTGCGGACATGAGTGGCGAAGTTTGGATTGGTAGACTTCAGGATTATACCCCGACGAGTCTTCATGATTTCTCTTATTTCTGGACGAGGAACGTATTTTACAAGTTGCTGAAAGACAGCGCGCACTGTGTCGTATTTTGGATCATGATGAGTTAACAAGAAGTTATAAACGGTTTCTTGGTGAAGCAATATTTAATTTTCAGCAGAAGTGGATGTCCACTCCATATTAGTGCTCGTATTATTAGCAGCAATAGGATCTGCGTTTGGTGTAAGACGTTGTTTCTTCGGATCCAATGTTTGCTCGCCAGAAGAAAGAGATCTCGAACGAATTCTTTGTCCGTTAGTTACACAGGTTGCATAAGTTGTTGGAACACTGGTGGTAGCTTGTACTAGTCGCGTAGTGCCGGTAACAATGCGCGGTTGCGTTTTTTGCCAAACCATGTGGCCCGATATTTAATGGAGATGTTTGAACCAGATTCGACCGTCCGGGAGCATTGCCTGAGTCCGCCATAAGGATGAAGGGTACTAGGGCCGAAGCCCAAACGAAGATGAAAGATGAAAAGATGATTAGATGAGGTTCAAAAATCAAGGAACCCTTCGAAAGCGATAACTTTCGTCAATCCCCTAAGTGTAGTATTTGTGCTATGCTCACAAGTACATTTTACAATACCTGGTCCTCGCCGACACAATAACAGACACAAGAGAGGCTAGGTTTCTTGGTAAGGTATGATTAAAAGCGTCTGAGCCCAACCTATAACTTTAGCTTTCAAATCTTTCATTTACGTTTATGTGTGATTTCACGTTTAACAGAGAAAGACATTTTAAGTATTTGTACTTTAAATAGTATTTGCACTTTAAATAGTTAAATAAGTTAGTTAACTATATCTTTTTCATAAAGTTTATGATATAAAATTATTGTTCAAAGCCTTTGTATTGTAATAAACCTTCTCTAAAATCAATGCATGTGAATTGTGCTTCTATCTTTCGAGATCTTTTAAACTATATGTTGAGGACGTTTATATGTTTGTGGTCAATCCTATCGACAACGAGATCTCGGAAACTACAGACTCTTTCACTGATCGACGTTTTCACTGATCGATTAGACATTTTTCGTAGATTGTCCAGTTCTAATTGAATATTTAAAAAAAACATGGCCATTATTTCTTTATTACATTTTGTTAGGATACACTGGAAGCGTTGAAATTAAAAAACAAAAAACAAAAGCATCATATCCTATGCGTTATACATTCCAACACCACATTGTTGTATATTGGAGTTGTATATGTCTTAGGCGTTTGTTTCATGGCCAAATAATAATGAAAAAGGAAGGATAACAATTTCTCAAGTCTAACCAGGAATGATATCAAAACTGCACCTTGAATTGGGAGACATTCTATATATTTCCTGATAGGACTTCTCGAGCAAGTTCCAAAACAGGTATTCTTTTCGTGCCCAGAAGTGACCCCGCCTTTTCAGGGGCTAAAATATATAGAACATTTTTACCTATTTTCTATAGCAGGTGTACATAAAGTACGTTGCTACCCCTAAAAGTTAAAACCTATGCTAAAACGCCAAAACACCTGTTTCATCATTGTTAAAGCATCATTTAACGAAGTGAACATATTTGCCCCAGGGTCCCCTCAGGGTCCCAGGTGGGGTCCAACTCAAAATTTGCAATTGAAAAGAGGGGCACGTAGCGTATCCTTTGAAAGCTATCCCGCTACAACTTACCGACAGCCCGTCTGGTAGAAGCGATCTAGAAACCTCTAGACCACGTGGCTGTTTTGCATTTACAAGTGTCGTTTTGATGTGAAGAACCATATAGTTCGACATTTGTTTCAAAGCTTTAGGTGTAAGATGTGGTCATGAACTTCAAGATTCAGCATGTAGACGTAGTGTAAACACCCCACCATTTTGCACAGGATTGGCGTACTGACGAAAGTCTGGTTCCACACGCTTTTTGTTTTGAGAAACTTTGAAAGAAAATACTACTTAACCCATTTGAAAATGTGTAGTTTGACCGCTGCCCGCATATAGGGACTCCAGGACATAGGTTTTCATCTCTATACATTGAACGTTTGCAATGACGAATTTAGAAAGCCAGCAACCCTGACTTATAGCCTGGGATTAACTTGAATGAAAGTTGTGTTAGTCAATTTCCAATAAAGTTAACTTACATCTAGAAAATTGATTCTCAGCACAAAAAGATAGAAACTGGATGGTGAAGCACGTCGTAATCACTCGTGGGTGTGCCAATCAGTGAAATATGAGCTACTTCACAATGCATTTGATATCTTTTACTGCCGAGAACCCATTTTCTGGACATAACGAAACCCTGTTGAAAATTCATTCATACCACTTTTCCTGGAAGCTCCAAATGTAGAGGGGATTTCGTGATATTCATCTGGTGTGACTGAGGGAAATCCCCAGTCAGGATGGCCGGCCGCTGGAAGTGATTAACATGCGAGAAAGTTGTTAGGCTTCCGTCTTATATTGCTATCTTTTCTTTGAAGAATTGTTCTGGGCTTCAAATGCCACAAAATATTGACGTGATCTAGAAATTACTGGTGTAATTTGAATATTTTTGTACACACAAAAATCTATATATGACATAATTTTTGTTTGTAAATGAGGCTATCATATTGAACTAGTTCAATGGAACTGAGGCAAATCTTATTTATATAGGTATATAGATTTTACTTTTATGTATGTTATTCCTATGTGCAATACCAGAACGTTCTTCCAAGAACTTGATGTACGGAATTGCACATTCACATAGTTTTCTGTTGAAACGATTAGTTGGGTGTTTATCTTTTTCCTCGTTTTGTCTGTTACTAAAATAAAATAAAAAGGAAAAATACGAAAGCTAATAAAACGGAACGTCTGTCATTCTATTAAAAACTGCGCGAAAGGAACGCTTCAATTCTCCTGCATTCGTGGAGCCCTGACGTGTATACAAGCTGACGTCACTAATCAAGCCTCGAACGAACTCACGACTTTACTTGTTAATCTTCTCGTTGATGTTATAATATTTTACTTGATATCACGATGGCAATTCTGCAGGGAGTGATGAAACCTCTCTATAGCTTAGAAAATACTGACTTTGCTTGTGTTCAGCATTCCGATGCCGACAAAACAATTGCAAGGGAGGTTCACAAGCTCATCAAGTTGATGGTGACAAACTCTGTTCTCCAGGACATAACAATGACCGTAGACGATTATGTTACGTTCGCAGACAATACTCAATTCCAGCTCTTGGACACGACATCAAGTCAACAAGGAACAGCTTCGGGTACCGAAGGCGATCCTCATTACGACTACCTGGACCCAAATCCTTTCAGGACACCGCATTTTGGAGATCATGGAGTAAAACGAAATTGAGGGACACTGTAGCAGCTTATAACAACGCATCCAGTGGTCGCAAACTCAAGGATGCGAAACGCGTAGCAAGAGTTGACATCTGTACAAGTCACATTATTCGGATGAAACTATTCCTGGACAAGGCATCCGAGCGGACCAAGCTAGCAGAACTCCGAGAATCTGTCAAAGCATGGTGCAAAAATCAACGCGCTGCTCCGAATTTTTTCAGGATCACTGAAGACGACATTGCCGTGGAAGCCTTAAAACAATCGCGGAAGCTAGGAGTTGCTGGTTTAAAAGCATCCCGATTCTGGATCCGCCGACTATTGAGAGAAATGAACTGGGGTTCCAGGAAAATCACAAAAGTCATGACAATGGCAGCCAGAACAAAAGCACTGGAACGTTCAAACAAATTCGACACCTACCTTCAACCAATCAGGCGGGAGATTGAAGAGGCTAACTACAACCTTGATCAAATTGTCAATCTTGATCAAGGTGGATTCAATTATGAATTACTAACACCACGAACTCTAACTCAACGCGGAGTAAAAAAATGTCGAAACTCAAGTAAGATCCGATTCAAAAATTGCGCATTCTCACACAGTCCAGGAAGCGATTTCGGCATCAGGAATGCCCGTGGGCCCGACTGTCATTGTGTTCCGCGAACCATCCGGGAAATTTGGATCAAGGGTTCAATGTAAAATCCCTCAGATCTCTGGAGTCATAATTAGAGCCAACAAGTCAGGAATGATGACAAAGGCAATATTCAAGGAATACCTGCCTCATCTTGTTCGAGACGTTGGAACTCCATGTCTTTTGTTGAAGGACGACGCAGCCATCATGAGAGATCCGGATTTGTATCAAGAGTGTCCTGACTTACATCCAAACATGTTTGGAATGAAGGATTTGGAGACAAGCTGGACATGACAAATCGGTATTCCAGTGCTCACTTGATTGGGGTAACACGAAATCAGTTGGAATCACCCAGATTCCAAGATATGATCAAGTACGCTTTCGGCAAATGTGGATACATCGACCTTCCTGATGATTTTAGTTACCAGTCAGTGAGAGACTTGTCTTTCAGTTTTCACACAAAGGATCCAGCTTTCTCGACATGTTCGATTCCGGACGACGAACACTGCATGGAGAAGAGTTTTATTCAGTGCACTTGGTGTCTCCAACCACTGTGCTTTTATCACTTCTTCATGAACAACAGCATGGCCGCACCCCTCCACGAGACACTCAAGCATCACTATCACGTTGTAGAGTGATCGTCATGCATATGGCTCTCATACCTGCATAACAAAGATAAAGTTCTGGCAGCTACCACGTTGCTACGATCGTGGCGTGTGACTTACGTGGCTCTCACACATAGACCAGAACAAAAGCCAAGCTTGAGCAAACAACCTTCGATGGAGCCGTGTCTTCTAGACTTCTTCTACCAGACGGGCTGTCGAAAAGTTGAAGACCGATAGCTTATAAACGATATACTTCTTGAACCCTTTCCAAATGAAAACTTCGAGGTAGACTCCGGTGGGACCCTACGAGGGCCCTGGGGCAAACATTTTCATTTAGATAAATTGCACGTTTTAAATACTGTAACACGTGGTTTAGAATTTTGACACCTGTATTACCGTTTTGGAATTCTAATGGTGGCCATGCACTGTTATCTGCAGACTGTTTTCAAATTTGAATCTTCCGCCATTTTACACAGAGTTTGCATTGAGCTGTGAAACTTCTGTTATCGTTTTTCTTTTAACACTAGCTTTCAAACGATATGCTACTTGCCCCTCTTTTCAATTGCAAATTTTGAGTTGGACCCCACCTGGAACCCTACGGGAACCCTGGGGTAAACAATATCATTTCGATAAATGGCACTTTTTAAATCATGAAACACGTGTTTTAAAATTTTGACACCTGTTTCACCGTTTTGGAATTCTAGTGGTGGCCATGCACTGTTCAAATTTTAAATCTTCCGCCATTTCGCACAGAGTTTGATTAGAGCTGTGAAACTTCTGTTATAGTTTTTCTTTTAACACTAGCTTTCAAACGATATGCTACTTGCTTCTCTTTTCAATTGCAAATTTTGAGTTGGACCCCACCTGGGACCCTGAAGCAAATATTTTCACTTCGTTAAATGATGCTTTTACAATGATGAAACAGGTGTTTTGGCTTTTTAGCATAGGTTTCAACTTTTAGGGGTAGCAACGTACTTTATGTACACCTGCTATAGAAAATAGTTAAAAATGTTCTATATATTTTAGCTCCTGCAAAGGCGGAGTCACTTCCGGGCATGAAACGAACACCTGTTTTGGAACTTTCTCGAGAAGTTCTATCAGAAAATATATAGAATGTCTCCCAATTCAAGGTGCAGTTTCGATATCATCCCTAGTAAGATAAATCTTTATTTTTTAAGTGTTTTGTCCAATGAACACCGTATATAACTGACATTATAATTAATTGTATATGTAATGTATTTGCTTATTACATACTGCATACAAGAAGAAAGAAAACACTGGTCATACATGAATTAGAAACTCCAACCGGAAGTAGGCTCAAATCGTGCAAACGGTGCGAGATATTGAGAAAAAATAATCGAAAATATCTCCCCTTTATGATACCCCATTCCTATTTTTTTTGAAGACGTCTTTCACTTGTGTCTGTAGAGGGACATGTACTACCATGAGCAAAATAAATGACGCGTCTCTTTATTTTGAAGTTTTTTGAAAATATCTCCGTTTTCTTTATATGTTCGAAATTTCGGAAGGTTTCCCCAGCAGGACAGGTTAATAACAAACCCGTTTTTAATATTTGTGTTAGATATTAGCTTAAAATAAAGAAATTAGAAGCAAAAAACATTAAATCGACAGAAATCTCGAGAATTACCAACTCTGCTAAAGTGGGAAATTTTCAAGAACACGAGATAATTCTGCATTTCAACACGAAGCAGCGACATCTATGTCATTGAGAGAAATGTGGATTAAATCTACAAACTAAACTTTTAACGAATATTTCTAGTATGTCTTATTATATGCATTATCTGCAAACTCCAAATATATGAATATATGCTAAGTATTAACATAAAGATAGAGCAAATAGTGGAAATTATCTATGGAAAAGGACGAATTGGTAGAACGATCGTAATGAAATATCGTCTTTACCGGAACAGGCTCAGTTCACGTAAAAAAAACAAATAGCTCAGTTAGTTAAAGCAATGAGTCTGTATGCTGAAGGTAACGGGTTCGAGCCCAATGAAGTGCCGTTGTCATTTTTATCTCTACACTACGGTTATTTTATTTATTTTTTTATGTGGGAAAGAATTAAATTGTAACGTATGTGTAAAACTCATGACGATACCAAAAAAAGAAAAAATGCCGTTGTCGCACTTGCATTAGCGTCCCTAATTTTGTTTGCAAACAGTTTCGTAATTATTTCCCCTGTGCTCACTGCTCACCATATGCTCGCTGGCGCATAACGAATGTTTCCCAGTAAATGTTAATTCTAATTTGAAGAATTTTATAAAGTTTCACAATATTTCTCACTAGATACTCTTCTATCTACGTGTTTGGATATTTTGATAACAGATGTCCCTATTAAATGTTTAATTTTCCCTAGATGTTTAATTACGGAAAAGTTTTACATTGTATTTGTATTGAATTGAAATTGTTTTGAATTTACTACATAAGGTAAGTAGACCGAAGGAGGAGAACTCAACTAATTGATATTCTACGTAAAAGCAACCTATTGTAGAATGATGATGCTTCTTACCTTCAGCACATAATCTTTACGTTAGAGAGTCAGACAGAGAAAAATCCTGGTTTTTCCTCCTCTATGACCACCCATCTTAAACCTCTACATATCATTGTTCGTCTCACAAAATTTCGGTGCTCCAAAACCATTCAAATAATAATAATAATAATAATAATAATAATAATAATAATAATAATAATAATAATAATAATAATAATAATAATAATAATAATAATCCTGAATATGCCATCCTTACATAATGTAAGGATATCTTAGTTTCCTAGTTTAAATCTTAAATATCTTAGTTTAAAATGCTTTCTTTAGTACTTATTTGAGCAACCATGTAGGAGGGGGTACGACATTTATTTTGCCCCTCTCATTTCAGTACCCTTCCAACAGAAAGTAATTTTTGATAAGCAGGACAGACAAAATGAATAAGAAATATATTTACAGCATCCTCTCCCCTTTCATGATTGGAATATCACGTAATATTTTTTATTCTACGAAAGATGGCCCTGTGCGGTTAGGGGTAGGTAACTAAAAAAATACCTAATATATAGCGCCCCTTGATTGTAATATTACCGCCTCTTTATTTGTACGAGGGAGCCCCTACACAATCAAGGGTGACAAAAAGAATAGGAAGAGTGTCTATTGATTCCAGTGGTGGATCCAGCTCGAACTCCTGGGGGAGGGGAGTTGAAGTGAAACATTCTTTTGATGATGTGAAGCTGTCACAAATTACCACTTAACTAAACTAAACAATAGTGGGGGGAACCGGAACCCAGTCAGTTTAAATTGATGTAAAAGTTTAATTTTTTGCTTCATTTTAAAAGTTGTGGTTTCAAATGAGAATTTCAGTCCAAGTGGTCAATCATCAAATCTCGTGGGGCTCTTCAGTGTAGGCTAATACGGCCCCCTTATGAGAAAAGGCAAAATTATTAACATGTTTATAACTTTCGAATTTTTCGTCTATTTTAAAGAAATATTTTGCTTCGTATTAAAGTGTTGGTTCCAAATGACAAATTCAGTGCAAGTGGACAATGATCAAATCTCTGGGGGGGGGGCTCTTCAGTATAGGGGGCTACGGCTCCCTTATAAGAAAAGGCAAAAATATGAAAATGCTTATAACTTCCGAATTTTCCGTCTATTTTAAAGAAATTATTGGCTTCATATTAAAGCCTTGGCTTCAAATGACAATTTCAGTCCGTGTGGACAATGATCAAATCTCGGAGGGCTCTTCGGTGTAGGGGTTTCGGCTTCTTTATGGGACCAGATTCACGTAGTTGATATTGCAAAATTGTTTTGTATATATAAGTGGAAACTCGCACCATTTGGTTAATTTTACCTCTTATGTTTTGCAGATTCATATTCCAAGCAATAGTTACTTCGCAGAGCTAAAAGAAGGCACTTACTAGTTTCATTAAAATGAAATGTCTTTTATGAGAAGTTCTCATGGAGCCGACGAACGAATAGGCACCCAAACGTTGGTTAAGTCGAACGGTTGAAACCCGTTGAGCTCGCTACAATTATTATTATTATTATTATTATTATTATTATTATTATTATTATTATTATTATTATTATTATTATTATTATTATTAATAATAATAATAATAATAATAATAATAATAGAGCATTCACCTTTGGTGCATGGGGTCCGTGGCTCGATTCCACTTCGCGCCAAGTGAAATTTGAGGTGGACAAATACCGTGTGCATGGGTATGTGTTTTCTTGAGATTTTCCATTTTCCTCCCACTTTCTTCATTTCACCATTTCATTCATCATCATTCTCCCTTAGCGTAGGTGCATAATCGACCAACGTTAAACTAGATATTGCAATTTCAATAATAATAATAATAAAAATTAATTCAACTGAAAGGACTGTAATTTATGTGGACAGCAATTATCATAAATATGCAACCATTATAAAAACAATGCTTTGAGTAGAAAGATAATCCTTTCCAAGTGTTAACGAATGCGCACGAGATAAGACATGTCTCGAGAAAGAGACAAGACGCGCTTTGTGACATCCAAGATAATACGAGGCAAATGTTTTGGACACGAGATAGCTTGTAAAATGTCTCGTCTTGTCTGGAATGTCTCGAAAACAAAAGTCTAAGTTTTAATATTATCTTTCAAGATCTATTCTCTCAGAAGTAGTTCTCTGCCTTAAAATTAATAACGACATTTGTGATTTAAAAAAAGATAAACAATGCCTAAAGTTAATAGTTAACTTTTCGAAAAGAAGCTTCATTAAGGGTGAACCTGAAAGATGTCCACAAACTTCGGGAGGTGATTCGTGACATCAAAAGGAGACAAATGGTCCTCTTGCAGTTTTCGAATTCAGCTTCGTTGTCGAGATACAGGGTTGCCAACTGGTCGTGTTTGAGAAACTCACTGAGAATAAATTCAAGTCCAAGAATAAACTACTACTCATATATTTTTCAGGTCAATTGACTTATACCATGTTGTAAGGTCAAATATTTATTTATGAAGTGTGTACAAAATTCGCCAGGGTCTTTTCTGAGAAAATCGTCGAGAAAAAGTCACCTCCAAGAATAAACTACCCCTTGTAAATTTTTCTAAGAGAAATATCTGATACTGCAATATAGGGTTGTTAATTAAATATTGATTAATGAAAAATAAACAAAATTGTTAAAACCATTTTTGAGAAAATAGCGTTTTTCGATTTTCGGCTGTTTGTAAACCACACTTATTTTAGGTGGTAGGAAAAAATGGAAAAGCTCCTGTAAGAATACTAAGTAAACCCTAAGTTTAAAATTTGGTGTAGATAAGTTGAACGGTATGGCCTCTAGGCGAGTGCATATAAAAGTGTGCCGAACGGACGGACCGGAAGGACGGGTGTCGAAAAGTCACATTTTCGGTATGTAGACGCCATGAAACATGTAAATCCGTTGAAATCTGAATTTGATATTATTTTCACAATCACTATATTTTCTTCTCTCTTTTGTCGCTCGAAAAAGAAAAGCCTAAGTTTACCACAAAAAGCTAGGGAGTTTCTCAAAAAATATTCAATTACAGGGCCACCGCACTAAACTTTTTCAATTCAATTTCTTAACTGTGTTAGGCCGCAGTTGTTACTGAAGTGTGTATTTGGATAATACGAATAAAATTATCGTATTATTCAAATACATCGAATGTCAGATTATCGAATAAAAAACTTCGATTGAAGAAAATCCACACTACAAAACTAACTCACACTTTGAGCACATTTTCATTAGACATATAATAGACCAATTAATGCAATCATTGTTTATGAAATATGAAAAAAATCAAATGAGTCACTTTGGGAAAGTCGTTCAAAAAGAACACGTCAAGAGTAACCTACCTCTTGTGAATTGTTTCGAACAATGAGTTAAGATATACTTTTGGTTATTAATGAAATATTTATTTGCGAAATTTGAACAAAATCGCCTGTCGTTCGAGAAAATTGTCGGGGAAATAACCTTGACCCCAAAAATAAACTATCCGTTGTAATTGTTTTTCATAGAAATGACTTATACTAAAATATAGGGTTATTAATGAAATACTTATTTATGAATTATCAATAAAATTGTCCGAGTAATTTTTGAGAAAATCGTGAAGGAAAAATAACTCCCCGAATAAACTATCTCTTGAGGATTCTTTCAGGGTAAGCGAGTTATTCCATATTACTAGGTTTTTAATGAAATATTTATTTCTGAGTACGAACAAAATTGCTTGACTCATTTTTGAGAAAACCGTGGAGGAAAAACACCCCCAAGAGTAAACTACCCCTCGCATATTTTTTCAGGACAAACGAGTTTTGCCATATTGTTCGGTTATTAACGAAATATTTATTTTTGAAATATGAATAAACTCTTTTGAGTCGTTTTTGAGAAAATCGCCCAGACAACACTCCACCAAGAATAAACTACCCCTCGCATTTTTTTAGGACAAACGAGTTATGCCATATTGATAAGTTATTAATGAAATCTTTATTTATGAAATATGAACGAAAACATTTGAGTTCATTTTGAGAAAATCACTGAGAAAAAACTCACCCCCTTAGTATAAACTACCCCTTGTAGATTTTTCTCAGATAAATGCCTTATACCACAAAATAGGGTTGTTAATTAAATATCGATTTATAAAAAAAGAAAGAAAACAAGATCGTTAGAGCCAGTTATGAGAAAATATCTTTTTTCTATTTTCATCGTACAGGAAACTACCCTTGTTTTGGGAGTAGGAGGGAAATAAAAAAACTATAGGAAATACTATGAAAATCTTAAACTAAAATTTGGTGCAGATAAGTTGAACGGTATGGCCTCTAGGCGAGTGCACAGAAAAGTGTAGCGAACGGACGGACGAACAGATAGACATGTATCGAAAAATAACTTTTTCGGTGTTAGGGGCTATAATACGTATAAATTCGTTGACATCTCAAATTTGATTTTTTTTTCGAACACCATACTTTCTTCTCTCATTTGTCACTTCAAAGTAAAAGGAACTCAGAACTACAGATAAAAGACACCTACTTTTACACATAGACATTATTTATTGATTTAAAACTGTTTTAGTTTGTGTCATTTCACTTCCAATTGAAAGGTTTTACAATGATTAACGGCATACCAATGACGAGACGGAAGTTTTCAGGAAGTAAATGCATTCAGAAGTCTAGATTGCATTACAGCTATCAGCCTGTTTTTATTTCTGCAATTGTTAACAGCTGTAATTTCGTCCAAACGCTACATGAAATAATTTTTGGTTGACGTCATTGTGTTACTATTTTAGTATTGTTCTCTTCAGACTTGGTTGAAGTTTTGTCTTAACGGTTATACATTTTTTTCTTATTTCATCGTTACACATAAGAATAAAATGTGGTGACTGGATAGATTCGAACCTACGAACATTGAGTTTTTATTCTTCAAACAATTTACCAATGGACCAAGCTTTGTCCTCACGTTAACATACGGTTACAGGGTTTATTACGATTTAAATAAAATGGCTGGCTGTTAGAGTTTCCTGCCCAAATATTTCGATAAAAAATTTTCATTGCTTCGTACATTGTTTAGATACACATTTTAGGAGAGTGAATTTTGGTGTATATAATAATTTCATGCCAGATAAAAGCTGGATAAGTTTTAATAACATGTTTCATATGTAGTTCTCAATAATAGACTTGTTGTTCGGGATGACGTTCCAAGGTTTAGCATTGACTAGCAGTTTTTGCTATTAATATCCCTTCTAGCAATATTGGCAGTAGACAAAAGTTAGCCCGTGTTAAAGGTTTTTGCTCCTAATTTAGTTATTTTACTTTATTATTTAACGAATATATTGAAAATTGTCAGAGACACGTATGCAGTAATTTATTTCGGGAGGGGTCCGACTTCAATATTAGGATAAATTATAATAAAATTTTAAAAGATAATCCCCAAAATTAGGCTAAATTTACAGAAAAGTTGGGGTTTCAGAGGGGGTCCGGACCCCCTAGACCCACCCCTAAATGCGTTCTTGTTTGTCAGTAACATTTCCTCATTTTGAAACCCTCAAAAACTTCGGATAGACTATATAAAGGAAAACGAGTTATTTTCGATGAAATATCACTTCAAGGAGACGCGTCAGTTTTATTGCACAGTGTGGTATCCCACGTTCACAATGGCAAGAGTTTCTTTCATCTGATTCTCTGTCATTGTGCTCTATCGAAAGGTTAGGTTTGTAACATATTACTCCTACGAACAAGCATGACTGGCAGATAGGAATACTGAACACAACTCCAGAGAAATGCATGCTGGAACTTACGTTTATAGCTACGCTTTGGTGATTTGCCCTCAAGGTCAATCGAGTGGTAATTCAGTTCCGTCTCTGTTCTTAAGCCATGTTCGTATTACTTCGAACAGTTTTGATAATGAAAAGCATGCCTCTTAATATAACAGACTTCTTTCGCGTAAGAAATCGAAACTCAGTTGGTCAGAGCAACTAGTCTGTAAGAATTAGGTTGTTAGTTAGTTAGGAGCCCAGTACGAGTAAGGGTTTTTATTACTATTGTTTTTATCTTTTTTATGTGAGGAAAAATCAAATTGTGACATCGCGATATCAAATGTATTTGATTAGGTAGCTTTGTCTTACCTAAACTTTAAACATCAGTAACCGTCGAAATTATTTCACTAACCGATCACTTACTGAACATTTCAAACACGTCAAACCAGTGGTATAACATGAAGGTTAACCTCTCCTCCGCAGTCCTTAGTTATGCGTCCGTACTTTCAAGGGCGGACTAAGGGCCGGGCGACTGCCCGGGGTGCCAGAGAAAGAGGGGCACCAAAACGAGCCTCAAAAAGTAAATTTTACAATGTGCTTTCTACTGACGTTTTTGGTTTATATTCTTGTAAAGTAGTGGCAATTATATGATCTTTTTACATTTCACTATGGAAGAAGAGAGTTTCATAGTACTAAGGGGGCTGTATCGAAAAATTGAGAGATGGCATGTAGAATAAAGAGTGCCGGGAATTAAGTATTGTTTGTTTGTTTGCTTGAGTTTAGCGTTCCACGGTTATGCCTTAATGGGCAAGGGAGATGTGGATACTAATTATAGTGGAATCCGAACCACTTTTATCGTTCAACAGTAATCCACCGGGAATTGGACCCGGTACCACAGAGGGCAGGCGTGCTAGCCACTAGACCAGAGGGGGTGGAGTTGGTATTGTTTATAGCGGGCCATATTCTTTGTGAAGTTTTCCTAGGTAATGGATTTCTTTTTGAAAATGGGTTTAAAACAGGGGCGTCATTTAGGGAGGGCAGGGAGGGGCATTTGCCCCCCGTGAGTTTGAGATGTATATAGATTTTATCATTAGAATAGTAGTAAATCAGTGAAAAACGCGAAATTTTACTTATATCAAGAGGTCTTGTCCTCCCCCCCCAAAGCTAAATCTGAAATGACGCTCCTGGTTTAAACTATTAAAAACACTATGATAAAATGTAAAATATAGGCTACTACTAGGGAAAGGGCGCCAAAAAGTCACTTTGCCTGTGTGAAAATTGGCCTGCTCCGCCCCGGCGTACTTTCTGTATATTTTTTGGCCTTGCAGCTTGTGCGGTCCCCACGCCACATTGTTGCGGGGGCGCTATTTACGCCTACCTTTCGAACGTAATTCAATAACTGTTTAAGAAATTCTACCATCAGCGTGGAAACGGGAATATATTTTTCTAATAGTCCCATAGAACTTTCACTCAGAACGCCAGATGCAATTTTTCAGAGTGGGCTCTGGCTCATATTCAGGAATAATAATAATAATAATAATAATAATAATAATAATAATAATAATAATAATAATAATAATAATAATAATAATAATAATAATAATAATAATAATGAATGTCTTTGGAGAGCCGAAATTATGTGGCACGAATCATTATAGATAGAGCTTTAAGATGAGTGGTCATAGGGGAGGAAAAACAGGATTTTTCTCTCTCTGACTCTCTAACGTTAAAATTATGTGCTGAAGGTAAGAAGCATCATCATTCTACAATAGGTTGCTTTTACGTAGAATATCTATTACTTGAGCTCTCCTCCTTCGGGCAACTTTGCTTATGTAGTAAATTCAAAACAATTTCAATTTAAGACAAATATTTATAGAGAAAATTAAACATTTAATAGGGAAATCTGTTATCAAAATATCCAAACTTTTTTTTTTTTTTGGTATCGTCATGAGTTTTACACATATGTTACATTTTGATTCTTTCCCAAATAAAAAATAAATAAAATAACCTTAGTGATAAAAATGACAGCAGTACTTCCACGGGATTCGAACCGTCTACCTGCGGTATACAAACTCGTTGCTTTATCTAACTGAGCTATTTGCTTTCTTACGGAAGCTGAACCTGTTCTACAGTAAAGACGATTTTTCATTACGATTGGGCTAACAATTCGTCTTTTTCCATAGGTAATTTCCACTATTTGCACTATCTATACGTTAATACTTAGCATAGATTCATATATTTGGAGTTCGCTGATGATGCATATAATAAGACATACTAGAAATATTTCGTTAAAATTTTCGTTTGTAGATCTAATCCACGCTTCTCTCAATGACATAGATGTCGCTGCTTCGTGTTGAACTGCAGAATTCCCTCGCGTTCTTGAAAATTTCCCACTTTAGCAGAGTTGGTAATTCTCGAGATTTCTGTCGATTTAATGTTTTTTGCTTCTAATTTCTTTATTTTAAGCTAATATCTAACACAAATATTAAAAACGGGTTTGTTATTAACCTGTCCTGCTGGGGAAACCTTCCGAAATTTCGAACATATAAAGAAAACGGAGATATTTTCAAAAAACTTCAAAATAAAGAGACGCGTCATTTATTTTGCTCATAGTAGTACATATGTTGTGAGGAATGAGTAGGAGATTTATGCTCATATGCGAATGATGCGTTGTGTAGAGATCGCAGGTTCAGCTAATAATATTAAAAACTTATACACATGGTATTTACCTGTATGTGTGTTTTCGTGTGCAGAAAGTAGTGTTGCTGAGGAAAAGAGACAAGACAACCTAGTGCAATAGAAATAGCTAAGTCTTTTTGGTAACGAAATTAAATTTTCACGATTTTACGAGACGAGAGAGTAGGAAATTTCATTTCGTGAACATCATTAGCAAAAATCATGAAGTGGTCGTGACCGGGGTGAATTCCTTCGTAAATGTATAGTTAGCGTACTTATCTTCGACGCAGGAGACCCGGGATTGATTTCCGGTGATAGATTATGTGATTCAAATCCCACGTAGTAGTATCAGCCCTCAACAGGAGACTAAATTCGAAATCAATCCACCAAGTAAACAATTGACATCGGAATCGGGAGTCCCTTTCCCTATTGACGTATAGTGGCTCAAAGATAAAGCACTTACCTCTGCTTTCAAGATCATAGGTTGGATTCCAGGCTATGTATTGTAAGTTTCTGTTGAACAGCATTGCCTCCCTTGGTTTCTAAGAGTTCTTTATTTTTTCAGCTTCATTCCACAGTTTCTTTTACTATTCATTTCTTCACTCGTCATCTGTTTCCTTTAACCTTCAAGAGCTCATTCGTGGCTAAACGGTTATCGTAGGTTGAGACCCGGGTTCGATTCCCGGAGGGAGCTAATGTGGTTCGGATTCTACGTTACTCAGTAAGTCCACGTCTTATATAGCTTCCCTGCTGAAAGATATGTTAAACTTAAAACCAAATCAACTCCTTTAGCCAGGGCCGGATTAAGAGAGAGGCTTACGGGGGCTACAGCCCCGGGTCTCCAGGTTGACAGGGGCCTCCAATCTGATCAAAATCTCAACTGGCTTCTAAAAAAAATCATAAAGATACAATCATCATCATAAAATAAAATATGACCAAAAATATGAAAGATATTCCTTTAACTTTCTTATTGTACTTTCTCAGAAATGTATTAGGTGAAGTCAGCAGGGGCCACATTTTTTTTAAGCCCCGGGCCTCCAGATAGGTTAATCCAGCCCTGCCTTTAGCCTTCAAGACATAATTTTGCGATATTAAATTCCCATTTCATTTCATAGTATTAGAGAAAGACAATGCAGTCGTGAATTTCCAAAATCACTTCTCACTGTTCACACATCAATTTACTTATAAGTAGATCATGAATATTGCAATATCTAAAATAAATATAATAAGTAATCTGGCACTTATAAACTAGTATGCATGAATTAGTTTTCTTGGTTTCCTTACGAACAAATTAAACTGTTATTTTTTCTGTCTGTTTGAAAGCACAAGCATCGAAATGAAGGTTGTTTTTCAACAGACACTGCATTTCTTTGGAAAAGTAGACTTCTTATAGACCTCGCGTGAACGGAGCAGGTCTCTCAAAGAAGTTAACTTACTTGAACAGGATTGGGAATATTTTCTCTCTTTTGAAGGAACTTGCACGGCTAATTTACTTATTTTTCGACTCTACCGGGCACAAATGAAACATTAGTTTTTATAGGTATATGGCTTTGGATTTAAAAAAAATGGTCGAAGAAATACTGGGTGATTCACCCTGAGTGGTGTAGTATACGTAGTTGGATAATAGTAATCTGTAAATAAATATCATAAATTTTAAGTAAATAACAATAGTAATAATTATTATTTCAATAACATTGTTGCTGTTCTAACTATTATTATTATTATTATTATTATTATTATTATTATTATTATTATTATTATTATTATTATTATTATTATTATTATTATTATTATTACTATTACTATTATTATTATTATTATAGCTACAGAAGAACAGTGTCCATGACGATGAGCTTTTGCGTGGCAACAGTCAATGAGTTAATTTACAAAGAGGAGTTACGTCAGGAGTAAGTATAGATGTATCATTAATATCTGCTCTTTAATTCTATCCTATATCCATTATATATATCTTTAATTATACACACATATCTATATGTTCGAAACACACTTCTTCAGTGCCCAGCATATAAGATCTCGTGGCCCATGGCATTCTATCATACATTTTCTATACGTCGATGAAAACGATATGAACATCCTTATGATATTTTCTATATTTTCCATTAGCATCCTAAGTGCAAATATTGCATCTGTCATCGATCGTCCTGGTAGGAAAACAAATTGGTTCTATGCTATTTCGGTCTCTTACCTCAATCCTGCTTCTATGACTCTCCGAGAGCCTCATTTCATCGCTCAAAAGTTTTATTCATCTGTAGTTGTCATATTCTTGCACATCTTTGTGTTTAAGAACCGGTACAATGTGTTTGTTTCTCCATTCTTTTGGTATATTTCCTGCTTCCAGGATTCTATTAAAAAGTCGAGTAAACCACACCCCTTCTTTACCTAAACTTTTCCATGCTTCGATATTGGAATTATCCGATTCTGGAGCCTTATCACTTTTCACAATTTTCACGGCATTTTCTTTCTCTACCATGATCACAGGCCGAACCAGTCCCTGATTAGTGGATAAATTTTCGCAAGTTTCCCACGGGTTTTCTTCATTCACAAGCTTCTGAAACTACTCCTTGGACCTATTCTTTATCTTCTCCTCACTTGTCAGAACCTCGTTATTTTCGATCTTGATGCAACAGACATGAGAAATATTTTTCTTTTGCCTCTCTCTTGCCTTTGAAAGCTTGCGTATCATTTTTTCTCCCTGTTTTATTTCCAAGTTGTTATACAACTTATCATAATCCTTGGCTTTTGCTACACTAACTGTCTTCTTAGCGTTCATCTTTGTTTCCTTGCTCGCTTGTCTCGCCTTAAGGCAATTGGTCTGCGTTAGAGGTCTGCACGGGCCGAAAGTTTTAGCCCGGGCTCGGCCTGGCTCGTCCCGTGAATTAATAATGTGAGGCCCGAACATAGTTCGAAATATGTTTTAGTATATAGACCCGAGCCCGGCCCAAGCTCGTGTTGTGACCAAATGAGCTCGAATAACAGAAATTTAATAATTAACACAATTTTTTATTTTAATTTACAGCAATTAGAGGTTTAATTTTGCAGTTGTGCTTTAAACGTTCTCAAGAAAGAAGGGTGCAATAAATATCTTGTACAGTATATTTACATAGTTAGGTCCGAAAAGTCCTGAAAAATATAGTTGTATATTTAAAAATTTACAGCCCGAACCCGGCCCGGAACACAAGTAATATATATTTTGTAGGGCCGAGTTCGGGCAGCGGACCGGGTAGGATTTAAGCCTGTGCAGACCTCAAGTTTGCGTCTCTTCTGCAATACGTTCCAGGTTTTTTCTGACTCACATTTCTTTCTCGATCCATATTTGATTTCACAATTATGGTTTCAACCCCCAACCTGGAGGACCAGGATTTTTTTTACTGTATTTCTAAAATGTGTTTTCGTGATTCATCGCGGTAATTTGGAGCTGAAGGAAGCTGTAGCAAACAGAAGCATACTACTAGTACAAATGGTTAAGCTAGCTAAAGAGCTTCATGAACTAGAACATTACTCGAAAACTTTCCTTCTGACCTAGGCGGTATTTCTCAAAACAAATCACCATAATAATGCAAACACTATTCGATACACGGGGATTCCATGCATTTTCACACGGTGCAATTTCGCACGATACTCATTATCGAGCAATTTCACACGGTCCTGTTTATCGGATTAATCATTCTGCAGGTGTCGTGCATTTTCACACGGTCCTGTTTATCGGATTAATCATTCTGCAGGTGTGGTGCATTTTCGCACGGTCCACCTGTCAATCACGTGATTCATCCTGAAACTGCTTTGACTATAAGGGGAGAAAGGACAGAGCAAATATGAAGTAAGTAAGAACAGGAAAAGAGCAAACACAAGTAAGAATAAATACGAACAATTTCAATTAATACTTGAGAAGCTTGGAAAAAGAAAAATGGCAAACACACCTCTTATGATAAAGAAGTGGAAAATAATTACAAAGTAAATTAATTAATCGAAGAATGCCTCCACAATGAAGATGTACGCCATCATAAGCTAAACCAGCTATAGCTTAGGGCCCCACTCTCTTGGGGGCGTCAAAAAATTAAAGAAAAAAACTAGATGTACATTTTTAAAAAATAAGAAAAACAATAAATAAAATAAACCCACTTATAGCCACAGTGCTTTGTGTTGTGTAGGCTACTATGATGTGAGTAGTGAGGTCCCTTCTACTAGCCTGTTTCCTAAAATATCACTAGTTTCATCATTTCTGTATATAGGGTGCCTACGTTCATCTGGACACATAAAGGGCCCCATTACCTTCAATAGCTTAGGGCCCCATCAACCCTAAATAAGACTCTGATCCTAAGTCTCTAAGTCGTTTCCCTACTGATAAGCGCACACACTTCTCCCTGAACCGACAGATGACGGACAAACATAGCCTTCATTGTATTAAGCCCACGAATAATAGACTGAAATTTAATTGCAAATTTTAACTAGTTATAATCAACACACATGTTCATTGATTGTGAAACAAATCAGTGTGAATGTCCATTGAAACTGGAATTAATTGCTCTACTTTAAAATAATGAAATATGCATAAATATTATATGAAACACACCATTTCCACCGGTTCTAAACTAACATTCAGTAAATTCATCGAAGATAATAGAGACATGTTGCTTACACATTAACTTATATCATATGATTAAGACAGAAGGATAACTTATTCAAGAATTTGGACTAACTTTAAATTTTATATATAAATAAAAATATTTTTGATATAATGTAAGATATAATAAATTTAAACTAGAAAAATGTTAGATGTTATATTGTTCCTATTTTCATACAAATGTAGCTACAAAAGTATTTACTATTTTATTTGCAGGTTTTTGACGGTGGACGCAAAAGCAGCCATAATATTTGATACGATAAGAGGGTTGCGGTATCTTCACGAGGAAGCAAAAATCATGCACCTGGACATTAAGTCAGAAAACCTATTAATATCTGTAAGTGACATACACATAACTTTACCTTTTTACTGTGTATTCAAATAGTGTCAGTTGAAAATACTATAATTCAACAGTGATAAGTGTACCATCCATTGAAACCAGAATTCTATTAAAATTTATGGTAGACAACTAGCTGAACCTGCGCTCTTTACACAGCGCATCATTCATATATGTGCATGAATCTCCTTGTTATTCCTCACATTTGTACATGTCCCTTTGCGGACACAAATGAAAGAAGTGTTGGTAAAAATCGACAAGAAATACCATAAACGGGAGATTTTTTCGATTACTTTTTCAATATCTCGTACCGTTTGTAAGATTTGAGCCTACTTCCGGTTGCCGTTTTTAATTCATGTATGATCTGTGTTTACTTTCTTCTTGCATGCAGTATGTAATAAGCAAATACATAAACTAAGTAACTCTATGGCCTATGGAACCCGGAGGTTCAATGCCGCGTTCACAAATGCTCTCCACTGACTTCTATACTCAGCCAATTGGATCTAGTTTCTACTTTGTATTTCTATTTCTGCGAAATTTATCTTAATATTGTCCTCCCATCTGCACCTAGGTCTTCCTAATGGTCGTCTTCCAGCTGGTCTTCCAGTTAAGATTTTGAAAGCGTTCGTTCGTTCTTCCATCCTGGCTACATGACCTGCCAACCTGAGCCTCCTAGATTTGATGACCTTAACAATGTTGGATAAACCGTATAAATTATGTAGTTCCTCGTTATGAAGATTCCGTCATTTCCCATTCCCGTTTCTCTTGGGTCCAAATATTCGTCTCAGGATCTTGTTCTCAAATACTTTCAATCTATGTACTTCGTTCCGAATAAGAGACCATATTTCGCAATCATACAGAACAACAGACATGATTATCGTTTTATACATTTTAAAATAAGCTAATACATTACACATACAATCAATTATAATGTCAGTGATATATGGTGTTCATTGGGCAAAACACTCCAAACAATAAAGATTCAACTTAGATGGAGAAATGCCTATCCTTCGTTTTTTATTATAGTTTGGGCATGAAACAAACACCTGAGAGATATGCAGCCCCCATATACAATTATATGGTGTTGGATTGTATGTAGGATATGATGATTTAGTTTTTTTTTTTTTTTTTTAATTTCAACATTTCCAGTGTACCCGTAAAATTTTGAAAGGATCTCATTCTGAATACATAATTTGACCATCTGAGTCTCCTAACTTGAAAATCCTAACCCTGTTTGGTGAATGATATCAGTTCATCATTATGAAATTTCCACCCTTCCTACTGCATCCGTTTAGAATCTTGTTTTCAGTTTTTGTTCTTCTTGTTTCAAAGTAAATTGCCAATGATTCACAAGTATAGAAATAGGCATGGTTACCATTTTATGTATATTTTAATTTTCAGGGATTTTTTTTTTTCAAAATTTACGACAACGTCATATTCCGAACTAAATAGAAACATGCATTTAGTGCTTTTAGTCAACATTTAATTTTTCGTGAACTATTCTTAGGTTTTCTAATGGTCATTTTCTTACTTTCAGCATAGCTAACTCTTTTTAGTAATCATTTTTCTAGTTTTGACTTTACACATTTTAAGAAATGTAATAATAATAATAATGTTTACTGGTATGTCTTAGTCGAGCTTTATGGTTTTACTGTATATGGTGATACCGATCACAGGTTCACACCAAGTATTTTTGGCTTTGCTAAAACCATTTTTCAGGTTCAAATCAATTACAGTTGATAAATTTCCAATATTGTCTAACCTTTATTTATAACTTATTTCATCATTATATCAGCATATCTAATACATGCTTAAGTGGAACGAATCCAGAATTAATTCCGGATAGGGGCAGTTAAACTGAAATCAAAGCCAATAGATGTCTCTCCTACCACTTGTATGCCTGCCGCTAATAAATGTTGCGACGTGTAGGATTGTTGTTTAATAAGATTCTTGAATAACTGCATAAAAATGCGAAATATAGTCACCCCATAGTGGCTAAGCGGATAGCGTACGCGTCTTTGGCGTGGAAGACCCAACATCAATTCCCGGCGGCAGGTCATGATTCGGATTCCACGTTAAATTCAATCCCGACTGAAACGTTTCGCTAGTATGTGTGATACTTATGTCAAATTCGTCACAATAGTTCAATTAGATTGCATTATATTCGTACAATGTTTTATAAAAAATCTACACGATATAGTCCCATTGCTAAACATTATGATAAACTGAAAATCTGTTCAAGTCAATTTTAGCTAAAACTTTCACCAATGTATAAAAGCTAAATTTTGAATCCTAGTTCCTTCGTGGCTAAGCGGATAGCGTACTCTCCTTTGGACGTGGAAGACCTGGGTTCGACTTCCGGCGGAACTTCATATAATTGAAATTAATCCTTACAAGCATTGTCATTATTTTTATTATTATGAGAATTTAAAAGAAAATGGCCACAGAGTTACCTACGGCTTTATGCTTTATTTTCTAAAATTATGCTTTTAAAACTAGTTTCTTCTGGACCATTAGACAATCACAATCATGTTCAAGGTACCAACCATATGTGTAAATTGCTGTTATGCTTTATATGCTTTTGGGTTGCTCTATTAATTGTGTTTGGGAGGATTTTGAGTTCTCACTTTAATGTTTGCAGATCACTCCATAATGCTGGGTTATAGGCTCGACAATATTGTAATTTAAAAAAAAAATTACTTTTTGGATGTAGAGTGGTGATTGATCTGATGATTTTGCAATATGATACAAAGCGGTTTTCCATATCAGTGATTGCCTATCAATAGTAGGGAGAAAAATGTCTCTTGATAGATATATTATCTTTGGAAAATTCGTTTTCTGCATCCAATGAAGGAAAAGATTCATCCAAAATGAATTTGTGATATTTTGATGGCGGATGTCTAGTTCGTTTCCACGAGGAATCCCTATATTCTATTTGTTTCCGGCTCTGGAATTCGAGACCATTTTCTTTGTACATCTCCAAACATTCTTCATAAATTTGTTCGAATATTGTTCGTTGAGAGTCATATTCACCAGACCTCATCTTGGACACCGTTTGAACTAGTATATCTACAAGGATCAAACCTTCTGACATGTCTGCATCTACTTGAGATAAAGCGAAACTCAAAGTTAGCATGGCACCAGTAATCTTAATTTTAGCAGCCCGAAAACATTCCCTCGTGTACAGATCACACTAATTTTCCGGATGGAATGATAGAGGTAAATAAATATCAGAAGTTCCAGATTTGTTTTAATACCGCATGATAATATAATGTGTTGAAAACAGATTTTATGAAAAAAAAAAGGAATAAATGGATATGATAATTTGTAAAAAAAAAAAAAAAAAGTGATAGTGCTTAAGTGAATTATAAGAAAAAGCCTTGAAAAGTAATCAAGAGGAACCATTAATATGTTTTTCCTTTGTTATAATAACTTGTCCTAAGGGACAACGGTGATAGAAACTAATGAGACTTTATAATTGCAAAAAAAAAATCATAAAGCACTTAATTTGAAATTAAAGATTGATAACATTTGGTAATATAATGGGGATTCAGGCTGCAGAGGGGAAGAGTGAAAATGGAGACAACAGAGACGTTCTTTTTTTTTTTTTTTTTTTTTTTTAGCCATGTGCAAAGAGATTCACCTTGGACTTCGGGTGAGAGGTCACCATATACTCATGTGAGTTTCAATTACTACCACTTGTAAAAGTTAGCTAAGAAAGACCGTCTGAGCATAGTTTTAGTTTCCTAGCGTAATTAGTTTTTGTGACAAGTAACTCGTATATGCAAATAGCATCGTTAATATCATTTTGTATGTTAGAATTGTCTTTGTGTAAATAAAATTGTAATTAAGCATTTCGAGGTAAAACAGGTTCTTTTACTTAACTTCTACAAAGAAAAGATTAGAACTTACCTCTTATGCACAGATACGACAGTGTGGGATACTGTCGGTCAGTAAATAATATAATCTGAAGTCATCTACCATACGTAACTAAATATAATTGATTAATCATTTTTATTAATCAATAAATAGTTGTTGGTAGATAGACTAATAATAATAATAATAATAATAATAATAATAATAATAATAATAATAATAATAACAATAATACCAAATTATTTAATGGATGCTATGCATTTGTTCTATGTCGCCATAATCAATGGAAATCAATTACTTAGTGTATGAAGACTTTTTTCGTCCAACACAAGTGTAATGTTTTACTGCAGTGCATTTTATTTGTAAGTTTGCATATCATATTTTAGTATGACTTTCAACATTGAAGCGAATGAGAATGCCGACTGATTTTCTATTTTTCTGGTTGTTTGTCAAAAACAAAGGAGATAACTAGATAATGGACAGAGGTTAAAATGAATGTCCAGGTGGTGAGGTCAATGCAAGCATCCCACAGATTTCCGTGAATTAGATCTTCCCGTACTACAAACTAAAACGAGTGGAGCTATTTTATTCAGAACGCAACGGTATTCTGTAGTTCGTAACTTTGTTCTCGAGAGATGTTTTGGAAGTAGTTTCACTTGTAGCCACTGGCAACTCACCGTTTGTCGACCTATAATAGCATCAACTGTGTGGGGGGGCACTAGGGGGGGCCAAGAATTTGTGCAAGGGGGCCTGGCCCCCCTTGGTCTTCCCTTGGCTCCGCCACTGAGTGGAGTATGATTTTATGAATGGGAAAATTTTCCGTTTCAAAATTTTCCGGAAAATTTTCATCACTGTGTGTGGACCCCTGATTTGAGGAGCATGTGGAGTCGAGATTACAGTACTTGGTAGAGAGTGCAAATGGACTACAATAGTATTTCATTCTTATTCCTGAAGAGATTTATCAGTTTTGTTAATTTTAGCGGAAATATATGAAACACCTGAAGTGTAAATAATAAAACTAAATAAATAAATAAATAAAATATTGAACTGAATCTGTGAAAGTAAATTTATGAAATAAAACAATTTCGGAAATATCTTTAAAAATTGCCCTTTATTTCATCAGTGATTTAACGTGTTAATAACTGGTTATTGAGCTTTGAGCATCACCGTAAATTGAACCCTTAATTTGGGTTCAATTCTTCAAAATTAAGATAAAACTAAAAATAACATTTTGACTGTTTTAACCAGTGGCGTATTTAGGGGGGCTTCCGGGCTTAAGCCCCCTTCCCGAAATCTTACTATAGTAAAGTATATGAAATATCTTGCAGAATTTTCACATTTTTAGGCAAAGCTCTCCCGAAAGTTAGGAAAGTTCTCCCCCGAAACAAAATCGTAAATACGCCACTCGTTTTAACATTACAGTTCAAATTAATTTGACTGGCAGAAGTTGAAATTTTGAAAGCATGAATACTCAACAACTACGATTTGTGGCTAATTTGGTTTTACTATTTCCTTTCTCAGAGTAAAATGTATTTCCGTGCACTGCATAATACCTGTATTTTACTACGTATTTAAATTAGTGTTAGAATGTAAACGTATTTGTAAACAAAAATGCAATTCTGGTTTTTAATTCAATGACATTAAAATCATCGTAAGTACAAAATTCTATAAATCAGTTTCGTCCTTTATGTTAGTACTTATGATTTCATATAAAATGACAGCAAATTAATATCGATGTTACAGATAGAGTTCAGTACATACTTTCATTTAAGATGAACGTTTGCTGGTGTTTACAAGATTAATTCACATATATTTAGATCGAATTACTTTCCTATTTTGACTGTGTTAAGATGCATGCTTAGTGGCCCAGGTTAAATTATATTAAATTATATTAAATTATGGCTCAGTGGTAGAACATAAACTCTGGGGCTTGGGGTCGCGGGTTCGATCCCCGCCTCCGCTAAGTGAACTTTGTTGTGGACAAATACCGTGTGCGTGAGTTTCCTCGGGGTTCTCCCGTTTCCTCCCACTTTATTAATTCCACCATTTCATTTATTACTCATCATCACCGTCTCCTTTAGCCTAACCGGTGAACTCAAAGATTTCATTGTATTTTGATAATATTGGTGTTTAATTAAAAGGAACGAAATGTGAATTATAAAACACAAATAGCACGTAATTTCCAATGATGTAGAGGCCAATGTAAGAGTAGATTAGTGAGGTATGTTACATAAGGCCAGTGGTGTATTTAAGGAGGGGCTTTCGGACTTAAGCCTCCCAGAAATTTTAGTTACTACATTAAAGTAAATAAGGTATCTTGTAGAATTTTCACATTCCTAGGACTAAATTTAGCGAAGCTCCCCACCGAAACAAAATCGTAAATACGCAACTGCATAAGGCTGTTATCGTAATTTGGATTTGGTATGTAGTTTGGATTTGGTTGAAAGTTATTTCATAATTAAATGTCGACTAAAAGCAAGGAATTCGTGTTACTATTCGGTTCAAAATCTCTTGTCGTCGCGAATTCTGTCGAGGAATTTGAAGCTTAAAATATATAAAACGATAATCATGCCTGTTGTTCTGTATGGTTGGGAAACATGGTCGCTTACTCTGAGGGAAGAACATAGACTGAAAGTATTTGAGAACAGGATCCTGAGAAGAATATTCGGACCCAAGAGGAACGAGAATGGGGAATGGCGAAAGCTTCATAACGAGGAACTACATAGTTTATACGGTTTACCCAACATTGTTAGGGTCGTCAAGTCTAGGAGGCTTAGGTGGGCAGGTCATGTAGCTAGAATGGAAGAAAGTAGAAACGCTTTCAAAGTCTTGACTGGAAGACCCATAGGAAAACGACCATTAGGAAGACCTAGGCGCAGATGGGAGGATAATATTAAGATGGATCTCGCAGAAATAGGAATACAAAGTAGAAACTGGATGCAATTAGCTAAGGATAGAAGTCAGTGGAGAGCTTTTGTGAACGCGGCACTGAACCTCCGGGTTCCATAGGCCATAGAGTTAGTTAGTTAGTTAGTTATTTCATAAGAATTCTGCGTATTTCCAATTATGAGAAGTTAAGTTTTTTTAAGTAAATTATTGCAGTCAACTGAATAAGCTTTTCCTTTGCAGTCTGTTTATTCATTAGAGTCACAATTTATTTATTTGTGTAATATGTTCGTTTTGTTTCAGGAGGAGGGTTATATCAAAATCGCAGATTTTGGTTTCTCTGCGGAAATTGGTTCTAATGACAAGCTTCACGTCATAGGGACCTATGGATTTATGCCCCTTGAGGCTTACATGCATAATGATTCGTATAATCAAGCGGTAGACATATTCTCCCTGGGAGTAATCATCCTTGAGTTATTGAGGTGAGTAGTTCCATTTAAATCCGTTTTACCACACTATTCTCATTTGAGGATTTACACCGAAAAGTAGTGTCTGCCTCAATATGAGTGAAACGAAACTTTTATTTCTTGGCACCTACAACCAATTAGCTGAGTTCTTGCTTTAGGTAGTTTCCCCTTTCAGAATTTTAAGATTCGAATTTATATATCTTACAGTGAGATGATACAAGGAATTCGTGTTGTCTCCTCTATGTTTGTGCTACTCACGATTGGAAATTGTGTAGTTCATCTTTCCCAAAATTAATGTGGACTACCAATATGTGTTTGCCCCCATGAGTTTGGCTTCTAAGTCATATTGTGTAAAGTCAATTACAACTGGCTTTATATTGGTTTGTCTAGAAGGGTTATAATTTTAAGGAACGGTTATATTGTTTGTTTAACGTTACATCCATGGGCGGCGATTAGGGGGGGCAGAGGGGGGCATTTTCCCCCGCACCCTTTTTGAAGTAACCCATTAATGTATATAGTTTCATTTGGAAATGTAAAGATTTTGTATGTGTTGCTGGTTCATATAAAAGTGGTGCCATATAATATTTGCCGTTGCGTGAATACGTATTGGTTTTCTCCCCATAGAGTAAAGAAAGCTACAGGAATTGCGTTTTAATTGCCACAAAAAATAACCCCCAAAAATAACCTATTGGAGCAAAATTCCAGCATACTTTCACTACCTCTTACAAGGTCTCGATATGTTAGTGAGCCGCTTTGAAACTAATTCAGAGAACATTATGTTAAAAAAAAAAAAAAAAAAAACTAGGAGCTATTTTATAAGTTATTCTTTAATTGCACAAAAATTGACAGTTCCTAAAATGTCTTTTCCTCTTTCTAAAGTAAAGAATATTGATTAAAAAGAACGTAATAAGAAACGACTTCTACCTTTTACATTGTTTTGTAGTGTAACATACGAGTGGTGTTGTGTTTAGGGGTGTAAGACGGTATATACAAGTAAATTTAGTAAATTGAGCATAATTCTAGGTTTTAAGGTTATTTTGTATAACTGTAGTGCGGATTGATTCTAAGTATTGTTGTGTTTTGATGTGTTCCAAGAAAGTCAAAACTGCACTTAATGGCAACGAACATGTTTCGAGAAGTTGCAAAAGCAAATATTTCTTTAAATGTCGTAGCACATGCTTGTAGTATTTATTGCCTTTCATTTTCTAAGAGTAATAATATACATTTAATAGCATGTGTGGAATTAAATATTAACTTTTTCATTAATCCTCAGTTTCAATATAACTTTTGCAAAACAAGCATCATTATTCATTACTATGATTAATATTATCCTTTCTATTTATTTGTTTTGCAAATTTGTTATTAAATAATCTGATCTCACAATTTTCCAGACAGGATTTTAAGATGTTCATTAGTAACGAATCAAATCTCTTCTTACACTTTCGTTGTTTAAGAGTACAAAGGGCTAGTACCTACTTGCGTTGCTCTTGTCAATTCACTTAATAAAATATGAAATACGATATACGGTATTTTAACTGAAAAAGATAGTATGCTATTAGTTATACAACATTTCGTCAAACAAAGTGTTAGAAACAACCAGGAAAACTAACATTTATATACAAATATTCACATCATGTCTTGCTCCCGCACTTTTAACGTCCAACCGCCGCCACCGGTTACATCACGCAGAAATTTACAGTCATTTTATATGAAGCGGTACTATATTCTCCATAGTCATATTTCATAGTTGTGATATTGCTCATTTTGTGAGAACCTGAGATCATCCTCGATACAAGTTGTTGACATTACACTACCTCTAAATTTACACCTGTTACCCGCTCTATTTAGATACTTATACTATAATATTTTTGAAAGGTGCTATAACACCATAAATATTGCATCTCCAGTCAAAAACAACGCTAAAACTATGTATTTAAGAGGGTCCATCACGCGAAATTAAAATACTGCTAATTTTACAGTAATTATGTGATATCTTCAAATAGATAAAAGATAATCAAAAGTGGAACAAAAGCTTGCTAGATAATATTATTTTACACGAGATACTGTTATCATGACTAGCTTATCTACTTTCGATTTCCAACCATTTAGAAAACCGACATTTATTTTCGCGATTATAAATGGCTGCAAACTGAAAGCTATTAGGTGACTCGTGACAACGATACCTCATGCTAAATAATATTGTCCAGCACGCTCTTGTTCCACATTTCCATTATCTTTTATCTCTTTGAAGGTATCATATAATTACTGTAAAATTAGCGGTATATTAATTTTGCTCGAGCCACACGTGATATTTTTGTTAAAGTTCAGGATAACCTTCCTAAGTCTAACTGGTCGCAAATTTGGAACAATATGTACAATCGAGTTCTTAATGTAAAACAACGCCCTGAATGGTAGTGTGTAATTGATAATCTTATCGCTACCAACGGCAGACTCCATAGAATTAAACTTTGTGCCTCTCCGTTAGGTGGAACGTGTAACCAGTTAGATGATATACACAATCGCTTAAGGACTAGTCTGAACGTACTCACCATTTGGAACTTCGAAGGAATATACTTCACATTATTTGTCGCTGCAGCTTTTCTGCACTATGTTCAATGCTTCTATTTTTCCCGGATTTCCCAGGAAGTTCCTTCTTGGATTATCTCAAACCCGTTCAAATTCTCACTCAAAAGAAAGAGGTAACCTGAGCTCTCATCACCCACACATACTGTTTTGCAAACTTTCTTGGAGTGTTCAATGAGAGTCAATCTATCTGAATTGGTCCAAAGGTGAAAATAGTAGCTGGACCATCTCCATTTTTTTTTAAGTGAGTTTGACGAACCATGTGTATGAGAAGATCAATAACATCATTCACGTTGTCGTATGTACAAGTGTTGCTGAATGGCGGCCATCTTTGATTTGGTGGGGTGGCAATTCCTGCATTTGCAAGCGTTTACAAAAACCACAGTTGCACAGGTCGTACGAACCAGACAAACATCAAGTAAAACGAATGTTTACAGGAGAGATTGAGGTACACGGAGAACATAAACTTTTGCTTCTAAATAAATATGTAGGATTGCAAACCAATACATGAAATCACGAGAAAAACAAAGAAGTACACTTTTGAAAGGACTTTATTTTAGAATGGCATAAAGTGGGGGGTTCATAAGTTTTGTACAGAATGCTATTGCATGTAAAGAGTCTGCAGAAACATTTACAAGATGCTACTGGCAGCGCAAATTTATGGTGGTCCGAAAATTGAAGTTTGTGATTTTGATGCTATTTTTGGGGCGTAATATCTCAGGAGAGCAAAGTGCTAAAAAATTGCCGCTGTGGCCACAAAGTGATTCTGTATGTGAATAAATTATTGCAGAAAAATCATGATTGATATTACATTGAGAAAAAAGTGAGGACGTGGTAATAAAAACGCGAAGAAAGCTTGTGCGTGACGATGGTCGTAGCCCGGAAAAAATTAAATGTTTTGAAATGTTTCATGCTAGGTCTCAAAAACTACGTATGGTTCAGCAATTGTATTCAGTTGTGCAAAAGCTTGAGAGTGGCGTTTGTTACATCTTTCTAGCTCCATGATCATTGCCACGTCTATATGGTAAGGGGGTTAGCTCCCCCTTGCACCCACGACACCCATCGTCGAACTGGACTGCGAAATTAAGTCAATTAATGTACCAGCAAAGTATAATTGAAATCCAATCCTAGTTACGGAAGTTAATGTGTTCACAAGGTTGCGTTACATCTATCCTAAGTATATATAAAATTACATGAATTGACAAAATAGAGGGGTACTTTTGGTTGACGTGGAAAATTGAAATTAAGAGCCTGCCTTATTAAAAATAATACAAAATTTACCATTTAACTTTTGCTTGTTTATTCATCAATGAAAGGAGATAATGAAATGCAAGTTACAACAATCGTAGATAATGCTATTCTACAACAGAAAATATGAACCTGAAGAATGTTCAGTGTTGCCATCCATAGAAATTACAGTGTTGCCAGAAAAAAACAATTTCCCTAAAATCTAAGTTAAGACAGTGAGTAGAGGAATAAACTCAACTGCATTTGGTTACGTATCATATTGTTTTAGTATCCTGTAAACTACTTTTTAAATAATAGTTGTATTTAGTTTGTAATAAACAAAATAGTTTTAACATACAGTTATTAAAACTATATAATAATGTAATTAAACATTTTAAACTCTAACATCGATTTAAGTGGATGCGGTCCTAAGTCAAAATCAACGAACAAACAATTATGAACCTTAGATAAAGAAGGAACCTCGGATCACATCCTTAATTGAGGATACGAGGAGCACAAGCCTCATATATGACTGGAACATCTTTCGCACTCACAACCGCCCTGCGTCGAGGGAAAATAAAGTAACATAGGACGTCAATAGTAGTAAATGAAGCATTACATTATTCTACATACAGTGCATCATTCAGTTCGATGACAAATGATGATAGCGAATGTTAGCTTCTAATTCTGGTATCGAAGATTGACAGAGGAGGGAAGGTCTACAATTTCATTACGATGTTGCTAAATACGTGCCGCAGCAGCTACAGCTTTACCAATATGCTTCCTAAAATTTGCAATCATTTGCCAGAAATAACACTTGGACTATATAATGCACAAAATTCAATAAAGTGACACTCAGAGACGAAAGTGACAAACACAGCAGAGGACCCAATGAAAACCACGGTATTTCGCCCACAGCATCACAGAGCCACCAATATGTTTCATGGTTCTGCGGAGACATTACGGATCATACGTTTCATTGGGTATTTCCCAGACATGAACATGGCTCGTTGTTTGAAATAATATTAACAGTAAATATACAATCGATCATATTACGCGATTTCAATAATTTTTGCGGTACCATTGGGGTGATGCTAAAATTTATTGTTTCACCGTGTATTGTGACACACGCTTTGGGAAGTACTGCTTAAAGTTCTCGGCAAACTGCATCTCAGTCACAGGACAGTTGTGATTGACAATCCGCTTTTATGCTCAGTGGGACCTCTTAGTGAGACTGTTTTTTTGACAATGGTTTCTATTCGCATCTATGGTTCTGCCGCGAGTGTTAAAGCCAATTGCTATCTTGGATGCTACCTTTTGAGACACAGCTAACACATTTCTCTGTTTTGTTACTCAAACACCACCTAACCAAGCATAAACAATCTGCCCACTTCAAAATAGGAGAAAATTTCACGCTATCACAATCTATTAACTTCACAAATACTGCCGTTCTACTGCTAGGAAGTATTGGGTTAGCGTTGTCAGGCACTACTAAATGTCCAGCGCCTCTTTACACTGTAGATATAGTATTTGTTTATTGTGTTGCTAGACGAATTGCATTTATCCATAACTTCTCTCAATCAATGTTGATTGAGTTTTTATAATTTCAATATTTGCTCGAGTTGAAGGTTTTAATCCTTATACTAACTGATGAGTTTTAGATAGTTGTTATTTGTACATGTTAAAGATAAATAATAAACGTAAAACATATTTTAAGAAAAGTGTGATATTTCACTGCTTCCATCACTTTGCAGGGAACGAAACATATTTCGAGCCAAAAGCCGTGATGAGGCTATTATTAAATTATTCCGGTACTTAGGTCTCCCAAACGACGAGACACTGGAATATATCACAAGAGAGTAAGTACATGCATAATTTATCTTAAATCTTATTCGGAATTAAATAAATTCTACTTATTAAGTTATTATTATTATTATTATTATTATTATTATTATTATTATTATTATTATTATTATTATTATTATTATTATTATTATTATTATTACTAGTAGTAGTAGTAGTAGTAGTAGTACATTTTGAAATTTATCTTCTCGTTTCGAGACTATGACATTATTTTAACCTACAGTTTTTTGAGCACTTGTACTTTAAATAATTTTTGATTCTTTTGGTAAATCAAATTCTTCATCTGACATTTTGTAAGATAAACTTCATTCGTTACTTCGAAACTGTTCTGCTTTGATCGAAATCAGCATTTAGTTCCATATTTTATTATTATTTTTTTTTTTACCTTCACTGGTGAAGAGCGTTTTAGGTTTTTCTTCACTATGCTACTTAAAACTCATCCTTGTTGAGTAAGGATAAATTGTGGTGAATATTTTTTCACAGTATCAGCTACAGGAGTAATGTAGATCTTCTAGGTGTAATATAAAGGCATGAAAACATTATGAGTCCTTAACGCATAATGAGCCTCCTCAATAGCATTCATAGAGCGCCAGTAACCTGACGGTGATGACTTGAACTGTTAGTTTAGTAATGCTTTATGCCACTAGAGAGCTCTTGCAGAGTTTAATCTTAATCTGGATCATCAAATGTTGAGGTAATTCCTCAATCTTGTGTCGTTAACCATACTTGGATACGCAGGTTACTTGAGAAGGTACTTCGAAAACTGGCCTTACGAGTAAAACCACTTGTTCGAGCCTGCTTGTATCGGTGCGCCTTAAGCTTTTATTCCGATTACACAATCATTAAATCGAGATTTTGGAAGATATAATTCATACATGGTACTACCAGGGGCGGATCCAGGATCGACTTCTGGGGGGGCGGTGGGTTGTCATAATGCTACTTTTAAGGGCTTCAAACTCTGGGATGGATTTTATTTATATATATATAAAACAAGAAAGTTTCCTCTTCGGGGGGGGGGGGGCGATCGCCCCGATCGCCCCCCTGGATCCGCCCCTGGGTACTACAACTTTGCCTAAGGTAGGGTGCCTACAGCTGACAAATTTGAGAATCTTACGCCTGCCTCTGAGTTGAAAATTGTCTTCTTTATCTTCCAATTTACTTTACTGTACTGTGCTGTACTTTAAAAATTGCATATATGTGTTATTTGAATTAGAAAAATTTAGTTATTAATCATCTGAGCTGCATTTGCCAAATGAGGTCTTTGGCTCGAATCACTAATGGGATTTTTTGTATTTATTTTATTCCTTAATTTTCTAGCAACTTACGACAGTAGTGAAAGTTGTTTTCCAATGTTAGAATTTTTGGCCATGGGTGATCGTTTAATTTATTTTGGCCAAATTAACATTAATAAAATATGTAATGTAATATAGTACACATTCATTCAGTGTTACTGTTTGTAGTGTGCTATGCTCTTAAAATTTTTTTGTCATTTATTCTAATTGGTACTGCTGCCCTCCCGAACCTTCCCATACTATTGTTATTTATTTTGATGCGGTAAATATTCTTTATTGTTTTGCTATTACATTTGTTGTTTTGTTACCCATGTATGTTTTGTAATATTGTTTTGTAAATAGGAAGCATGCACTCTTCAATCTCTTCTCAAACTTTCAATTTTCATTCTAGAGATTATACTTTGGAGGAGCGGCAGTCAAAAGGAAGGTATTAAGTCTTAGGGACACATCTCTGATCATGCCGAATGTAGGTTACCGCTAGTTTAGTACATCTATTTTCAGCTCTTGTGTATTGAAAGCCCTCTTCCGGAAAAATCTGAGCTCATCACTGACTTCAATAACTAGTTGGTTGCTAAGCACAGTAGACTCTCAACTATATGTCCTACATACTACCCGGCCTAATTACGTAAAAATAAATAAAATAAAAATAGTTTAATGAAATGAGTTGTTAGTTTCTTGAACGACCAACCGGACTTGTAATGTCTCCGCAAAACCGGAGCGTTGTTAAGGAAAATCATCTATCAAGGACGTTTTAAAAAATTAAAAACTGTTGGTTTTCATTTTTTGTCTTAAGTCTACACTTTCATATTTACCCATCAACATTAAAGTAAATTTAAGTATTTATTTAAGAACTAGGCCTAGGTTTTGTGAGTAGGATCATATAGGAATGTCGTGAAAGGCGCCGCGCTAACGGTAAATTACATAATTGTATTGGTTTGTGAGATGTTAACGTGGTATAGAAAGTGTTGTACCGTTAGATGGTACATGGGAAAGTAGCTGAGGATTTTTCTCTAAGGTGAATGACCTGTAACACGTGATTTTTATTTTCTCTCGCAATTTACTCGATGAACAATCTTTGATTGTGATGTAATAAAATTAAAAATCTGACCACGTTGGCAAAATTATTCTTTCGTAATTTTATCGGATCGTACGGACACCATACTTTATGCAGAATCTCTGATTGTCTTGTAATAACTTTTCAAATAGAACAGTTATGCAGTGATCGTATTTAAAAATTCCGTAGGAAGCTCGGCTTACGTAATATTTTTTATTAGATCGTTTCGGATTTTAAATATAAACATTAAACATATTTATATTTTTAATATTGAGAATTTCGCAAAGAAGACTCCCTCTGAATTTCTTTTACTATTAAAAAAATCGAAATTAAATTGCTATTTGTATGGTCACATATAGAACAAAATTATTAAAGTTTACACTTATTGCTGAAAATTAATGCTGTCATCCATTTCGAACATTTTAAAAACACAGTTTCTAATGCATTGAAATTTCACTTCTTGTCGATAGTATGAAACGATGTAAATAGTTGTACTGTAAATTTCCATAACTGTTCTCGATGCAGATTTGTATAAAGAAAAGGACGTTTAGTCAAGTTTAACAAAAAGTTCAAAATAAACTTCTTAAAAGCAGCTGTTATTTGTAGAAGAATGCCTATTGATTGGTATTGGCTGTTACAATGGTCTTTTCAACCAGCTTGATAAAAATTCAGCGTAGCATAACAACAATAGTTGTTTCTCTTATATGTTAAAAAATGCTTGGTAAGATGAGTGTAAGGGCGCCAAATTCTACCTCGCCCCGGGCGCTGTCGGTTTTCTTCAGGTGCAGCTAGTATTAAGTTTGGCCTGAATACGAAAAATGAGCATTCTTTTAGACCTTGACGAGGACATACGTCAAAAGTTATGTTTCCCAGAAATTCGTTGGAATTGGAACAGCTTGGCTTTGCATGCATATATAGATAGATGTTCATTCATATCAATTCTAATTGGTAGGATCGTTTAATGCTTCACTTTGAGTAAGGCAAATAATAAATTTATGTTTCCATTTGTTTAATTTCAGTGGTGGATATGCTTATATAGAGGCCCATCTTCATACGGAAGAAGATCTTATACAATTTTGCAACTGCAACGGTTGCATTTGTAGACCCAAGAGAGAGGGCCTCCGTCAGCCAAATTTGGAATATGATACATTAGAACATGTACGTATAACAATGTTTTATTTTATTATTATTTTCCCTATGATGTCACGTTTAATACTGCGTTCAATTTCTGAAATGTTCGCGCCCTTTACAATTCTATTTAAACTACTTTTATATACAAATAAAATTCTTGAACCTCCAAAGTGTATTCGACTTAAGGAAACTTCAAGATAAGAATTATTCTTAACTTGAAGTTTCCTTAAGGCGAATACACTTTGGCGGGGTGCTTAGAGTAGAGCGCTTATCTCTGGTGAGTAGAATCCCTGGGTTAATCCCCGTCTAAGTGGTGGACAACATCGTGTCCGTGGGTTTTCTTGGGATACTTCTGTGTCCTTCCACATTCCTATTCAACTACTTACTCCATCATTCAGTTGCCTGAATCATAATTCTCCCTTACCTTAAAGGGCATAATGAAACCATCATTTTCCTTTCATATTTCTTTGAAATGTGGCACAATAGAAAAAGTTTTAGAGGTGCATCAACAATGTGAATTTACATTTAATTAACAACCCTGACTTGATCCCAGTGGCTGCTCCAGAGTTCTGCAAGAGGAAAGTCACTTCGACAAAGGCAATGGAAGTACCTCTTCCTCACAAAACCAATCCCCGCCCTCTGGGGCTCCAGGGATATTTCACTTTAATTTGTGATGTACGGTACAAATATTTTTAAAACAACTGAATTTGGCATTGCATAATCAACATCTTGTCGATATTTGTGCTATATAATTACTTAATTTTAAATACTTTATTCAGCGCAAAGAATGGATATTTCCTTTCTGGCGAAACCTTGTAATTTAGTATCATCGACTAGTACTAATCTTTAATACAGTGTATCCGTAAAGTTGCGCAACCCAAAATTTGATAGCGTATTTCTTTTGAACGATTAAAGATAAAGATCTGAGATTTTAATCAAATGTAAGCGTGTTCTATGTAGATATTTTCAAGATCATGACCCATGTTGGAATTTGCACATAACTGATAATCTAAGTTTTTGTGCAAAAATTAGAGATAAAATAATTACTCACCTACAGCTGGCAATCCTGGAATCCGCAGAAGCCTCTTTGTAGCAAATGCTTGAAGTGGCTGCCGCGTTCTTGTAAACATAAATTTACATCCTTCACCATGTTTCTTGACACCTTTTTAAGAGTGTTTCTGGTCATTGATTGAATTTCTGTTTCAATGTTCGTCTTCAGTTCTTCAATGGTGCTATGGTTATTGTTGCACACCACACTTTTTAGGTAACCCCATAAGAAAAAGTCAGATGATTTTAAGTCCGGAGAACAGGAGGGCCACAAGTTTTTGGAGATGATATGGTCACAAAAAATTCCGCTAATATTTTTGTTTCATGGGAAGTGTTGCCAGGGTTGCCAGCTGTAGGGGATTAATTTTTTATCGCAAAATTTTGCATAAAAACCAAGGTTATCAATTATATGCAAATTCTCATTGCTTATCATTAATTAATCTAAACACACGTGTTGCAGTAATTTTATGACAACAGTGTTGGCAGGTGCCGCGTTTCTGTCATAAACACCCATTTCCTGACTTGCATTAAACAGCCTTTTTACATGGTAACACTGCACGAACTTTGTCACATTTTTGCACCAATGGTTAAGTATTGATGCATACTGCATATTAGGGCGGAACGAAAATTCCTTTTTTTAAAAAAAATAAAAATAAAATATAGTCTTGTAATAGTGGGGAAAAGTTTCCTTTTAGATTCAAGAAAAAGAAGAAATTTGGTTATTATACTACAACTTCTTGGGGTGCCGCAAAGAGCTTAAAGTTTGTAAAAAGAAATTAAAAGTTGACAAATTATAAACTTCGATAAATTATTTTTTTTTGTTTTCTCGTACATATAATGCTACAAAAGATAGTTGTTAGTACGTATATAAGCTTTAGAATTAGAAAAAATATTAATTACAAAATATAACTTTAAAACATTATTGTGAAAATGTTTGTATTTTTGCTAATTTTGAAACTTTTGGGAGCTATTTTTGTTGTTACAAATAGTAGTAAATAAGGTTGAAATAAAAGCTCGTCAAATAAATTACATATATTTTTATTAGGACATTGAAAGTTCATTTCTTTATCATTTAAAATACCCTTATTGATTACAAATGTTACAGCTGCAAAATGTTTGTTTCTACTTCATTGGCACATTAAACTTTTTTTTTTTGTATCAAAGTTTGGCATGTTCTTACTTCAGTCTGTTTTTGCTCTTATATATCCTTCTCTTGCGAAAGAACCACAGACATTTTGAGTCAATTCAGACAACAGCCTTACAACTCTTTCCACTGCTTGCGTGTGACAAGGAAGCCGTGGAAAGTTGATAAGCGGGTCCACATTACTATTTGGTTGAACTTCAGATGCCTTCCGTAAAAAGTCTTTGAGAGAGTTGTTACTGGGAACGTATTTTACCGAGGGAGGTTCAGTTACGTCATTTTCAGCCCATACAGGTGCATAAACTTTCACAATGTGCTCAGCTCGAGTCTTAGGGTTTTCAGTTGGATTTTCAGTTGCCACATGCAATCTAAATATACGGTTTGCTAATGTAAGCCACCTGGAGTGAGCAACTTTTCCAAGTTTTCTTAAATATATGTCTAGCGAACAATTTCCACTTGATACAGAGATACACATATCCAACAAATACTTCTGATCTGAACTTAAATCATTTGTGTTCTCCGAAAGAGGAAGGTTATTTTCAATTGACAAGAAAGTGACCACAGGTAGATTAGTACAGTTTTCCAGCTGCTGACCTATTTCGCCTTTAAACTCATTGAGTCAATTCGTTTTACCATCTAAATGATAAAAAAGATGTCGCAAAGGTAGCTCATTTTCATGGAACATAGATACAAGTTAATAATTGTAAAGGTCTTCCTATTTTATTTTCCATCGAAGAAATCACACCATTATTATGCCCAGCATTTGCGATGGTTCCATCACACACAATAGCATTAAAGTTCAAAAGTTGCTCGTTGTGTTCTCTATCTTCAAGAAACTCCAGTATACTGTCCGGTATGTCCTTCCTAGTGCCAAATTTAGGTTACCTTTCCTAAAACTTTGAGATTGGTTCCTCTATTAGTGAAACGTGCTTTTCTAAAATAACTTTTCTATATAACTTAGTTCCTTTCTTTCCTTGAACAATTGTTTTATGTTTTCATCCATCGAAAAACAATCCTCTATTTTCGATTATCTGATAACAAAGACTATCATTAATGATATTTCTTTGATTTTTTGATCTTGCACGTCTAATTTTCCTCCTGTCTATTACTTTGGTTTTTGTCTTCACCTGTGATTAAACCCAAGTTATATAAAGCAGCACTAGCTGTAGCTGCACCAGCTCTATCAGATATTCCAGTACGGTCACAAATGGAACTACAGATAGCAATTTATTGATTTTATTGATTGATTTTAGTTTAGCGTCCCTTTCAGCAGCGAGGCTATATGAGACTTGAACCTACAGATTAACGTGGAATCCGGACCACATGAGCTCCCGCCGGGAATCGAACCCGGGTCTCCCACGTCAAAGGCGTGTACGCTAACTGCTTAGCCACGAGGGAGCTCAGATAGCAATTTAATACGCATTTGATTGCTTATCTTTTTCTCTTTTTTCAATTTTAAAAGACAAGGTAGCTGTTCTTCAAAAATCAAATCTTTATGCTCTTCTATTTGCTCTTCAGTGTTGTTAATGTCGCCAGTAACCGTTTCTGTTACACTAGTACTTTGTTCCATTCTTGATTAAACTTAACTGTTTTCTGTAGTTCTTTACTTTTTCTTGCTTCTTTCTTCTTCAAAGCGCTTGTGGTAGCTCTATCAACATTACCCATAATCATTTTCCTGGTACAGCGTTGATCTTTTAGGAACTCTTGTTCTAAAACTGGTGCATTTCTTTCTTTTATATACGTATCAAAGTTTTGACATTTGCAGGCAGCAATATCAAATAAACGCTTAGCTTCTTCTCTAACTTTTCCGAGGTTTGAGTCAAACTTATCCGGCCCTTTTCTACTTTTATGCTGATGGGGACGGAATAGATATGAGGGAAAAACGTGTATAACAATACACGCTTTCTCCTCATTTCTATTTTATATATCAATACAAAACTTGGTACACACATTCCTTATCCCCTATAGTAATTTTTGAGATACATTTGGATTGTGTGCTTTTACCCAGAGCCACTCCAGAGGGGTCTAAAGTTGATGGGAGAGATTTCTGGAGGGAATTTTCCCGACGTTCTCCCAATTTTCCCTGTTCAAGTATTATGGGCGCCAATACACAGCACCTCTGGAAATCTTGTTTCACGCTGAAGAGAATAAACTATAAACCATAACTTTGCAATGAACAGTGTTGGTGCAATAGCTATTTCTCTGCGAGTCTACGATTTTCTTCATACTAACAGAGTTAATGGGCCCCAGGGGGACTTACTCCGTCGTCCATGGCACCTAATTTTTTGTGCAAGAACATATCTTTATTATGTTTATAAAATGGACTAGGTTTGGTTCAGATGTACGGATGACACGTTCATGTCCGTTCCTTGTGAGAGAGATAATATTTGTTGTGGCTTCATGTATTTGTCTTACAGCTAGGCTCTATACAACGAGCTATGTGTGCTTGATAATATATTACAATAAATGGACTGCTTAGATGCCAAGAACTAGTACTGATAGGTACCTTTCACTTCTATAGATAGGTATTTTTTAAAAGAACTTTTGTAAACACTAAATTATAAAACAATAAACTACACACAGTAGTTATGGTTTTGGTTCCCGACATAAAAGAAATATGGATTGTTCATGAGATATTGAACTTCAACTTTTACTCCTGGAAAATTTCAATTTTGAAGTTAGGCCACTTGGCATCAAAGCAGTTCACTGTAAGATAAATACACTCCTCACTTTACTCTAGTAACATAGTTGTTCAGGAGCCTGGAATTTCCATCCTCTCAAATGAAAGCTGAACGATTGCTTGATACATGCTGACTATATAGGAGTAATAGTGTATTAAGTTTTCGAGCTTTGGTGCGTATCCGTATTTACACACTGATATAACATTTAACATGAATTTATTTAGCTTTCAGAGCTCCTTCGTGGCTAAGCGGTTAGCTTATGCACCTTTGGCGTGGGAGGCCCGTTTTCGATTCCCGGCGGGAGCTCATGTGGTTAATTACGTTAATCAGTAGGTCCACGTCTCATATAGCCTCGCTGCTGAAAGGGACGCTAAACTAAAATCAACTCAACTTATTTAGCTTTCTTTTCTTATTGACAACACCGATTTCTCTCTGTTATCAGGGAGATGTTCATTTACTAGACATCGATTCTGTGCACTGGTGAAGGAAGAATGGTTTTAGTAATTTTTATTTTCCGAAATTCACATCTGAAATGCATTTCACTTACTTACTAATTAAATCATAAATAACCAATTAAATCATAATTAAAGTGAACGCTTATTCTTTTAGGATGGGAAATATATTGACATCCACGGCCGTAATCAGGCTTCAAGATTTTGTCAAACAGACGTCATTTTGGGCCAGGCTCTTAAGTATTCTTTTAATAAACAATACTGAACAAACTACACAATCGTGTTTTAGGATTGTAGAAAACGACCGCGAATTATGTTCAAACACAAGTATTATTACATTTATTTCTCTGACTATTGAATCTTTACATTACAGTGTTAAACAAAAGAGAATAATTGTTTGTATAGTATTCAAGAGTTTTCTCGTCATTAGTTTTGTAAAAATTAAATTACAGTTATTTGGTGTTTATTTCTAAATAATAAGTCCTAACACAATTTCGTAAAGTTGTAATTCTTCCTTAGTTTGTATGACTTTACACAATTGTAGGGATGCACGCGAGACGAGACGAGACGAGAAATGGAAAAGTCTCGTCTCGTCTCGCAGCCTCAAATGTTGGTCTCGTCTCGCGTCTCGTCTCGTCTCGCAAATGTGAAGTCTCGTCTCGCGTCTCGCATAAACTTTTGAGTCTCGTCTCGCGTCTCGCGCGAGACTTTCTCGCATGGTCTCGCAGTCTCGCATATATTCTGGCTTAAAATTTTGCAATGTTTTATTCTATGGCTGTTAATGAATGATGATGTGATATTCTGTCCGAAGGCAGATATTTGACCTAAAAGTCCCTTGGCAAGGTGAACCCAATTTGATTGCTGGACCATTATTTTCGCATAGCATAATTTACAGCAAAACTAGCATAAATTGTTTGCTGGATCCAACATTGTTCTCCAGCTTAGAGTTCTCCAGCAATATTTTCCAGTATGCCATGCGGGCACATTTTTGCCCCGAAAAAAAAGTCGCCAATGTAATTAGGATATAAAGAATATAACGTTTCCGTATATGTTTTTCTGAACTCATTGAACCAAACCCGGATCCTTTTACTATATCTATATGTATTTTTTTAAAGTTAGCTAGCTATGGTGTAGCTAGCACCCATTACGAGGGCCACACCCTCTATTTGGGAAAGGGATTTAACATTATTATGGCGAAAAAAATGAATTTCTGTTGGGCAAAGAGACATTTATTAACTTTATTAAACATCCATAAGTTTTATTTATTTATTTATTTATTTATTTTTGTTGTACGTGAGGAGGTCTTGTTAGTAACAAGCGGGTTTACTGTGCATGATATGAAGGTGAGATATTGGCGGTACGTGTGATGTGCTGAGGATACTGATGATGTTATAGTCCGGATGATTTGGAGGTACGGTATATTTATATAATGCGAAAAGCAGTGAGAGAGGTGTAGACGTGTAGTGATGGCTGTGAATGTAGGGAGCGTCGCTGTAAACGGTTTCAAAAAATAAAGCGTGTTCGCTGTCATACCGTCGAGTTATATATTTAATACGAAGAGCTTCAATATGATAAAGAAGGTGAGGAAATGTGATGCGGTTGTACAATTCACGGGTTGGATTTGGTAATTTATTGCGGTAGGCTAGGCGGAGAGCATGTCGTTCCATTATTAACAGCTTTTCGTAATGTTTTGCGCTTGCTGATACCCATGAGATAAAACCATATGTAAGAACGAGACGGAGGCAGACCTTGTACGTGTTGATGAGCGTAGAAGAATGGAGACCCCACGTTGTACCTATGAGACATTTAAGTAAATTTAATCTATTTTTGGCTTTGCTTACAATGGTAGCGAGGTATGGACGCCATGTAAGATGATGATCAAATGTTATACCCAAGTATTTCACTGTCTTTGAGTGCTGTATGGCAGTATCATTGACGGTAAGGGCAAAACGAGCTGTGTTTCGATGAACTCGTGATCGACGTTTTGGTGGAATAAAAACTATGGCCTGAGTTGTGGTAGCGTTTATTGTTAAGCGCCACGTCCGACACCAATCGCTAAAGCGACGGATAGCTTCATTCATCGCATTGTTTATTTGAGAGATAGTTTTCGTTAACGCCAGGAAAGCCGTGTCATCGGCGTACTGAAAAGTATGAATGTTTTGCGGTAAGGACGGCATGTCAGCGACATAAAGCAGATACAGCAGTGGGGACAAATCAGAGCCTTGCGGAACGCCGCTATGAAGAAAAACATTATAAGAGACTCTGTCATTGATGTAGATGTAAGCCAGGCGGTTTGAAAGAAAATTAAAAAATGAAGCGGATGTACGTGATAGGAAGACGGAAAGACAGAAGCTTGAATAAAAGTCCCAGGTGCCATACTTTATCAAATGCCTTTTCGAGATCGAATAAAACTAAACAGGCAGGCTTGGAAGAATTGTAATGATTAGTGATCATGTTGGTGAGGCGAAGTAACTGATCGTTAATACTATATCCTGGTCGGAAACCAGCTTGATGTAAAGGTAGCAATTTTTTCGCTGTTAAGTGAGTGTGAAGTCTTTTGACAAGGATGCGTTCCAATATTTTGCTGAAAGTCGGAGTTAATTGTATGGGCCTGTAAGATGGTACGGAATTTAGTGGTTTGTGTGGCTTAGCAAACATGAGTGTTTTGGAAGTCCTCTACTGAGGGGGAAGATAACCTGTGCGGAGAATAAACGTAAATATAGTTGCTAAAAGGTGTAGTAAGGCGAGAGGCGCTTCTTTGACATGACGGTAAGTGATTGAGTCCAGACCAGGGGCAGTATTGCGTTTGCGAGCCGTGACGGAGTTGATATCTGTTACAGTGATAGGCGTAGCAAGATGATGTTCGGGTAAAACATGAGACGAGCTGGGTTGAAGTTCTGGTGAATTTATGTTAAAGGTATGTGTGGGATGCCTGCGAGGAATGGCTGCTTCAGACGGCGTGAAAATAGATTGTAGATAGGTTGCGAAGACGTCTGATTTTTCTTTATCTGTCTGAAGAGTATTTTCATTTTCTAGGAGAGGATAGGTAGTGTGGGTCTTGCGACCAGTAAGCATGTTGAAACGGTTCCAGTATCTGGATGGGTGTGCATCGTCTCCCAAATTATTACAAGCTTTTATCCATTGACGGAGTTTATATGCTTTAACATAATTGTGAACTGTGCGTTGAAATTGAAGATGTAAATGCAATGACTCTAGATTTCCTGTACGTTTGTAATCTCTGTAGAGTGCTCATGAACGTCTGATAAGTGGTAAATAATGGGGTGGGAGCGTTGGGTGATAACTATGGGATGTACTAGTCGGTATAAAACGGCTGGTAGCGTCATGGAGTGCTGTAGTTATTCTATCCAAAGAATTATGAAGATCTTCCTCCGTTTCTGATAGAGTTGAGTTTGCAAAAATGCTACTAAGGTAATTTCGATATCCCGGCCAGTCGGCTTTGTCGAAGCGCAATGTGGTAATCTATATGTAAATTGAGTAATAAACGAATATTTTGCAGTCACGACTTCTGACAATTTGGTTAATACACACTAAATACAACGGGTTAGGTTAGGTTAGGTTTCTAACTTGACCTAACAACCTAACCTAACCGAATTAGGTTAAGTTAGATTCGGTTATATTAGGTTAGGGTAGATTATATTTCTAACGTAACCTAACCTATCCTAACAAACCTAACCTAATTTGTTATTACATACCCGGAATCTGTATTTTACTACCTGAAGTGTTCTTATTGAGAGGATTGGTTTATGGAAAGCATTTGAAGTCCTTCCATCCTTAGAATTCATGTTTCAATGAAAGTGCAATGACAAAAATCCATAATGCCACCCCTTCCCCACGCCCAAAGTGGATGAATTTGGTTTTCAACGGTATCGGGTTGGTTACTATTCATTTCAGTGACCCTGAAAATTATGGACTGGACACCAATTTCAGCTGTTTTTGATTATTTGTCATCTCCTTCCTATCTCCTCTCATCCCGAGCCAAAAAATGATAAGATCCTAAGTTAGGCCTGGCTGCATGAAAGTACCAAAAATCGTTAAAGTCGATCGAGGAGAAGTTAGCAATCAAACATTATTACAATGAATAGAAAATGACTCCTCTTTCCCTTAAAACGGAAATTTTCAAAAACAATGGGATATGTTTGTCTTTAAGCTTAATGAGGAGTTTATATACCGAGCTTCATCTTTCTAACTTGATAGATTCGTGAGATACTGTATTTTAGGTACAATTATTGAACCCCTTCTACCTTTTAGGATTCGCCCTTTAATCAAAGTAATGTGATAAAAATCTTAGTTAGACCAGATCAACTCATGTACGGTACTAAAAATTGTAAAAATCGGCCCAAACCGAATCAAAGAGGAAAGTAATTTCAAAGCATATAAAAGGTTAATTTTACACTGGTTAAAAGAATCAAAAAGTATTTAAAAACTATTGTTAGTTAAAAGTAAGAATTATAAACTTCATATGTTACGGTAAGAAAATAAATAAAACATGAGAATCAGGTTCGCACACAAGCATTTGCTTATGTGAGCCATTTTCTATCTTTTCTTTATTTTTTGCATAAGAAATACAAAAATTTCGCAATATAGAAATAAGTGCATTGAATTAATCTGCCCGACACCGGAAGACAGACATGACTTCAGGAAGTCCAAAGTCCTGTCATCTATAAATACCGGGTACGTTAAACTCTGTTAACAAAGGGAATCTAGGAAGTCCGATTTCCTTTGGAGATGTAATAGCACTTACAAGTAGGAAATTTGACTTGCAAATTTCAGTAACAGTTAATTTTTCCTTATACTTTTATTTTATTCCATTATTATTTTGTATATTGTTATTTTTTATAATTTAGTATGTTTATGTATTTTTATATATATTCTTTAATACATTGGATACATCCAATACATACATTTTCTTCTTTCTTTAATAAAATAAAATAAAAGTGGTTCTGAACCTAATTTCTATCTTGACCCGCTCGTGTGAGTGCAAGCCCGAGTGACTACGAGCCCAGTTGAGAGAGGCGAATGCGAGCCCAAGTGACCGCAAGCGCGAGTGATTGCGAGAACAGTCGAGGGAAGTGGTCGGAAGCGCGAACCCAATTAAGGTAAGAGCGCAAGCCCGCTCACACGGCTGTTTTCGCTCACACGGTATTTCAATGCGCTGTTTTTGTCCAAGCGGTATTTGAATGCGCTGTTTTTGTCCTTATATCTATTTAACTGGGAAGAGTAACAGTCAATTATGCAACCTGAAACACAGTAAAGATATTTGGGTTGTCAAACTTAAGGAACTTCTGCTGTAATTGTTTCTGACGCATCTTTCTCAAGGATGTCTATAAAAATTGTAAACAGTCTGCGGCAGTGGTTCTCAACCTAATTCGTATCTTGACCTGTTCGTGTGAGTGCAAACACAAGTGACCATGAGCACGAGTGATTGCGAGAACAGTTGACGGAAGCGGTCGGAACACAATTGAGGTAAGTGATCGCGAGTCCAGTTGAAAGAAGTGAGCTCGAGCGCGAGCGAGCCTAGTGCAAAATGTTCATCTATGGTTTTTGTGCAATGTCTGTTTTCCTCACGCGGTATTTGCATGCGTTGTTTTGTCTTTGCGCGGTTTTTGTTCATGCCCTGTTTTTGTCCACGTGGTATTTGCAAGTGCATTTTTGTCCTTTTTTTGTCCTTGCGCTTTGTCCGTGCGGCATTTGCATGCGCTGTTTTTGTCCTTGCGCGGTTTTTGTCCATGCGCTGTATTTGTTCACGCGGTATTTGCATGCGTTGTTTTTGTCCTTCTGTGGTTTTTGTTTATGCGCTGTTTTTGTCCATGCTGTATTTGTATGCGCTGTTTTTGTCTATGCGCTGTATTTGTCCATTTGTCCACGCGGTATTTGCATGCGCTGTTTTTGTTCATGCGCTGTTTTTGTACACGCGATATTTGCATGCGCTGTTTTTGTCCTTGCGTGGTTTTTGTCCATGCGCTGTTTTGACTGGATACCTATGTGTACATGGTGAACTATGGTAGGGTTTCAAGATTTTTTTTTATGACAGCTACAAGTTCTTCTAACGTGGCAACCTCCTTTTAAAGATTCATTTAACGTGGCAATGTGGCCTTAGCGACAGAATCTAAAGAACAGTGGTTTCAGTTTTAATCCTCTATTGGAGTATATGATTCAGAACCTTCTTTCAACTCTCAGTGCATATCTCAGACAGCAGAGTTTCTTCATGATATTAAGAGACATATACTTTAGTAGTTGTTTGTATAGTCATGTTTGAGAAAGTAGGGGTGACTTAGTGGAAGAAAACTTACCTCTGGTGCGTGGGATGCTTGGTTCGATCCCTGGCTAAATAAATTTATGGTGGATAACATCATGTCCGTGGGTTTTCTCAGGGTACTCCCGTTTCGTCACACTTTCTCAATCCACCAGTTCTTCCGTCACCATTAATTTGCCTTAATCATCGTCTCCCTGAGCCTAAAGTACATTTACGTGGGATGGTAAACTGAAAGATGAAAGAAAAGATTGAGAAAGCTAGTTTTTCTTCAATTTCAGGTTTCTTTTCCGATCCAATTGCGAATATTAACATGTTAACTTTGCACTCAACAGTACTAAAGTAAATATCCAGATCAAGAGATAGATATGTAGACTTGGTAGCGAGTCGTTGCATCGTCTTTTATCATTCTAAAGCGGGAAGTCAATGGTTCAGTGCAAGAAAGATACAGATACTGTCAAAGAAGTCTTACACTCTTTCGCCTTTGATGTATATGGTGTTGGATTCCATGTATTTAATGTATAGATTTTGACGCAGCATCCTAGACTAGTTTAGTTACAATATTTCATGACGCTGTCAGATGAACTTTGAATACGTCCTGATTGATTTATCTTCCATAACATTTATTGAACAATATTTCTCATTGAAGTATGACAAATATTGAAATCTGAATCTGTTTTTGGGTGGCTTGTGGTGAAGTGCTTGGGGAGAAGTGGTTTCTTACTTGGATATCGCAGTTTATTATATCACCTTTACCCCATAGCGGTATTTGCTGGAACACAAAGGAAACGTGTAAGAATAAAGATCCAAAACAGATATGAAATGGAAGTCATTGAATTAGTCGAATTATTGTAGTGCTTATGTTGAGCTATTAATTCCTCTACGTATGTCATATGTATTTTTTTCAATATACGGTAAGGAGGTATATTATTATTATGTTATAGAACATGTTTAATTTTTTTTTACTCTTCTACGATGCTCTTCTCTTTGATTGTACCTCTGCATATTGTGTATAATGGTGTGCAATTGTTTACAGTAATGTATTTAAAGTTCTCTATAACTTCAATCAGCTATTCATATCTGTAAAATTTTAGTATCATAGTTATTAATAAAATGTGCGATTTTTTCTCCCAGAATTTTGGTAGGCTTTTACGTCAAGCTATAATACATTTTACGTCACTAGAGGGAAGGTATAGTTGAATGACGTGTTATGGGCATGTTAAGCTTTAAAGATAATTTGTTTTCGACGCACATACCCAGACATAAGTAAATAACGCGACATCTGAAAAATAAATGAGTTTGTGGCTGTTATTCGGTCCCAGCTTCCACCGTCCAGCTTCCTCGTTTCGATCCCAGCTTCCACCAAGTGGATGGGCTTTGTCGTGGACAAAAATCGTGTTCGTGAGTTTTCTCGGTATTTTTTTGCTTCCTGCCACTTATTGCACCATGACACCAGGCGTGCGAATTTGAACTTTTGAAATGTTTTCTAAGGGTTGGTTACGAATACTATGTATTTTTTGGAACTGATTTCAAAAAGCAAGATTATCTCTTATCATGCAAGGATTTACCGCTCAAGTAAATAATTTAAAAAGCAAAGAAAAAAGAACTAGAGTAAATTCATGTATTTGAAGAAAATTGTTGAAATGGCCGTTTCTTGTTACATTTTCTTACAAAAATTTATTTTAGACTGTTGCATCAGCTGAAACGTTTCCTAGAGGATTCGAAACCCCCAAAAGAGGTAGAAGTTGGAATGATTGCGAATGTAAACAAATTGACTTGAAAATTGGAATGGTTTATTAGTTTTTCTGTTACGTTCAGCTTAGAAAGAAATTTACAGAGTGATTCCCCCTCCCCCCCAAATCACACTGAAGGTAAAAAAGTGATATTAAATACTCATAGAATAAACTACTGTTTGTGATGACATTTTCTTTGACGTTCCATACATCTTTTCGAACTTTGTTTTGCTCTTCTGCTGTGTATTACCTCAGTACAACATCCAGCACTTACTAGTCATCATTGAGGAATCCCAACGACCTTGATACTTTCATTCCATGTTTATATCCTGGTGAAATTATTTACCCATTTTTTCACTCACGGCACCTAAGTTCTCACGAAAGTAATCCAAATGAGAGTTTAAAAAGTGTAATTTTAAACTCATTGTTCATCCCAAATTTCTCTATTTTTCAATATTTTCGACAATTGTCTTGTAATTTGGATCTCTGTTATTTCCTAAGTTTGGTGTTACATCTTTAAATGAGTTCTTGCTCCACAGTTGTTACAATTTTCTGAATTACTTGCTATTCATAAGTTTAATAATATCGGGTCCAGGGTAAATGCTTTCTTTGAGGTTTGCTGCTGATAACTCTGAAAACTCACTGCAGATACATTTAAAACATCCCCTTTTCTTTTGTGTAAGTCCTTAACAAATTGTTTTATCAATACAAGTGTGATGCGGAATGGTAGCAACAACACTTTATTTTGCACAATCAAACATTCCTGGAACACATTTTTATTTCCAGTTTGCAGTGATGACCTTTTGGGCCACTTTCCTTTGTAACCTGTGTTCTCTATCTCAACTGTCCAATTGGCATAAAACACGTGGGTACTTTGGGGTCGTCCACATATTACGTAAGGCAGCAAAGAGGAGAAGGGGGTAAAATTGGTCAAAAATAGTGTTACGTAATATGTGGACGGACTCTTTGTGTATCCTCCTTGTTGTCTGGTATCATTGATTTTATTTTTAAAGCCAATTCTTCCGTCATCATTATTTCGCCTTAATCATCGTTACCCGAGTGTAAACGACATCATCGTTGGACATTAAACTGAAAAATGAAGTAAAAGGCTGAGAAAGTTACAATTATTACCTTTTAATAAGAAATTTTTTTCCGACCCAATTGCGAGTATGAAATTAACATGTGAGTGTTGCATTCGGTAGTACATAAAGAAAAGTCCAGATCTAGAGATAGGTGTAACGCGTCGTTACATCGTCTTTTATCCTTCTACAGCGGGAAGTCAATGGTTCAGACCAGAAAAGGGGCAGATGCTGTTAATGGAGTCTTAATACACTTTCATTTTTGATGTATATGCTGTTGGGTTGTTTGTATTTGATGAAGTAGGATTTTGACCAGCATCGTAAACTAGGTTAGTTGAGATATTTCATGACGCCTTCAAATGAACACGATGGTACTTTGAAGACGACCTGATTGATTTATTTTCCAGAACTTTGATTGAACAATATTTTCCATTGAAGTATGACATTCTTGAGGGAAGTTAACATTGAAGTCTAAACCTATTTTGAAATATAGATTAAGTGATGATATGAGATATGTAGACAGATACTGAAAGAAAATTATTAATTTTTGTTGATCTAGGGAACCTATTATATAAAATTGAAATAGTATATTAATATTACAGGAACAGAAAAAAAATGCTAAAATGGAGAACTATGAACTAAGGCTTACTTTGAAACGATTGGCATATAAAATACCATTTACACTTATATGTATCTTGATTCCACTGACAATTTTTTTAATGAAATGTTCATTATATTGCCAGTCATGTATCGGATGTGGTCTTATTGGTATACTGTTCATTTTGTGTGTTGAATGTTCGTAGGGGGAATGTCAGCATGAAGTATATTGGAACAGTGTTGATAGATTAAGGGATATTCCGTACAGTTATAAGGGAACCACCAAACGACAGATGGAAATTTTGTTCTATCTGCAATCGATGGGCACCACCAAGGTCATGGCATTGTAAGATATGCAAAGTGTGTATATGGAAAAGAGATAACCTGTTTTTACAGTAGGGTGACTAGACGTACTGATTTCGCAGGACAGTAGTGTTCTTGAAAGATCTGTTCTGTGTGTTGCAAAGACATCTAGAAAATCGAGAAATGCCTTTCTTTCTTTAAAATGTCCTGGGAAATGTCCTGATTTAACTTTAAATGCTATAATGTTTCATTCTTTATTCACATTTCGAATCACAAGTACTCTTTTTCTAAATGATCAACCGCTGTGTTTTCCAACACTCCTCAGAAGGAAAATAATCAACGAACCATTGTTTTACAATACATTGTTTTTACTGAGAAGGCTTTGTTGAAATGTCGGTAAGCAATCTTATTTCAAGTTACTATCATGATGCCAAACAAGTTAAGTAGAGGTTCCCACGTGCCGGTCTAAATTTTTACTTATTCCTTAAAATAATCCCACGCGCCGAAAATCGGTAAAAAAGAATCATTACCCCTATATGAAGTTTAACTGTATGTCCATAAAAATAAACCACAAGCACCAATATTAATTACCTGTCTAATTAATTATAATACAAATGAAATTATGTGATTATATTATTATTTGATTGTAATATAAATGAATTTGATTCGCTCATTAGTGACTTCCGGTGCGGAGTATTTTCGCTTTCGTCAGTAGTGATATTGGTCAAAATCAATGTTGCCAACAACCTCTGAAGAAAATAGGCTAGATAGCCTTCAGAAATAAGCTTTTTTAAGCAAAAAAATGTTAGATTTTTAACTGCTAACCTATAACCTACATTGCAGATTTTAAACTATTTTTGTGCGTGCAGTATTAAAAGTGAGTTATGGTAACATTTGAAATGTTAAATTTTATTCGATGAAAGCTAACAAGCAACATACATGACTTTAAATTACAACAAAATCCATCAACAACTCATCTGATTTGTGAAAGTCAACAGTCATATTATCAGTTGAACTGAAAGAAATCATCAACGATGATGTCGCAGCTAGCCAAGGCGCTGGAACTGGATGCACAATCGTTGGATTGTGGATTGTTTGTGTTTGTGTAGACTGCCATTGTCCCAATTTTCAGTAGTACTTCTTTCGGTAGGTCATAATCCTTACAAACACTTTTTATTTCTCCCTCCGTACACCCACATGCATCATCATGATTGGATTGAGAGTTCTCATGCTAATTAGATACCCTATTTGTTTCCTTTAATAAACAAAAGCAGTCTGTGTGCCTTGAAGAAACGAACAGTTTACGAAATTTATATTAGAAAACTTCCATTCTCGCAATAAAATGCAAAAATCAAAAGAAATAAAAAGTAGCAAACAGGGCCGTTACGGGAGTGACGTTAAAATTCTTTCTGAGCCGATAAGTATTGTTAATTAATTGTAAATCTATGGGTGGGGAGAGAGAAGAAGAATGAAAAACAAGTGTTTGCTGCGTAATAAAACACCCTGTGTCTAGAGAAATCAATTAATACAAGAATATAGAATGACAAATAGGCTAATTATTAAGAATTATTTTCAAAGAAAGAAGTATTTTTACAAGTATTTTTAGAATTAATTTAACGGCTAATAAAAAAGCCAAAAATGGTAAACTGGTTTCAAAAAGTAAGCTATATTTAAGGCTATAAGCATTTTGTAGATTTGTATGGCTAAGTGCCTCTCCAAATAAGCTAGATTTAGCCAAAAAATAGGCTAAATTGACATCACTGGTCAAAATACATTAGTGTGAACAAAGAGAGTGAAGTACAGCCTGAGAGAATTCTTTATATTTTAACTGAGACTTTTTTTCGTGATATCTCAAAGACGGAAATGTATTCTTAATTCAGAACTACAATCTTTACGCATTTATTAAGAAAGGAAAGACAGACAGCGATGTACACACATGTCCAAAATTATTGTCGCACGTCTATAAATATGTTGTAGGGATATAATTTGATAACGCATTCTCCCGGTATTTCTTATAATGTTAGTATGTCTATAATCGAGAAAGACATGTATGTGGCTAATTTAATGTTAAAAGAGCAGTAAATAAGAACAACAAAACAAAAATAAAACTTTCTTGTCCATTTAGCAACATTTTGTTTCACTCATTCTAATTTTCATAATTATAGCTTTTTTCCCTATGAAATTTTCCACAAATATACATTTCCCGATTATTCACATAGTGTCAGTATGAAACGTGCCCTGCAAGATCATTCTCATATTATATTCTTACTACAAGACATAGATATGGACAATCATTTTGGACATGAGTGTACGTTGTGAAAAATGTTCAGCTCAGTTTTCCATTGCCAACAGTGGAAAATCTGAAATTGAACATTATCTGTAAACGACACCGTAGGCTATCATATAATTACTGTTATGCTTATGTCCTGCTTTTCATAATCTGGTCACCCTATTTTACAGCCTGTTGTATAGGTGAATATTATCGATATTTTATAGTGTTTTTAGTTTACTTCTGTGTTGGAATTATTTACGCAACTGCATTCAGTATTAAGTACGTCTGTCTTAATCATAGTTATAATAATCCAGTACGCTTTTTTTATTTATAAATGTTAATGCTATTAGTGCTATATATCTTTGGACACGAAGCTCGTTGTGGTTTTTACTTGATGAATATAGTTTTCGTCAATGGTATTTCTGCTAGGGTAGCCATGTTGTTGATTTATAGCAAACTCTTGTTACAGGGTGTAGTGACCTATGAAGGAAAACTTAATATAACGGAGTACAATTTAGGTCTAAAACAGAACATCAAGGAAATATTTGGTGAAAATTATATAGCAGTATTTCTGTGGCCATTTATTTCATCTCGTTTGCCTCATGATGGGACTGATTGGGATTCAGGAGAATTGCCATAATCATGTGATTGATATTGTTCTTCAAATTGATCCTATATTACTACTTTGACCATACTGAATATCACACTGTGTGCGTATTTTTACTAAAAACTAACTAACTCTATGGCCTATGGAACCCGGAGGTTCAGTGCCGCGTTCACAAAAGCTCTCCACTGACTTCTATCCTTAGCTAATTGCATCCAGTTTCTACTTTGTATTCCTATCTCTGCGAGATCCATCTTAATATTATCCTCCCATCTGCGCCTAGGTCTTCCTAATGGTCGTTTCCTATGAGTCTACCAGTCAAGACTTTGAAAGCATTTCTACTTTCTTCCATTCTAGCTACATGACCTGCCCACCTAAGCCTCCTAGACTTGACGACCCTAACAATGTTGGGTAAACCGTATAAACTATGTAGTTCCTCGTTATGAAGCTTCCGCCATTCCCCATTCTCGTTCCTCTTGGGTCCGAATATTCTTCTCAGGATCCTGTTCTCAAATACTTTCAGTCTATGTTCTTCCCTCAGAGTAAGCGACCATGTTTCGCAACCATACAGAACAACAGGCATGATTATCGTTTTATATATTTTAAGCTTCAAATTCCTCGACAGAATTCGCGACGACAAGAGATTTTGAACCGAGTAGTAACACGAATTCCCTGCATTTAGTCGACATTTAATTTCTTCGTGAATATGATTTTCGTCTGTTAATATTGATCCTAAATATTTGAAAGTATCCACTTTATCAAAAGCATTATTTAATATTTTAACGCCTCCACAATTTGCCGTATTACGGTCCCGACGCACTTCCATGTATTTAGTTTTCTCTGCATTTATTTCTAAACCCATGTCCCTGCAAGCGTTTAATAAGATCTCTGCATTTATTTCTACTGTTTTCCTATCATCCCCTATTAAATTTACATCATCAACATGCGTATTTTACTATCTGTGTTTAAATTAAATAGTCTTTGTTATAGTTTATCTATATTTTGCTGTGTGTTCTTTACTTAAGATTTTTGGAATTGTAATAAATTCGTTTGTTGTTAATGTAAGAATGTGTTTTTAAAATATTACACAGCAGTAATTTATTTTAATGCTGTTTCTTCATCATTGAACTCCAGGAAATGAAAGTTATTATCATTTTAGATTATGAGTTGATTTTCTAAGGAGTCTTCGGGATTTTATTCTTGAAGTAGAATACCGAGTTGATATATTTTAGCATGATGAATTATACTCTTAGAGACATAGGCATACACTTCTCTTTAATAACGAGATTTCAAAATGTTGATATAATTGCGCTACTCAAAGAGAGTAGTCCACTTTAATAGTGACTTTAGGTCAATAAATTTACAAAAGTAACACTTCCACCTTAATCTAAAAACTATTATTTATTTGTAGAATTAAAAATATTTTTAACGTCATATTTATAATAAACATGTCCTTACAATGATTTGTTTTAATATTCCAGGAGAAGCTAGCCATCATGAGCATAAGGAAGAATATTTTTCCAAAAGTTTTAATTGATAAAGGATCTTTTCTGTTTATTTCCTTAATGATCCTCTTAACTTATTGCTTTGAGTTATTTGTGGTGTTACCGTCGACGTATCCTCAATGGTCAGTGTGGTACATTTATCATTTCTTATTGGGCAATTTCATAATGGTAAACGTCACAACCAATTTCGTGGCCCTTATAGTTACTGACACAGGTGTTCGTGGTAAGATACTTGAAGCAGATTCCAAGTGGTCATTTTGTTCGGTATGTGAAACGATGATGCCTCCACGATCTTGGCACTGCAAGATATGTAATACATGTATATTAAAAAGAGAACATCATTGTATGTTCGCTGGATGTTGTGTGGGATATTATAATCACAGATATTATTTTATGTTCGTGACGTACTTTTTTGTTGGAACGGTTTATGCTAGCTACTATAATGTATTGTTTGTGTGAGATAATTTTCAGTTCCACCATTTAATAGGCGTATTCAGATTTTTAATCCACTTCCGACGTTTACATTTGGATTTGATTATTCTGAATATCAATTATATACATTAATGAGTGTCCATGTAATACATGTGAATTTATTAAAATGTGGTGAAGTTACATACGAAAAGAATCACCATATTAAAGATTATGATTTAGGAGTGAAGCAAAATATTAAAGTGTTTGGGGAGAAGTGGTTTCTTACTTGGATATCTCCATTTATTATGTCACCTTTACCCCATAACGGTATTTGCTGGGACACAAGGGAAACGTGGAAGAATAAAGGTATAAAACATACGTAGCAATGGAAGTTCTCGATTTAGTTAAATTATTGTAGTGCTTGTGTTGAGCTATTAATTTCTCCTTGGTCTTTTTTAAATATACAGTAGGAAGTTATTATTATGGAATAAATTTGGTTTGAACGTTTTTTGTTCTTTTCTTATGATACTATTGTGAGAATACACCTCTGCACTTTATGTATTGTGGTATGCTATTGTTTACATTAGTAGGGGAGAGGTGGTTAATGGCGATCACCTAATAAAAATTGTTATTACGTAGTTTCATTTGCAAAATATACTGAAAAAATTTGTAAATATATACTCCAATCCTTCTACAATTAGTGTGTAAAATAAAAAGAGGATCATTCTTTCAGTTCGGAAACATGATGGAATAAACTCAAATTGCTACTTTGGTCGCCATTCCCATCACATGTTGGTAATGGCGATCACAATACAAGGTTAATAAACATATCTAGTTCCATAGGCAGTTCATTATTATTATTATTATTATTATTATTATTATTATTATTATTATTATTATTATTATTATTATTATTATTATTATTATTATTATTATTTTGCTAAACTACGCCTTCGAAGGACTGAGAAACGTCAACTGAATGTTTTATTGACGTTCTTTCAAAGACACGTCACAGATATATCCACGTGGTTAGTCCACAGCAGTACAATCAGCATGCACCCACAATCCACAAAGGTTACACCGATATTAAAGTTTCAGTGTTTGACTCAAGTAGGCGTATTACTTATCTTAGGTCTAGCCTCTTTTATAATTTTTGGCTGGAGAAGTATTCCAAAAGTTTGTTCGGAATGGCGATCACAATGATGGTAAACCAATCATGTTGATCGGCATTCCCAATATTGAGCCATTTTGAAAATTGAGCTGGTTATACTGTAAAACGAAGTTTATTTGAAATATAACTATGTGTCGTGCATTAGACGTAAATATAACTTTTTATAAATCTTAGTAACTTCAAGATCTTACAATTTAAAATTGTACCTATCGTGAGTTGAAATATGCAGATCCTTATGAGAAAATCAACAACAACAAGTTTCAGCACGCTGGACTTCAGTCTTCTCTGACATCTTCTTCGACAATACACAATAAACCTTGCTACAAGAGGCAGATGGCAGCACTAGTTTGACTTCTTCTCGGGTCACGCAAGAGGGCAAAGTGGGCTGATCGCCATTCCCTTCCTCTCCCCTATATTTAAAGTTCACTATAATTCCAATCAGCCATCTATATGAGTTTAAATTTTACTATCATAGTTATTAATGAAACGCCCGTTATTTGTCTCCCAGAATTTTGGTACGATTTTACTTCCAGCTATAATACATTTTACGTCGTAAGTAATTAGAAACCTAGAAGGAAGGTAAAGTAGAATGACTTGTTATCGGTATGTAAAGCATGAAAGATACACCTTTATCAACATCCACATGTGTAATAATAATTTATATACCCTATTTCTTTTTTGTGAAAGCCTGCGGACGTGAAGCGTACTGGATGTAGAATAGTAGGTTGTAATGTGTGTATTAAAAAGTTATTTTTATGTGTTAAAGTCTGTTAATTAAAAGATGATGTATGAGTTACTGTATGGAATTGTTTTATGTTTTGAGGTGATACTTCACTGTGTTATTAGGTTTGTGAAGTGAATTAAGTTCAATACTGATTTCTTTACTTTATCAGGGGTGCCCACAAGGGGGGGCTATGACGCAAAGTGCGTCATTGAAATATTTGGGGGGGGTAAAAATCTGTATAAATATGTTTGAGGGAGTGTAAAAATTAATCGCAAAGAAGATTTTTTCATGGAAGAACACCTACGGGTAGACAATTGGGGGGGGTGCGTCATGGACATAAGGGGGGGGGGCACCACTGAAGTAATTTAGTCTACTTGATAATATTAAATAGCATTATTATAAACGTGACTTTTGTTTTCTGTTAATAATATGTAATTGATTGTATTTCAATGTTTTGTTAAGTATTGGTATGGAGACTAAAAAGAATCAGAGTAATTACCAAACTCACTGAGGGTTCACCTCTGACGCGTGGACGAAAATCGTGTTTGTGACTTTTATTGGAGTTCTTCTGCTTCCTGTGACTTATTCCAGCATTACACAGGCCTGTGAATTTCAACTTAGGTATGTTTTCTAAGGTTTGATCACGGATTACTATGTATTTTTGGGCGCTGATTTCAAAAAAGACTGTCTCGTATCATGGAAGGATTTACCGCTCAAGAAAATGAAAATAAGAAAGAAAAAGAAAACTATAGTAAAACCATGTATTTGAAGGAAATTGTTGAAATCACTTACAAGAATTTGTTTTAAACTATTGCATCAGCTGAAAGATTTCCTAGGGGACTTGAAAGCCTCAAAGAAGGTAGAAAAACTGGAATCATTGCGGAAATAAATGAATTGACTTGCAAATTTGAAAGTTTTATTAGTTTTCTGTTACGTTCAGCCTGGTAGTAAACTTACAGCCCTCACCCTCGCATAGACATTTTTCCAAATCACACTGAAGGTAAAAAAATATTAAATACTCACAAAATAAATTACTGTAAGTGGTGACATTTTTCTTGACGTTCCATACTTCTTTTGGAACATTTTTTGTTTTTCTGCTGTGTATTATCTCGGTACAACATTCAGCAGTTACCAGTCATCATTGAGAAATTCCTACGATCTTGATACCCTCGTTCCATCTTCTTTATATCCTTGTGAAACTATCTACCCATTTCTTTACTCACGGAACCTAAGTTCTCACGAAAGTAATCCAAACGAGAGTTTAAAAAGTGTAATTTTCAGTTTATTATTCATACCAGAATTAATCTACTTTTAATATCTATCTATCTATATCGACGATTGTCTTGTAATTGGGGTCTCTGTTGCTTCCTAAAAGTTTGGTGGCTACATCTTTAAATGAGTTCTATGCTTCTTTTCCACGTTTGTTAAATTTTTATCGAATTTCTTGTCATTCGTAAGTTTTCTGATGTCGGGTTCACTGTGAATGCTTTCTTTGAGTTTTGTTGCTGATAACCTTGCCAGCGTTCCTCCTCCACTTATTATTATTATTTTTTTTTTAAGTTTATGTATATTTGAAAGGCTTTAACAAATTGTTTCATCACTACAGGCTTGATGTTTAAGGGTGATAACAAACACTTAATCGGTTCAATCAAACTTTCGTAGAACACATTTTTGGTTCCAGTTTGTAGTGATGTCCTTGTGGGCTACTGTTTTTGTATCCATTATTCTCTATCTGGACTGTCCCATTGGCACAAAACACACGGATACTTTGTGTATTCTCTTTGTTGTCTCGTATTCTTTATTTTATTTTTAAATCGTCGCAGAGGTGCCATTGTTGGTCCTTTTTCAAATATGAGTGACAAATTATCGTATTGCTCTCTCATCTGTACAGAATGACCTACATTGAGGACAAATCAGTGAATAATCGCCAACCAGTTTTGTCACAATCAAATATTACATTTGTCCATCAGTCCAGGAAAGTTGTTGCAATGTACGAATTCAATTTCCTAGAAAACAATGTTAAATAATGTTAAGAAAGCTTTCTCCCTTGATCTGTACCAGAAGAAAAAAGTACCGCGAACAAGAAAATACTTAAAAAAAAAAAACTTCGATCCAAGTAATTCTGCACGTTCTTTGGCAAGTATAGATCCCTTACTAAATCGTGAAGTCGGTCTGAGCAAATTACTCTGGATCACCAATATTAGCTGTGTATTGCTATCAGTTCCTTGAGTAGAGTTTTGAAAGGTTTTGGCACAATGATTGAGAGACCATGGTCCATTGGACAAACTGCAGAGGATAAATTAGAGTAATGTATATCTTCGTTATTCTGTACATTGAAACCATGCACATTACTAGAGCAAAAATAGCAATTTGCGCTATGATTTTTCGGCTCGCTCCAAACCATCAGGATTCTGAAACGTGTCTTGTTCTTCTTTAAACCACCTTCTAAGTCCCTCTACACAAGTACAACACACTTTATGAGGCGTTCCAAAGTTTGTCTTGGTCACCTAAATATATACCAAAGTACGCTTTGTACTTGCTTCACAAACGTAATAACGTTTCTTTGTTACCTTTTCACTATGAATTCACCACTTATATAACAAAACAAGCCCAGGGTCTTATTACAACTTCCATTACAACTTCTTCAAGTCATTGAAAAAGTTATTCAAAATACCGTGTCTGTAAAGAGTGTCAGGTTAAAAGCACTATCATCACTGACAACATTTTGAAAATCCACCCCTGTACACGAGTCCCGAAACTGTTACGCAGCGATAACAAGTACTTAGGTTTCGACAGAAAAGAACACGTACTGCCTCAAGGTTTATGATCAAGCAACTACCGAAAGCAAATCAGACGCATAATCGTGGCATTAGCTGCAGGAAGTAAGTCACTCCTTATCTTGCTCAACGAAGTACTGTACTATGATGTATAGCTATGAGCCACCTAACTTTGTAAAGAAGGACCAACAATAAACTGCATTAAACCGAAGACGTTGTAGTAAGAGTGCACTGATCCCTTCAGCCCAGCTTTTGAAGCTGGACCAGCCAGGCGGGTGCACAATGTCTAGAATCGCGCTTGCCTTGATTGACCGATTTGCTCTTGATAATTGTGATTAAAAAATAAATTAATATACCGGAAATAAACTAATAAATACATGACGACATATGAGACGAAACACTTTTTGTTCTTTCATAATACATAGCGGACTGTGCTGCTATCGGATGATGTGTTATCCTCACTTGAAGCTTTAACACTGCGTTGGTCGCGCCTTCCACCTTTACGTGAGTGGTCGCGCGTTCTACTATTGTAGAACATCGGTATTTTTCTATAGCGATATGATTTTTAGCGATATTCGGTCTTGTGTATGTTAGTTATAGTATTATACACGTTTTAAAATATATTTAAAATTATTTTATTTTATTAATACAAGAACATTGACAGAAATAAACATGAGGTATATCGTATTTAATATATAACAATGTTGAACTGAAAATCGAACAAGTGTTTCGGTATAAGTGTTCATATAACAGCATAAATCTTTTTCTATTATACATCGTACAGGTAGAATGATTTGATGTGCTCTATTTGAATGACTGCCTACTCCAAGCAATCGTCAAACACGCTTTTCTGCTGGTCTGGGCACGCCCATCTCTGGCATTTTCCAAAGGTTTTTACTTGTTGAATTGTTACGAGAATGGCCACAAAAGAAACATTTTCCAAACCCAGAATCTCCGTCTTGTGGTAATGGAACACCTTCACTGAAGCCAAACAGAAGTCTTCCTCTGAGTCGAAGCTCGTTTGGCAATGATTCCACGGCTAAGCGTTGGCTTATTGCTGGTTTTATCAACCTAGTTCAAAACTTAGATCATGGAGGAAATTCTTTCGTGTGACGTTCTCATTACTCTTATTTGCTCTAAATATATTAAGAGCATTAACCAGCTACGTTTTTTCATCAAAAGATGCCTTGTGGGCCAAGTTTATGAAAAGCTGGTATTATATTCAAATTGCGAGTTCGTGAGTTTCTTGGCATTATGGGATCTATATACCAGCGAGAAGGTTCTACTTTCTTCTCTCTACCTATATAAAACGCACATGATCGAGAGAAGGTAGTGCAGCAAGATCCATGACTTCAACATTGGCTTGCACTGGTATGTTTTCTTCTTTTTCTTCCGGTATATTGCCTCTTACATCTCCATTATCACTGCACTCAACTTTTTCTTCATCAAAATCTTCTTCGAGCTTCTACATGTCTTCAATCTCAAATGCACTTTCACAGTCACTTTCTGCCTCTTCCAACTAAAGACGCACTTATTCTCTGTCATGCACTGACATTTCAAATATTACAAACACGTACTGCACAAAAATAACGTGAAAATTTAAAACGAAATAAATCACTAATATGAAACAAACTAGTACGCCAATAGTCGCGCGATCTACAATAGTAGAACACTTATGAAATCATTAAACAAATCTGAGCAGGTGCAAGAACAAGCGCTGAAAATTGACTCGAATGTACAGAAGGTTTTCGGAGAAAGGTACATAACCGCTTAAGGTCGAGCGTGTTGCCAATTGCTCAGGATTCTAAAAATAAAACACCTGTTCTACAATAGTAGAACGCGCGACCACTGCAGTGTTAAAGTGCTTAATGCTTTTTATATGGGCGCTAGCATTCTTCTCTCTTTCGTAAATCTTTTTGGTATAAATTTAATATTGGGTGAACGAGTAAAAACTGACATTTTATGTTAATCAGAATTTAGTTGGGAATTTTACAAGTATGAAATATAAATCCTTGATTTGTGCAAAACTGGTGCGTGATTGAATTTTTTCCCACCATTTTCCGATTTCAACGTCCAAAAATACATAGGAATCAGTTAAAAAAATTAGAAATACGCAAACATTGTAGGCCTGTGTTACCATTCAAACAATCATCCCGTACCCATTAACTTCAGCACTTAATAGTGGGTTGTTAAACTATATGTATGAACGGCTCGGAGAAAACAATATAAACTCCAATTTTCTAAATTTCGAGTAAACTGACAAATAAATTTCAAGATTCTCATGTAATGGCACTGACCAAGTTTCTCCTGCCGTATCCAGGTACAAAATATCCACATACTTTTCTGTGACCCAATTCCATCTAAGAGCTCAATTTCGCTGGGAGTGTTCCTTACCATTGCCTTTACCCGAGCTGCTCATATAAAACTTCACCGCGTATTCAACCGTTATTTAGTTAAGAGTATACAGTAAACTTTTCTTAATTCATTAATTTTAGGATTCGTTATATTTGTGGCGATATATTCATTTAGAAAATTTATAATTATCGTAGCTTGTGTGTGCGTTTTACATTAACTTTGTTGTATTCCTGTTCACTTAACCCTATTTGAATAACATTCATAAAGAATACAGGTTGAAAACTTTGATTGCAGTACCTTAAGCCAAAATTATATTTTCCCCTATAACACGAACCTCAGTTGATGAACGCTTTTTTTTTAGTTGAAACTATGGTATATATGAATTATGTATGGTGTGGTGATACTTCTTCGTAATTTTAATTCATTAATGTTCCAAGTTTTTGAAAGAGTAATGGAAGAAAGTATCCAGTTCTTCTAATTCTCTACAAGTTTTATAAGCAAATAATTTAATGTCATTTTATATCATAAGAACGAAGCAAAGAATTCGGTGCCGGTGTAAGGTAATTAATGTAATTCAATTCGGATTCATTGGAGTCGGTTTTCAACGTGTAATTTATACTTGTCTTCTGTGTTGTGACTACTGGTCAAATTGCTGAACCAAAGATATTGTCTCTACTCACTTCACTGAGTATGAAATGATAATAGCAAAGATTACATTTTTTATGAAAACTGGAAAACAAAATAAAGTAATAGTTGGTACTAGTGAAGAAAATCAACCGCAACAGCTATAGGACTTGCCATTTCCTAATCACAGTTTTTCCAATTTTAAATCGCCGACTAATCGGCTTAAGCCCTATTTTAAAATCGAAATAGTAAAATATTTTCATGTCAAACTCGTAAATGAAAAAAAAAACATTTAAATTTACGTTTTCTTATTACACGAGTAGGGTGGAACCGGGTATAGTCGACCTAGGTTAGTAGTCGACCACTTGGAAAAAATGCATTGTTAAGATTAAATCTATTCCATTGTGAATTCCAGTGAATGTCTTAGTGAAAACTTTAAACATTGTCTGGTATCACTGCAAACTTGTATTGTTTTGTTTGACACGGTTAGCCTGAATCGCGCCAAAGTGTTTAGGACTATAGCAGAAGACGGAAGAAACACAGAAGAATCATATTTTTTTGGAATACTGACAACAGGTAGGAAAAATGTGTTTATACAATCATGGTCGGTATTAATTCAGGTTTTAATATTCAAATAGCTTGTCTTTGGTTAGTTCTTTAGTTTAATACTTGAATATAATAAAATTTGTTTCTTTTGGGACAAAGAATGGGGGAGGTCGAGTACTGCATTCTTCCAAACGATCAATTTCTATAGTCGACCAGGGTGGTCGACTAATGCCATTTTGAAAATTCGCAAGAAATTAATTAACAAAGTATATGGCTTGAAAGGTTTGAAGTTAATATGCTCTTTAGATCATAAAAGATTCAATTTAAAGCAACGGAAGCAGTAGGCGACCGGGGAGGTCGAGTACTGGAAACAAAGTGGTCGACTTTAGAGAAGAGTAATATTTGTAGTAAGAAAATGAAATAAAATGAATTTGAAGAACTTTGAAAAGGCACATTAAGAAAGTTGAACTAGAAAAAGAGAGAGAAAGAGAAAGAGAGATTAGTATTGGGTGTTTGTAAATGCCTGTTGCGTGCCAATATTTGATATTGTAGTTTCGAATATTCTATTCAGACTTGGATCTTATGTCTTTGATTTAGGTGCTGAAACAGACAACAATGACTTGTGTTTGGATCCATTGATTGTGAAAGGCAGTAAAGGTTCTCTAAATTCCTGGTAATAAACCATGCTGTGACTATCCTAGCCGTGTGACAGAAAGGCGATCATCGTGATAGTTGCTATCCCCAGATTTGCAAATCACAATATCACTGCCCACATTGTCACAGAACCACTCATGCTTTATGGTTGGCAAAAGACAGTTCGGAACGTAGGCTTCAGACACGCGTACACGTTCCTGCTATGGGCTTGGCTATAGCAGCTCTGCCATGAATGTCCATTTTGGAGTTTTGTGAGGGCTGTTTTCTAGAAATCGTGTTATCTTGACGATAGTTGACTTCGCCGAAATTTTAGAGCCAGGTGCCTTTTTGGAGGGCACAATCCGTTTTAATACCCTCCTTTCCCTATTTGACAATGTTGTCTTTCGACTGCTTTTATGTTTCGTAGAGGTGTTTTTCCTACTAAACTTTGTATACTCACATGATATTAGAGACAGTGGCTCTCGATACTCCCATAACACTTGTCATTTTCCACTTTCATCACAGACGTTTGCATTAACCGGGAACGACCAATGTACCCTCGTCAAAAGTCTGTCAGGTTTTGCCATTTAAGCATACTACGGTCACATCACGGATGAACTGAATAGTGATAACAACTGAGCAAAAGTCCACACCATATACAAACAAGAGACGATCGCCAACTGCAATACATGTACAATAATGTTCGAAAATTACATACGATTTCCGACTACCATTCACATTATTCTGTCCCACCCCTAATATTGTTAAAAAGGTAGCCAACTATATGTACTATTAACAAAGTTAACGTGGAAGCAAGTTACTTGAATTATTCTTGTCTTTGAAAATAAAATCATGTACCTTTGTATTATGATATTTACGTTTCGGATGTTACAGTCTTGCGTATTACGTGTATGAACATTTCTTATGTTAAATGTTATCATTAATTTAACAATGTAATTTTGGAGTTCGCGTAAATGAATTAAATACATTTTATGGATTATTAAGTTATATTTTCATTGTTTCTTTTGACAAATAATAAATGTACGAAGGTTCCATATTATAAAAGAAAATAGGTGCATTTCGCCAGCCCCCCCCCCCCCTTGGAGTTTCGAAAAAAAACTATGCCAATCGTTTGTGCTACGTTTGTGCCGGAATGTACCGCAAAAATTTTCGTTTGTACCACTTCCGGTACGAAGTTATAATAGTTTTAAAGTGGGGGGCTGGGGAAACGGCAGCCCCCACCTTGGAATTTCAAAACGAAACCTATGCCAATCGTTTGTGCTACGTTTCTGCCGGAATGTACCGCAAAAATTTTCGTTTGTACCACTTCCGGTACGAAGTTATAATAGTTTTAAAGTGGGGGGGCTGCCGTTTCCCCACCTTGGAATTTCAAAACGAAACCTATGCCAATCGTTTGTGCCGGAATGTACCGCAAAAATTTTCGTTTGTACCACTTCCGGTACGAAGTTATAAGAGTTTTAAAGTGGGGGGGCTGGGGAAACGGCAGCCCCCCACCTTGGAACTTCAAAACAAAACCTATGCCAATCGTTTGTGCTACGTTTGTGCCGGAACGTACCGCAAAAATTTTCGTTTGTACCACTTCCGGTACGAAGTTATAAGGGTTTTAAAGAGGGGGGGCTGGAGAAACGGCAGCCTCCAAACTTAGAATTTCGAAACAAAACCTATGGCAATCGTTTGTGCTACGTTTGTGCCGGAATGTACCGAAAAAATTTTCGTTTGTACCACTTCCGGTACGAAGTTATAATAGTTTTAAAGTGGGGGGGCTGGGGAAACGGCAGCCCCCCCACCTTGGAATTTCAAAACGAAACCTATGGCAATCGTTTGTGCTACGTTTGTGCCGGAATGTACCGCAAAAATTTTCGTTTGTACCACTTCCGGTACGAAGTAATAAGGGTTTTAATGTTGGGGGAATGGAGAAACGGCAGCCTCCAAACTTAGAATTTCGAAAAAAAACCTATGGCAATCGATGGTGCTACGTTTGTGCCTTAATGTACCGCAAAAATTTTCGTTTGTACCACTTCCGGTACGAAGTTATAAGAGTTTCAAAGTGGGGGGGCTGAGAAACGGAAGCCTCCAACCTTGGCATTTCGAAACAAAATCTATGCAAATCGTTTGTGCCGGAATGTACGGAAAAAATTTTCGTTTGTACCACTTCCGGTACGAAGTTATAATAGTTTTAAAGTGGGGGGGCTGGGGAAACGGCAGCCCCCCACCTTGGAACTTCAAAACGAAACCTATGCCAATCGTTTGTGCTACGTTTGTGCCGGAATGTACCGTAAAAATTTTCGTTTGTACCACTTCCGGTACGAAGTTAAAAGAGTTTTAAAGTGGGGGGTGGGGTGGGGAAACGGCAGCCCCCCAACTTGGAATTTCGAAACCAAACCTATGCCAATCGTTTGTGCTACGTTTGTGCCGGAACGTACCGCAAACATTTTCGTTTGTACCACTTCCGGTACGAAGTTATAAGGGTTTTAAAGAGGGGGGGCTGGAGAAACAGCAGCCTCCAAACTTAGAATTTCGAAACAAAACCTATGGCAATCGTTTGTGCTACGTTTGTGCCGGAATGTACCGCAAAAATTTTCGTTTGTACCACTTCCGGTACGAAGTAATAAGGGTTTTAAAGTTGGGGGGCTGGAGAAACGGCAGCCTCCAAACTTAGAATTTCGAAAAAAAAACCTATGGCAATCGATGGTGCAACGTTTGTGCCGGAATGTACCGCAAAAATTTTCGTTTGTACCACTTCCGGTACGAAGTTATAAGGGTTTTAAAGTGGGGGGCGGGAGAAACGGCAGCCTACAAACTTTGAATTTCGAAAAAAAAACCTATAGGAATCGTTTGTGCTACGTTTGTGCCGGAATGTACCGCAAAAATTTTCGATTGTACCACTTCCTTTACGAAGTTATAAGGGTTTTGAAGTGGGGAGGTGGGGAAACGGCAGCCTCCAAACTTGGAATTTCGAAACAAAACCTATGCCTATCGTTTGTCCTACGTTTGTGCCGGAATGTACCGCAAAAATTTTCGTTTGTACCACTTCCGGTACGAAGTTATAAGGGTTTTAAAGTGGAGGGGGGGGGGGGCTGGAGAAATGGCAGCCTCCAAACTTGCAATTTCGAAAAAACCTATGGCAATCGTTTGTGCTACGTTTGTGCTGGAATTTACCGCAAAAATTTTCGATTGTACCACTTCCGGTACGAAGTTATAATACTTTTAAAGTGGGGGGTTGGGGAAACAGCAGCCCCCCCACCTAGGAATTTCGAAACGAAATCTATGCCAATCGTTTGTGCTACGTTTGTGCCAGAATGTACCGCAAAAATTTTCGTTTGTACCACTTCCGGTACGAAGTTATAAGGGTTCTAAAGTGGGGGCTGGGGAAACGGCAGCCCCCCACCTAGCAATTTCAAAACAAAACCAATGCCAATCGTTTGTGCTACGTTTGTGCCGGAATGTACCGCAAAAATTTTCGTTTGTACCACTTCCGGTACGAAGTTATACTATAAGGGTTTAAAGTGAGGGGGCTAGAGAAACGGCAGCCTCCAAACTTGGAATTTCGAAACAAAACCTATGGCAATCGTTTGTGCTACGTTTGTGCCGGAATGTTCCGCAAAAATTTTCGTTTGTACCACATCCGGTACGAAATTATAAGAGTTTTGAAGTGGGTGACTGGGACACGCCAGCCTCTCACCTAGGAATTTCAAAACAAAACTTATGTCAATCGTTTGAGCTAGGTTTGTGCCGGAATGTACCGCAAAAATTTTCGTTTGTACCACTTCCGGTACGAAGTTATAAGGGTTTTAAAGTGGGGGGCTGGAGAAACGGAAACCCCCTAAAGTGAAATTTTTCGAAACCAAACCTATGCCAATCGTTTTTGCTACGTTTTTGCCGGAATGTACCGCAAAAATTTTCGTTTGTACCACTTCCGGTACGAAGTTATAAGGGTTTTGAAGTCTGGGGCTGGGGAAACAGCAGCCCCCTCCTAAAAATTTCAAAACAAAACCTATGCCAATCGTTTGTGCTACGTTTGTGCCGGAATGTACCGGAAAAATTTTCGTTTGTACCATTTCCGGTACGAAGTTATAAGGGTTTTAAGGTGGGGGGGGGCTGGAGAAACGGCAGCCTCCAAACTTTGAATTTCGAAACAAAACCTATGGCAATCGTTTGTGCTACGTTTGTGCCGGATTGTATTGAATAAATTCTCGTTTGTACCACTTCCGGTACGAAGTTATAAGGGTTTTAAAGTGGGGGGGCTGGAGAAACGGAAGCCTCCAACCATGGAATTTCGAAACAAAAACTATGCCAATCGTTTGTGCTACGTTTGTGCCGGAATGTTCCGCAAAAATTTTCGTTTGTACTACTTCCGGTACGAAGTTATAAGGGTTTTAAAGTGGGGAGGTCGGGAAACGGCAGCCCGCCACCTAGGAATTTCAAAACAAAACCTATTGCAATCTTTTGTGCTACGTTTGTGTCGGAATGTATCGCAAACATTTTTGTTTGTATCACTTCCAGTACAGAAGTATGACTTTTTTAACTAGGGGGCTGCCGTTTCCAAAGCCCCCCAAATTGGAATTTCGAGATAAGACTGTGTCAATCGTTTGTGGTACGTTTTTACCGGAATGTACCGCAAAAAAATTACGTGCCTGAAGTTGGCCCTCCACATCTCCCAAATTACACCAAACGTTGCACATCGTTAATGCATCGTTAGTGCACGTTAGTGCATTTAGAACTGACGTTAGTGCTATCAGCGTTTACGAGATATTAAAGATTTTGGTGGGGGACCAACTTCATATGAAGTTAGCCTCCCACCCATTTTGATGCAGACAGATTTTCACTAAACTTAGAGCATCGTTAGTGCATCGTTAGTGCACTTAAACACACTAAACACTACCGTAAGTGCTACCATATTTTAGGATTATTCAAGATTTTCGGTGGGGGGGCCAACTTCAGAAATATCAAATTCTACACAAATAGAGGTAGAAACATGGGGTTGACGGTAATCGTTAGTGCATCGTTAGTGCACTTAAACACACTAAGCACTACCGTAAGTGCTACCATATTTTGGGATTATTCAAGATTTTCGGTGGGGGGCTAACTTCAGAAATATCAAATTCTATACAAATAGAGGTAGAAACATGGGGTTGACGGTAATCGTTAGTGCATCGTTAGTGCACTTAAAAGCACTAAGCACTAACGTTAGTGTTACCACATTTTGAGATTTATTCAAAATTTTTGGTGGGGCCAACTTCGGAAATATCAAATTCCATACAAAGTGTCAGTATTTTCAGGAATCAGTAACGAATGCACTAATTACTTTGTTAGTGTTTGAAGAGGGCGCAAATTCACGCTGACCACCAAAGCTATTTTACTTGTAGCACCTACACTAATTAAGCACTAACGTTAGGGGTTGGTGCACGAAGAAGCACTAACGATGCACTAAGGATTGTACTGGAAATGATCATTAGTGCTTTTTAATTTGGCAGAAATTGGACACAGTGAAAAACTCCCCTTAAATTTCTTATGTGAGTTTCCTGAGATGTAACTGGCCATAACTACACTAATAGTAAAGCACTAATGAAAACGGATGTATTTTTTTCGTTATTGGTTGAAGTGGGGCGCCAAGTTTATGAAAGCTTCCAAAGGTTTTTTTACTTGTAGGACCTACATTAATGAAGAACTAACGTTAGGTGTTAATGCACTAAGAAACACTAACGATTTCAGTAGAAGAGGTCATTAGTGCTTTTGATTTTGGCGGAAATTTGACGCAATGCAAAATTCCACATAAATCTCTTATGGGATTTTTGTGGCATATAATTGGCCATATCTACATCAATAGTTAAGCATTAACGGAACTATGAGTGTTTTGCAGAAGCGCTAACGATATATTAACGAATGGACTTATTTTTCGTTACTACTTGAAGTGGGAACCAAGTTCACGCTGGCCCGCAAAGGTTTCTTACTTGTAGCACCTACACTAATGAAGCACGAAACTTAGGTGTTAGTGCACTAGGAAGCACTAATGTTACAAAGAAAGAAAACTTTCGAAATTATCGTGAACTTAGCCCCCACTACAAGCACTAACGAAAAAATTAGTTTTATACGTTAGTGCATTGTTAGTACTTCTAGAAGATACAAGTAGTTTCGTTAGTGTTTCACCATTAGTGTAGAAATGGCCAATTATAAGTCTCAAAACTCCCATAAGAAACACATGGGGAATTATTCATTGTATCAAATTCCCATCGCATTCAAAAGCACTAATTACCTCTGTTAGTGCAAGTGTTAGTGCATCGTAATTGCTTCTTAGAGCACAAACACCTAACGTTAGTGCTTCATTAGTGTAGGTGTTACAAGTAAAAAAAAACTTATGGGGAAGTCAGCGTGAATTTCGCACCGACACTTTAAGCACTAACGGAAAAAAAAGTCCAATTCGTTAGTGCTTCTATAAAGCACTAACAATTTCGTTAGTGCTTCACTATTAGTGTAGTTATGGCTAATTACATATCACGAGACTCACAAGAAATTTAGGCAAATTTTTCATTGAATCAAATTTCCGCCAAATTCAAAATCACTAATGATCTCTTCTAGAGCGATCATTAGTGCATTGTTAGTGCTTCTTAGCGCATCTACACCTAAGGTTAGTGCTTCATTAGTAAATGTGCTATAATTAAAATACCTTTTGAGGCCAGAGTGAACTTAGCGCCCCCACTTCAAGCACTAACTAAAAACTTAGTGCTATTTGTTAGTGCATTGGTAGTGCTTCTGGAAAACACTAACAATTTAGTTAGAACTTCAATATTAGTTTAGTTATGCCCAATTATATGTAACGAAACACATAATAAATTTATTGGAAATTTTTCATTGCATCAAATTTCCGTCAAATTCAAGAGTACTAATGATCTATTCTAGTGCAATCGTTAGTGCATCCTTAGTGCTTCTAGAAAACACTAACTGTTTCGTTTGTCCTTCAATATTAGTGTAGTTATGGACAATTGCATGTCACTAAACTCCTATAAGACATTTATTGGGAATTTTTAATTGCATCAAATTTCCGCCATATTCAAAACCACTAATGATATCTTCTAGTGCAATTGTTAGTGGTTCTTAGTGCACCAACCCCTAACGTTAGTACTTCATTAGTGTAGGTGCTACAGGTACAATATCTTTGGAGGGCACGATGAACTTGCGTCAACTTCAAGCACTAACAAAAAATTAATGCCATTCATTAGTGTATCGTTAATGCTTCTAGAAAGCACTAAACGTTTGTATGGAATTTGATATTTCTGAAGTTGGCCCCACCAAAAATCTTGAATAAATCCCAAAATATGGTAATGCTAACCTTAATGCTTAGTGCATGTAAGTGCACTAACGATGCAATAACGATTGTCTTTAACTGCATGTTTCTACCTCTATTCGTATAAAATAGAATCTGATATTTCTGAAGTTGGCCCCCATCTAAAATCTTGAATAAATCCCAAAATATTGTAGCACTAACGTCAGTGTTTAGTATTTTAAGTGCACTAACGATGCACTAACGATTGCCGTTAACTCTATGTTCCTATCTCTATTTGTATAGAATTTGAAATTACTGAAGTTGCCCATCCCACCGAAAATCTTGAATGAATTCCAAAATATGGTAGCACCAACGATAGTGCTTAGTACGTTTAAGTGCACTAACGATGCACTAACGTTTGCCATTAACCCCATGTTTCATCCCTATTTGTATAGAATTTGATATTACTGAAGTTGCCCACTCACCAAATTTTTTGAATAAATCTCAAAATATAGTAGCACTAACGTTAGTGCTTAGTGCGTTTAAGTGCACTAATGATGCACTAATGATTGCCGTTAACACTATGTTTCTACCTTTATTTGTATAGAATTTGATATTTCTGAAGTTGGCCCCCCCACCAGAAATCTTGAATAAATCCCAAAATATGATAGCACTAACGTTAGTGCTTAGTGCTTTTAAGTGCACTAACGATTGCCGTTAACTCAATGTTTCTATCTCTATTTGTATAGAATTTGATGTTTCTGAAGTTTGCCCCCCACTTTAAAACTATTATAACTTCGTACCGGAAGTGGTACAAATGAAAATTTTTGCGGTACATTCCGGCACAAACGTAGCACAAACGATTGGCACAGGTTTTGTTTTGAAATTTATAGGAGGGGGCTGCCGTTTCCCCAGCCCCCCACTTCAAAACCCTTATAACTTCGTACCGGAAGTGGTACAAACGAAAATTTTTGCGGTACATTCCGGCACAAACCTAGCACAAACGATTGACATAAGTTTTGTTTTGAAATTCCTAGGTGAGAGGCTGCCGTGTCCCAGCCCCCCACTTCAAAACTCTTATAATTTCGTACCGGATATGGTACAAACGAAAATTTATGCGGAACATTCCGGCACAAACGTAGCACAAACGATTGGCATAGGTTTAGTTTTGAAATTTCTAGGTGGCGTGCTGCCGTTTCCCCAGCTCCCCACTTTAAAACCCTTATACCTTCGTACCGGAAGTAGTACAAACGAAAATTTTTTCGGTACATTCCGGCACAAACGTAGCACAAACGATTGGCATAGTTTTTGTTTCGAAATTTCAAGGTTGGAGGCTTCCGTTTCTCCAGCCCCCCACTTTAGAACCCGTATAACTGCGTACCGGAAGTGGTACAAACGAAAATTTTTGCGGTAAATTCCGGCACAAACGTAGCACAAACGATTGTCATAGGTTTTGTTTCGAAATTCCAAGTTTGGAGGCTGCCGTTTCTTCAGCCCCCCCACCTTAAAACCCTTTTAACTTCGTACCGGAAGTGGTACAAACGAAAATTTTTTCGGTACATTCCGGTACAAACGTAGCACAAACGATTGACATAGGTTTTGTTTCGAAATTCCAAGGTGGGGGGCTGCCGTTTCCCCAGCCCCCCACTTTAAAACCCTTATAGCTTCGTACCGGAAGTGGTACAAACGAAAATTTTTGCGGTACATTCCGGCACAAACGTAGCACAAACGATTGGCATAGGTTTAGTTTTGAAATTCCTAGGTGGGGGGCTGCCGTCTCCCTATCCCCCCACATCAAAACCCTTATAACTTCGTACCGGAAATGGTACAAACGAAAATTGTTTCCGTACATTCCGGCACAAACGTAGCACAAACGATTGGCATAGGTTTTGTTTCGAAATTTCACTTTAGGGGGTTACCGTTTCTCCAGCCCCCCACTTTAAAACAATTATAACTTCGTACCGGAAGTGGTACAAACGAAAATTTTTGCGGTACATTCAGGCACAAACCTAGCACAAACGATTGACATAAGTTTTGTTTTGAAATTCCTAGGTGAGAGGCTGCCTTGTCCCAGCCCCCCACTTCAAAACTCTTATAATTTCGTACCGGATATGGTACAAACGAAAATTTTTGCGGAACATTCCGGCACAAACATAGCACAAACGATTGGCATAGGTTTAGTTTTGAAATTTCTAGGTGGCGTGCTGCCGTTTCCCCAGCTCCCCACTTTAAAACCCTTATAGCTTCGTACCGGAAGTAGTACAAACGAAAATTTTTTCGGTACATTGCGTCACAAACGTAGCACAAACGATTGGCATAGTTTTTGTTTCGAAATTTCAAGGTTTTAGGCTTCCGTTTTTCCAGCCCCCCACTTTAGAACCCTTATAACTTCGTACCGGAAGTGGTACAAACGAAACTTTTTGCGGTACATTCCGGCACAAACGTAGCACAAACGATTGTCATAGGTTTTGTTTCGAAATTCCAAGTTTGGAGGCTGCCGTTTCTCCAGCCCCCCCACTTTAAAACCCTTATAACTTCGTACCGGAAGTGGTACAAACGAAAATTTTTTCGGTACATTCCTGCACAAACGTAGCACAAACGATTGCCTTAGGTTTTGTTTCGAAATTCGAAGTTTGGAGGCTGCCGTTTCTCCAGCCCCTCCACTTTAAAACCCTTATAACTTCGTACCGGAAGTGGTACAAACGAAAATTTTTTCGGTACATTCCGGCACAAACGTAGCACATACGATTGGCATAGGTTTTGTTTCGGAATTCCAAGGTGGGGGGCTGCCGTTTCCCCAGCCCCCCACTTTAAAACTCTTATAACTTCGTATCGGAAGTGGTACAAACGAAAATTTTTGCGGTACATTCCGGCACAAACGTAGCACAAACGATTGGTATAGGTTTCGTTTCGAAATTCCAAGGTGGGGGGCTGGCGAAATGCACCTAACTTGCTTAGATAAAAGCAAAGTAATAACAATAATGCCTTCCCCCTGCCCTCTTTCTCTATCTAATTTTGTCCCATAGCAGAAAATGAACTCAAATGATAAGTTACGGAAGATAAATGGTGTCACTAAAAGTGAAAAAAAAAAAAAAAAAAAGAGTTCAGTACAAGGTAATTGTGTAGATGTTCTGCGTGTCAGGACTGAAAATTAGAGCAACTTCCGGTGGTTAGTCATAGAAGTTCTAGTGTAATCAATTGTTGAAATGCGTCGATGTATGGTAAACATTTTATTTTATGTGGCACATAACTGACGGCAGTATGAAATATTTTTCTTCGTGATATATTTTCTGGTACATCAATTTCCTGTATAGAAATTATTTCATACTTTAGTTAAGCTAGTATCAAGAATTGAAGACTACATGGACCATCCAGTGAAACGTCTTTTCTCAGACTGTTTCGGAGTATTACTCATTCTTTCTTCGGTACAAGTGGTGGATGAAGTCTCGCTTTTAAACAAATGATACGGTAAAGACATTTTTTAAGTATTGAATACGCATCCCATCCTTTCTTTTTGTAATCATTAATATGAAATATATTCGTTTGTCATAAGAGGGTTGTTAAAAGCCACGAAGAGCAGTGGTGTAGCCAGAAGGAGCCTGACTGACCCCTTCTCAATCCTTTGAGTGTAGTGATATTGAAAATGGATTGCACTTACATGGAGTATTTTCGATTGGTGATACCGATGTCATGTCGTTTTCTTTATCGGAAAAACAGTATTGAATATTCATGTTCAAGAACCTTACTTCCCAGAAGTTCTATATTTAACCCTACATAAGATTTCACCAAAGTGGTTACATGCATTCTTCATCCCTACGAGCTCTTTCTCTCAAGCTATGGATCAAAACTGACCGCGGATGCGAATAGAAAGCATTAAAAACAAAGTAGATGTTAAAGCGTGGGAGACCCGGGGTCGAGTCTAGGCGGGACCTCATGTAGTTCGGGTTCCACGTTAATCAGTAGGTCCCGTTTCATATAGCCTCGCTGCTGAAAAGGACGTTAAACTCAAAATTAACTCAACTCAAAGTAGATGTTTTTAAATATTACTGAGCCTTAGTCGAATTGCTGACGCGCGAAACTTCGATATGCAGCGCCCCTTACTGCTGGTGGGAGCACTAAAATTTTCCGGTGATGAATTAGGGGGCTATCTGAATTTAGAAGTGTCAAACTTCGGCTCAGAAAGCTAGAAATAATGGACCATGCATCACCGAGGTGAAAGCGATCTGGGCGGCCGTAGCGGAAGGGAGTGTTTTGTTTAACGTCCTACGTTATGCACCGAAGTTAAAGATGATAACGATATCGATGATAATGGTGAAATAATGAAAGTGAGGAGGAATCGGGAGAGCCCCAAGAAAACCCATGCACACGCTGTTCACCACAAAGTTCATTTGGCGGGAGCTGGTATCGAACTACATACTCCAACGCCCCAGGGGAGTGCTTCACCATTAAGCCGTCGCGGACCCAGGCATTTAGTTTGGTACTTCCTTTTACCTATTTGCTAATATCATCAATACTACTGTATCTAACTAGTTGAAAAGAAGGACTGTAGACAGCCATATGGCACAGATTACAGCCGACGATACATGATCATGATCAGTGATTGGCTTCTAATGTCATATTTCTGACCTATTCGTTTTACACGTATACATGAGAGGGTTCGAGTCAACCCGGAATTTTATTTTTATAGGTTTAAAATCGAATCTCAGAGTGGAGATAGTGCGTGCAATAGTAATGAGAACTGTGTCTTATTACTGATAGGCGTCACCAGGGGGCGAACCTAGAGGGGTGTAACACCCCTCCACTCAAAACCCATTCGGCAAATTCGGGATTCTGAGGATTTAACATTGAAACTTTGGAAAATGAAATGCAAGTAAACAGTATTTTTACGTTTAATCAGATTCAAAATTGTATTAATCAAGAATAATTTATGGTTTCGGTAAGCCATATAGAAAAATATTCGTAAATTTTATTGCCAATTCGGCAATTACGCATGATGTTTTATTAACTTTTTCATTCCGTTAATATACACTGTGAAATAGTTAACCAAATTCACATGTTTTTCCAGATTGGTCAGAACTATTTAAAATTACTTCTTTAAAACAGAAAGGTATAAAAGTAACTAATCTTATTTTCGATACTTGAACCCGGAACAGAAATGTTCGTTTCCATTCGTCAAATATGAAAGAGTTCGTCAAATACACATGACTGTCGGGATTTATTAGGACAATTTTAAGCTTACTTCTGTTACAACTAAACCTGCTATGTCTATAGCTAAGGCCGAATCAGAAACATTCGTTTATGTTCGTCAACTAGTGCAACAATCTTACATTCAAAAATAAGAATGCAAAATCGCTATTCCCTAAATGAACGTTTTGACAAAATCTGCATTTTAAAATTTCTTTCTGAAGAAAACGTCGATTACGGCGTTGCATGTTTATTGTAATATGTAATATATTGCAATACCAAAACCAGAGAAGGAAATTCTCGTTTACTGCCGTCGAGGCGCCGTCTGTCAGTCAAGAAGTCCATTACATTGTTGAGGTAAGTTATTATGGTCATTGTCTTTTTCAACTGTTAATCATTAAGATTTTAATTGTTTTTCTCCAAGCGGGTAGGGTCGTGAATGAGTCAGAGTAACAGCGCCACTGAATGTTGATAAGACCTGGATTATTGTTTTCTTAACACTTTGTAAGTCCATTCCCTTTTTCGAGCCAGAAAAGAACTGGTGCAGGTTTTACTTGAGGGTGCATGTGTGATTTTTAAAGTGTGCGCTTTTAAGTGATCATGGCATCTAAAGACGAGCAATGCCTGAAAAGAAGTCGAAAACGGATTAAAGTGGAATGTCGTGATTGTAAGGCAATATTTGATAATGATTATCATCGACAACATGAAGTGTTAGTTCATGGCGGTAAAAAAGTAAAGTACAACATATTGGTGCACCCCTAAATCCGTTTGAAGCCGATCGAAGAACTGGAGTGAAAACGAATTCAACTAAAGTAAGTACAAATTACATACTGTATTTCCATAACATATTTCAAGCGGGTCGCCTTAATCCGAAACAACGTTAATTCAAATACCGCGCTAGACCAAACGAGCTTCAGTCGTCACCAGTCGATATATATATATTTAAATTTTCATGTTTATGACTTTCTGAAACAGCTAACGGAACTTTTCGTAAGAATAAAATGAATCAGGCCAAAAGGCCAGGAAAAAATGATACAACACTCCGAAGTAGCTCAGTCGGTAGAGCGCTCGCTTCACATTTGAGAGATCGTAGGTTCGAATCCCGCTGCCGACCATTCTGACTGCGGGGTTTTCAGTTTTCCTCAGTCCTACCACGCAAATGTCGGGATGGTACTTACAAGGAGGATTTTTGAAGTGTGAATCTCAGATTTCAAAAATGTTTGTGCAGATCGTTAGGGAGGCTCATGGAATAAAGATCGGCACAACAAATTTCGGCGGAACCCCATATTTGGGTGGGGCAGTGCCCCTTTTCGATTTTCGGCTTTCGTAGTAAAAATCGGCCTTTTGGTTTGAAGATTGACTTATTGTTGTCGACAATCGTTATCAGTCGTCTTTATTTGCGTAAAGATATTTCAATTGTGGGTCGAGAATTCCTGTGTGTGGGGGTTCCCCAGTGGCGGATTTAGAAGGTAAAAACTTGGGGAGGTCGACCCCAGGCTATAATACTATATCATAATTTTACTATAAACTTTCAAGAATATATAAATAATAGCTTCAATTATTTTTGTCACTAAAAAAACTGGGGGCTGCCCTCGGTCCCGGACTAGATCCGCCACTTGGGTCCCCCTCACAGGTGTGATACATGTTGCTCTTTCATTTTGACGAGCTGGATTCAAATATGTCATTAAAAGGATTTTGAAGAGCACATGTGCGGCACAGGTCTCTACCTAGTTTCTGGGATGCCGAATCACAAGTTGAAAGACAATTGAAGGGCTTGAAATAGAACTGAAGGGCTAAAGTTTGGCAGAATTCGTGTTTACTTTATGTATTGTATGTTTTACAGAAATGAAACTGCTCGAAAACGTGTTCCGCGCAAATACTTTTGCAGCACCAACTACATTTCAGAAGTGTTATATTTTCGCACTCATCATATATCATAGTGTATAGAGCTCCTTCGTGGCTAAGCGGTTAGCGTACGCCCATCTGGCGTAGGAGACCCGGGTTCGATTCCCGGCAGGATCTCATGTGGTTCGGATTCCACGTTAATCAGTAGGTCTACGTCTCATATAGCCTCGCTGCTGAACGGGACGTTAAACTGAAAATCTTGATAATGTCGTTTAAGGAAAATGAGAAACTAACTGGATTAACAAATTCTGGCGGCCTCGCATCTACATATCCGGATTTATACCAACTATATTTGAACACATCATGGTACCTTGGAGATGATAGTTGTTTATAAACTAGCGATTGCAGTTTTATAATGTTGTTACGTTGTGAAGTTGTATATCAATTTGGTGTAAAATTACGAAATCTCTCATTTTCCTTACAAAATTCTTCCATATTCTAAAGCCCCAAATATCCAGTGGTTGTACAGCCCAAGTTGCTCCCGGTGGAATCTGTTTACATAACGTTTTTTCGTCCGAAATGTGTTGCTGCGTCTCTTTCTCGTTAAAAGATGATCGTGAATCTACGAGCAAGACACTTTTGTCCCCTATGTTAGGAACTAAAACGTCACTGATTCACTCCTCCAAATGTAGCTTACCTATTTTTCAGGATTTTGATACAGAAGCCTTAACATTTGGGGGCTGGAATAAAGTTTTCTTGACCTGTGCTCCAAATTTTCCTGTCGGCTCTGGGAATACAATCCATAATGGCCCAACTAATTTTCCAATGGCAGATTATTGCATAGCTATGAGATAAGGCATTTTTGGATTGTGGACAAGCTTCTACATTTTTTTCCAACTATGCCTAACTTACGATTATGGTACAGTTCCATTGCAAAAGCTCTTTGATCGGAATTGTAAGTATTGTCTATATCGAATTCCGGTAACGTATCCCTGACTTGTAGCTGGAAAGGTATGGCCGAAGTTTCTATTTGTTCTGAAGTGTCAACGTCTGCTCGCGACACGAATTTTACTACTTCTCACTACACAATATTATGTTTCCGTTTAAAACTGGTGCATCAACTTTTGGGACCCTTCAAGTTTTCAAGGTTAATTTCTTTCGCTTTTTCAGTTGCCCATTTCCGAACATTCATGTCATGTACAGGCATGAAATCTCTTTTGGCTTCAATCCATACAGTAAGCACTGATTCTGCCAAACTTCTATTTCAAGCCCTTCAGTTCTCTTTCAACTTGTGATTCAGCATCCCAGAAACTAGGTAGAGACCTGTGTCGCACATGTGCTCCACAAAGAACTTTTAATTACATATTTGAATTCAGCTCGTCAAAATGAAGCGGGAACATGTATCACATTTGTGAGGCGGACCCCCTCCCCCCTTCCACACATAGGGATCCCTGACCCATAATTGTAGTATCTTTTTGCAAATGAAGACAAATGATAACGATTGTCGAAAACAATAAGTCAATTTCCAAATCAAAAGGTCGGTTTTTACTACGAAAGCCGAAAATCGCAAATGGGGCACTGCCCCACCCAAATATGGGGTTCCGCCGAAATTTGTTGTGCCGATCTTTATTCTATGAGCTTCCCTAACGATCTGCACAAACATTTTTGAAATCTGAGATTTACACTTCGGACACCCTCCTTGTTAGTAAATAGACACTGGCAGATTCCTCCCCAAATCCTTTCCTTCGTTTTTGTTATTGTTAAATATCTCGTGTTGAGCCGTATCGAGTGATCGTTAAATAAATAAATGACGTTTTAATATTTATTAAAAAGTACTGTAGTGAACTTGAACCTAAACCTATATTCGTTTTAACTGTATTTGTGACATTTGTAAATGTATTTGTATTTGCGACTGTCCCTTGGGCGCCTTGGTAATCCAAACAATTCGATAATACGAATAGTTAAGACTTAAGAGTTAGAGTAATTAATATTTGGTATTAACGCGACCCTCCTGTATGCGAATTTTTTGAAGAAAGAAAAAAAAAACAGATCTTTACCAAAACATTTCTTCGTTGCAAAGAGTGTACAAAACCTACAAACTTTTTTGCTTGTAATTTTAGTGAAATTTTGTTGGCCTTAGTGTTTTGCTTTAATACTAATGTAGTCAAAGGGACAAAATAGTATGCAAACCAATAGCATTTTCTTATCTTATTTGTAGCAGTGTTGGGAAGTAACGTAACGCAAGTAACGCGTTACTTTTTAAGTAACGTTTCCTAGTAACGCGTTACATTTTTTCAAAGTAACTGTAACGGTAACGCGTTACAAATTTTTAAGTAACGTACCTAGTTTGCGCTACTTTTTTCGCGTTACATTTCAGATGAGTAACTACAATATATGTATATTTTTTTTCGAAAAAAAAAAATGTTTCTTTCCTGTAAGAGAATTTCTCAGAATGAAACAATCGAGCATGAACTACGTATGTCAATGACCGACAGTCATAGACACACAGAGAAACAGATAAGTTCGTAGTGCCACTTGCTGTTTTTGGAAGATGAGGACAGCCCTAGGTAAATCACGTGTAATGATTGCAAGAACTTGAAAGAACTTTTCATAGATTTTGACAGCTCCAAATCAATACATTCAGTGAGTGAACTAGGACTGCAACTATTTTACTTTGATTGGTGTTGTTTTTTTTTTTAAAGATGGAAAACTAAAATATTTTACCGTTCGAACATTTGAAAGAATACTTTTTTCTTAAGAGCTGAGGATGGTGGTGGACAGAATTTAAAAGTAAAGTGTCTGAAGTACCCCGACGGAAAATATTTATCAACAACTAGAGTGGCATAATTAACGATTTACAGTAAGGTGTTAATATGAATAAACTGTATTCTGATGAGCAGGCCTACTTTATTACTACAAAATAGTTTGCTGATGGTATGTAATATTCGAGTTCTTTCAGATCAGTTTGCTTATCCTAGAGTCCCGTTGATTATAGAGTAGTGCAATGTTTCTCTATATTCTTTATTTTTAATTTTACATAACAACATTGTTATTATTATATAATTAGTTTAACAGAATAATAATAAGCAACCATTTTTTCTAACGTATAGAGATGAGCACGAGTCAAGCTAAAACTCGACTCGACTCGAATTCAAGTCGAGTTTCGAGTCAAGTCAAGGGTAATATCCTCGAGTCGAGTTCCAAGCGTTTTTCGCGTCGAGTTTCGAGTCCAGTCGAGTTCGATAAATGGCTCGTTCCTATTAAGTCGTCTTGAAATCATGGCCTGATTACACTGAAAAACGAAAGCAATGAGAAATGTAAACTAAATAGTAATATGGAATACTTTTAGTGTTGCTCACGAGAGGGGACACGGCTCGCATCTCGTCTCGTCTCGATAGCGAGACCACAAGAGATTTTTATAACAAGCTCAGCTCGGTTCGGCTCAACTGAGAAGATGGCTTGGGCCGACTCACTTGGGGTGAACCATCGGCTCGAGCTGGCTTGGTGGGGATGAGCCATGTGTTCGGTTCGGCTCAACTGAGCCGAGGGCTCTTGCCAAGTCGGTTGGATGAGCTGTTGGCTCGGCTCACTTCTCGGTTCGGGTCGATAGTGAATGAGCGGTGAGCCGAGCTGCTCGAGTCGTTGACAATTCTAAACCCGGGCCGAGCAGTTTTGAAGATATTTGGCCAGTGCCCTTTAACTTTTAACAGTGTTTGGCTCGAGCCCGAATACTCAACCTAGACCCTCAACCCAAACTCAGAAGCTCGTGAACAATGTCCTTGACTCCTAGACTTCACGACTACCGAGGCTGGCAATCAACTAGTTTTTTAGTATTCAAATACAAACCACCTATCTTTCTTTTTATATACAGTGTTGTTATAATATAATAATAATAATAATAATATAAGTTGTAGTAGTAGTAGTGTCATTGATAATAATTATACTGTCTATGTAATATACTTCAAGAATGTACTCGAAACTACACCGCGGATTTGGCTCGAGTCGACTCGAAACTCGACCCCAATTCGAGTCGGATTGGAGGAAATTTTTCGAGTCGAGTTCTCGGGTCGAGCTCAAAGATGTTTGTTTCTAGTCGAATCGAGTGTCAAAAAAAACTCGCTTGTGTCCATCCCTACGAGTAATGCAGTATGGCATTTTATCAATGTTACATTATATGAAAAATTTGAAAAATCATTGAAAATGTTCATATATCAAGTAAAAATTTGTCCTTGCATTTACATAAAGCGATTCAGAACGTGCAATAATAATAATAATAGTAATAATAATAATAATAATAATAATAATAATAATAATAATAATAATAATAATAATAATAATAATAATAATAGCGGTAGTAATAGTAGTACGGAAAATTGAAGTCATATTTTTTTTTCACATTTCTAAAATTTCGGACCTAAAAGTAACGCGTTAGTAACGCGTTACTTTCGAAGTAAAGTAACAGTTACTTTTTGGGGACAAGTAACGCGTTACTAACTCGTTACATTTTAAGAGAAAGTAAAGTAACTTGTAACGCGCTATATTTTTACAAGTAACTTACCCAACACTGATTTGTAGGAACATGATGTACCAGTAGAAGCATTGGTGCCCCCTCTTGAGACATTTTCAAGGCCTTTAACGCAAGATAAAGTTGAAATAGTAGAAAAATACAGGATATTGTTCCATTAAATGTGAAAGAAGTTAGTGAGAATTCTGAGGCTCTGTTGTCAACGGAAAGCGTAGAAATTGACAGTGAAGTGTTGCCCAGTTGTAGGGCAGACACTAGTGATCTTGGTCCCTCTCTAACAAGTCAAACAAAAGAAATGTTAAAACAAGATGAAGATAATTCTTCTACTCAAAAACCTAACGAAACCGAATGCAGTTGGGTGGAGTGTGCTGGTCAAATCTCAGCGCTTCTCAGTGACTTCGAGGAATGTAAATTAATAGTATCTAAGATAGAAAATGAAGTTTCTCCAAATCGCATCTTGTTCCTTCTGGAGAGCATACAACTTGTGACAACTATACGAGACAAATGTGTTGAATTTATACAAAGTGCAAACCAAGCTCTTGAACACATATCAAATGAAGTGAAGATTCTACCAAATGAAGAACTGAATGATTTTGTAGAGCATGATCCAGGGAAAAGAGAGAAGATTACGACAGACAAACAAATAAACTATCTAATAGCTCTTGGTCCACATCAGCCAGTGTTAACGCTGTTTCCAGTAAATGAAAGTGTAAGTAAAACGAAGCAATCACGCGTCAGTCCTAAATGGTATAAAAAGTATCCCCATATTGAACAGAATCAAGATGGCCGCTAGCGTGTAGAAGTCCGTAATAATTCTCCCACTTTTGTGCTGTTTATGAAGCGATTTTTATGAAGATAGTGCTGAGTGTATGTATTTGTTGTTCATAAACCATTAAGCTTGCTTTTAAAGTAAAATATATATTGTTTTTCTGTGTGTTAATAGTGAAATATGCCGAAGAATACACGAAGCGAGAACACCGGCACTCCAAATGCACGGTCATCCCAAAATGTAAATGATGATCTTGTGAAACAGATTTGTAGTGAAGTGAAATCGGCCGTTCAGTCTCCAGAGGTAACGAAGGTCATAGTAGATTCCATTATTGAAACTGTAATAAAAGTGGTGATTGAACGTTTGGAGGTAACTATGAAATTTAACTGTGATGAGGTTAGCGATCTGAAAACAAAAATGCACAACATGAAGAGTGAACTTAAAAAACGTGACAAAACAATTGCCGAACTAAGTGACGAAATTGTAGAACTAGAGCAGTACCAACGGAGGAATAGCATTCGAATTTTCGGTTTACCGGAACGTGAAGGAGAAGATACGGATGCAATTGCTTCGCCTCTGTTTGAAGATCGTCTTGGAGTCAAATTTCAGAACTCTGATCTGTGTCGAACACACAGAATTGGCCCAGTGGTTTCCGGTAAGAACAGACCTATCATAGTGAAATTTACAAATTACAGGATCAAATCTTTGGTATTTAGAAGCAAAAGGAAGTTAAAGAAATCAGGTATCACAATCAGAGAAGATCTTTGTAAGGCTCGGCTGCAACTACTCAAAAACGCGACACAGAAGTTTGGTACAAGGGACGTTTTTACTCAAGACGGTAAAATAGTTGTTGTGAAAGGGAAGCAAAAGCACTTCATAGCCACTGTAAGTGAGCTAGAAACCATTTAAACTCAGCGTAGTGTAATCTGTAAACAGCAAATGTGGGCTGAGTTTCGTCTATTGGGAAAGTGTAGATAGATTTTTTAAAAAATATTTATGTTATGTTGATTAGTCTACTGAACACTTCTCTTAGTGACTGCTTCATTATGCTTTGTACAATACAATCTTACGATATTTTTTGTTAGTGTTTATTGTGTTTTTGTATGTTAATATTCAGGGGTGTACTTGTAGAGTAATTTCTGTTCTTGCACAACGTAGGTTACTTATTCTCTATGGAAATGATGGATCAGATTTATATTACTGTTCTTCAAATCCTGAGACAAAGGTGGGTACTACTCTAGCTTTAAAGGGTTTACTAGTTGGTACATTATCGCTATATTGTAGTTGTATTGTAAGAAAATTGTTTAAAAATAGTTATGAGTAACGTAGACATAGTACAAGAGAGCATTCATGACCACTGGTATGGTGCAAGGGAACATTTAAATACTAGTATCAACAAAACTTTTCAGGAAAGGTTTGAGTTTACGGCAGGACAACAGTCTCAATTTTTAATTATGCATGCTAATGTTCGTTCCATTTTACCTAAAATAGATGAAATACGTTTACTAATGTTAGAATCACAGTGTGCTATTTTTATAGTTAGTGAAACGTGGCTTGACAATTCAACTAATACAGGGCTCATTAATACACCTGGCTACTCCGTTCTTCGGCAAGACAGAGAACATCATGCTGAAGGAATTTTAATATATTATCTTGAAAATTTGGATGTAAAACTGTTAGAAATACCTAACACAGATCAAGTAGAATGCCTTACGGTAATGGTGAAAATAAATTCGCTACGCATAGGTATCGTATCAATGTATAGACCACCAAATATCTCCTACACCAAATTGTCGATTCTTGAGGATCTGATTACACATGTATATCCACAAGTTGATTGTCTTTATATACTAGGTGACCTTAATTATGATCAGCTCTGTCTTGACAAAGCCGAAACAAAATACTCGTATGTGAACCGTATCCTGGATATGTTTGGTTTTGTCCAACTCATTAAAGAACCAACCAGAATAACAGAGTTCGGTGAATCATTATTCGATCTCATTATTACCGATAAAATTGACATGATAGCGTTAGTTCACACATTGGATCATCCGATCACTGGGTGACACATACTATCCTGAACATTAAAAAAACCGCCAAGAAAGTCATTTGATATTATTCGTTATCGAACTTTAATATATTTAATCACGACGCATTTCTACAAAATGCTGAAATCTTGAACTGGAAACAAATTGAATCTCAGGAATCTATAAATGCTAAAGTTAATTTTCTTCAGACTTCTTTAAAACATCTGTTTGATCAGCACGCGCCAATAAAAACAGCTAAATTTTCTAACAAATTGCCTTATGTGTCTAGTAATACGAAGCTGCTAATGAAAATACGCGATCGTGCGCTCCGCAGGTTCAAACGCACTAAGTTGCAGCAACACTGGGATGAGTACAAAGAGCTTCGTAATTTTACTACGGCAGTTATTCGACAAGAAAAGATTGCGTATTTTTCCTTTCGTATAAATAACGCTAAAAACAATAAAGACACTTGGCGGACGTTACATAATTTGGGAATAGGTGGAAAAAGTTCATTGTTGAACCTCCTTGAAGAACTAAATTGTCCTGATGTCAGAAATCGTCATTTTGCTAAGGTTTCCGACATCTCAGTAACAAGTGACGATACATTTGATAAACAAATAAATCGGTACAGTTCACTGAAACACACTGCTTGTGGAACTCCTTTCATGTTAAGACCTGTTCATGAACATGAAGTTAGAAGAGCGATTTTTAACATTAAATCCAATGCAGCGGGCTTTGATGAAATAACCCCACATATGCTTAAAATAGTTTTACCTTTTGTCACATCTTTCTTAACTAATATTGTGAACTACTCTTTATTGAATGGTAAATTCCCTGATCCCTGGAAACTAGCTAAAATTCTGCCATTACCAAAGAAGCATTGTATTAAATCAACTAGTGACCTTCGGCCAATAAGTATATTGCCAGTTCTTTCAAAGGTAATTGAAAAGTTAGTGCTTCAGCAATTGATTTCATATATTGATAGCTCTGACATACTTCCATGCGAACAATCTGGGTTTCGTAAATTTCACAGCACTTCTACTGCTTTGTTAGGTATGAAAGACAATGTGCTTCATGCACTGAATGACAAATATGTGGTCATACTAGTCTTATTAGACCTCTCAAAGGCATTTCACCTTGCACAGCATGGTGTTCTTCTAGCGAAATTGAAATACCAGGGTGAAAAAAAATCGTGATTTTTTTTAAAAACAAAATCATTTTTGATGACTTTTTTGATTTAAATCGATTTTTTTGATTTAAATAAAATCTTTCTCCTCGTATAATACAAGTCGTGAACTGAAGAAAAATGATTACGAATTAGTATTAAATGCCAATTATGCCATTTAAGTGAAAGTATTGGGGTTGAATTTTGAATTAATCCCTAATCGTTAACCTATATCAATCCCAAACAATGTTTCTTAATTTTAAATTATGGCTTTTTTTTTGGTAAATTATAGACTTTCAGTCAAGCATCATCCCTATTTATCCTAGGATCATGGTTCCTACCTCATTCTCTTCAGAATAAAACGGCCTTTAACACGGTAATATTCACATTTTCCCAATCATGTCCCTGAAGCGGAAAATTTTGAGAGAAGTCGGGAGTTTTTCTGATTTTTTTTCAAATTTTGATTCCCTCTGGACCCCCCTGTGTTAACGCACAGATTTCAGAATCAACTGGGAAATACTAAGGGTGTACTAAATGTGTGTACAAAATTTCAAGCTTCTATCTTGAATAGTGAGGGCGGGAAAAATATTTTACAATGAGCCAAGAACATCCTCACAATACCCCAGATGACCCGGATGTAATATAAAAATTTTCTCAGACATCCCCATTCATCCTAGAATCATGATTTGAGCATTATTCTCTTCAGAATAAAACAGAGTTTCAAACGGTACCATTCAAATGTCTCCATTGTGTAGGCTATCTGGGGCTGGAAAATCACCAAAAAAAGGGATTTTCTGTTAAGAAATATCCCCCTTTTTTACTTTTTACCCCTCTGTACCGCATCTGTTTAAAGGCAAAAATCTGAAACAAATCTGAAAAATACTAAGGGGTGCAGTGAATGAGTGTCCAAAATTTCAAACTTCTAGATGCAAAAGTAAGCCCGCGAAAAATAATATCCCCAAATACCCCAGATTCCCGTATAAAACAGGATATCAGGTAACAGTTTCCTGAGACATCCCTATTTATCCTAAGATCATGGTTCGTACATCATTCTCTTCAGAATAGAATAGCCTTTCAGATGGTACCATTCATGTCTCCATCTTAGGCGATAAAATCGAGAAGAAAGCTATTTTTTCTTAAAAATGTCTTTTTTTTTTACTCTTTGCCCCTCTGGACCCCCCTGTTTCCACACAGAGATCTGGAATCATCTGGAAAAACTAAGTGTGCACTGAACGAGTGTGCAGAATTTCAGTCTTCTGAATGCAAAATGTAGGCCCGGCAAAAAATAAAAATAGGCACAACAACAACAAAAAAAAATATATTTTTTTTTAAATTTATGACGTCCTCACATCCTATGTCTCGACGCAGGGAGGCATGAAAGCATATGCAACGTGATCTACAATGCCTCCAGTTCTGAAAAAACATAGTAAAAAGCTTTATTGGTACTTTTTTAATCGAATAATGAAGATTTTATCATATTACGTAAAAATAGGTGATATAATTTAAAAGGTTAAGCGTTAAGGAAAAAGTATAGCAACGCTTATCAAAGTGACACTTTTTTTTCCACAAAAGTTACTGATATTTGGCAGGGGCATATTTTTAAGGAAATTGTAACTAGCCTGCGGCACGAAATACATAAATTTTGCCTAAAGTTGTAAAATCTAAAAAAAAAAAAAAAAAAAAAAAATCGAAGAGTGGATAGGACACTTCTAAATATGCCCTATTATCTGGGAACAAATATATAGACGCGCACACAAAATAATCTTCGTCTTAAATGTCGATGGTGATTTCCCCGTTGGAATAGTTAATGATTTACAATATAAACCCTATGTTACAAAGAGAAGAAAACAGGATTGCCCTGTTACCCGTTCAAAACGGGATTTTCCCTAATCATCCTCTTCATGACACTTGTTTTCATAGTATGCTGTACATACTGTACATTTGAGTCTCATTGTGTTATGATTATCATCTTCCATAATCGAAATGACAGAACAGTAACGGGACTTTATTTATTTTCACTTTAAATTATTTCGGAATTTGATTTAAATCAACGATTTTTATTAAAAAATTCAAGTGATTTAAATCTTGATTTAAATCAGACTGATTTAAATCAATCCACCCTGTGAAATACTATAACTTTTCAGTAAATACGATAAAATGGTTCGAATCCTATCTACATAAGAGAAAACAACAAGTTACTTTACGTAGTTCCTCTCATTATAAAATTTCTGAAGCTGATGTACTTGATAGAGGTGTTCCACAAGGCTCAATTTTAGGGCCAGTTTTGTTCACCTTATACACTGCAGATCTGGTATCTGTTGTACAGCATTCAAAGATGTACTGTTACGCAGACGACACTCAATTGTTTATAAAAGCCTTGCCTCAGGACTTGCCACAAGTTGTTCAACTCCTTAACCAAGATCTTAAGGCTATCAGTAACTGGTGTATTGATAACGGTCATATTATTAATCCCTTAAAATGTACTTATACTGTTCTAGGTTCCGCTAATCAACTTAATAAAATTGCTCCTGACAAATTAGAATTACAAATAATGGATTCAAACATTAGCTATTCATCTTGTGTTAAAAGTCTTGGAGTACAAATTGACGATAAACTTTCTATGAATAATCACGTCTCTACTCAGTGTTCAAAAGCTCTAGGAATACTAAGGAACTTGTACAAAATACGAGACTGTCTGTTCAAAGATACCAAGCTACTCCTAACACAAACGCTGATACTGTCTGTTTGATTATTGTGATGTTGTGTATGGCCCGCTTCTAACAAAAGGCAATGCCATCCTGATACAAAAGGTACAAAACTCATGCATCCGCTTCTGTTACAACATACGAAAATTTGATCATATTTTGCCTATTCTGAACAGGAATAGCATACTGACAATGTCCAGAAGACGACATTTGCATTATTGCTCTCTCATTTATAAAATTCTTAAAACAACACGTCCCGCGCGTATTTATACAAAAAACTCAATGCTAGGTCTACTATTCACACTCACTTAACACGCAAAAGAAATACGTTTGGTATTCCGCACCATAGACTCAAGCAAACCACTGCGGCATTTTCAGTATTAGCACCAAGGTCATGGAATGCTCTACCAAATGTAGTAAAAGAAGCTAAAACATTTAATTCTTTCAAGAAAATATTAAAAATTTATTTACTCAGCCAACAAATTTAAGTTCAGGTTCCCATGATTTGAATTCTATCACTTGAACCACTTAAATGAAATCAAACTTGACTTGGTACATATTCTTTATTAAATAATCATGCATTGTAAAAAATATTTCATCACCCTCCTCCCTGCATTGTGAATCACAAGCATAACTTATTTTGTCTCTATGTTATTGATCGGTATGTGTTTTCATGTTTGTATTTGTATGCTTTTTCATTTCTTCACTTGTCGTACTTGTTCGTGTGTGTGTGTTTTGTTAAAAGTACCACTTTTTTTCTTTTCTTTTTTTATCATCTTACTGTATACCTGTATTTTTGTTGTATATAACCGTATCTTTCGACTTAATTGAGTGTATGTTTCTTGTATAACTCAATGTACTTCCTTGACAAGGGTTAGGTGGTAGAGCAGCAATATGCTGAACCTCTCCCGCTTGAATAAAGCCTTTTCCAATTCAATTCAATTCAGTTGAATACAGCATTGAGAAACACGCAGCATTTTGTTTCGTTTGCAGTCTTTTTCCAGAGGGTGTTGGCAGAGAACGTGCTGATGAAGCTTAGGTTCGACTAGGTGTAAGGCAGTGGCATAGAATGAAAAGCATTGGAAAGTCTAAAGACGGCAAATTGGCACAACACTTTTCTTCCAAAGCACATAAAGCAGCACTTCAAGACTTGCAATTTTGTTTCAAAGACAATTCATGTTGACATTCTATTGAATAAAACAAAACGAAAGGGGATAATTAGACAGGAAGAGGAGAATGCTTACAACACACAGGCTTTAAAAATTTTAATGGACATCGCTCGTACTTTAGGAAGACAAGGTTTGGCATTTCGTGGTGGGGGCGATGACTGGAATGGAAACTTTCAGTAACTCGTTCAGCTTATATTTAGGCATTGCAGTGTAATGAAAAAGTGTCTTTATGATCGGATTTGCGTCCATATCATGTGTGGAGAAATCACAGAGTGAATTCATAGAACTACTTGCAACAGAAACATGAAAAAAAAATTATTGATGAAATAAAAAAAAGGCGGAAATGTTTTCAGTTATGGCAGATTCGACGCCTGACACTTTTAATAAAGACCGCCTTTCTGTTGTTGCTCGTTATGTTGATGAAGAGGGTAAAGCTAAGGAGTGACTTCTTGAAGTTGTTGAACTTCCTGACAAGACTGGTGAGGAAATTGCTAAAACAATTTATGATGTTCTTGTAAGGAACGAATTAGATTTGAACCATATAGCATTTCTGTCTTACGATTGTGCCAGCGCAATGTCAGGAGAAATCAAAGAAGCACAGAGAAAGTTATCTGAAATTGTAGGGCGCGAAATCCCTTACTTGCCTTGTCAGGCACACAGAGCTAACACGTTTCTGAAACATAGTTGTGATGCAAGTGCTATTATTGGCGAGTTCTTTAGTGTCCTTGAAAATGTGTACGTATTTTTTACATCAAGTACAAAACGTTTCAATTTCTTAAGAAGCGAACTATCCAAATCTGAAGTAGCACTTCATTTGCGTAGCCTTTCAAAGGGCCGTTGGACAGGGGCCGCTGAAGCAATCAGAGCTCTCTGGGCATCAGTTAATGAAGTCGTGAAGGCTCTAAATACAATGTCTACGTCTTGTCAGTTTGATAATAACACAAAATCCGGAGCGCTTAGTCTGAGAAAGAAGTTGTTGTGTTTTGACTTCATTGTTTCAATAATGTTTATGAAAAATATTATGTATAAGGTTAAGATTTTAACACAGAAACTTGAAGAGGAGGAACTAAACATTCTTGAGGCATTTGTTATCATTGAAAGCGTCATAAGATTATTGGAAGATGTCAGGAATGATAGTGAAGGAATGAAGAATCTGATTCTGAGTGCCATTTTGTTTGCAGACTCTTTGGGTGTTGATGCTGAAATTGACTTCAATCGTCATCATCGTCGTCGTGTAGCGCCTAAACGTCTGGATGACAACGCGGAGTCGCAAGTTCATCATACTCTGGAGTCTTTATTCAAAGGAGTTTATAGCAGTGTTAGATACGCTTCTTATCTTGTCCAAGGAAAATCTGAAGAAGTGCGTAGAAATAGTCAAACCTCTTTTCTCAATTTTCTGTGCACCCATGAAGAGAGAAAATATCAATATTAGCCGTGTTGAAGGAGCAGTTTCTTTATATCCAGCAGCAGCTTCAAAGTTTGATTCTTTTGCAGTGCTATCCGAGTTGGAAATTCTCAGTGATCAGTGCGTGAGTGAAGTATCATTATCAGGTGTAATGAGTATAGCTGAAACTATGAAAAATGTGCTACCCCTGGCAAACAACATTTGTCGTATTGCTATTACAGCCCCAGTGTCAGTTGCGTCTATTGAGAGAGCGTTCAGCAAATTGAAGCTAGTTAAAAACTACATACGTACGACAATGACGGACAATAGACTAGATTACCTCATGATACTGTGTAGCGAGAAAGATGCAGATAGTCTTAATATAAGCCAGATTGTTCACAGATGGGTACTTCTTAAACAACACTGTGTCCAGATAGTTTCAGAATAATTTTTTGTTGGTTCACATGAATTTCTTTAAACAAAACGTGTTTCTAAAATGTAAGATATACTTCGGTATGTAAATTCTTGTTATTTTCAAGAATTTGAGTAAAAGTGTAACTTCTTCCTCTTTAAAAATATGTGAAATTTATTTTTGAGAATAGAAGTGTGTTATTGTTATTATTAATTTACATAGTGCACGAGTTAAAGAAACAAGATTTAATTTTTTAATTGTAACTCATTGTATTCAAATATAATGGATATAATATGTTAATTTATGTAAAAATTTCATATGTTGGCAAAAAATGAATACTCTGCAAAAAAAAGGATATTTTATAAATCAAAAGTTTACAGTACATTGGCTGGCGAGTCTGTAAAGTGAGCTTGTCACAAACTAGTTTTGAGGAAAAGCACTTTGATTTTTTTTACGTCATAAGGAATTCTGTTATAAGTATTAAGTAACCCGAGAACATTACAACATGCTCGTAATGTGATAGGCCCTTGCTGATTTTGTACAATCGTAGAGAAACCAAATCTTAATTGGAAAAAGGAAATGAATATTTTTCGAACATTGTTAAGTTCACACACTCCTATCTGTTAATTTAAAATAGTTGTCATTCTTGAATTTTTACTGTCGACATAAAAATAACGACAAAAACCTTAGTTCGATACAAACTTTAAAACTGTAATACATTCTCTAAGGTATTTATCCGGTGAGCCTTTCATAATGTACTTCTTCCTTCATAATATTAATTTCTATGTAGTGTTTTCTTTTTATAGTAGCATTATCAATTATTTATTGGTATATGTGTATATGTATTTGGTATATATATATATATATATATATATATATATATATATATATAATTTGAAAGCTCATTGTGTGGTCTCAAACTGTGTACTGATAAACGAATAATGTACAGTCAGCGACTGTAATAAGTGGAGGTTGGATACATAAGAAATGATAGCTTTTTCCAGTAGCAGAATAGTTTCACTCGATGTCTGATAGTTGGACAACCAACATGACAGCAAACACGTGCCCGAAAACATAACATGCCAGGATATTCCTCGATTTGGAGGAAAAAGTATTACTATCTGAGAGCATCACTTAGAGAAACAACCACGAGATAAATCTGCAGAAAATCCATTCACTTTAAGATCAAAGAGATAGGAACTAATGCAAAGGAAACGAAAAGAATAATACGCATCATGCAGAGACCGAAAAAGTATGGAAAGCTAAACAAAATGAGAAAAGAAGGAAAGAGGGAAAGGAAAGAGCAAAAGACATGGGAATAAATTAAATTTTAACATTTAAGGATAAACAGTGTCCGTCTTTCCTCCTGCCCCCTGTATCCGTCCTGGTTTTTCTCCCTTCATAGGATAAATCTCATTCAGCATCAAATGCGAACATCATTTATAGTGTTTAATTCTTTGAAAAAAAGTAACTCCATCTAGGCCGAGACTCGAACCAGGGACCCTTAGCATAACAGTCAGACGCTGTAACCACTTACCTACACACGCTATAGCAAATGTGTTTATAAACCAGCCATTACCGTCGCTATCAAACGTCTTAAACCAGCCATTGTCGGGAGTTACCCACTTACACTTGAAGTTTGAATTTTATTTACGGCCTTTAGCTATCTACGGCAACAGGCCCCATGTTTTCATTAAAAGCATTTGTTCTCTAGATTAAAATCAAGAATAACTTAATCTATATTCTTACTTACTGTTGTCAATATATATATATATATATATATATATATATATATATATATATATATATATATATATATATATATATATATATATATATATATATATATATATATATATATAGAGAGAGAGAGAGAGAGAGAGAGAGAGAGAATTGTAGGTATATAAAAATCGGATTAATGGGGGTTAAAAGAGTGATTTCGTAACTGCGAAATGGGTGATCCCATCACTACTGACATCTAGTAGCGGTGTTACGTAACACACACATTAGAAATAAAGCTTCGAAACGACAAGTTGCATGTTATGCCGTGGATAAGTCGGTAAGGTGTCTGCTTATTGAGTAGGCAACTCGAGTTCGAGTCTTGAGTACACCAATACTTTTTCCTTCAAAATACATTTCTATATTTTTATATATGTTATTAATAATTGCTTTCCTGCATTTTTTGTAAATTATCTTAAATTAGTGAAGGTTCAGTAAAATCAAGAAGGTTAAAATACATAAATATGATTGTTTTATCCGTATGTACAGTCCAGAGATGGAGTGGGTCGGGGGGCCGCGGGTCAACAGAACGTGACCCACTGCAACCCCCCACTCCGACTTAACAATGTATTACGACCCACAGACTCAATTTGCTCAGTGCGTTGTAGACAGCTTCTGAACACTGGTGAATTTGTCTACTTTCAAGGCATCCTTTTTCTTTTCATTTGTTTCTATTGACAAAAGAACTTCAGGCAATTTTAGATATTGATATTTGCAACTGTAATAATAGCAATAGGACTTATTTGAGACGCAGCCTGTGATTTCTTAGAGGAGCTAAGTACTGGGGAAAATGTTTCAATCATGTGTAATATATGAATTATTATATAAAAAATTGAATGTAACTATGTGTGCATGATCATCATATCCAAATTGCAAAATCAAATGAAATGATTTTTGGTATATACTTAGGCCTCAATCTCAACTAGGAAGTTATCATAAATTCGGTATCGATTTCATTATATTACATATTCTAAGAGGGTCCGAATTTTTGCGAAAAATTTAGTATCTCACAAGCCGTTCAAGTTGGAGAGCTGATATTCAGTATATTAATTCTTTATCTAATATAAATAAAATAAAGAGTTTGTTTGTGTGTTTGTCTGTCTGTCTGTCCGTGTGCGGCCTGGGAACCAGACGATTGGACCGAGAGTTACCAAAATTTGGTCAGGGGTACCTAGCCCAGGCCCCAGATCAAGACGAAGTCGCTTTTTTAAATTTCGAACCAGGGGGTCTCAGGGGGCTTTTACCGGAACCGGCTTGGGAACCAGACAAATAGACCGAGAGTTACCAAATTTTAGTCACAAATACCTTGGTTCAAACTCCAGATCAGAGTTAAACGTTTTTCTCAAAATTCGAACCAGGGGGTCTCAGGGGGGCGTTTATCAGGACATGTAAAACTAGTATAAAATTTCCGATATTAGTGTCGAATTAATAGTTCTCGCGGTCGCTGAAATCAATGGTGAAACTCTGATCACATTAACTTCCAAATTCACCTTATTCGAGCCGGGATTCAGCGGGGAGGGGGGGATACCGAAAAATTTAAAAGTAATCTAAAATGACCGATATTAGTGACCTATCCATAGTTTTCGCGGTCATTGAGATCAATGGTGGCACTTCCATTAGCGAAGATTTGCAAATTCAGCTACAATTGTATGCAAGCCGGGAGTCAGCGGGGAATACTGAGAAATGTAAAAATAATCCAAAATGTACGATTTTAGCGTCAGGTTCATAATTTTCGCAGTCGGTGAGATCAATGCTGACACTTTCATTAGCGATGATTTGCAAATTCAACTACCATTGTATGCGGGCCGGGAGTCAGCGGGGAGGGAGGGGACACGAAATGCCGAGACATGTAAAAATAATCCAAAATGACCGATATTAGAGTCAAATCCATAGTTTTCGCGGCCGCTGAGATCAATGGTGACACTTCCATTAGCGATGATTTGCAAATTCAGCTACATATGTATGCGGGCCGGAAGTCAGAGGGGGAATACTCAGGCATGTAAAAATAATCCAGAATGACCGATATTAGCGTCAATTCCATAATTTTCGCAGTCGGTGAGATCAATGGTGAGACTTTCATTAGCGATGACTTGCAAATTCAGCTACAATTGTATGCGGCCGGGAAGTCAGCGGGGAGGGGGGATACAGTAATCCAAAATGATCGATATTAGTGTCACATCCAAAGTTTTCGCGGTCGCCGAAATGAATAGTAATACTTCCACAAGCGTTGACTTCCAAGTACTGGCCCCATGCGAAGAACGGGTATATTCAGCTGGTATATATATATATATATACTTCTTTAGTTCTTTAATACCAATTATGTATGTACTTTGCCAGTACATGTCCCATAGCGTTAGTTTTTGTTGGAATATTTTATTCCCCCCACTCAGACTATGTTAACAAAATCGTAGTCGTAATTATTCGTACTAACTAACAAGAAGTAACTATAAAGTTATGTAGCTTCCTGTGTATTTATATAAAGTTATAAAGTTATCCTTTATATATAACCTTATATATAAATAGAAACCTTATATATAAAGTTTCCTCTTCTGGGGGGGGGCGAACGCCCCGATCCCTCCTTGATCCGCCCCTGATTCTACCTAGGTATTTGTTAAGGAAACCTTTCAAACAGTGATGATTTCAGGGCATTACCTGTTCGAGAATTTGAGACCTTGTCGACATAAATTTCCCCCTTCGTGGCCATATTTTCGATCATGCTCAAAGTTAACTAATAATGTTTTATCAGTTTTCTCTCATTCATATCTTGACCATTACCCGGGGAGAATCTTCTGAAATTATCAATGCTTATAATTAGTTTTTTATTACAAATCAAAGGATAATAATGAAATATTGAACATACTTAATATTTTGTTTTCAGCTTTGGATTTTAGATCTGCAATTCATATAATGTTCCTTTCTAATCGAATTTGAGAGAAAAGTAGTTGCCAAAGATTTATTCAAAGAAATGTTCTCAGTCCTCTGATGAAAATATGAACACACTTTTAAGAAAGAAAAAAAAACAAATTGAATAATACCTACAGGGTTTGAACACATACACTTATGATTGATAGACTATTCACCCAAACCGCTCCACCAGTTCGTACGTTTTCACTGAGCTTCTTTAGACTTTTGTGTAAAGTAGTTTCCTGCTCCACATTTTTTTTTTGTTTATTTCGATACGACTATAAGTTTGTGGTGAATATTTGGGCGTTACAGGTGTTGCAATGCATAAAAATCTTTTTCGTATAAACTACATTCAATTTTACGTCCTAATAACTTATGTACAACAGGTTGAATCTGTGAAATGATTGGGGTTGGAGTGATCGTAAATGTTTTCATAGTTAGGAGCCTGGATATGAAAACCCGCTTAACGTGGGGATTTACTTTTGTGAATTTTTGTACATTTATTTATACACATCTATGGAAAATTTGATTTCTATAGTTATTTCAGGATTCTAGTTATTTATATGTTTGTTTATGAATATATTTAGTACTTGGACTTTTAAGACTATAGATTACGTTTTGACGTTTAGACTTGGGACTTCTTGTTTGTATTTAGGTAGTTTATTTTGGGAATTTTTAGTTTTGGGGATTTTTATTTTGTAGTTAGAATATTATTATTACTTGGGTATAGATAATTAAATTATTAATTTTTGTTTTGACAGATGACTATTGTACTTTTACATTCATAATTAGGAAAAAATATACGTTGCATTTGTTTGTAAATATACTGCTGGATGTGTGTAACGATTTCATTGAAGTTAAAAAGGTGAGGAAATCGGCAGTCAATTTAAAGTATAAATAGCACTACTCATGTGATAGTGGATAGAATTGGAACTCGTGCGCTAGGCTGTGATTTGTCCGTAGCCGTCCGTATGTTCATAATTACGACTACGATAGAGAAGTGGACAGTCAAATTCTCAAGGTTCAGTATCTGACCCTGGGTCTTCATTTTAGTTTTCTACAAGTTATACATAGTCAGAAGTGAAAACATGGAAATGTATACAAATTCATGAGTATTATTTATCAAATATCGACGAAATGTTTTCTGTAACAATTTCATTCCGAAACTGGAAGAGAAACGTGAAAGACAAGAATCTGTATGTTATTACGGGAAGTTAAGTTTTGTATGAAATTTTGTGATAACAACGCTCAAGTTATTGCTATATGGATAGTAGAGTTATATAGCAATTTCTTCCAATATCTCAAGATTTATTCTATATTCTGTGATTGATCCAAAAATCTGTTGAAGTTTATTAGTGGCAAATGCTATTCTGCTTTTCATGAATTTTGTGAATACGGCTATAGTGTATGTATTAGTCAAATTCTTGTGAGTATTGAGTATAAATGAATTGTGTTTAAAGTTGTTTCGAAGGTTCCTTATTAGCTTGTTTTGGAACAAAACCATATATTTATTGTATAAAGTGTAATATTCGCTATGAAAGATGTTGTAGTGATATGGGAAAAATATTGGTAAATGTTAACTTTCCTAATTGAATGCTCTTTTATCTCAAAGTTATCCTATTAAGTTGATTGAAGATTATTGAAGTTTATCAAATAAAATAACTTTAATAGAATATTGAATATATTTGTGCTGATAATCAATGAATACACAATTATTAATTTTTTATATTTGTTGTAGGATCTATTTTGGAGTGATCAAATTGTTTATAAAATTATTTAAGTCAAATTTTATGTCCTGTTTCCTTAATGAAATTTACATATTATATCCGACGAACTTTATGTATTATTTCATTGCAAATTATGAATCTGCATTTATAATTCAAATAGCCTATTGAGCGATTTACTCAGTTGATAGTATTAATGCTTCTGTTTCAGCTTATTTATTACACACACACACACACACACACACACATATATATATATATATATATATATATATATATATATATATATATATATTTCTTTAGTTATTTAAAACCAATTGTTTATGTACTTTACCAGTACTTGTCCCATAGCGTTAGTTTTTGTGGAAATATTTTATCTTCCACTCAGGCTACGTTACAAATCACAAATTTAGTTTTCCACAAAAACAGTATTGTTTTATTTTAATAATTACGAAAGATGGAAAGATTGGTCATTCATTCTACGTGCACGTTTGTGTGGGTCAGGGCTGAATGGGCTATGACTTTTCCTATAGGTGCCGTGAGAATGCTTTCTTCAGGGAAGATTTTTAAACTAGCTATTTTATAAACTGACAATAGAAATTGAAATAATACATAATCATCTTGTCCATCACAAATAGGGATTTGTTTATATAAATTACTAAAGCTGTCTGAAGCAATGTCTACACTTACTTTATCTAAATTAGTATTAAAAGACAAATGAATTCCCTACACGTGATTCACCAGACACCAGTCCCGATAAACGCCCCCCTGAGACCCCCTGGTTCGAATTTTGAGAAAAACGTTTAACTCTGATCTGGAGCGTGAACCAAGGTATTTGTGACTAAAATTTGGTAACTCTCGGTCTATTTGTCTGGTTCCCAAGCCGGTTCCGGTAAAAGCCCCCTGAGACCCCCTGGTTCGAAATTTAAAAAAACGACTTCGTCTTGATCTAGGGCCTGGGCTAGGTACCCCTGACCAAATTTTGATAACTCTCGGTCCACTAGTCTGGTTCACAGGCCGCACACGGACAGACAGACAGACAAACACACAAACAAACTCTTTATTTTATTTATATTAGATAAAGAATTAATATACTGAATATCAGCTCTCCAACTTGAACGGCTTGTGAGATACTAAATTTTTCGCAAAAATTCGGACCCTCTTAGAATATGTAATATAATGAAATCGATACCGAATTTATGATAACTTCCTAGTTGAGATTGAGGCCTAAGTATATTTAGGCCAATTTTTTATATAATAATTCATATATTACACATGATTGAAACATTTTCCCCAGTACTTAGCTCCTCTAAGAAATCACAGGCTGCGTCTCAAATAAGTCCTATTGCTATTATTACAGTTGCAAATATCAATATCTAAAATTGCCTGAAGTTCTTTTGTCAATAGAAACAAATGAAAAAAAGGATGCCTTGAAAGAAGACAAATTCACCAGTGTTCAGAAGCTGTCTACAATGCACTGAGCAGAATGAGTCTGTGGGTCGTAATACGTTGTTAAGTCAGAGTGGGGGGGTGCAGTGGGTCACGTTCTGTTGACCCGCGGCCCCCCGACCCGCTCCATCTCTGGACTGTACATACGGATAAAACAATCATATATATGTATTTTAACTATCTTGATTTTACTGAACCTTCACTAATTTAAGATAATTTACAAAAAATGCAGGAAAGCAATTATTAATAACATATATAAAAATATAGAAATGTATTTTGAAGGAAAAAGTTTTGGTGTACTCAAGACTCGAACTCGAGTTGCCTACTCAATAAGCAGACACCTTACCGACTTATCCACGGCACAACATGCAATTTGTCGTTTCGAAGCTTTATTTCTAATGTGTGTGTTACGTAACACCGCTACCAGATGTCAGTAGTGATGCGATCACCCATTTCGCAGTTACGAAATCACTCTTTTAACCCCCATTAATCCGATTTTTATATACCTACAATTCTCTCTCTCTCTCTCTCTCTCTCTCTCTCTCTCTCTATATATATATATATATATATATATATATATATATATATATATATATATATATATATATATATATATATATATATATATATTGACAACAGTAAGTAAGAGTATAGATTAAGTTATTCTTGATTTTAATCTAGAGAACAAATGCTTTTAATGAAAACATGGGGCCTGTTGCCGTAGATAGCTAAAGGCCGTAAATAAAATTCAAACTTCAAGTGTAAGTGGGGTAACTCCCGACAATGGCTGATTTAAGACGTTTGATAGCGCGGGTAACGGCTGGTTTATAAACACACTCGGTTAGGGATGGGCACGAGCGAGTTCGAGAGAGTTTTTTTTGAAACTTGATTCGACTCGAAACAGACATCTTTTAGCTCGACTCGAAAACTCGACTCGAAAAATTTCTTCCAACTCGACTCGAATTTGGATCGAGTTTCGAGTCGAGTTGATCCAAGTCGAGCCAAATCTTGTGTGTAGTTTCAAGTTCGTTTTTCACTTATTCTGCATAAACAATATAATTATTATCAATGATGCTACTTCCACTACAACTTATTATTATTATTATTATTATTAAATTCTGTAATTAAGCTTGAAAGATAGGCGGTTTGCGTCTGAATACTAAAAACTAGTTGACTGCCGATTTCGGTAGTCGTGAAATCTAGGAAACAAGGACATCGTTCACGAGGTTCTGGGTTTGAGTTCCAGAGGAGCAAGTATTCGTGCTTGGGCCAAAATTTGTTAAAAGTTATAGCGTGCCAGGCAAATATGTTTAAAACTGTTCTGCCTGGGTCTACGGTTGTCAACGACTTGTGCAGCTTTGCTCACAGCTTATTCAATATCGAACCGAACCGAGAAGTAGGGATGCGCACGAGTCGAGACACAATTTGTAAAATTCGAGTCGAATCGAGACTACTCGTAAAAATCTTGATTCGACTCGAATGTCTCAAAACACTTCACATATTTTTAAAAATAGTTTTGAAGAAACTAATTACTCAGAAACAGTTTTATATATATATATATATATATATATATATATATATATATATATATATATATATATATATGTATGTATGTATATTATTATGATTATTATACAGGTGCGGATCCAAGGAGAGCTACAGCCCTCTTGACACTCAGGTATACACTGGATAAAATAAGCTTCAATCCTGCTTTACACTGAATAAAGCGGCAAACTGTGATTTAGTCGCTCCCTTGATCATATCCTAGATCCGGGGCTTTAAAGGTTCATAGCTGTAAAACTATGGGATCTATCGTTAGGGATGCGCACGAGACGAGTCGAGACAGAATTTTCCTGACAAATTTCGAGTCGAGACACAGCTCTTGCAATAAAAAAGAATACATTTTTCGAGTCGAGACAGCACATTTTCGAGACGAGAAAGCCTCAAATCTCCTCTCGTGCGCATCCCTACCTATCGTAGTCGGGTTAAGACTTCACTTAGAAACTAATATGTGCGCTATCCAAATATACAATGTTTCAGAATCTAAAGTACACATGCGACAATTTTTAGAGAGGAACTTTGGCTATGTGCATATAATTTGAAGTACTCACCAAATACCTGTATAAAAATTGTTGCAGAAGTATGGCAGAATTCTGAAACATGGATATTTGGATAGCTCACGTACTAGTTCCTAAATAAGGTTTTGACCCTACTACGGTAGGTCGCCTAGTGTTCGAGCTATGGACCTTTACAGTTCATTTCTTCATATTTTTGGCAGCCTATAACTCCGAAATTAAGCATTTGTGCGCCCAGGTTTGTTATTACCTTTTGTCTTATCTTGGTGTCAGGAACAGTATTTCTTCCAGATATGTTTTTGGGTCACTGCCCCCCTCCCGGAGGTCTGAGAGTGCCCCCCGGAGGAGACCAAAATATTACGTCTATAATACAATAATAAATAGAATAGTACCAGCAGTGCCCTTTCCCCCACCCTGAACATTTTTTTCTGAAAGAACAACTGGTCAGGAATCTCCTTGCATTTTTTAAATGGAGTATCGCATCGCAGTTTGCAGTGCAAATGGGAATGCAATGCAGTGCAAACATGGAAATGCAACATTGCATTTACATGTTTGCACTGCAAATTGAAAAATGTATTGCAAATTGCAATACATCTTTGTGTCTTAAATTACTACGTAAGCTAAAATAAGGAGCAAGTTAAAAATATATTACTATTATTTCAAGAAACTTCCCCCGACTTCAAGGGTCGGTTATTGCAAGAAAAAATGCCTCGACTTTGAATTACAATAGTTTTTTACTTTTGTCTTTCCTTCTCTTTGTCAGTTTATTGTTACTGGGTCATTCTTCAGATCTTCTCAGGTTTTGGGTCATTATCCTTGTTTCTGAGCGTGTAATAATATAAAAAATTTGCCTTGAAGAAAAGGCGCATTGGCATCAGATTGGACCTAGCCGATATATGGTATATATAGCATGAGCGTGGCTTGGTTAGTAAAACGCAGAAGTGCGTACAGTAGATCAGTAAAACAGTAACGGTATTCTTCAATGCCAAAAAGACAGTATAGGAAATTACACTCATCTTTGTCTCTCTTTTCTTTTTGCTTTTCATTTGAAGTACTGATATACCTGATACCCATTTACGTTCCTTGTTAAAAACAACATATGTTTTAGCAAGATTTCTTCTTGGGAGACGCCGCGAACCTCAAAAAACATCCCGAAAAAATGGACTCTGTCTTTCTGTGTGTGTTTGAACCAATGAGTTGTTTTTCCTAAACCTAATTGTTGAATTTGCCGCTGTGGTAAAACTATTTCGCTCAATTTGACAAATAATATAATAAAATATAATACTTATCCAGCAATGAGCGTGGATTGCAAGGAAAAGCAGTGAACCCTAAAGTACCCCTGTAGCAGGGGCGGATCCAGAACGGACTTCTGGGGGTGGGGGTGGATTGTAATACTACTACTTAGCTAGTTTTAAGAGCTCCAAATTTTGGGATGGGTTTTATTTACATATAAAATAAGAAAGCTTCCTCTTCCATGGGAGGGGGGCGATTGCCCCGATCGCTCCCTGGATCCGTGTCTGCCCTATAGCCTCTCCCCGAAATTAAATACATTGATCTATTCTATCCAATTCGAAGTCATTTTCGCTTCCATGTTATTGGTGACGGAGCTCTTGTTCTTTGTATCTCTGTACTCAAGAAAATAATAATAATAATAATAATAATAATAATAATAATAATAATAATAATAATAATAATAATAATAATAATAATAATAATAAAGCATCTGAATAATAAAGATATTTTTCACCCTTCTTTAAACTTTCTGTGTATTTCTCTGAATCTGGATATGTTGTTTTATAGTGTATAATGCAAAAAGGCTTTAAACAGCAATCTGGCAAAAAGTATTTGTGTAAAATACACAAACGTCTTATCAAGTTGTTCTACAAACAACTAAACAGCTGACCTTGTTTCTTTTTGCCTTTAAACACAATGTTACGATTTACAAGGCACAGACAAAAGTAGAGAGCAACATGATATTCGCCTAAGGGCAACTTCGTCGCTAAACTGAAGACTAGCACTCTGTCAATATATTGTATAGCTATCAATAAGTCAGACTCACAGGTTCTTTCCAAACGTTTTGTATAACAGGTTAATCAAACTACGTTGTTGTAGGTAAGGGATGAGACTCTGAAAGGCCGATGTGTTGGAGGTCAGAGCCGTAGCTAGAAATTTCGTTGCCCGGGGCAAAGTAGAATTCGGCGTCCCCCGACAATCACCTTACCAAGATTTGACTTTACTTTATGTGCTTTTATTTTTAACATATAAGAAAAACACCTTTTTGTTGTTATGCTACGCTGTTTTTTTTTACCAAGCCGCTTAGACAGCCAAAAGCGATCGTTATGTATTCTTTAACAAATAAGAGTCACTCTCAAGAGGCTTATTTTAGACCTGCTGCTAGAATAAAAAGTATGCTGCAGAGGGGAGAGGGCTGACCATCTGTTCTAGCTGCTTTTAATGTGATTCTCACTTCTCAGCGGTTAGAATGGTCTGGACTGGAAGAGCCCAAAACCACTTCTTTCTTCCTTTCACGGTTTGTTTGTTTCTACCACCCCCTGCAGTCACAAGAAGACAACTTGTTTCGGAAAGCATTTTGAATTAGTAGCAAAAAGCAAAACTGAGTGACACAACGGACGGATTAAAGGGAGGGCCGCCCATCCCTCCGAGAACACTTGAATACTTTGAGTAATCGGAGTAAGAAACTAGAAATTGCGTAATCTAATAAGAAAAGTTTCTTGAAGTATACAGATCAAGACGCATTTCAAGTGTCACAGCATTGTACTCTCCTCCCCTCCCCTCCCAATTCCCTTCTGAAGAAGTTCTCTTTTGTTCCTCTGTTCCATATTAGCCTTTACACTTACACTTTCACTATCCAGTATTGATTTTGACCATACCATCTGCACAGCAAGGCGAGTAAGGTTTACGAGTCCTTCCTGCCCCCTTTTTCTGCCCCTTTTTTAAAAATTGCTAATTATAATAAAATTTATCGAAAACAATTCATCCCAACGATAAAGACTTATACACATTCATTATTGCAATCTTAAAATAAACTCGCCGCCTGTCGCGTATGCTAGCGATCTAATATATACGAATAGATGAAAAGTTAGTTTGAAGCCTTATGTATTGTTTTTCTGTAAGTAAGTCCGAATTCATACTTGTTTCTATTGTTGCATCGACAAAAGTGAGAGCCAAATCAATTTAGGCTCGTTGGTCTTTGCGAGGTCCCTAAAGATGCAAGGCCGTGGGCAGTCGCCCACCACTTGAAACGCCTCTGCACTAGAGGACTGCACGTGCTCGGGCCTACAAAGCATGTATCACTTCGGGCCCGGGAGGGGTTCGGGCAGTAGCGTCATTTCAGATTTGGCTTGGGGGGCAAGATCCCTTGATATATGTAAAATTTCGCGTTTTTCACTGACTTACTACTATTCTATTCATAAAATCTATATAAATCTCAAACTCAGGGGGGCAAATGCCCCTCCCTGCCCCCCTAAATGATGCCCCTGGGTTCGGGCTGTGAATTTTTAAATATACAACCATATTTCTTGGACTTTTTCGGGCCTAACTTTGTAAATATAGTGTAAAACACAAATTGCACCGTTCTTTCTGAAGGACTTTTAAAACACAACTGCAAAATCAAACCTCGAATTGCTGTAAGTAAAAATACAATCTTGCATTAATAATTAAGTTTCTGTGATTCGGGCTTATTTCGGGCTCATTTGATTATCACGGAGCTCAGTCCGGGCTCGGGCCTAAATGCTAAGACATATTTCGGACTCGGGTCGGGCCTCACATTGTAAATTCACGGGCCAAGCCCAGGCTGAAAATTCCGACCCGTGCAGATCTCTGCTCTGTACCCGCACACATTCCTTCCTAGTCCAGAAAATCTCCTCCCCTCCGCATCGTCAATAATGGTAAATTTGTTCCTCGTATATTTGCTTATTATTGTAAGAGAAGTGCAAACGAGAACTCTAAACTTTGTTCGTTCTCTGGGGTAATGTGAGTAATGCAAATGAAGAAAGGTATGCGTAATATACAAATGTCAGAAAAACCTGATATCAATTTGAATAGACCTTTTACGTAATGTTTATTTTAAAAATAATAAACTTACGCAAATATATCGAGGCATCTGAAATTTAATGTTAAATAGTGGCGAGTGAGCCAGAAGGGGCGTGCACTATTCAGTTAGTCAAAGAACTCATATATGTAGCTTGAAAACTAATACTATTTAAACCAATATTGAATTAGACAAATTTGTAAAAAGTAGGATAACTATAGTTGGAAATAGTGTGTGTATTTTTTTAGGAGGAAACCCAGAAGTACATTCTCGATAAAATAATAATAATAATAATAATAATAATAATAATAATAATAATAATAATAATAATAATAATAATAATCTTCCTTACTTCAATCATTGGTTGAAGCGCAAGAAGATAATTTTAAAACTTTTCTCTCCCCTGGGAAAGCTGTTTTACAATTTGATAAGGTCTCTTCTTCGTAACTGCATCTATCCTTGGTCGGGCCGCGGTGGCTCAGTGGTAGAGCGTCACCTCTAATGCATGGCGTGCTTAGTTCGATCTCAGCTCGCACCAAGTGAACTTAGTGGTGGACAAACACCGTGTGCGTGGATTTTCTCGGGGTTCTCCCGTTTCCTCCCACTTTCTTCATTCCACCATTTCATTCATTTCTCATAATCACCGTCTCCTTTAGCCTAACCGGCATAATCGTGGGACGTAAAACTCAAAGATTTCATTTCAATTTTTCATTTACCTTCCATGGTTTTCATACTGCGGGCACTGGAGTTTCCGAACTATATCATGGTGGCCATTTTGAAACTGGTGCTCCATATGAAACATCTTTTAGTACAGCGTTACTTAGTTTACCAAGACCTTTCGAACGAGGTATTACTCGACCCATGTTCCAATTTGACATTTCAGAGTTACCCTCCGTCACCCCCATTTACGGGCGGCGGAGAGGGGTACTTTTGACGGAATTGGTTTTCCCCCTTAGCAATATATAACGTGTACTTCAAACATTTCTTCTATGTTTTATCATTTTTCAGATATTTCCGTGGATTGATTAAAATGGCCCACCCTATATATATATAGTAGATATAGATATAGATATAGATAGATAGATATGTTGGTGCACGAGTAAGCTCACAAGAGTACAGATTAATTCATTCTTGATTTTAATCTACAGAACAAATGCTTTTTATGAAAGCAAGAGGACTGCTACACATAGATGGCTAAGTGAGGTAAATAAAATTTAAACTTCAAATAGAACTTGGGTGGCTCACCGACAATGGCTCATTTAACACGTTTGATAACAGCGCGGGTAATAGCAGATTTATAAACGTAGTAGATAGAGCCTGTGTAGGTAAATGGGTAAATGGTAACGGCGTGAGACTGTCATTCTAAGGGTCTGGGGTTCGAGTCTCGGCCTAAACTGAGTTAAATTTTTTTTCAAGGAATTCAACACTAAATGATGTTCGCGTTTGATACTGAAAGAGATTTATCCTATGAAGGAAGAAAACCCAAGATGGGGGCAGCGGGAAAGACGGAAACTGTTTATACTTAAGTGTTAAAATTTAATTTATTCCCATATCTTTTGCTCTTTCCTTTCCCTGTTTCCTTCTTTTCTCATTTTGTTTAGCTTTCCATACTTTTTCTGTCTCTACATGATGCGTATTATTCTTTTCTGTTTCCTTTGCATTAATTCCTATCTCTTTGATCTTAAAGTGAATGGAATTTCTGCAGATTTATCTCGTGGTTGTTTCTCTATGTGATGCTCTCAGATAGTAATACTTTTTCCTCCAAGTGGAGGAATATCCTGGCATGTTATGTTTTCGGGCACGTATTTGCTGTCATGTTGGTTGTCCAACTATCAGACATAGAGTGAAACTATCCTGCTACTGGAAAAAGCTATCATTTCTTATGTATCCAACCTCCACTTATTACAGTCGCTGACTGTACAAGACTCTTTACGTAACCATACGCAGGGGTGTAGCCAGCCGGTTTGTGTAGGGGGGCCCGTCATTTTTGCGGGGGGGGGGCAGCTATAATGTTCAAAGCCAAACAAATGTGTTGCTGCTAGTGTTTTTGAGGCCTGAAAGAAAGGAAAATTTTGGTTTCCATCTGGAAAACTAAAAACACTAGTTTAGCTTCTTCTTCTTCTTCTTATTATTATTATTATTATTATTATCCATAAATTATGTTCAAGATAGTTTTTATTATGCTTAATCAAGAACTACTGCCCGGGACCAAACGCTATACTTTTGTGCATAACTATAAAGGTAACCAAGAAAATTATCTGTCCCTTTTCGTGGAGGTCTGTGTTCAATTGGGCCTCACACCGTGAGTTGAATGCGAGTGGAGATAAGGCGAACATCAGTTGTTGATGTGGGTATATCCAACATACTACCTGGTTATGGCAATTCAGACACACCGTGAACTTGCGTAAAAACAGAGGGAACATGGGACATCCACAGAGCGTCATAGGAGCATGTATGCTGAACATGTTCAAATGGAGGTCAAACGCCGCTGTAGCGGGACAGAAGATATGCCAGGCCTTTGGTGAGGGTGTCGTGACGACGCGGACATTGCAGCGATGGTTTAACAAGTTTAAGGAAGATGGCGAAACACCCGAAAACACCACGTGCCAGAAGACCAACACATGTACAAAGAGAAACTGGGACTACAATTCAGTGTGTGGAGAAACCATTCGGCTGCACATCCATCAACTTGTGAAGCACTACAAGTTGCGTCGATGGATCTCACATATTTTGACTCCGGGCCAGAAGGCAACGCGGCAGATGCCTGTGTTCATTTACTGTTTCGGAGCCATTTCTGGACAGGGCGTTGACATGTGATAAAAAAGTGGGTCCTATACGAGGAGCTCCACGGGGCCGTCATCATTGGTTAGCATCCAATGAACCGATTTCAAAACAGCAGAAACCAGCACTGTACCAGAAGGTCCTTCTGTGTGTTTGGTGCATCGTGCACCGGGAACCACTACCAGCTGGTCAGAGTATCAATGCAACTGTGTAGTGTCAGCAGTTGAGCTGTGTTCAACAAAAACTCAAATCTCTGGAGCCATCACTTCTGAATTGCAAATGGGTCCTCGTTTACGCGACAATGCTAAGTCCCACGTGGCTAGGATGACTCAGGACACCATTTTCCACCTTGGATGGGAAACAATATTGCAACCACTATATTTCCCGGGTATTGCACCGTCCGATTATCACCTGTTCCATTCTTTGGACAATCACCTTAGAGGACGCCAGTTCAAATCCCTAGTAAAAGTCCAAAATGCACCTGATACTTTCTTCGTTTCACGGCCCACCAAGTTCTACCGCGATGGATTCATGGCCTTCCAGAACGTTTTCAGAAGGTCGTCCATGCTGATGGGGACTATTTTCGATCTTCCAGGTTAGGTGACATATCGATGTTTGAAGGTGGTGGGTGAAAAAGCAACAAAACTTTTCTTTGTTACCTTTATATTTAAATTTAAGACCTTGTGTACAGAACCTATCTACACAAGATTGATTATCTTTTCACTCAATTTCTTTATGGTTTCCTGACAAAAGTATTTATTTATTATTCGTGACTAAAAAACATAATTCTTTATTACACTGAGGAGAAATAAAACAGAGACCGAATGAAATCCAAATAGAACAAAATCATTGTTTCTTACCAAATTTTCCATCCTCTATGTCTTTTAAAACACTTGTTAAAGCATATAAAAATATACTGTACTTACAAATCAGTTTAGTACCTTTGTTTTATGGCTGAATTTGTAGTACCTTGTTAAAACGTTTGTCTTCAAACTGTCAAATATAAATCGCAGTAAATTGTGTAATCTGCTGTCACAAAAAAGGTATCGTATTTTTCGATCGGTATAAGGAAGATATACTATACTATTTTTCGATCGGTATGGAAAAACAATATTTCTCCATACTATTTTACCATAAATTATTGTCAATAAATTTCGTTACTTTTAAATGAATGAAGCGAGATAATTTTACTATGATGTTTTAAAAGCTGGTCATTTGGGGGGGCAGGAAACCATTTGGGGGGGCCTGGCCCCTATGGGCCCCCCTTGGCTACACCCCTGACCATACGGCAAACAGATAATACTCCAGAAATGTGGTCCTGGGGATCTTTCTATTGCAAGATAAACTAATGAGTGCCTCTAGTTATTCGGTACATCATACTTATTCATTCGGCACATTAACGCAGTACACCCCCCCCACCTTATGACCCTTCGGAACGCCCCTGGGCGTCACTTATTTCTTGTGCCAGTTCAGACCGCATTCAAGATGGACAACAGTATGTATGCGTACATAGAACAACATGTAATGATAAAGTTTTATGTAAAAGCTGTCTGAGCGGGACACATTATGATCTTTATAATCCTCAAATACAATTTAAATAATTAGCCCGGTTTCTCGTTCAACTAATCACTATCGCATTCACACAGTAGTTAATGGCTAAATGAGCTTTCTCTTTTTCTTCGCGTAATCATTGTAACTCTTTGTCTTACGATAAATTCATTAGTTGTGGTTTCGTCTGGCGGAGCGAAGTGTCAGTTGTATTCGCTGAAGTGTAATTAATTGTGGGTTATGTCTTACAGTTTGTGAAAATGAAATGAAATCTTCGAGTAGTACGTCCCAGGATTATGCTGTCTAGGCTAAAGGAGACGGTGATGATGAGAAATGAATGAAATGGTGGAATGAAGAAAGTGGGAGGAAATGGGACAACCCCGAGGAAACTCATGCACACGGTGTTTGTACATCTCAAAGTTCACTTGGTGCGAGCTGGGATCGAACCACGGACCCCATACACCAGAGTGGAACGCTTTACCACTGATACAGTTTATGGTAAACCCTGCAATTAATATGATGTATAATAAAGTATAGGTGAAAGTGGAGAACTATTTTCGATCTAGATTAGCCATCACATAGCTCTGATATTTACCCTTGAGAAAGCTCGATCAATTAATGTTCCTTGCACATATTGTATTTAGATATTAACAATTTTCGGGTTCCCTTAAACTCAGGGTCCCCACGAAATGCGGGATATATGGTGGTGGAAGTACGTCACAGATCATATTGCATCAAAATCTAATCATATTGGCGAACTTCGTCTAAGAAAATTATATTATTAGACTTCCAAACTACGGTATGCATAAGTCTTATAGAACGCCTTCGTCCGTCCGTCTGTCGACAGGTATCACAGCAAAAACGATAACGGATATCGAGATGCAGTTTTGTTTTCAATCGATTCAGCTTCCGAGGAGTAGGTTATATTTCGTCCCTTAACCATACATTCAATCCAGACCTGGTTCGAATTAACGATTTCCGGCTTCATCCCTTATAGTCATAGAACTAAAACAGTATGGCATATCTAATAATGGGCCTTTTGATATGGATTCAGTGTCCGAGAAACAGGTTCTATCTTTTATCTTATTAATATATTGCAACCACTAGTTAAAGATGTAATACTTCAAACTTGAGTATTCCCGTAGTTTGGGAATTTCATAAATATTTCAATATCATGCAACTAAAGCAACTTGAAAGGAAAGTGACTTCCCCACAATTCGCCTCCAATAAGGCTAATAATGGGCAAACTTGAGGTGTTTTAAAAGGCATCAATTGGTGCGTACAAATATTCATCAACACCATCGGCAGGTATGAAGTGAGACGACGGATCCTAGATGAGTTCACTGAGAATCAGAAGGGGGACACCAGCAAATAGTTGCATTTCTTTGTTATCTCGTTAGGGGATAGATCCATTCATGGACAAGGTGTTGACGTGCGATGTGAAGTTCTTTATCTCACCGTCATTATTAGGCATTTCCAAATAATCAAAACGCACAAACAGAAAGTTATATTCCATGTGTCCGGTGGAATGTGTGGGGGTATTGTGCATCGTTAAACAGGGCCGGATCTAGGAAATATTGCTCCCGCGGCAAAGAAGTTTTTCTGGCGCCCCCTTCCTCCCAAGCCTAAATACTTTATGTTAAGAATTGGAACAAATCTTAGGTTAAAGTATATTGTAATATCCCATGTGATGTTGTAAACAAACAATTCCACATGTCAGTCTTTACAAACACCACCACGTGGTTCGGCAAGAAGACTTCACACCAGATGGATCTACAATCACTTGCAGACGACGGCTTCCAAAACCTCCCACGGAGAAGAAGCAGTGCTACCGCCACCCAAGGAACCCTATAAATTGGATGGACAAAGGCAATTCAGTACCATGGGTTAAAAAATGGAAAATCAAAATTAACGCAAATAAGTGAATCCATCTACTTCACAAAGGACAAAAAGACACCAACAATACAAGTAGAAATCTTTAATGAACCGGTTCGTTGGACCACTAAGGCAAAATATCTAGGAATCCTATTAGACTCCAAATTAACATTTAAAGATTACATCAATGCAGAAATCGGAAAAGCTACAGGCAGACCAAATGAACTAAAAGCCTACTAAGCAGCCAGCATATTAGCGAACATGCAAAGTCAGTTCTATATAAAACATTAATACGCCCAATACTAACTTATGCAGCGCCCGCATGGGGACATGCCCTGAAACTAAACCTCAAAAAACTACAACTGTTTCAAAACAAAATAACTAAAATAATCACCAATTGCCCAAGATACACCAGACTAATTCCACTACAATGCAAACTAAACATCCTACCCATCAAAGTAATAATCAAGAAATTGACAATCAAATTTTATACACATGAAGAAAAATCACGAAACAAATTAGTAAATTCATTAGGAAACTATGACATAGGGCACTACAACAAACATAAAAGACCGAAACAAATCTTACTATAGCAAACAGACCAAGCTAATATACATGTACTCAGGTGATTATGCAACTTACTAACAATTACTGTACTAACTAATAATTAAAAAGGAAAAACAACTAAGAAAAAAAATACTATGTACCTACTATAATCAATATATGACAAATAACCTTATAAAAATTTTTGTAAAAAAAAGCATAAAACACAAAAGATTAAAAAAATAAAATAATTTTTATATAATATATATATATATAAAACAACAAAAACAAAAAAAAACTATAATAATAATAACAATAATATTAAATGACGATGTCACCAAAACAGTGAAAAAAAGTACGTATGCATGTATGTATGTGTATATCCTCATGTATATTTATATTGTTACAAAAGGTATGTAAAGTGTATATATCTAAAAGTAAAAAGTGTGAAAAGTAAATATGTAAATATCAGTATAGAACGTACAGAAGACGAACCGGGCAGAAGAAGAAGGCCAGATGATTAAGTATAGCATGTTCAAAAAAAAAAAAAAAAAATTTCCCCACTACAGACAGCACAGATTTGCAATACTAATTTTCAGATGGGTTTTTGCTTTAATAAGCTAATTTAATGTATTACAGGCATGTTTACATGGATTTTCACCACCCTTCTAAAGTGGTTTTGCCATGTAAATATTTAAGCACGCAGCACGACCGAAAAAGTTTTTTTCTCCTGGTTCCCAAGTTTTTTGTCCCTCTATCAAAATCAAAATAACTCTTCCTTCACGCTTTCCTATCTTCTAATTTACCCTTTCTTCCTTCTATCTACAGACTCGCGTGTGTCTTCCGAAAAGATAGAAAAATAGGAAAGATAGGATTTAACTCCCCCCGACAAATTATTTAGGCTACTAACAGCATGTGAGAAGAGGCATGTAGACAGATGGTTGATGCCTTACTCTATGTCAGGACGCGGGCTTTCCTCAAGGGCGTCCTTTTTTCTAACTTTTCAGTTTCTGTTTCAAATCAGTACCAGTTTACTGGTGACCCTCCTCTAGTCTGCTTCGGGACTTTAGGAGTAACCTAATCCCAGGGCGTCTAGTCTGCTTCGGGACTACGCTTATCCTTTCTCCTGACTTACTTAGTGAAGGGTAAATTCCCGGGAAGATATTTTTCGGGAATATTCTCTGGGAATAATTATTCCCGAGAAGGTTCCCAAAATGGGAATTTGTCCGGGAATTTATGTTCAATCAGAAAGAAAATTACATTCTATTACTATATTATGATTTCAAAGTTGAATTAATTTTTATATCACAGCATATTATTACTGTCGTCCACAGAGGATTCTTTAAAATGTATATACTGAACGGTACTATGTTACTTTATTAACATTTTATTATATTTAGAGAGTACGCATAAATGTATATTTATTTATAATATGTTCTATCAATTAAATATGTGTGAAAAGATTATATAGTAAATTATATAGTAACAGTTTAAATTTATATGTAAGTGGATTTGCTCAACTTGACTCTATTACTGATATTATGAACACATTAAATTTATAAATGTTATAAAGCAATTAGATTGGGTAAATGCTAGAAGATACATGCCTCCCAATTTATCAACATTTGCGCATACATATTTATGTTCACAAAATTTGCAACATACTTACTTATTTTTATATTTTAGCATTGCCATACACGACCTTTCATTCTACCTATTTCTCGTAATTCCATGCATTAATTCACATGTAAAAGAAATCCGAGTACCTCTTCAGAAATTCGAGTGTGAGAGAGGAGACAGACCGACGTCTATTACTAATGGTGGTTCAGGATTTATTAGTAGTACTTCATCTCTATTTCTACATAATTCTAAATTACTTTACAAAATGGTTTCTTTTCATCATTTGTAAATTAGTACTTTGCTAATTTTGGCTGTTCTTTAGCATTGGGGGCCAGCTTTTGCACCTACTTTCTTGCAATTGTTTTATGGTTTCATACATTAAATTACATTACCAACATTAAATTCAGAGAACATTGCAGAGCGAGCGTTAGCGAATGAAGGCGGGTTAGAGCTCCGCATGGCACGTTGTTTTCTATATTCGTTACCAACAATTCACTTTCTTTTCTCACATAAATCACTTCCACTTACCTTTCCGTTTTGTATAAATCCCCTACTGCCCTAAAAAAATGTGTTCGATACTTTCTTGACTACTTGAACATCACTATCAACTCATTTCTTCTACAAATCATCCTACTTTTTGCTAGTTTTAGCCCCCCAATACTAAACAATTACCTTACTTTTTAGTGCAAATGAAAATGGAACTTAAAAAATCATATTACTAGTTATATAAAGTACCGTCAAATAATTTTAAACTTTTTAACCTCCAAACTCTTTAAAACCTGGAAGTAAATCATAATATATTAAAATAAAGTAATTAGTCATATGGCTCTTATAATTTGGAAGATAAAGCAAAAAAATGGAAATAAATTCCTTCCCGGAAATTTATAGGCCAGGGGAAAAAACCGGGAATATTCCCATTTTTTAAATTTCTTCCCACCGGCAATATTCCCACTGCCCATCACTAGGCTTACTCTGCTTCGGGACTCTGACTGGGAGTCCTAACCTCAGCCGCTTAGCCTGCTTCGGGGCTTTGTTGGCCATCTATCGTACCCACTGCTTGCTTCGGAGCTTTGGGCACCTAATTCCACTCCTCTTAGCCTGCTTCGGGGCTCTGCAGAGATCCTGTCTGCGACCTTACGGTCAAAAACCACCTATGACTAACCTTTGATATTAGAGAGATTAATTTGTACAGTATTTTGTGAAAATACTTTTATAATGAAATTTTATAATAAAATTGGTTGTGGGAGATCGATTCCGGACACTCTTTTTATTAACACTCTACCTATGCCTATATGGGACAAAGTTTTACAATATATTTTAAAAAGTTTAAACTATTTGTTATCTTTCTCCCTTTTATAACTTTCACTGAAATTTGTGTACACATACGAGCTTGAAACCAATTACGAAGCATATCCAAAAGTTAGAAAGTGAGAAGTATTAAAAATCATTTTATCACTTAATCGAAACAAAAACCGATACATTATGCAATGTTTACGTTTCATTTATATTAAATATTGATGATATTTTTAAAACTTAAATTCTGAAACCACGGTTCTTTTGTTGAAGCTCAGCGTTCTGTAAAATTTACAGATCTTACAATGTAAGATCCAACATAATAGTGTGCGAAAAAATAAGGCGGAAGATACGCTGGAACTAATCAAGAGCAACATAACAGGAAATGTCGCCTCACCCTGTTAAAGAGGAATATTGGATGTATCATAATATAATATCAACCAATAAGGGCTTCCATTTTATTTTGCACAGCCTACCGTGAATCGAACTTGGAAGGAAGCGAGTTGATAATAACAAAAGCTTCTTCAGATTGAACTTCCTATCTAGACTAGGGATGACCACATTTTACGGAAAACGGAAAATATTTTTCCGGAAACCGGAAAATTCAAAACGGAAGACGGAAAATTTTTCCGGAAAACAGAAACGGAAAATGTGATTTCCGGAAACCGGAAAACTCCTATTCTGGAAATGGCCATCCCTAACCTAGACGGATGTTACAAATAACGTTTCAATATACACTGACAATATCTAGAAAAATAAGTTAATAAATTGTTATTTCATAATTTCAATTTTAATTTCTCGTAATTATTAGAAGTCTTTGTTAATTCCCTTTTACACCAGTTAGGTTGACATTCTTGAGGCAGTTTATATAATAACGAAGGTATAAGCTATTTGATTCCGATGTACTATTTAAAAATTTGATCGCATGCTAAATTGTGCAAAAAAAAAAAAAATCTGTAAGTTTATTCTATTAAAATTTCACTGTCTTCAGTTCTGTTATAATTTATTGATTCTATGACGGAGAACGAAATTTCAAATTTCTATCCGTAGACAGATCATAGATAACGGTTGGTTGGTTGGTTTGTTCGGCAAGAATTTGTTTCCTTACACAGCAGTACCACATACTAAATTGGTGTGTTTGGTTGTCAATACCAACCAGGTGACCGAAACTTTCGGGCCCTGATTTGTGATCATCTATGACATATTTCGATGTCTTGTATGTAATTATATTGTTTAAATATTCTAAATAAACGGAAGGCGGAATTAATATTTAAATTAAAGCATACTTTACAATATATAATCTGAGAAATTATAACAATAAAAGAAATCCGGAGATTCTTTACTATTAAAAAGAAAGAAAAGAAAACATTATCTATAAGATAAACTTGACGAGTTCCAAGTCAAATATGATTTTAAGTTGTAAACTATAGCGATATTTCCCACTGATGCAATAAATTGTTTGTTTTAAATACAAATTTTAAAAAAAATATGCAGCCCGTCCATCTTCAGATAGGAATGAAATTGCACTTTAAGAACTGCATTTATATTTTAAAGAAGTATAGAGACCTTAAAATAAAGAGAATTTATTGTTTTGAAAAATACGCCCCAATGAGGAATAATATGAGACGAGAATGAGATGTATTAAAACCTTTAGAAAATTAAAATAATAAAATTCCTAAAAACTATTATTATTATTATTATTATTATTATTATTATTATTATTATTATTATTATTATTATTATTATTATTATTATTATTATTATTTCTACTTATTAGCGCTTTTGTTGAAGTTTCTTAAAGTTATTTTCTTTATTTAAGAAAAAAATATTTTCTTGTCTTTAGTGCGTTTTCAAATTCGGTTGGTTTTCTTTTAGGTTTATTAATTTTATTAATTTTTAAATTATCGTGATAAAACTTTTACTTACATGCACCCCGCAATACTGCTGTTCATTGTATCAAAACGGGGGCACTTCTAGAATCTGCCGTAGAACTGACAATTCAGTTCCTGATGAATAGCAAAGTTGCCGGGTGCATGTAAGTAAAAGTTTTATCATGATAATTCGAAAGTTTTTTTTTCATTGTTTTCAGGAATTGCATAATGTAGACAGGTCCTTAACACACCTTTTGATGCACTGAAACGTCAGCACTGTTGCCAATTCAGAACGTTAATTTATGAAAACCACGTCTTCCCTAGTAACCCCTTACAGAGGCCTCATCCTATTAGTTATCGGTGGAAATGAAAAATTCTTTTTTTTTCATTCCATAGTTTCCAAGCTAATCCAAATATACAAACCGAAAATTAACGACAGAACATCTATACGTATGAGTTATGAGTCAATTTACGTGTCTTGTAAAAAAAAAAAAAGAAAAAAAATGTATATATATTTACACCTTTGGTTACATCTGGCAACACTGTGTGGCTCCTACTTCAATCGTCGCTTCCTAGTTTAAAAATATATGCATAAACAAGGTTTCATTTTGGTATAACCATTATTTGTGTATCGCTTCAGGTTCAAAAGTACTACTATCCCAAACTCCGGGTTGCATTATATATTGGACACCCTGTATAATGCTTAGTAATAGGGCCATATGGAGAAATAAAATTGTGTTTACCTGAGAATGTAATTGAACTTACTTTGCTCACATTCAGGAAAATATTCACTCAGGAAATTCATAGCATTCCCCCTCATTTTCAATCCAGTGAATTGGCTCTCGTGGTATAAATGATTTTATTGCAACCATCCTAGTCAAAAGAGGTCTTTCAGGGCAATTAACCAATTTTGACAACTGTCCCAGAGGTAATTTCAACCGTCGATTGACAGGTAACTGTTACAAATACATATTATGTAATTGCGAAACTGTGTTCAGAAAGTGATTAGTTTATTCAGAAAATAAAAATTTTGTTTTCCGTTTTTGTTACAAATTATTTTCCACCGGTAAAATATCTTTCACAGTTCATGGCTATAACAGATTTGCGCCACATTTCTGAAGCTTTGTCTAGTCATGATAGGACTCCTATTCACCTTGAGTCGCAAAGAAGTGGATGGAGTTTTCTATAAGACTGAAGAGTGGTTTTACAATTGAGGAGTTTGATGTAGCTAATACGGGTGTAAGTGAGTTTACGCCCTTTTTGTATCAAACAGATTTGTGGCTTTTACCCTGCTTGTTTAGCCTCCTGGTAACATTTCAATTCAATATCGGAATAAAATGCTGCTTAAATTTTCAACATCGTTTTTCTCCAACTGCATGGTTCAGACTTACACCCTTACTGCATCAAACTCCTCAATTGACGTAGAACACCAGAAAATGTTAAATGCGGAAGCACAACATTGGAAGAATGTAATAGAACGACTAGTTACAGTTTTTAAGTGAACAATGTGTACCGTTATGCGGAACATCAGATAATTTTCAAGTAATAATGGTAATAATGGTAATTTTGGTACAAGTAATAATGGTAATTTTCTAAAACTGGTAGAACTCGGCGAAGTTTCATAGTGTCATGGCCGAATACGTTAAAAGAACCATGAGAGAACAAAATCAATACCACCATTAGTTAGGAAAAGATGTCCGAAATGAAATTATTCAAACTCTCAGTGAATAAATAAAAAGTAAAACACTGTCTTTGTTGAGAGCTGCAAAATATTATACTATAATATTAATAGACTCTATGCCAGATATTTCTGGTACAGGACAATAATCGTTCGTTTTGTACAAATTACTCACAATAATGGAAAACGCCTTGTAAATATTTGCGAATACTTTCTTGTTTTTGTAACGCAAACAGACGCCACTGGTCTAACGAAGACATGAGGGGTGCTCCATAATCTATTGGAAACACCTTTAGACATAACATAACCTTAAAAATTAAAATTCTTACTCGTGACTAAAGCATATTTTTTAATTTCATTTTCTGCATGCGCTATTGTATATTACAGACATACAGTGAAATCGAGCATACTGAATATTGTGTCATGTATGGAGTCATTTAAATATTCATATTAATATTAAGCATTCGAGAGATGTAGTTCAACTTTTTGTTTACTTTTCCATCTCATATTCTACATGTCTTTAAATGGGGCATCTTACTTTTTTCGTGAAACTTAAACGTGTTCTGTCAAAATAAATTTTCGGATTAAAGAGGCGGCATGTAAAAGTACCGCCCAGGGCGGCAAAATGGCTAGCGCCGGCCCTGTCTCCGACACATGTACCGTAAAAGGGTGAGGCTCCATCATGCTGGAAAAACTTAAGGAATGACTCATCCTCCGACAACAGTGATGCTAAGATATCTCCGTTTCGATTCTATCATGAAACACCCTACATACATTTGTAATGTATCTGTCTGTAGGGTAGTTGGTATGTATTCACATGTGTTGACATCGTTTATTAAGTCAGTGTTGTCATATTACACCAGAATGCCAGAAACTAGATGCTCTTCATTACATGATATCATCCTGGCTGTGGGATATTACATTTGATATCCTACCCAGCGTACAGATTATCATTACCATTTCGTTCCAGAAACAAAAGTCGCAACTACCCTTAATTCCTATTTTTCACGTTTCATAAAGGAAAAAAAATCAGATTCGTATATCTCTGACATTCGTGAGGACGAACGCCCAATCCCCACCCTATGATTTACATTGTAGACATAAAAACGAAACACACCTTCTTAGGGCCAGAGTGTCACTTCATTCACATTTATGGTTCAAAATTTCTGACGCTACAAAATTAAGGTTACCGAACTTTACGGATACCCTGTAGCTTCGAACACTGTGGCTAAATCCTTATGAAGTTTACATCACAATAAAAGGAAAAATAATATGCTTTCATACAAAGGAAAAATTATTAAAATATGTGCATCTATGTTGTATTTACATTTCATCATACTTAAATTTAATAATGAACGCTGCTAGTCATTCAGGAGTTTTATATCTGAAGACTACCGTTAGATCGTTATGAATTTTGCATGGAACTACAAAGAAGAAATACTCATTCAAACAGAAATACAGAATCATCAAGATCGTCGAATTTACGGATGATGAGACACTCAATTATAGTATGAACAATGTTGCCACTGTGGATTAGCATATTTTGCGCCGAAGATTATTGTTGGGTCGTTATAAAGTTTACTTAAGACCTGCGGGAAAGTATGCTCCTTGAAAGAAAGTAAAATCATCAATACTGGAGCACTCAGGCACGTAGCCATGGGAAGGGGGGGGGGTGGCTTCCCTTCGAGACTAGAAATGAAAAAAATAAGGAAGGATGAAACAAAAAGAAACGAGAAAAAGAAGAATCAGAGTTAAAAATAAAAAGATAGAGCAAACATTTTGTTCACTCTTTCTTATAAGGAGATTTGTATTGCTTGGAATAAATACATGGTGGCGGATGAGTCAGGGAATTTGAAATTTCTAGAAAAGTTGCGGAATTTTCAGAATTTCTGCTACTAGTCAGGGAAATTTCAAGCTTTCGAAAGCATAGTGCCATTCTGTAACAGCGTAGACATATTTTTAAAATATTTTTTTCGTCATTGCTTCTTTGCAGTATCAACAGGGGTGTAGCCACGGGGGGCCCATCGGGGCCAGGCCCCCCTAAATGAGTTCTTGACCCCCTCCAAATGACCAGCTTATAAAACATCATCGTAATATTACCTCACTTCAGTCATTTAAAAATAACAAAGTTTACATATAATTAATAATTTACTCTAAAATAGTATGGAAAATACTATTTTACCATACCGATCGAAAAGTAGGGTGATATCCAGGTGTGTCGTTAAGGGGGGTAAGGGTGGAGTCCCCCCCCCCAAAGTTCTCAATTTCTTAACAAGCTGGCAAATTAAAATACCTAGTTGGCAATTTGAAGAATCCGCTTTGTTCTTGCTGCAAATCATTATGTTCTTTTATAGACTTGGCATAAATTTTGTGTAGTTTTCCAGTGGTCGAAGTGGGACGGTATGCGGCGGTATGCCATACCGCCTCTAGTTTTTCAGTGACGAAGGCATACCACCTCCAGTTTTGCAATGATCAAGACATACCGTCACTGGAGAGTAGATGATAAAAACCTTTAATAAATCCATTTTTGCGTATAGTAATTGACGAACAGCTTTGCACGTAAAAAAATTTTATTTCTTATTTAGAAATAATTTCTAAGTTGACAACAGGGACATTTTTATCTTTTTCCTACTTTTTGTTTTTAAAAATGAAGTGTCTACGAAGAAGTTCATCTAGTTTATATTTTGATGTGCGATATTGAATTCCTTATTTCTTATGTATGTGTGTGTGTCTTCGTGCCTTAATGCATATAACTGTCGTATTTTGAGCATGAGCAGATTTAGGGATTGTCTGCTATGGCGGCAGATCTTCCGGGGGTTTGGAATACCCGTTAGTCGAGTGGGCATCCGAGAGTTTTCCCGCAGGAAATTGTTAATATAAAAACCTGGGTTTTGAGGGTTTTCGTGTATAATTTTCTATAATACAACATAAGGGGATTTTGTTTCTTCGGAAAATTGTTGGCGGGGCATATATAAATAGAAACGCAATCTTTTAGGCAACATACCCTCACTGTATTTCAATATTTGGATAGCCGGTATGTAGAGTCAAAATCGTAATAAAACATACCGCTTCTGCTTTTTCTCCACTTCGAACACTGTAGTTTCCTATCTTGTAATAAATTGATATATTCGTTGAAAGCTTCTTTACTTGTTGCAAGTGATCAGTGCCGGATTTACGTATAAGCTAAACAAGCTATAGCTTAGGGCCCCACTGTCTTCGGGGCCCCGAAAACCTGAAGAAAACTGGATATCCATTTCCAATGTATGAGAAAATCAATCAATAAAATACAAATTTACATATACGTAGGACGTAGCAACAGTGTTTCCTGTTGTGTAGGCTACTATGATGTAAGTAATGGCGCCCCTTCTGCTAGCCTGCTTCCTAAAATATCATTAGTTTATCCATTTCTGTATATAGGGTGCCTACGTTTACCTGGACACGCAAAGGGCCCAATTACCTTCAACAGCTTAGGGCCCCACTAAACCTAAATCCGACTCTGCAAGTGATCACAGTTGGCTTTTGTTCATTTGATATTCTTAAACATTTTGAAGAATCTTTAATGAAAAATCGGGAAATTGTACCACTGACCAAAGCTGAATAGAGGTGGCGTGCAAAATTAAAACAAAGACACAGAAGAAGCGTTTCGGTAGCAGGTAGAACATTGGACGCAAAAGCATTTAATACAAGAGCGTATACAAGACAACACGCAGATTGTGGAGATTAATAGGAGAATAATAAGAATTAATAGGACTATTAATAAAACAAGAACAAGACAGTGACTGGTTAGTATAAACTTTTTACTATGCATAATATGTAAATTTGACAAATTTAAGAGTTTTTTTCCAATTGTAAAATATCAAAGGAAAGTAGATTTTGATACCAGAGTGAATATATTGTGTAACTTTGTCTGCTTTGTGTGTGAATAGACCTTTTCCTTTTTCAGTTGTTTTGTAGTAAGACTCTATTTACAGGGCTTTTCGAGTAGGGATAATTGAACGAAATATGTTTGGGAATGGTATCACAGTATATTTCTGGGGGTATTGTTCGGTGGGGAGAAAAGCTACAATGGATGTCAAGCAGTGCCATACCTTAAGGGGGCGACCGCCCCGGGTACAGATGTAAAGGGGCACAAACTTCGGGAGGAAAATGCATGTGCGTACACATGTATAAAATGCAAGGAAAAAAATAATTAAAAGTGCTCAAAATCAAGAAGAAGCAGGGTTTAATTTTGAAAATTTTCTACCGCTTCGCGCCAAGCATGGTGGTGCTTCGTGGCTGGTCCGTCAATCTCATCCATATGTCAAGTCAAAATCGCCACTAACTAATAACTAAATGAAAAATATACTAATCGTTAATACTACGTTAGTGCTGATTAGTATTGCAGGCACACCGTTAGTACTCTTACCCCTGTATAGTTATTAACGAATTAAAGTAGCGATTTTTACTTGACGTCAAGCCAGAATTGCCACTTTTGTAAATATTGTCCAAAGTTTATAAAAGTGGTGTCAATCGTTAGTGCTTCGTTAGTACTGGTTAGTACTCAAAGCACAACGTTAATGCTCTCACCCATGTAAAGTTATTAACGAATTGAAGTGGGGATATTCAGTTGACGTCAAGCTAGAATCGCCACTTTTGTAAATATTGTCCAAAGTTTACAAAAGTTGTGTCAATCGTTAGTGCTTCGTTAGTACTGGTTAGTACTCCAAGCACAACGTTAGTACTGTTACCCATGTAAAATTATTAGCGAATTAAAGTGGCGATATTCACTTGACGTCAAGCCAGATTCGCTAGTTTTGTAAATATTGTGTAAAGTATACAAAAGTGGTGTGAATCGTTAGTGCTTCATTAGTACTGGTCAGTACTAAAATCACTACTTTAGTATTCTCACCCACGTAAAGTTATTAACTAATTATATGTCACGAAACTCCCATAAGAAATACATAGAGAATTTTTCATTGACTGAAATTCTTGCCAGATCCAAAAGCACTAATGACCTCTACTAGTGCAATCGTTAGCGTTTCTAGAGCTCCCTACTTTAATGCTTCAATAGTTTGGACCGTACAACCAGAAACTCTCTTCCAGGAAGCACTAACAACGAATCTTACTGTAATCGATAGTTCATCGTTAGCGCTTTTAGCAAACATGAATAGTTTCATTAGTGCTATACTACTAGTGTAGATATAGTCAATTATATGTCACGAAGCTCCCCTAAAAGTACATGGAGAATTTTTCATTGGGATAAATTCCCTCCAAATTTCCAAATTCAAAAGCAGTAATGATCTCTTCTAGTGTAATCGTTAGTGCTTCCTAAACCAGCAAACAATATTAGTGCTTCAATAGTTTGGATGTTCAAATTAGCTCCTTCCTAACTTCAAGTTAGCTCCTTTCTAGAAAGCACTAAGGATGAAACCCAGTGCAATAGATTATTTGTTGCTAGTGCTTCTATAAAACACTAATACTTTCGTTAGTGCTTCTCTGTTAGTGGAGATATTTGCCATGAAACTCCCATAAGAAATACATTGCGCATATTTCATTTTGTAATATTACCGCCAAATTTAAAATCACTAATAGTCAATTATAGTGTAATTTATAGTGCTTCGTTACTACTTGCTAGTGCATAGACTCGAAACATTAATGCCCATCGCGAATGTTTTTGTGGGAAGGGGCTATCGTGTAGTTAGCACCCCCTAAGTTTTATCTTCTAGTGTCTATACTGTTGAAAGTCTAATGTAGAAAGTTCTGCAATAAATCTTAGTAACAAAGTAGTAACCACTACACTATATGTGGCCATTAGTGCTTTTAAATTTGGCAGAACTTTTACAAAATGAAAAATTCCACGGGTCTAAATTTAGCCCCATCCACATCTTAAATGCTACTAAATATTTTCACATAATTAGTGCTACGATAGTGCACTAAACACTAAAGTTAGTGCTATAATAGTTTAGAAGTTATTAGAGAATAACTCGATTGGAACTAAATTTAAATTTATCGAAACTTACAATGATTATCCCACAAAGGAAGGATAAACGTCATGGTTTAATACATCATTAGTGCTTCCCGAAACACCAAGCACTAACTTAGTGCTATGATAGTTTAGGAATTATATGTGAATAACTCACTCGAGGTTAAATTTAAATTCGTCGAATTTTACAATAATTGTCCAACAAACGTAGGACAAACGCTAAAAATTATTGTATTGTTAGTGCTTTATAAAACACAAAGCATTAACGCTACTGTTATCATAGTTCAGGAGTTATTGATGAATAATTCGAGTATGACTGAATTTGAATTTATCGAACTTTACATTAAATTTTCACAAATATATGACAATGACTGAAGGTTAGTGCACCGGTACTGCTCCAAAAAATACTACGTACTATCGTTAGTGATGATAGTTTAGGAGTTATTAATGAATAGCTTGGGTGGGGATAACTTTAGAGTTTTAAATTTTTACATAATATTTCACTAGTTGTCACAAAAACGGGACAAATATTAGTGGTTAGTGCATTGTTCGTGCTCCATAAAAATTAAGCACTATCGTTAGTGATATAGTGTAGGAGATATTAGTGAATAACTTGCGCGGGGCTAAATTTAATTTTTTCAAATTTTACAATAATTGTCACCCAAAGATTAGTACAAACGCCAGAGATTAGTGCATCTTTAGTGCTCAAAAGGTACTAAGCGCTAACGGTAGTGTTATTTTAACTTAGGAGTTATTAATGAATAACTCGGACGGAACTGAATTTAAATTTATCGAATTTTACAATAATTGTTCTCTCAAAAATGGAACAGACATCAAAATTAGTGCATCGTTATTGATTCCCAAACACCAAGAAGTAACATCAGTGCTTACATAGATCAGAAGTCAGTGCATAATTTGAAAAATTAGTGTAAAATTCTATAAATTTAAATTTAGTCATGCCTGAGTTATCATTAATGACTCCTAATCTACGATAGCACTAACGTTAGTGCTTAGTGTTTTTTGAACACTAATGAGACATTAATCTTTTACGATACATTTATCCCAACTCTGTGAGACGATTATTGTAAAATTCAATAAATTTAAATTTAGTCCCGAGTGAGTTATTCACATATAATACCTAAACCATGAGAACGCCAACCTTAGTGCTTGGAGTTTCGGGAAGCACTAACGATGCACTAAAATCTGACGTTTATCTTACCATTTTGGGATAGTTATTGTAAAATTCCATAAATATAAATTTAGCTCCAATTGAGTTATTCGCTAATAACTTCTAAACTATTATAGCATTAAGATTAACACTTAGTGTTTCACAGAGCTCTAAGAACGCACTAACCGCTGGCGTTTGTACCACTTTTATTGCACAATTACTATAAAATTGTAGAAGAGTTGAAAAATCTAAAGTTAGCCCCGCCTGTGTTACTACTTAATAACTTCTAAACTATCATAGCAATAACGTTGGTGTTTAGTGCACTAACGTAGCACTAACCATGTACAAAGTTTCAGTAGTATTTGAGATGTGGATGGGGTTAACTTTAGACATAATGGAATTTTTCATTTTGTAAAATTCCCGCCAAACTTAAAATCATAATGACTACATATATTGTAATGGTTACTACTTCGTTACTTGGTTTTATTGCACAACTTCTAACATTAGTCCTTCAACAATATGAACACTAGAAGATAAAACTTAGCGGGTGCACCTTGCACCTTCCCACATAACCATCCACAGTGAGAAGCACTAATGTTCGGAGTTGGTGCACTAGCACGTACTACCAAAGCACTAACGATTACACTAGAATTGATTGACCATTAGTGCTTTTAAATTTGGCGAGAATTTTACAAAATGAAAACTTCCCCATGTATTTCTTATGAAAGTTTCGTGACATTTAACTTGCCATATCTACACTAATAGAGAAGTACTATCGAAACTATTAGTGTTGCCTAACGATGTACTATCGATTGCACTAGGATTATCTTTGGTGTTTCTTGGGGAGGAACTAACGTGAATTTAGACCGCAAAAGTTTTTTTTTTCTTTTAATTTGGCTACAATTTGACCCAGTAAAAAAATTCTCATGTATTTTTATGGGAGTTTGTGATATACAATTGCGCACGTAGAGAAGAATTAACGAAACTATTAGTGTTTCCTAGAAGCACTAGCGACACACTATCGATTGCACTAAGTTTCGTCGTTAGTTCTTTTTCTGGGGAGGAGCTAACGTGAAGTTTTCTGGTTCTAGCATCCAAACTATTGAAGCACTAATATTATTAGTTGGTGCTCTAAAAAGCACTAATGATTGCACTGGAAGAGACCATTAGTACTTTTGAATTGTCAACAATGTGACCCGATGAAAAATTCTAAATGTATTTCTTACGGGACTTTCGTGGCATATAATTGACCATATCCACACTGATAGTGAAGCACTAACAAAATTTGTAGTGTTTAGAAGCACTAACGATTGCACTAGAGGAGATCATTAGTGCTCCTATGGGGACTACTTCACGGAGGTTATTCTAACAACAATGTCTCTGGCCCGCTAGAAGCGTGTCCCTAGTTACGATTTTAGCCTAACACTATTTCAATGTCGTCACTTTAGTTTGTTTAATGACTTCATTTGTGTGAGAATATTAACGTTGTACTTGAAGCACTAACAATTGACAGTACTTTTGTATACTTTAGACAATATTATAAAAAGTGGATATACTGGCTTTACAAGTGAATATCGACACTTTAATTCCTTAATAAATTTACATGGGCAAGAGTACTAACGTTCCGCTCGAAGCACTAACCAGTACTAACGAAGCACTTACGATTGACACCACTTTGTAAACATTGGACACTATTTACAAAAGTGGCGATTCTGGCTTGACGTCAAGTGAATATCGCCACTTTAATTCGTAATAACTTTACATGGGTGAGAGTACTAACGTTTTACTTGCAGTATTAACCAGTAGGCCTACTAACGTAGTACTAACGATTAGTATATTTTAAATTTCGTTATTAGTATGTGGCGATTTTGACTTGACAAACATCATTAAGTCACACTTCTCATTTAACTGCCTATTCCTCAACACATGTTAGAAGAAACTTTTCATTCGTACCAACCCGTTCACAGGCATTCAGTGAAGACATCTGATGTCTCACTCGATGAATTACTAGTATTTCGGTCTATTGAAACGATCCTTCTCACACAAGAGAAACATACCACTGAAGGATTGTGAACAGGGGTGTAGCCAGCAGGTTAATGTAGGAGGGGCCCGTCGTTTTTGAAGGGGGGCCAAGCCCAAAAAATTGTGTTGCAGCTAGTGTTTTTGAGGCCTGAAAAAAAACGGAAAATTTTGATTTCCTTCCGGAAAACTAAAACCATTGCTTTTAAAGGTTATTATTATTATTATTATTATTATTATTATTATTATTATTATTATTATTATTATTATTATTATTATTATTATTATTATTATTATACTTTTTCTCCATAAATTATATTCCAGATACTTTTTATTATATTTAAACCAGAACTACCAAATGTTATACCTTTGTGCCTAACTATTTCAGTTTAAGCTTTTGTACACAAAACCTATCTACATAAAATTGACTTTCCTTGAAATTGCACTTAATTTCTTTAAGATTTCCTAACAAAAATATTTATTATTCGTGACTAAACAAACATAACTATTTTATTAACAGCTATATCTTACTTCCTGTTTTACACCAAGTAGCATTTTAAGAAAAGCGAGTGAAATCCAAATTGAAAAATTGAATAAAAACTTTGTTTTTCACCAAATTTTCCATATGATAAAAAATATGTTTTATTAAACACGAGATAGAGCATATAAAAATATAATGTACTTACAAATTAATTTAGTACCAATGTTTTATTTTAGTATTTATAGTACCTTGTTATAACGTTTTTCATCAAACTGTCAAATATAAATCGCAGTAAATTGTGTAATCTTCTATCACAAAAAAACAAAAAACAAAACAAAAAAAAAAAAAAAACAGAAAGTATACCATGCTACTTTCCGATCGGTATAAGGAAGAGATACCATCAGCGGCGTAGCGACCATTACAAGATTCGGGGGGAGGGAGCGGGATGAAACTTGACATTGACAAGTCTTGATTTTAAAAATTGCCAAGTCTTATTTTTAAAAAAAATGAAAAGTGTTTCAAAAATCTTAGTCTCACTTTTACCAACCCTGTGGAAATCTATTACAGCAACCTTATTTTTATTCGTCCCATTCCATACCTCGTCTGAGAGACGAATACGAACAGCTCTTGTTCCGCTTTCGAGTGCAATTTTACACCTCAACTCAGGATCATTATCACCATGCACGATGCACAACTGCTAATTTGACAACTTATGGCTAGGTTAGATAATCCGCGTCATCCAATCCTCACGAGAACCTCTAAAGCTATAATCTGTTGTAGGAATGCATTAAAAAACGTAGAATAAGGTAGGCTATATTTAGTGCTTGTGATATAGGGACATATACTTTACATAAACATTCAATTGAGGGGTTCAGTGAGAGACCAGGCTAACCTACGCACAAATACCTTCTTAGGTCATATTTTCCTACTTCATATTTTAAGGACGTTTGATAAAACGTCGGATCTTATTGGGTAGGGTGCGGAAAAAGGCTCTGGCCGAGAAGTGGGAGAAAGCCTGAGAGAATGTCTTTGTAGAATGATTTTCTACCAAAATGAATAATGTATGTAGTTAGAGAAGAGAAAAATGCACTATAATACATATTATGAGAGATTTAATTCTACATTAAATTCATTATTTAACTTATCATCGAATTGAAATAGTGAAATTTATTGTGAAAAACAGAGTGCGAAATCCTTGGGGAACAAGGAAATTCCCCCCACTGAATATTTTTGGACAAAATTCCCTCACTAAATCCTTACTGGGGGGGGGGGGATAATACACTGAAATAATGTCAGAAGTTTCAAAAGTAATTACCGTAATTCATGTGTAATCAACGTGTATTTCGTATTTAATTATTAGAAGAACTAGTGATTAGCGGTATACTCATAACACCTAACTTTGTATAGTTTACTACTTCTGGATGCCCAAATACGTAAACTTTCTATATCGAAACTTTGAAGAATAAATGTGCGCAGTTTTGTTTTTTTTTAACTCTTCAGTCCTTGTCTCCTCCCACTTCGATTTCATGATTTCGCACTCGGATGAAATATATTAAATACCGGCAGGAAAAATACTAATATATAACCTCCCCGGGGCACGTGCCTCGCTTCCTCCCCCACAGTTGCGGCCCTGTGAGCTACATAAGTAACACACAGCGGTATATGTAATGCTTTGACCTACAAAGAAAGGAAGAATTGTAATTTTTTGTATAATTTTTGAAAGAAGCAATTACGGGATTAAAAATGAGGTAGGCAAGGCAACACATACGTATGAAAATGAAGTGAAACACACACCGGTTTATGCTTTCAGCCAGCAGACGTATTGTTTTGAACCCCAAAATGCGACTTTTGGAATCTTGCACTTACATGTTAGATTCACAGCGGAAGCGACGAAATGACTTGACTCCAGTGCCGTGCCGTGATAACTCAGCGTCCGGGGGAAGAGTATGCGACGGTGCCCCCGTACATATAGGTGAGATCGACAGACCAGCCAAGCGCCACGAAACTACACAAAATTTATGCCAAGTCTATAAAAGAACTGATAATGATTTGCAGCACGAACAAAGCGGCATTCTTCAAATTGTCAACTAGGTATTATAATTTGCCAAGTTGTTAAGAAATTGAGAATTTTGAGGGGGGGGGGGAAGCTCTACCCTTACCCCCCTTAACGATGCCCCTGGATACTACACTATTTTTCGATCGGTATGGTAAAATAGTATTTTCCATACTATTTTACCGTAAATTATTAATTATATGTAAACTTTGTTATTTTGAAATGACTGAGGCGAGGTAATCTTACGATGATGTTTTATAAGCTGGTTATTTGGGGGGCCAAGAACTCACTTGGGGTAGCCTGGCCCCGATGCCTCTTCCCCCGTGGCTACACCCCTGATTGTGAAAAGCCAGTCAAAAGTGGTTACGAATAGACATGTCTACCCTTCGTGCCAATCTCTAACAAAGGAAACGTTGGATTGGATTGGATTGTTTTGAGTTTAATGTCCCACGGATTGTTTTGAGTTGATTTTCAGTTTAACATCCCTTACAGCAGCGAGGCTATATGAGACTGTACCTATTGATTAATGTGGAATCCGAACCACATGAGTTATCACCGGGAATTGAACCCGGGTATCCCACGCCAAAGGCGCGTACGCTAACACCTTAGCCACGAAGGAGCTCACGGATTGTTTTGAGTTTAGTGGACCTGTATATACTGACTCCGAAAAATATAATTGTATTAGATGGGAAACTCATTCTTAAAATGAAAAATGAAAGGAAATGAAATTTTTGAGTTTTACGTTCCATGGTTATGCCGGCTAGGATAAAGGAGACGGTGATGATGAAAAATGAGTGAAATGGTGGAATGAAGGAAGTGGGAAGAAACGGGAGAATCCAGAAAAAAACCCACACATGGTGTTTGTCCACCACAAAGTTCACTTGGCGGTGCTGAGATCGAACCCGGGACTCCTATCGAACCCGGGACCCCAGAGGTGAGCGCTCTACCACTGAGCCACCGCGGCCCCTTCTTAAAATGAAAGGGCCGCGCTGTAGATCAGTGGTAGAGCCTTCACCTCTGGTACGTGGGGTGAGCATTGTGGTGGACAAGCACTGTGTGCATAGGGTTTTTTCGGAGTTCTTCTATTCCCCCCTTTCTTCATTGCACTATTTCATTCATTTCTCATCATCACTGTCTACATTAGCCTCAGGGCGTAATCGTGAGACGTTAAACTAGATATTTCATTTCATTTCTAAAATGAAAGCAGTTATTCGCTTCTAAATTCCCACTGTTATACTCTAATAAACACATTGGCTATTGCCAGTAGCTAATCATACAAAAATGTTTACAAAGCATTAGTACTGAATTCTAATACAAACCAGAATTATGTTTCAATATCAAATCCCTTATCGATTTTCCCCCGTCTTGTGGCATTTATCGATGAATTGGAGACATCTCTCTTTACGCTGGGGTTGAGATTCCAGTTACATCTAACATGATTATATTGCCATCACATGGCAACAATATTTCGTGTTCTGGAGCGAGCTCTTCATTTTGTGCCAGAGGTCTAAAACCAAGCTAATATTCTAAGAAGAAACGATTCCTATTTCATTTTGATTTGATTGTGACGGTGCTAAAGAGTGCTGTCAATAACAAAAAAGAGTTACAAATGTTTTCTGATAATTTTCTTTTCTTACTCTAAGATTCACAGTCGCAGATTATTGTGAAAGAACGTATTTTGCTTATGCCGCCATATTCAGAAGCATAAAATGTTGGAAGTGCTATGGAAAATTTATTTTATTATTAGTATTATATGTTAATATACTAGCTGACAACCACTTACATTGGTATGAATCTTATACAATCAATCGTCGCTCTCGCGAAGATGTGTACCTTGAGACGAGGATTTAGCTTCAGATGAAGGGAAAATTTCGGACCGACTTAGCAAATATGGAATGGAAGGTGAAAATTAATAGAAGCGGGGGGGGGGGAGGGGAAAGAGGAAGCTGGAATATAAGGGGGCTAATTAAGTGAGTTCTTCCTATTTTAGTACAACAAAACGCAAACTCGAAATACCTGACGAAAATCCTATCCTGGACTTAAAAATAGCACGAAATAAAACAATAAACGTAGATGGAGATTATCAAGTTTATTAAGTTGTTTTAAGCTTTTCACCGTTAAAAAAAAAAAACATATAACAGTTTGAGTTATTCATAACACACTAAGGAAGAAAAATAAATAATGTGAATATTGGCTGAAGTTATAGAGAAATACTACACATACTACACAAATAGGAATAAGTGGTTACAGACAGGATAATGAATACAAGTACGGTACACGAAGTTCAGAAACTTAACCTGGAATTACAAATATGTTCTCCCAAAATAAAGATTAAGACTTGCTCAAGAGAAAGTTCAATATGTTTCTTTTCAATTGTCTGTTTCATATCTTCTCGAAAGTGAAACAAGTTCAATAAACATTAGAACTGTCATAATTCTATAGAATATATTCCTTAAAGTTGTTAAAACTTCGAAATGCAAGTCATAATTTGTTTTGCAGGAAAAGTTCCTAACTGATGCTGCAGAATGATAGTTCTGGATACAGCTTTATCCTTCCTAATATTACTCAGAGCCTTCCAGAAAGATCGTTGACAGTAGCATAGCTAGAATTTTTTTTAGGGAGGCCAATGAAGGGCCCAACAAAATTTTGAGGGGCCATCTCCAATGAATGAAAAATTATATATATATATATATATATATATATATATATATATATATATATATATATATATATATATATATATATATATATAGGGTGTTTCAAAACAACACCGACAACGTTTGGGAGATGACTCCTGACTCCAAGGTAAGACAAAAAGTATAGACCAACCTGGGTGCACAAACACTTCCTTTCGGAATTGTAGACTGCCAAAAACATAAGAAATGAACTTTAAAGACCCATAGCTCCGAAAATATGGGACCTACCGCAGTCGGGTCAAGACTTCACTTAGGAACTAGTATGTGCCCTATCTAAATATCCAAGTCTCAGAATCCTGCGACACTTCTGCAACAATTTTATAGAGGTAGTTGGTGAGTACTTCAAATTATATACCCGTAGCCAAACTACCTCTATAAAAATTTTTGCGTGAGTACCGCGGGATTCTGAAACATGTATTTTTGGATAGCGCACATATTAGTTCCTAAGTGAAGTTCTGACCTGACTACGGTAGATCCCATAGTTTTGGAGCTATGGACCTTTAAAATTATTTATTTCATGTTTTCGGCAGCTTATTACTCCGGAAGGAAGCATTTGTGCACCCAGGTTGCTCTATATTTTTTGTCTTATCTCAGTATCAGAGATCACCTCCCAAACGTTGTCGGTGTTGTTTTGAACCACCCTGTATATATATATATATATATATATATATATATATATATATATATATATATATATATATATATATGTGTGTGTGTGTGTGTGTGTGTGTGTGTCTGTGTGTGTGTGTGTCTGTGTGTCTGTGTGTATTCAAGGTGAATGTGTTCATCTTTGTCGTTTATGATTTTACCCTTTTACAGGAAGATGTAAGAATCTACTACCTCAAACAACCAGGATACATTAAGGTGGATCACTAGGTGCTCCCAGTGCTATGCTAAACGCTGCTTACATAGTGTGGCGTTGCCAGATAGTGTCGAGTGTTTACTGATACCAGATAATAAAGGAAGTAATCATGGAATTCTGCTTGGATACTTACTAGAGAAATTAGTTTTCGATCCTTACCGTAATTGTGCTTCTCGAACCGCAACGCTATAATCCAGGAATTTCCTTATTGTGACTACTACAGTAAACGTACAAATTTGGCAACAACGCATTATGGCGTTCTACGCAAGTTTCATCTCAAAATCTATTTCCTTAATTGTAGATTAATATTTAAATAAAATATGAAACATAACACAAAAAATGGTCAAACAATATATCTATTTCGTAATAAGATTGTTACTTTACACTTACAAATAAACATTTCGTAAAACTGAGCACTTCTTGTAAGATCTTACAGCAAGTGCCATCTTGTGTGCTCATTGTAAAACGAATAAAATATTTTCTTTTATTTGTTACATTTTTCGGTATCAGGAGACACAACCAAATAAGTCAGGGTCTTGTGCTGTAGCTGAAACATTATTCTATCTTATAGTACAATGTTTATAATATGTAGTGTTTCACTGCGCAGTAGTTAAGACAATGAGCTAAAATATGTACTGACTTCCGAGAAGTAAGTAGTTATTTAATTACGGCGTTTAATGTATGTGTGGCTGGTTGATTTAAATGGGAGCAGAGAAATACACTTATGCAGTTAAAGAAAATAACTTAGGCTCTATAGGTTCATGTCTCTACTTAAGAAAAGGTACTTTCTATTCCTGTAGGCAGTAGCAAACTTATCAACAACTTCTTCAAGATCTAACGATTTAGCAATATTTTTCTCAATATAAAGTAATGCTAAGTTTTTCAACCTATCATCAGTCACTGAATTGCGTATATGTCTTCAATCTTTTCAAACATGATTATGATCTTTCACATGTAGCACTAGAAATTGGTATAGTCACAGAGATGATACCTAGCTTGTAGGTTTCTAGGAATGCATTTCTGTAGACGCAAAGATCAACGAAATTCATCAAGGAATCAACTTTGGTTTTTACTCGTCTTCGTACAACTTAATTGTGTTTGAAATTATTTTGATTTCACATTTGAATATTTGCAGATCACTCCCATAATGCTGCGCCATAGGCTCGACGATGTTGTAATTTAGGAAGTTTTCACTTTTTGGATGTAGAGCGGTGATTGATCTAATGATTTTACTACATAATCCAAAGCGGTTTTCCATTTCAGTGATTGCCTTATTAATAGTAGGTAGAAGAGTGTCTCTTAGTATATTATCTTTAGAAAATTCGTTTTCTGCCTCTAGTGAAGAAAGGGATTCATCCAATATGAATTTGTAATGGCAAATATCTAGTTCATTTAAACGAGGAACCCCTATAGCCTATCTGTTTTCGGCTCTGGAATTTCAAGACCGTTTCTTTGCATATCTCCAAACATTTTTGATAAATTTGTTCGAATGTTGTTCGTTGCGAATCATATTCTCCAGACCTCATCTTCGGCAGCGTTTGAACTAGTGGATCTACAAGATCAAACCTTCCGACATGCCTGCATCTACTTAAAATAAGGTGAAGTTCAAAGTTATAGCACGACAGCAGTCATCTCAAATTTTATCGGTATCAGGACATTTGCGGTACAACCAGAAAATGTGTTTCTGGGACATTTGCGGTACTGTTCAAACTTTTCCCTTAGACAGTTTGACATTTACGGTACACACCGTAGAAGTGCGGAAACAAAGCATCCATTTCATACCACTTTAGTCTAAATTAGAATGAATATAATAATAAAGGAGGTGGGTATGGCGATGAAACAGCCTAATATTATACGATGCTTTTTGGCTGGCTGCTTTTGGTAGATTATGGATATATATAAGAGGAGATCACGGTGGTCACCTAATGGAAACTATCACAGTAATCGAAACCTCTGAGAAGAAACCATGCATCTTTCATCAGGGTTTTAAGTACAGACAGTACCGACATTTCAAGAACGGGAGCATAACTTGGAGGAAACAAATATTGTTCCGTGGATCTTCGGCCTCTTACCAGCACGAGATAGTGAGACATATCAGGGATTTTTCAGTTTGGTGAAGGCTAATATTAATGATTGGAATCCGAAATTAATCAAATTGGATTTCGAGCAAGCAATAATAACATCTCGAAGAAGACTTCCTGCAGGAAACGCACATTAGTGGGTGTAATTTTCATTTCAATCAGTGGAGGAAGGTTAAGGAACTGTGACTTATAAGTGACTATAAATCAGTTCCAGAGGTGAGGCTCTGCCTCAGAATGTGTTCTGCCCTAGCATTATGTGTTTGTCTCTAAAGTACAGTCACGAAAGAAAGTATTGTTGAGTTCAAAAAATTATTTTCCTTATAACTAAACAATAAATTAATCTATTAGAGGACCGATTTTGGCAAATTATCAAATTATAACTATTCTAAGGATAATAACAAAAAAAAAATCGAAATTAATTAATTTGTCTCCGAGTTATTGGCAAAAGAAACTCTGTCAACTGTCAAATACTTTATTTTCCGTGTGTACTAATTGAACTCTATTATAAATCATGCAAATAAATTACTAATTTATTGAACGTTAATTTTGGCTTTGTCTCTCATACTTATTCCGAGCTTGATCTGACCAAAAATCCCTAAATATGATTATAACAATGGATAACTGTATGCAAAATGAGTGACTTATGATTAATCACTCTGCAGGCAAGTTTGCTCTTTGGATAATTTCGTAATACTTTCTCGTAATTAGAATATGTTGAAAACGAAGAACGAAGAATATTATATATCAACTCTAAGTAAACATTGGCAAATAATTATTGGAAACTTTAAATGAAACTTATAAAAGAAAACAGAAAAATATAAATATATTCTAGAAGTTCTCTTTAAATGTCATCGACAGGCATTTGACCAATCACAGATAATGATTTGTTTAATTTTTTAGTTTTGGGCCAATCAAAAACAAGCATTTGCTTACATCTTTCGGATGTGATTACCATGTATTCTAGTATTTTTTTTCACTTTTCTGTGTAAGTGATCCTTATATTTGGGTTTACATGTTCTGAGAAAGGTTTGTATGTATGTATGTATGGTGAGTTAATAATGGTTTTATATTCTGAAAGAAGATTTTTAGTCTGCTTTTAGTATGCAAAAAAGCCCCGAATCCCCTGAAAAACTCATGTTATTCTCCCCTAGAACAACTTGCTGGCTACACCGATGTTATAAAATTTGGTGTTTGTATAGGAGTTAATAGTGCGTGCTTATCCTCTTACTGAACACACGAAAATATCCTCTCTTAACTTGGAGAATAAGAAGCTATTTCGAATAGTACCGTAAATGTCTCAGTACCACAAATGTCGATACCACAAGTGTTGCGCTTTCATTTTATCAGCCCGAAAACATTTCCTCTTGTACAGATCACACTAATTTGCCGGATGGAATGATGACAGTAAATAAATATCACAAGTTCCAGATTTGGTTTAATACCGCATAATAATATAAGTAGTTGTTTGACAGATAAACTGAAATAATAATAATAATAATAATAATAATAATAATAATAATAATAATAATAATAATAATAATAATAATAATAATAATAATAATAATAATAATAATAAAAGTAAAAACTGACGGACAAGGACAAATGTTCTTAAGAGACAAACGTCACGCAGAAACAGGAACTGAACTCCAACAGGACACTGACTTACCATCCCAGCCCACTTCAAATTTTAAGCCTTGCTCTTCAAGCTTAAGTTTCACCTTATAGTAAATTGCCAATAATTGTCATGTGTTCTTAAAAATTCAGAAAAATGTCCCGATTTCATGCTCTAAAAATATGGTAGCCTGATCAGTGACGAAACCAGACATTTGGTGCCAGGGCAAATTTTGCGATTAGCACCCACTTCATCTACATCTACACCAATAAACACAACGATTAGTTTGCTGGCGCTCGGGGCAACTGCCTCGGTTGCAGCCTCTTGTTTTGGTCTGGCCACAGTTCAATTATATTTAGTTACTTTTATCCCTTGAGTTCTAAAACTGAGTAATGAATTTGCCTTTACTTTATTAAAGTGATAAAGTGAATACTCTTTGAAGCTAAAAGAGGAAATGTGTGTTTCTTTTCCTGATATCAAACAGTGTCAGAATAGACATTTCAATCGGGACTCTTTACAGCAAAAGAAGTATACGTGTTTTTTTTTATTTCTTTCGTTTCTTTACCTTCACTAGTTTTTAGAATTTGACGTGAATTCAAATACACAAACACTTCACACCCACACCGAATGGCCAAAGATCAGCGGTAGAACATCAACTTAAGATTCGGAAGATGGCGTGATCGATCCCTCGTGGGTAAATATTTCGACTGAGAGTTTACTGAGATTCTTCCTCGGTATCACTAGGGTAAATTTTATTGCCTTATTGACTCATATTCGTCGTTTCTATCCTCTGAGCCTAAGATGTTTTAAAACCTTAAAATAAATAAATGTAGTTGAAGTAACTTAACACTACTATCCTGTAGTCGATACTAAATTAATATTGTTAGGTTTGAGGGAGGAGCATTAATTAATATATCCTGTTGGAAATTGATATCACCACTAATTTACTGTTCTGCATAATTCCTAAGTGTAATTTTCTCTTGAAATGCTTGATGCTTAATTTTCTCAGAAATGCATATTTTGGCGAAGAACAAATATAAATCTGCGATAAAATTGGGTATTCATTGACTGAACTTACAAATGGAATATCTGTGGACCAGTCCCACAAACTCTTGATATCTCTCTGATTACTAAACATGAGATAACGAGATGATATAACCAGGTCACGGGAGTAACAACGACTTTTACACAACTTATTATTACTGCTGCGACCAAGTTGTATTATCTCGGTATCTTATTTGATGGTTAGTAGTCAGGAGATTGTAACAGTGGCTCTGTGATAAACTTCGGAATTTATCTAGTAGTAGCGTCTTTTGGATTAAGCTACAGTTAAAATCGTTTAAAAGAAAATACTTCTGAATGATTTATTTATAAAGAATCATTGATTTTTTACTGCGTTTCCCAGGCTTTAGTTAGTAGTATAGGCCTACCAAACGTTGGTTCCGTTTCATTGGAATTCGCTAGTATCGCTTGTTAACATCGTAGCAGAAGGTTACTACAGAGTTGCCAACGGCCAAGAGTGTTAGGAAACTAGACGTACTAGAAACAAGACCAGAAGGTAGTCGAGAGGGAGAACCAGTATCCGTAGCAAATAGTAGGTGTTAGTGGTATTCAATATCTTAATTTTCTTGAACGATTGGGATACGAACAACAGAGAGAATGACAGAAATAATAAAAACTTTTGCGATCTTCTTGTACTGTATATTAAACAAGACGGCTCTATATTAAGATTATTTAATAATAATAATAATAATAATAATAATAATAATAATAATAATAATAATAATAATAATAATAATAATAATAATAATACCAATTATTTAGAATCTAATGGATGCTATGCATTTGTTCAATGTCGCCATAATGAATGGAAATTGATTACTTAGTGTACGAATTATAATGAGTAGTGTACGAAGACTTCTCTCGTCCAACACAAGTGTAATGTTTTACTGCAATGCATGCTGTTTGTAAGTAAATACCTCATATTTTAGTATGACTTTCAACATTGAAGCGAATGAGAATGCCGATTGATTTTGCTTTTTTCCCTGGTTCTTTGTCGAAGACAAAGAAGATAACCCGATAAGAGACAGAAGTTAAAAGGAGCGTTCAGATAATGAGGTCAATGCATGCACATTACAAATTTAAGTGAATTAGATCTTGCTGTACTGCAAACAAAAACGAGCCTGGAACTGTTTTACTCGGAACGCAGACTATTGCAACATACGGTATTCTGCAGTTGGTAACTCTGTTTTCGAGAGATGTTTTGGTAGTAGTTTCACTTGTGGCCACTATCACCTGTTAGAGCTGTCTACAAGTTCCCAGTTTGTAAGCGCTGTCTACGCGCCCACTGTTTGCAATGGCTCCCACTACAAGCCCTCAGCTGTAACGGTTTTGGGCGTACCTATCTGCGTGCGAGTGCTATTACCAGACTCCCAGTATCTAAATTATTACCTCACTCACCAGTTAACAGCTATATTTCCATAAGAGCATTCCATTGGAGGAGGATTGATAGAACCACTAATTACAAATAATTAACTACAACCAAGGTTGTTGACAACCAGATCGGTTTAAGATTCTCCTCTCTCCCTTATTTCCTTTAACTTACCCAAGGGAGGCAGAGAGAAAAGATAGGTTAAATAGCTCATTAATCCTTTAAGTATCCTAGTACAACCTTTCTTGTCGACCAATTGAAGATTAACCAATTTATTCACCCTGTTTGCAAGAATCTAGGGGAGTTCTTATTACAACTAGCATACTGACTCAATTTATAATGAAAACTCATGAAATTTCCTCTTTTAGATATCTTTATTTCAATAAATACGAACGATAGTTGAGAAAATAGGCTACGATCTCTAGATAAAATATTTATTTGTCTCTAATTACCCTCCTGGAGACTGAGAGGGACTTAAGTATAACTTTATCCTAATCCCTAAAGAATAGGGAATTAGTCCCTACTATTATGGATCTAAGATTCCTACTTCAGTCATTAACACAAGATTACATAAACTAATACTCTAAATCATCAGGGTTCGCTCAGGAAGCGTTCTCTTACAAGCTGATGAAGTGAAGCAATTTACAGTTCTAAAGGTGCCTTCACCACTTATCCAGCACCTGGTCTAAACCTAAGCGAGGAAAAGCCCGGAACCAGATCTTCCTCAAGAAGGATACTATCTAACAAAATTTACTAGGGATAGGTTCAGTGAGGATATAGGAATAGACCCCAATAAGAAGCCTTTCTAGATCAGCACTCAGATCTATAGGTATAGGTTAAGTTCCACCCCGTTCCAGTCCCCTAGCATTCTAGAGCGGAACTAAATGTGTTTTTTTTTAAATCAATCTATCGGCCTGGCAGTATATAGCCAGACGTCGGCCGGACTCGAACCCGGAACCCTCCAATTCAAAATCAATAAGCCTATCCACTGGACCCAATCTAAGAGCCCAGGCAAACTCTAAAGTAAACTACAAACACTAAATATCCTAAGTAAAATGCTTAAAGAGAAATCGCGAGCTAAACATTATCCAAAATAAAAATATAATTATTTATTTTCTTAGATCGAGAAGTAAAACAAATAAAAGCTCTAAGCTACCCCGTGGACTCACTTGCCCACTCGCTATACTATACATGAACTTTTCGGCGTATTTCGAAGATACTCTAACGACAGTCATCATTTAGACTGTTCTAACCAAGGAACTCCCATCCCCTGAAATGGAACCAGAGAAGGACAAAATTGCCTCTCCCGCTATTCGAAGCACTAAATGGTTCCCCGCCGCTCCTCAAGAGAATGCCTTCTATATATATGAGAGGTTCGGAAAGATATCCAACTGTTTTCTAGCAAAACTACCTATTGACTCAAAATAGATAGCATAGGCGGAATAAAAAAAAAAAAAAAAAAAAAACGAAAGTAAAATAAGGACCTCGCTCCTCTCTATTTGTATCGTAAACGTTGCTGGCAACGGACAAGGTTTCCAACTAACATTCGTTATCTATAAAGCAGGAAGATTTTTTTATACTGCAAAAGGAATAAGCTAGATTAATATATGGATTACACATAGTAAATACAAGATATTTTACATGAAATAGTAGTAGTAATAATAATATATATATATTACATAACCTTTTACCTTTGAAACCAGCGCTGGTTTATCTTATACCTATATTGTAATTAATTATTGAATATAAAAGATTATATTCATGTTTATGTATATATATATAGTTATCTTAAAATATATATGAATAATAATAATTATAATAATAGAAATATATAAGAAACCAGCAAGTGGCCCTGAAGGGGTCCCTTGCACACCTCACCGTTTGTTGACCTATAGCAGTATCACTTTGTGTTGGGAGAGCCACTAGGGGGGGGGGGGCAAGAATTTGCGCAAGGGAGCTTGGCCCCCCAGGACCTCCCTTAGCTCCGCCACTGATCGTTGACTTCCGTTAACGAAATCGGAAAAATCCTCGATTCCAGCCTTCATTTGAATTATTTGTCACTTTTGCCCCGTTAAGCTCAGCTTTATGTACATTCCACATTTCCGTAGGTAAGAGAGGAGGGTATCTCTTCGATCTAGAAACAAGTCCCTGTTTTTGTAAATTGTAACACATTTTAAAGTACCACTAGTGAAGGTACTATCAGAATAAAACAACACATTTTGGAAGATTTCTGGGAAGTTTACTTCAAATTGGACAATCCTTCATCTACCGAATGTAGTGCTAGAAAACGAATCATTTAATTCCATAATAATAAAAGTAGAACTGTGTAAATTTATAATTATACATAAAAATTGAACGATTATTGGCTGTTTGCAGATAATCACGAAAGAGAAAGAGAGAATATCCATTTTAATAATAATAAAAATAGTTTCATGTTTAAGTTAGCTGTGGGTGAGCTTTTGTCCGCAAGCCTAACATAACACTGGAGGTGAGCTTTTGTCCGCAAGCGTAACATAACACTGGAGGTGAGCTTTTGTCCGTAAGCCTAACATAACACTGGAGGTGAGCTTTTGTCCGCAAGCCTAACATAACACTGGAATTGAGCTTTTGTCCGCAAGCCTAACATAACACTGGAGGTGAGCTTTTGTCCTCAAGCCTAACATAACACTGGAGGTGAGCTTTTGTCCTCAAGCCTAACATAACACTGGAGGAGAGCTTTTGTCCGCAAGCCTAACATAACACTGGAGGGGAGCTTTTGTCCGCAAGCCTAACATAACATTGGATGTGAGCTTATGTCCGGAGACCTTTTTGCCGGTGAGCGTATGTCCGACACCCAGAAAAACGTATGATGAGTATGAAGAGGTATTAAAATCTAGACTTTGACTAGTACTAGGCCTAATTCAGTAGAAAATAGAGCTACATATCAGTTGTCAGATATCAGAACAAAATAACAAGGATGTTGCATGGTTTAATGTGTTAAACGTGGGTGGGCTTTGAAGAACTTGCAATAAAATGCTCCGGATATTTAAATGTTCTTTGGCTACTGGTAGGCCTAGTTCATCAACAGAAAATAAGCTATATGACTAATGTCCTATAGGAGATATCAGAATAAAATATTAAGAATGTTGCAGACTTCCAAGTCTTAAGGCTGTCATTATACTTGCAGACCAAAACTCATCAAATGAACCTCTTTCTTATTTACTAAAAACAAAACAACAACGTATGAACCAAACAAAGCTTAGCGTTAGTAAATAAGAAAGAGTTTTCTTTGAGTGTTGGTCTGCAAGCACGACGGCAGCACTAAGAAGCAAGGCCAAAAACATCTGAGTATAATGAATTCGTTAAAAAAATAAACAATCCTGTTAGCAAGCAAGTTCTATTATGTAAGTATTCATGCCTAATCATGAAATTATTTTAATGCAGTGATGAATGATCCGGTCTATAAGAAAAATTTGGTTCCAAAATTTCCAGGGCCAAAATTAGACCTACTGTCGCACATGCTTAACACATTAAACTTGCAACATCCCTATTTTTCTGATGTCTAGTAACTACTATACGACATTACTAGCTCTACTTCTACTGAGTTATTAGGCCTATTTGCAATTACACTCAAATGATAGATTTTATTATCTAGGGCATATTATTAGAAATTCCTCAAGGTCTGCCCTCCTTTAATACAATGTAACTACGCAACGTCATTATTATTATTATTATTATTATTATTATTATTATTATTATTATTATTATTATTATTATTATTATTATTATTATTATTGATAATAATAATAATAATAATAATAATAATAATAATAATAATAATAATAATAATAATAATAATAATATCCGATAAGTGATCTAAGATAGTAGCTCCATTTTCTGCCTAGGAAGTAGACAAAGCCTAGATTTCAATATTCGGTGAATTTTATTACAAGTCCCTCAAAGCAGATCATGTTTGCTATCGGTGAGCTTTTGTCCGCCCCTGTAATATAAGACTGCCAGGGAGCTTATGTCCGGTGAGCTTATGTCCGACACCCCATTTCATAGATGTCCAAACTTCCGAACCCGATGCTCGCGAGCTCGGAACTCGAGCTCAACCGGACTCGGACTCAATAAGTGAACCCGAGCCCGAGTAAGCCCTGGTCCCAGTGAAATAAGTCGGCGCGAGCCCAACTGAGAGAAGTGAGCCCGAGTGTAAGAAGAGAGCACGAGCCCCAATGAAATACGTGAGCGCGAGCCCAAGTGGGAGAAATGAGCCCGAGCGCGAGCCCAGTCGAGAGAAGGGAGCGTAAGCCCGAGTGAGCGCAAGCCTAGTCGTGAGAAGGAAACGTAAGCTCGAGTGAGTGCGAGCTCAGTTGAGAGAAATGATCGCGAGCGCTAGTGAGCGTGAGCCCAGTTGAGACAGTTGAGCGCGAGCCCGAGTGAGTGCGAGCCCAGTCAAAAGAGATGGGCACGAGCCCGAGTGAGTGCAAGCTCAGTTGAGAGAAATAATCGCGAGCGATAGTGAGCGTGAGCCCATTTGAAACAGTTGAGCGTGAGCCCGAGTGAATGCGAGCCCAGTCAAAAGAGATGGGCACGAGCCCGAGTGAGTGCGAGCTCAGTTGAGAGAAATGATCGCGAGCGCTAGTGAGCGTGAGCCCAGTTGAGACAGTTGAGCGCGAGCCCGAGTGAGTGCGAGCCCAGTCAAAAGAGATGGGCACGAGCCCGAGTGAGTGCAAGCTCAGTTGAGAGAAATAATCGCGAGCGATAGTGAGCGTGAGCCCATTTGAAACAGTTGAGCGCGAGCCCGAGTGAATGCGAGCCCAGTCAAAAGAGATGGGCACGAGCCCGAGTGAGTGCGAGCTCAGTTGAGAGAAATGATCGCGAGCGCTAGTGAGCGTGAGCCCAGTTGAGACAGTTGAGCGCGAGCCCGAGTGAGTGCGAGCCCAGTCAAAAGAGATGGGCACGAGCCCGAGTGAGTGCAAGCTCAGTTGAGAGAAATAATCGCGAGCGATAGTGAGCGCGAGCCCGAGTGAATGCGAGCCCAGTCAAAAGAGATGGGCACGAGCCCGAGTGAGTGCGAGCTCAGTTGAGAGAAATGATCGCGAGCGCTAGTGAGCGTGAGCCCAGTTGAGACAGTTGAGCGCGAGCCCGAGTGAGTGCGAGCCCAGTCAAAAGAGATGGGCACGAGCCCGAGTGAGTGCAAGCTCAGTTGAGAGAAATAATCGCGAGCGATAGTGAGCGCGAGCCCGAGTGAGTGCGAGCTCAGTTGAGAGAAATGATCGCGAGCGCTAGTGAGCGTGAGCCCAGTTGAGACAGTTGAGCGCGAGCCCGAGTGAGTGCGAGCCCAGTCAAAAGAGATGGGCACGAGCCCGAGTGAGTGCAAGCTCAGTTGAGAGAAATAATCGCGAGCGATAGTGAGCGCGAGCCCGAGTGAATGCGAGCCCAGTCAAAAGAGATGGGCACGAGCCCGAGTGAGTGCGAGCTCAGTTGAGAGAAATGATCGCGAGCGCTAGTGAGCGTGAGCCCAGTTGAGACAATTGAGCGCGAGCCCAGTCAAAAGAGATGGGCACGATCCCGAGTGAGTGCGAGCTCAGTTGAGAGAAATGATCGCGAGCGCCAGTGAGCGTGAGCCCAGTTGAGACAGTTAGCGGTGCGATCTCAGTTGAGAGAAATGTACGCGAGCGCTAATGACCTTGAGCCCAGTTGAGACAATTGAGCGCGAGCCCAGTCAAAAGAGATGGGCACGAGCCCGAGTGAGTGCGAGCTCAGTTGAGAGAAATGATCGCGAGCGCCAGTGAGCGTGAGCCCAGTTGAGACAGTTAGCGGTGCGATCTCAGTTGAGAGAAATGTACGCGAGCGCTAATGACCTTGAGCCCAGTTGAGACAGTTGATCGCGAACCCGAGTGAGTGTGAGCCCAGTCAAAAGAGATGAGCGCGAGCCCGAGTGAGTGCGAACTCAGCTGAGAGAAGTGATCGCGAGTGCTAGTGAGCGCGAGGTCCACGTGAGTGCGAGCCCAGTCAAGAGAGATGAGCGTGAGCCCGTGTGAGCGCGAACCCAGTTGAGACAAGTCAGCGCGAGCGTGAGCGATCCCAGTGGAAAATGACCATTTATGCTCTATACTTCTATGTGCGGGGGTTGATGGTGGAAGACGGACAGCAACATTCACCTGTACTTGGGCGTGGCGGGGGGAAAAAACTTCTTTTTCCTATCAGCTTACGTGAAACAGATTATATTAACGCTTCACTTGTAAACATAAAATATAGCTTCTGCATACTGTGCAGAAATTCACCGCCGGTGGAAAATAACATCTAATAGAGTCATCTTTGATATGCACTCACTTACTTTGTCCATCGCAAAGCACTTGTAATGACTTTTTACTAGTAACCGTACACTTGTAAACCTAAAATACATCTGTATTTGTATAAAAGTCTGTCGCCTACAGAAATGTGTTCCTTATAAATATGTCTTTTTATACAAAGTATACAATTTTACCTATAAATCTTCCAAAATGTGGTGCACCACAACTACACCAGCACACTTGAGTTTATACACCAATTACATATTCATGTGTAATGACCTTCAAATAGTAATATATATATATATATAATTTTAATCCCAATGTTGATATCACGTTCTTGATTTCAACGAACTTGATTTCTCCTCCATTCTTCTCGGTTTGTTCTTTTGGTGGCCCCGGTTCAGCCATCTTGAACTTACGTTTATTCGTTGATTTGTTAAAATAACACCACTGCCAGTAAACAAGTTCTGGTCAAGAGGATTAAATTTAATTTTTCGGAAAATCGGTTGATAATAACAGTGTGTTTTAAGTTAAATTAACCTTCTGAAATTGGTTACCTTCTTCTAACCTACTTTGCAGGGTAATAACAAGCAAACACTATGTTGTTTCTACGCATTTTCCAGCAAACTTTATTCGATTGATTACCGTTGACCTCGTAAAAGTAACCCTTTTTTTGTCTCAGAAGGGTTATTACAAATAATTAACTGGTTCTAGCAACCAAATTATCCGTTAACTTTCACTAGGTTATTGCTTCTTTTTCTCAGTGTGTGCTGCGAAGTCCGGTCAGAGAGAAACTGATAACCTTTCACCACCACACTCTAACCGCTTCCGAAGGAGATTTGGATCCTCCCCTGATTGAGATCGTAGATAAAGATAACTCTCTCTGTTGTCTAACCTGCCATTATTTAGCATGGTTTGGTAATTTAAAAAATTCATTATTTCTGCCATATTTTCAAAACTTTATTTAAAAGAAACATACCCAGTGTTACATTGGAGGCGATAGGGGAGCGATTAAAGTTTAAAGTGGGGTGCCTGACAATTGAAGATTCCATGTCCTTCCAAGGAACTGAACTCCAATGAAATTCAGAGGAAAAATGAATTACGTATTAAAAAAGAAATACAAAATACATTTTCAGGGTAACTCTTACAGGCATTATGTTATTATAAAATTAATGCTACTTCTGAAACTGATTAGAGTGAATAAATATGTATTTGAATAGCAAAACCACTTGCATAAGTTTTTCAAAGTAACAAGATTGAAGAACGGAGTTTGTCTTCCGCTGTTATCTCATTGCTGAAAGATACCGGTGATGAAACAATTGGCCGGAAATCATGCGGCCGCTTCTTTCATCAATTCATGAAGATGATGATGAGTGCCAATGTTAGGTACCTAAGTTCTGTGTTAGAAAAAAAAAACACCCAACTTCCTTCAGACATACGTAGTGGGGTGGTCCGAAAAAACTTTTTATTTTTTTAGTCGCTATAGTGCGGAAAAGTTGCTTTGGTACTGATTAGAAAAATTAAGAAAAAAAATTAAAATCGCTTAACATCTTCCGTTTGCGCATCGCAGTTAAAGTTTACCAAAAATTACGAAAATCTTGTGATGTTTAATTTATTTTGTCTTACAAATAAATAATATTTAATCGATTCCATGATTTTTTTGGTTAATATAAATTGTAGTAAAGTATAAAAATAATTACTGTGTGTTATTTTGTTTTATGTTTTCCAATTGCACAACTTTACTGAGAACTTTTTTCTTTTTCTTTTTTTCTTTTCTTTTCTTCATCTTCTTTTTTTTTACAAAAAAAAGACTTTTTCTTACTTTATGTCTGGGGTAATTTTGCACATATAAGTTAAATGATTGGTTTAAAAAACAAGCAGATTGACGGAAATATTTCACCGCAGTCTGACAATTTACTGAATTTAATCCCACTTCCTCTCCCCTTCTGCAAGATAGCTTGACTTTGAGAGAGTTTGAGCATTGTTGCTGAATGCTGAACGCTGCAAGTTTTGACACGCATTCCGTGTCCGTCACGTCCTCGTCATTTCCTCACTTAGTGATTAAGTGTGGCGTTGTGCAGAAGTCCTCTTCAGTGTTAGCTGTGTTATTACATTTGTGTTAGTTGTCCTTTATAATCTTGAATTATAGTCCTTAGTATTTTTGTTGCATTCCGTGCGGTGATCTTTCATAGCCCTAAAATGCCAGCTTCGAAGATGATTACGAGGCAAAACTTTGAGTGTCCTCTTTTTGGTCATCCCAGAGATTTGCTACAAACTAAACTGCCTACACATGAAAATGTACTTCGGTGTTGGTTTCACGAAAAACTACAATTGTACCCGCAAACAAACAATGCAAAAGTGAGCTTTTCAAAAGTTGCTAGGATAGTAGCAAGAAAGATTAAAAAAAACATTTATGATAAAGCGTGCATTCCTACCGTTACTGAGTACAGGATCGTGTAGCTTGTTGTTGCGTATCATGACAGTTACTATAAACTGAGAAATTCGTACGGTCGTGATTTGAACAAGCCAACATTTGCAAAGAAGATTACAGACTTCAAGCAAAGATTATTGTCGTTATTTGATGTAGCAGCATGCAAATGTCCTATCATTTTGAACTGTACGTGTGATACGACAGAAGATTTGTGTGAATGTTTAATTTCTATCAAGTGGAAGTGTGAAAAGTCTAAGAAGTTACCTGTCCTTGAGATATCATTCATCTATTTTCAAAGGAAGTGTGGTTTGGGCAAAATTGGATCAATAGATCTTCACGAAACGAAAAGGCTAACTTCAAGACTGAAAAGAAGGAACTACAAACATAAACGTGTTTTTAATGATACGCTTTGGAGTTCATCAACCATTTTTGAAAACGACCCTACAGATTGTTTCAGTTCAAGACTTCAACAAGACGGTTTGGGCTCTTCCGAGTTCTATGAAAGTGAAAAAGATGAGTTCATCCCAGATATTCCCACCAAAACTGCGTCAGAATGGAAAATGAGAATACAACTGAAGACAACGGCACTAAATACTCATAGGTTTGGTGTATCTGACCATGCTACTGCTTCCAGCGTTCTACAAGATATTGAAATGGTGACAGACACGTACTATTCTCACGTGGTCGATGAAAATAAAATACGGAGAGAGAAAAGTCATATCAAAAGATCTTTACAGTGTAAACCTGATACTTTGCTTCGTGGTCTATACTATGATGGGCGCAAAGATGATACCTTGGTAGTTGAAGAACGTGATTCTAAGTTATTTCGTAGACTTCAAAAAGAGGAACACTACACTATCATTCAAGAACCTGGGTCGACATATATTGGCTACGTTTCTCCATCATCGGGATCTTCTACTGATATCGCTTACAGCATAATTTCCTACTTAACTGAAGTTGACATTTCTTTGGACGAATTAGATGTTGGCTGTGATGGTACTGTTACCAATACAGGATGGAGAAATGGTGTAATTCGGCAAATTGAACTTCATATAGGTAGGCCTGCAGCAGTGGGCTGTATGTCTTCTCCTTTTTAATGAGTTGCCTCTCCACCACTTATTTCAATACGTTGATGGGAAACAACAGATCCTTAAACCTTTAGTGGGCCAATCGGTCAACTGCTTAATGGCTGTGAAAGATTACCTGTAGTTGAATTTGAAAGAGTTGACTGCATAATCCCTGAAGTAGACCGTCAAATTCTCAGCAAAGACCAGCAGTACCTTTTGGATATTTCAAGATCAGTAAATGCAGGGGAATGTCCAAAAGATTTGTCTTATCGAGACCCTGGCCCTATGTCGCACTCAAGATGGCTGACAACCGCAAACAAAATTCTTAGGTTGTACATCAGTACTGAAAATCCCTCAGAAAGTCTTAAAGAATTGGTACTTTTTATATTGCGTTCGTACATGCCTTTGTGGTTTAAAATCAAAACAATCCATTCTTTTTCAGGTGGTTCGAAACATCTTTTTAAAGCAATTGCTACAACAAGATACCTCTCTTAAACTCTTCGGCAAGTAGTTGAGCCCGTAATTGACAGAAACGCATTTTTTTCCCATCCAGAAAACTTGCTCTTGGCTATGATAACGAACGAAAGGAAATATATTAGAGAACTTGCTCTTAGATGAATAATAAAGGGAAAACAGGAAAAACTAACGGAAAGACAATCAGGAACATCATACCACCCAAACTCAATTTTGATGCTAAAGATTATACTGAAATGATTGACTGGTCGACCTGCAAAGTATCGTCTTCTCCATTGTTGCGTCGAATCAATGATGATGAAATCAGACTCCTTATACAGAGTGGCATGGTATCCGATTCAGAAGTTGTAAGTGGATTCTTTTGCCACAAACAAGCTGTCGAGAGACATGTAAAACTGGTAACAGAAGCAGCTGACAAAGTATGTGGTGCTCAGTCAAGAGATGGATATATCAGGGCAACTCTGCAATCCAGAGCTATTATGCCACACTTCAGCCAAAAATCTCATTTCAAAGTGAATCCTCATTGCTAAAACAAGTGACAAAATCCACAAAAATCAAGGATCAACTAAAAATATGTAAAACACACCTTCATAGGATGGTTGGTTGGGAAGGATGTGGGTGGAACTCGAACTGCAGCCACTTCCTTGTGGTGAGTTCTGGGTCATTCCTGCTTACGAATGGGCGAGAGCTGCAGATGAAATTATTTAAATTTTAAGTACAATTTAAAAAAATAAAAAAAACTGTATTTAACTGAAATAATCCAAACTATGTTATACAAATGAAAAATGTTACTTTTTGGAAAATAATTTTCAGTTATGTTGTGAATTTTAAAAAAAATATAATAACTATTTTTTACAGTTTAATACAATTTATATTACAGAAAATAAATCATGGAATCGATTAACTATTATTTATTTATAAGACAAAAGAAAATAAAAATGACAAGATTTTCGTCATTTATGGTAAACTTTAGCTGCGATGCGTGAACGGAAGATGTTAACCGATCTCAATTTTTTTCTTAATTTTTCTAATCAGTACCAAAGGCAACTTTTCCGCGCTATAGTGACTTAAAAAAATAGAAAGTTTTTTCGGCCCACTCTAATACGTAGCACACTGTAATACTTACAAGGTACATTTGCAAAGTCTCCCCTCGGGATTCATGTAAAACTGATTTAAATGCAAAGTTCTCCATGGCTCAATGTGTATTGTACTAATTTTAGCGGCCCATATGGGTAATTTGCATATTTATGAGCCTTCATATACTCGGAATTCAATCATACACTACTATAACGCTTGGTCACAAAATTACTTTTAGTTTCTTTAGATGTAACTGAACAAAATGTGGGCATATTGAAAACATATTGGATCAAGTACTGCTTCTCTGACACGTGCTATCCACATCGGCCGCCATCTTGGATCCGCCATCTTGAATTCAACTTTTGAGTTTTCAAATGGGAATAGGTACATTTGATACATCAAATTCATATAAAATTTTCTCCGAAATTCATTGGTGTAGTGGGTTTTATTGTAGCTTGTACCATTTGCGAAATATTACATGTTAAATCCCTCTAGGCACTTCGCGAATAGACATTGCAGAGTAATATCAGCTACGCTTACGTTTTTGATGTTGACAAATCAAGTACTGGAAAAGTACTGTAATTATAAACAAACTCTCTACAACATTGGTGTTATAGTCTTAAAACATTTCTGTGTGATTATTATTACTTCCATGTTACTACGAACAAGGAAGTATTGTATTACGAACAACATGCCTAATGCAAATCTAGATACGACCAGATTTTGGTGAAGATCTACCATATCCTATTTACATCTGTGTGTATGTATGTTCAGAAAACATTTTGTCAACAATAAATCACGTAAAAGATCACATATACATACGGGGCACTGCACAACTTTTTAATGGTTGAATTTGTGAATTGCCAGACATTTAACACGCAATATCTTGCAAATAGTACAAGCTACCGTAAAACTCACTACACCAATGAATTACCGTGCAAATTTTGTAAGAATTTGATGTATCACATGTACCTATTCCCATTTGAAAAACCGAAAGTTGAATCCAAAATGGCGGATCCAAGATGGCGGCTGGTATGGATAATACGTGTCGTATGGGAATAGAGAGATGGGGCATTCAAAATGTCTTCTTTCAGCTTCTCGAATAATTCGCCATGTTTTTCTGTCCATTTAAATTTGGCATTTTTAGTAAGAAGCTGCTGGAAGGGTTCTATCTTGGTCGTGGAGTCCTTGATATGACTTCGTAAATAAGAACATAGGCCAATAAAGCTCTTAAGTATACGTTTGGTAGTCGGCTTTTTAAAATTCTTGATCTTCTTTGCTATTTTTGGTGAGACGCTTATGTTCTCTCCGGATACAAGGAATTTTAGTACTGGGAGTTCTCTATATAACAGGTGCGTCTTCTTGGGCTTAGCTCGGAAGTCGTGTTTCCTTAATTTTTGGAATAAAAGCTCCAAATCTGAGAGTTGTTGTTCCCACGTATAAGAACCGATCACGATGGCATCTGCAAAATTGGTTATGAGTTTTGGTAAGCCGTCTAATAGCATTTTTATTACTATAGTTAAAGATTGGGAAGAGGAACAATGTTCCATTACGCATGTAAGGAATTTATAACTTTTGCGTGTATGATTTACCTCGAAAGTCATGTATTTAGTGCTTTTTGAATGCAATTTTATCTGAGAATACGACTGCGAAATGTTCAAGGTTGAAATTAGGTTTTTTCCTTTTAAAACCTGTAAAATGTCCTCTATATTTTGAAATAGTATGCTTAAGTATTTTGTATAGCTATTACATGCCTGTAGATTCAACACAAGCCTGAAATCTGAATTGTTTGGCTTTTTGATCGCAATTAAAGGCGAGGAGAAATTACTAGTCTGTGTCTCCGTTATGATTTTTGCATCTAACAGCTGTTGTATCTGCTTATCAATTTGATCTCTTATCCCTAATGGAATTGGTGGGGAACGGTGATGGAATGACGCACTTCTATCTATACGAATTTTGTGTTCATATCCTCTAAAATAGCCTATATCCTCTGGGCTGTATGAAAACATATCCCTGTATTTGTACAATAAGTTGGTTACAGCTATTCGCTGGTATTCCGGTAAATCCGGATTTATATCAAAAAGGTCAATGTTAAAAATTTTAGCGGTTTGTCTTAATCTTTCCTTTATCTCTTCTTGAGTACGAAATTGGTGCGCTTTCTTTTCGTCTTCTTCTATTCTAAATGAAAATTCTTCCACGCCCTCCTCTATATACGCTACTGGTGTACCTTTATTTAACGTTATTATTCGTGCCGTAGGATTGGAAATTAGTAGCGTAAGGTCGTTACTCGGTACTCTCATGGTATTGCCTGTAAGCCGTATCGGTCTAATAATGATTGTAGTGGAGTAATATAAAATGCAGCGTCATGAATTGTTTCTCTTTGAATTGATACAGGGAAGTAGAAATGTGATTTCACCGGAATCGTAACTTTACTTGCTGTGATGACGTTTGCATTCCTTTGCAAGTGCAAAGAGTGAGTAGTGTCTCGTGACATTTCTTCCGATTCTTGTTTTTCCACTGGAAATGTAGGTTTCCTAGGTTTTCTATATAATGATATGGATTTATTCTCCTAGTCTATTTGAGAGAAAAGTCTTGTGAGAATGTCATTCCCAAAAATCGGATTAAAGTCAGCATCTATGATGCGGAAGTAATGTGAGAAGGTGGTGGTGCCAATTTTAAATTTAATTAAAGCTATTTCTTTTAAAGTTAGAACTTTGTTGGCAATGCCCTTGATACGAGTTTGAAATGGTATTATCGTACATTTTGGGGGTACGTCCCGTCGTGATCATAGACTAAGACTAGAACCTGTATCTATTATAGCTGGTAGACTGTTTGTATTTACATGAACATTGAGTAACAGTTTATTATTTTCTATTCCCAGCTTAACATGTTCTCGATGTTCATTATTAGTCATCTGGGTGAAAAAATTGGAATCCGTGTTCTTAAAAGTTTTCGCTGTTGCCTGCTCTTCTTGAATGCCATCACATTTTAATTGTGGTGGTGTCTGTGTGGCCCGCGCCGACTGTTCTGAAATGGCCCGCGAGGCTTGACTATGGCATGCGAGCCCATCTATGCGTTTCCCTGATTGGAGTTTTTTAGATTATTCCAACACGTGGATGCTCCGTGGTTCTTCTTGTAACAAATTGAGCAGACTGATATTTTATCGCCTTTTACAAAATTGTTCTTTTTTCTACCACCGTTATTTCCTTTATTGGTATTCTTGGCATCCGCTTTTCGTCCGTTGTTACGCCTATAATTAGACTTCATGGCATTCTATGCCACCATTAACGATAACTCGGCCATTTGATTAGCTAATTTGGTGAGGTTCGTGTGAGGAGGTTGTGAGGGCGGGTTTTGACTTTGGTGGGGGTGCGGATTCAAAACTTCAGGTGGGGAGGAAGTTGACTGTGGAGGGGAAATATTCTGTAATGGAGGTGCGGAAGGCAACGATTGGGGAGTTGGCTGTTGCATGTAGGTTGGTAAGCATGAATTAGGATTCGTTTGGCTATAATGGTCGTACAAAGGGACGGTTAGGTTGGCCGATTAAAGAATGAATTGCCTGTGACAATTCTACATAATTCCTCTTTTGCATGAGATCCTGAGCTTTTTCCAATTCATGAAGTTGATCCTGCAGCCTCTGGATTCTTGGAAAGGATTCTAACGCTATCTTTTGCAGCAAATTTCTTTGTAGTCCTAATGAAAGAAAATGAATTTTCTGTTCCTCTAAAGCTTCTGGCATTAGCCCTCAATTTCCTTAAGAAATATGAATCGACCGATTCATTTTCGTTCTGTTTCATTTGAAAAATTTCTAATTCCGCCTTATACGCTGGTAAATTTGGACGGGACAGAGAAATTAATTTGGTTTTCAGTTGTTCGTAACTTAGTGTGTCGAATTGGTTCTAATTTTGCAATTGTAAGACAAAGTCGAGAGCTACGTCCTGCAGATACATAGGAAGAATTTCTTTCTTCTTTTCGGGGGTCCAAGCCTGAAGTAAAGCCAAATGATCGAACAGCGTGAAAAATCGATCGGGGTCGTCTGTGCTGTGACCAGAGTATCTAGTTAAATGAGGAATATTAACAGGTATACGGGAGTCTGATTCTGCCATATTGTTATCACCTTCTTTATATGTATTTTTCCCAGATCTATTTGTCGGCATAAATACCTGCCAGCCTGTAACGAATCAATCTACCCGAATCAATCAAGAGTAATGAGAGTATTTATGACAATACGGATACGATCTTTTATATGATCGTGCTTTTGGTAACACTTACACTGTATTGTTAAAAAGTTTCTAAGTCCGTTTTTATCGTTAATAAAAAGAGCGTCCCATAGGAAAGTCCTTTTAGTGTCTGCAAATAGACGCCGACGCATCTACCATGTAAAATTTCTTGGGTAGAGCAATAAAATGTACTCGGGATTTGGACTTTTCCCTTCACCTTTTTATTATAAAAAGTTTATGTACACAAATTATAATATGAATTTCCACTAATATTTAGGTGAGATTAGATATTAGCCCGGTGACCAAGCGTCGTGGGCTTTGAGGTGAGGTACTCTCGGTGGCCAAGCGTCGTGAGAGGGGCGTAAATTAGGTATCTCTCTCTCTCGGTGACCGTGCGTCGTGAGAAAGAGGAAAGGAACCCGGTGACCAAGCGTCGTGGGTATAAGGATGGGTACCTCTCCGTGACCAAGCGTCGTGAGAGGGGTTTTAGGTATTTCAATCAATCCGGGAAGATTGATGTTGGTCGAGGCGTGTAGGTCCTTTTTATCCTGTATTGTCGGCTTCCTTCGTTGATTCTCGTCCTTTCGACTGTTGGCGATGGTGATCGAATACTCTTCGGGACCGTCGTCTGTTTGTTTTTATTTATTACTAACACATGTAGTTCACACGTGGTTATTGCCTGGTACGGCAACGTGGGGATCCTTACAATATTCAGTTACATTTAAAGAAACTAAAAGCAATTTTGTGACCAAGCGTTATAGTAATGTATGAATTCCGGGTATATGAAGGTCATAAATATGCAAATTACCCGTATGGACCGCTAAAATTAGTACAATACACATTTAGCCAGGTAGAACTTTGCATTTAAATCAGTTTTACATGAATCCCGAGGGGACACTTCGCGAATGTACCTTGTTAGATTTTAAATAAAATATAAGTCTGTTTAAAGATTATTGACTTTATCTTTGAATTTTATATGTGGATAACAATATAGGGCTTTTCAGATAGAGAGGAGAAGGATCAGGTTTTGTTAAACAAGACCGTACATCTGATATGTTTGAACTATATGCAACTTGTGCTTGCGGGTTAAACTCAGTCCTCTGAAGTCAATCGACAAATGATTATGTATTAGAGACACAAAAATAACACTAGGCTTCCAAGTTTTAAAATTATATTGTGTATGAAAACACATAGTAGAATTAATTCTTTGTCACCTGAGACCTAGAGTCTGAAAGAAATTCAGAAGGAGTTCAAGGGGAATTTCTGTACTCATAAATAAAAGTTGTGAATTTATTATATGTTGAAGCAATGATACTTACGCTTGCATTACCCATACGCTGATGTTTTATCAATACTTTTATTCCACATTTATTAAAAGGCTGGATTACGATAATAATCTTAAAAGAGAGATGCACTGTAGTCAGATTTTACAAGTCAATCCCGAAAGGCAAGCTATCCAATCCCATAGCCCTTTAAAAAAGTGAAGGAAAAATTTCTTCTTTACCTCCTTTTCCCACAAAGGGTCACATTCATGGCAAAAATGAAAGCAAATTTCTTTAGTTTAACGTCCCATGATTATGCTCTTTATGCTAGAGGAGACAGGTGATTGATGAAAGTGAAGGATTTTAAAATTAATTTTTGGGCTCTCACTGGGATTTCAACCCAAAACCACGTACAATCAAGGCACATGCGCTAGCCAATAGACCAACGGAGAGGACTTCCACAGTTCTCGAGTGGAAAGGTATCGGAATTCTTCCTTGGCTAAAAAGTCGAGAAAATAATTTATCTGTCAACTGATAAACGTACATTTAAAACAAACACAAGCATCGCGAGCTTTAGCTTGATTTAAACTTACAGTTACAAGGTATTGTATAAGTCCCTAAGGTACCAACCCTTAATTAATCTTTTAGTCATTGGCATCGTTATTCCTGCGTTTTACAGGTTGCTCCTGTCTTATAATGAAATCAAATAAAACGTAATTAATTTTGATACAATCTGCTTAATACATGATAGAAACTCACTTGTGTGCTATGTTGTTTTTAAATTGTTAATTTCCAAACATTTGACATTCCATATATATATATATATATATATATATATATATATATATATATATATATATATATATATATATATATATATACACATTACTGCAGGAATAACCATTCTTGCATTCAATAACAACTATATAATTTATGGCATTCTTTATTAAGCGAAGCAGATTAGGCTACTTATATTATGTAAACTGCAACTTCTAGAAATCTTTGGATACACTGCAGAGTGACGCTCTCCGCTCCCCTGTCCCACTGCGCTTGTCTAGAAACTGATGTAAACACCAGTGCCCTCCGCGAAAAACCGTACTAATATCCTGGCCAGGTAATATTATATGGAATTTAAATGGCCACAGATATGCAGAATTGTTAGAAAGACATCTTTCTATTTTATTAGAAAATATTCGACTGCAGGTGTGACCAATGTGTTGTTCCAACAGGACAGATGTGCAGAGCATATATCGCACCGTGTTCCTGCTGCACTCAATGAACCTTTCCCAGATGGATAGATAAATATGAGCCTGTTATATATCCACCCCGATCACTGGACTTTAGTATCTTCAATTATTATTTGTTGGGGAGAATAAAAGTCTAGCTTTACCCATTACATCCAACAACGAAGGCAATTATTATTCATCAGATCGGAGAGGCTATTAAATCTCTTACGTCTAACAAAGTTCTTCGAGATGGTAATTCAATCCCGAATAGAGTCAGGGCTTGCATTATATAAATTAGTGACCAGTTCGAGCATTTGGCTTGAACTATCAAGCAGGTTTTTATTTTTTGCTTCTTGTATTTATCAGAAATTTCAATATTTCGTTTTTAGTTATTTGGTTATCTTTCACAATATTTAAAAAAGATTTTTTTCTGTTTGAGTTTGATAGACATCCACATTTATATTGGTAAATTGCAATAGATAACAACAATATATATAATGAAGTTTTGCATTTGATTTAAGTTATAATATATTGTTATTTGAGTTACTTATACTAAGTTGTGTAGCAGAAATGATCATTATCTACGAACTGTATTATCCTGATGTAATTCTATGACTTAAATATTGACGAAGTAAGATTTAACAAACGATACGAGTGGGAGGAGATTAAACTGACAGTCTTTCGTACCTTAGAATTATTTTTGACCTTAGTCGTTGAACAGAAGGCTATAAGTCGCCGAAAGCAACTGAGAAACAACACGACTTCATTGACTCACACATCACATATGCTGAACACTAGATACGGAAATATTTATTTATAACTTGCATAGAACCGAAACAGATGCAATATTATTAATACGTAGGAAGTTAATCAACCACTCTACATGTGTAGGGAAGATTCTGATCTACTGTGCATCTGTACAGACCAATCTGACCTGTTGCGCAAGTGTAGAGACGAGCTTAACCTACTGTGCATGCGTAAACACATTTTATCTACTGTCCAAGCGGAGAGATGAAATCAACATAATGCACATGCATAGACCATAAAATAACTTAAAGAGCGCGAAGATAACTTTACCTATGCAAACGAATACCGCATTCAAGAGTTATCAGTCACATTTAAAAGTTTAATCAAAAGCTTCAAAAAGCATTTTGTTTAAAGGCCGTAGAGTCCGAAACCACTATGAAAAGAATTATACAGTATTTTAGTTTTAACCAATTCAATTTCCGATCCAAATAACGTACTTAAGGTAAAAATCAGTTACAGAAAATAGCATGATTTGATAGAACATAGCTAAATACATGAAAAACCATTTTTAAAATTTTGTTTATTTTACTTATTCAGATTTCTAGATGAGTGTACGGACGGTCTGGAAACTAAAACCATATTCAGGACACATCCAATTTCAAAGGCCATTTAAAGGTCTTTAGAAGTATTTTTCATAAAAAATATTTCAAGTAAAAGTTCCTTATTTTTCACTTAGAATTCGAAACAATGGTGAAAAGTACCATGTTCCATTTACACAATTCAGCTTCCGATCCGAATAACGTACTTTCGATAAAAACTGGAAGCTGAAAATGCCAATTTTCGATAGAGCATAGCAAAATACATGAAATGCCGTTTCTAAAATTTTATTTACTTATACAGACTTCCAGAGAGTTGTGGCTGTGGTCTGGGACCCCTGGTATATATACTATATATATATATATATATATATATATATATATATATATATATATATATATATATATATATATATATATATATATATATATATATATACCGTCCTGTAATAGCGTAACCATATGATCACAGTATGTAGCGTTCTATATTTCAAACTGAAGGTGCCAACTTTAGTGTTAGTATTCACGTACCTCTACCTAGCTTTCAAGAACATATCTAGAACCCTAACGCACTTCATGCTGCTTCTAGTGTAGAGTCTTCTGATTTAAGCAATTTTAAGTTTGAATTATTTTTCCTGCCTTAGAAATGTCAGCGCCTAAGAGACAAGTCGTATATTCTTACCTTGTCAACACTTATACCAGAAACACAAAGTGTAAATTTTGTTTTATTTGTTTGATTGCTTCTTTTATATTATAATAATAAAGAGGATTTTTAGGCATATGATCACGATAGGCTTTTACGATATATTTGTTCATTAAGGTAGGCATAGTTACACTTATGTTCCTAAAGTTTCACAGTTTCTCAAACGTTCCTCAGTACACAGATGAGGTCTTTGGAAAACCAGCAGAACAGTTGTTAAGTGTGATTGACAATCTTGCAGTATCAGTAAAATAATAACCCTCTAACAATTGTTTTGATAATGTATTTAGAGCATAAATTCACTATACATTTAAGATAAACATTAGCTATAATCCAACTGATACAATTCAAGAAACACGCATCCCAAAGAACTATCCTCTATCCTGTAACTAATGCCTATAAATGGAAAGAAAAGAAAAACCTGCGAGGATCGTTTTGGTATATAAATGACGATAAAAGTCAAATTGCAGTAGTCCAATGGATGGCTAATTCAACAGTAATTGATTCCATCAACTATTCATAAAGAATTCTGCACGGCTGAAATCAACTGGTAATCCCGTTTACAACATAAAAAAGTCAAGTTGAGACTGACGAGAACATAACTATAAAGGTAAGTTCTGTCGCTCTTTGTGGAGGTCTGTGTTCAATTGGCCCTCACACAGTAAGTTGAATGTAAATGGAGATAAGGCGTGGGTCAGTCGCTGGTGTGGGTATATTCAAAATACTACCTAGTTACACCAGTTACACCGTGAACTTGAGTAAAGACAGAGTGAATATGGGACATCCACAGAGCGTCATAAGGGCGTGTATGTTGTACGAGTTCAAACTGCGGCCAAACGCCGCTGCAGTCGGGCGGAAGATATGCCAGGCATTTGGTAAGGGTGTCGTGACTACGCGGACAGTACAGCGATTGTTTAACAAGTTTAAGGACGATGACGAAGCACTCCAAGACGCGCCACGTTCCGGAAGATCAACACATGTACAAAATGAAGATCTTCAGGCAGTAATTGAGGCGAACAGTGGCCAGATATGTGAGGAACTGGAACTACAATTCAATGTGAGTGAAGAAGCCAATCGGCAGCACCTCCATCAATTGGCAAGCGCTACAAGTTGGGTCGAAAGGTCCTATATAATTTGACTCTGGGCTAGAAGGCAAAGCGGGAATACACCTGTGTTCCTTTGGTGTCTCGTGTAAGAAATGAACTATTTCTGGACATATTGTTAACATGTGATGAGAAGTGGGTCCTGTATGAAGCTCAACGGCCCGAGCGTTCATGAACACGTTCCAAAACAGCCGAAACCAAGACTGCACTGGAAGTAGGTCCTCATGTGTGTTTGGTGGACTGCTCGCGGCGTCGTGCATAGCGAACTGCTACCAGCTGGTCAAGGATCTGCGCAACTGTGTACTGTCAGCAACTGAGCCGTGTTCAAGAAAAACTCCAAACTTTGGAGCTAGTGTTTCTGAATCTCAAAGGGGTCCTCCTATTACAGGACAACGCTAATCCCCGTGTGGCTACGATTACCCGGGACACCATTCTATGCCTTGGATAGGAAACGCTATTGCATCCGCCATGCTTTCCGGACATTGCACTGTCCGATTATGCCCTGTTTCATTCCTTGGACAATTACTTTAGAATATGCCTGTTCAAATCCCTACTAGAGATGTAAAATGCACTTGATACCTTCTTCACTTCACGGCCCGAGAGTTATACCGTGATAGAGACCATGGCTTTCTAGAACGTTGGTAGAAGGTCGTCGATGCTTGTAATCGTCCAGAGTGTCGGTTCGCTGGTCGGGTACCATTTATTTGTAATTGATTTTAGTTGCTGTTCGTGGTTTTGCGAATGAGCATTTTTAAGTAAGACGCTGAAGGACCTCTCCAAGAAGGCATTACAATTTTTCTTTTAGTTGTATGTTGCTTTCAATAATGAGATGAGATTTGGCACCGAGAGGTTTGGATGTCTTGTTTCAAGAACCTTACGGACGATTAGACGGTAATCCAGACCATAACGCACACAAACATTACTCACACACACCAACAGAAACACACTGGGTTAAATGACATTATACTTATTTATTAGAATACTATTAAAAAGAAAAATAACGAAGAGAAACGATCACAACACTTAACACTGCACATGTATAATTATTTTTATTAATAAAATCACACTTTCCTTTCTCACTGTATTATAGCCCTTTATTACTTTAATATATATATGAATGATTATAATTGAGATTTCACTATGAATGCTTTTTTTCACACCACTAATGCACTTGGGGATTAACACTGGGGGAAAGTTGCCGGGATAATCCCACGAAGTAAGATAATTTCTGTTACAAAAAATCCTTAAATGTCGATGTTAATCCTCAGTAAAAATAGATAGTTTCCAAAGTGGAATGATAATGTTGGAGGGCGCGTTTATAACTTTTACGCACAAGGTATTTCAACCTGGGACTTACAGATTGGGGTTAGCTGTAAGAAAACGTCCTTTAGTGGCTAATATCTTGTGCCCCTTAACACAATATTGTACTTGCTGCCCGACACGACGTGCGTTGTTACTGCTTTGAAACGTGGAGTCGCACTCCCTGAGCGCAAAGATTCGAGATACGAGCTGCAATGGTTTATCGATCAATGTTGGCAGTTCATTCTTTAACACCCAGGTTAAATCACCTGTATGCACATGCAAACAGAATACGGAAAAGAATTTATGTTAATTTTAGTCCACAGGCCACGACGCACAAGACATTGCGATAATTTGGGCCTGGGAACATTTAGATAACGAGCTGGAAAAAGCGAGTTGGCTGGTGTCTCTTTGGTGCTCAAGATACCTGGTCAGTTAGAATTTCCATAAACGATTAAAGAAAGCACTTAATTCATTTCGAAATAACCATAGAATACATACTGTGCATATTAATAAGTCAGGGAGAAACACTGAAAAGCTTCGTCGCTCACTGAAACGTTCTCACCAGAAGCTAACGTTTCGGATATATGAATGAAAAAATGATGAAAGATTTCTTTACGTGGGAAAAAAGCAGTTCCCACCGAAGAAAGATCTTATTTGCGTTGCAGAATAAAGTATAAATCGAAAAATAATCACTGTTTTTACGAAATATATCGAGCGTTCACAAAAGTACTTGTATAACCTGGTGGGGTTGTTATATGCTAATGGGGACTATTTTCGATCTTAGATGTACATCTTATTTGGCATATTGATGTTTGAATGTGGTGGGTAAAGAAGTGACAGAACTTTCTTGGTTGCCTTTATAATTTATTACTGGAAATCGGCAAATGAATTCAAATATTTGTGGGTGTAAGGCACATGTAGGAAAACACTTTGCATATTAAAATTTAGGTGTATATTTATATTTTATGTCACTTGCGTATCAAGGGATTATGTTATTCAATTTGTTGTTTGATTTTATCGATTTTTAATGCGTTTTAACGGAAAGGAATGGCTGCATCTATGTATTAAATGGTGTATTATTATGTATATATAAATATTGCGGTTGATATGGAATTATTATTGTTTTAATTGGAAGTCTCAAAATCAAAGTTAGTATTGATAATTTATATGGAAAGACAAATGAAACTCCAGAGAAATAAGACTCAGTAATTTTAAAAAGTAAAACTAGAGAGCGAATACAGATGTTTCCGCAGCAGCATTGCATTTTAGACGCTAATAGTAATTGTGTGATGGAAGGAACTTCAATTTTATTTCACCATAAGGAGAGTAATATATAGAAGAGGCTGAAGAAACATTTTTAGTTACAAACGCTGTCATTCTGTACCGTGCTTGGAGACAGCAAGCCGAGGGTTTCCTTTGTATTCTAAGCTCTCTTTTGCTACATGTCTACATGCAAAAATACTTTTAACAACGTCCATGAACTTGGCCCCCACTTGACGCACTAACGATAAAATTAGTGTCAATCGTTAGTGCATCGTTAGTGCTTCTTAGTGCACTAACCCCTAACGTTAGTGCTTCATTAGTATAGGAGCTACAAGTAAAACACTTTTGGGTGGGGGCAAGTTCACGCTGCCCCCCACTTCAATCACTAACTAAATAACTAGTGCCATTCATTAGTGCATCGTTAGTGCTTCCTAGTGCACCAACCCGTGACGTTAGTGCTTCATTAGTGTAGGCTCTAGAGCCAAAACAATGATACACGCTGGACCCCCACTTCAAGGAATAAGGAAAGAAATAGTGCCGTTCGTTAGTGCATCGTTTGTGCATCGCTACTTCTTTTAGAAAAGACTAAAAGTTTTATTAGTGCTTCACTATTAATGTAGATATAGCCAATTATAAGTCACGAATCTATCATAAGAAATGCATCGGAAATTTTTTATTGCGTCAAATTACCTCCAAATTCAAAAGCACTATTGACTTCTTCCAATGCAATCATTAGTGCATCGTTAGTGCTTCTTACTGCACCAACCGTTAAGGTTAGTGCTTCATTAGTGTAGGTGCTATAAGTAAAAAACCTTTGGAGGGACCAACTTCACGCTGCCCCCCAATTCAAGCACTAACGATAAAATTAGTACCATTAGTGCTTCTAGAAAACACTTCTAGTTTCGTTAGTGCTTTAATATTAGTGTGGTTATGGCTAATTACATGTCACGAAACTCCCTTTAGAAATGCATGGGGAACTTTCATTGCGTCGAATTAACGCCGAATACAAAAGCACTAATGATATATTTTAGTGCAATAGTTAGTGCTTCTTAGTGCACCAACTTTAATGTCGGTGCTTCATCAGTATAGGAACTACAAGTAAAAAACCCTTTGGGTCAAGCATGAACTTGGCCCTCCCACTTTCAGAAGATTATTGCCATTCGTTAGTGTATAATTAGTGCTTCTAGAAAATACTAATAGTTTCGTTAGTGCTTCACTATTAGTGTAGATATAGCCAACTGTGTCACGAAACTCCCATATGAAATGCATGGGGAATTTTTCATTGGGTTAAATTACCGCCAAATTCAAAAGCAGTAATAATTTCTTTTAGTGCAATCGTTAGTGCATCGTTAGTGCTTCTTAGCGCACCAACCCTAATGTTAGTGCTTCATTAGTTTAGGAACTACAAATAAAAAACCCTTTGGACCTCGCTTGAACTTGGCTCCCCTACTTTGAGCACTAACAAAAAGATTACTGACATTTGTTAGTGTATCGTTAGTGCTTCTAGAAAATACTAATAGTTTCGTTAGTGCTTCACTATTAATGTAAATATAGCCAATTATAAGTCACCAAACTCCAATAAGAAAGGCATAATGAATTTTTCATTGGGTTAAATTACCACCTAATTCAAGAGCAGTAATAATCTCCTCTAGTGCATTCGTTAGTGCATCGATAGTGCTTCTTAGTGCACTAATCCTAACGTTAGTGCTTCATTAGTGTAGTTGCTATAAGTAAAAACATTAGGAGGTGCCAAATTCACACTGCCACCCACTTCAAGTACTAACAATAAAATTAGTGTGGTTCGTTAGTGCATCGTTAGTGAATGAATAGCTCGAGGGAGGCTACTTTAGATCTTTAAATTTTATACAATTTTACGCTAATTGTCTGACAGAAATTGGACAAAACCAGCGTTTAGTTCTCCGCTGACTTAGCACTTATGTTAGTGTTATCACAATTTATGTGTTATTAACGAATTACACGCACAAGGCTAAATTTAAATTTATTGAATTTTACAATAATTGTCCATGGCAGAATAATCGCTAAAGGTTCGTGATTTTTTAGTGCTTCAAAAAACACTAAGCACTGACGATAGTGCTATCATAGTTTAAAAGCTATGAGTGAATAACGGGGACGGAACTCAATTAAAATTTATCGAATTTTACACTAATTGTGTAAAAATTGAAATGCCTGAAGTTAGCCCCGCTCGAGTTATTTGTTAAAAATCCTAAAGTGTGACTGCACTGACGTTAAGGGATTAGTGTTTCATGGAGCACTAACAGTGCACTTTTCTTCTGCTGTTATCTTACAATTGTGGGACAAATAGTATAAAGTTCGATAAATTTAAATTCAATCCTATCCGGATTATTCATGAAAGCACTAACGACAATGCTTAGTGTTTTAAAGAGCTCTAGCAATGCAGTAAGCGCTTGTGTTTGTCCCACTTTTGTGGGACAATTAGTGTAAAATTGTTTAAGTTGAAAAATCTAAAGATAAACCGGGTTGAATTATTCATTAATAAGTTCTAAAATATGATAGCAATAACATTAGTAGTTATTATTTTCTGAAGCGTTCAGGATGCACTAACCTTGAGGGTTTGTCCTACCTTTGTGAGAAAATTATTTTCAATTAGATAATTTTAAATTCAGTCTCGTCCGAGTTATTCATTAATAATTCCCAAACTACGATTTCACTAACATTAGAGCTAAGGTAGCATTAACGTTAGAGCGTTTTGAAGTATTAACGCTGTGGTAACCTTTGACGTTTATTCCATCTTTGTGTTTTATTGTAAACTTCGATAAATTTAAATTTAGAACCGAGTGTGTTATTCACTTATAACTCCTAAACTATAACAGCACTCAGTGTTTTGTAGAGATCTATTAATGCACTAACCACTGGTGTTAGTCCCACGTTTGTGGCACAATTACAAAAAATTGTGTAAAAGTTGAAAAATCTAAAGTTAGCCCGCCCGAGCTATTCATTAATAACTTTAAAAGTGTGATAGTACTAACGTTAGTGTTTAGTGCACTACTGTGCAATAACGAAGCACTAAACATGAAAATAGTTTTAGTAGCACTTGAGAAGCATACGGGGCTAAATTTAGACACATAGCATTTTCCATTTTGTAAAATTTTCCCATTTTTAAAAGCAATAATAACTATATATAGTCTAATGGTTATAGTATAGTGTAGTGTTATTAGCTCTTATTACAGAACTCGTAACATTAGTGCTTCAACAGTATGGACGGTAGAAAATAAAACTTAGGGAAAGCTGACTATACGCTAGCCCATAAAAGCATTCACGATGAGAAGCATTACTTTTTGGTCTTGGTGCACTAGCAAGCAATAACGAAACACTAACGATGCCACTAGAAGAGACCACTACTGCTTTTGAATTTGATGTAATGAAAAATTTCCCATGTTTTTCTTATTGGAATTTCGTGACCTATAATTGGCTATATTTACACTAATAGTGAAGCTAACGAAACTATTAGTATTTTTTAGAAGCACTAACTAATGAATGAAGTAATCTTTTCGTTAGTGCTCAAAGTGGGGGGGGGCAAGTTCAGGCTAACCCCAAAAGGTTTTTTACTTGTAGTTCCTATACTGATGAAACACCAACGTTAAAGTTGATGCACTAAGAAGCACTAACGATGCACTAACAATTGCACTAAAATATATCATTAGTGCTTTTGTATTCGGCGGTAATTCCCCATGCATTTCTTATGGGAGTTTCGTGACATGTAATTAGCCATAACCACACAAATAATAAAGCACCAACGAAACTATAAGTGTTTTCTAGAAGCACTAACGATGCACTAACGAATGGAATTAATTTTATCGTTAGTGCTTGAAATGGGGGTCCGCGTAAACTTGGCCCCTCCAAAAGTATTTTACTTATAGCACCTACACTAATGAAACACTAACGTTAGCGGTTGGTGCAGTAAGGAGCACTAACGATGCACTTACGATTGACACCAATTTTATCGTTAGTGCGTCAATTGGGGGGGTCAAGTACACGAATCTCTTTTAACAATAAATGTGTACGAAGAGGATTTTGACCTTTTGTCACACTTTCTAGAAACGTATCTTCTGAAAATGATCCTTTAATTTCTGCTTACTTTTCTTGTATCAACTGTGGAAGAGAAAGTCTATTCCACTAACCAACATTTATTTCTGTAAATATCCGAGAAAGAAGTCTTCTTTCCTTATGATACTTTTTTGAATATACAGAAAATGATCATACTTATTAGCTTTGTTATGCGTGTAATTAGGTTGATTTCAATTTGCATACAGAAAGCTTGTTTCAATATGATTTCTATCCTTTGCATGATGTTGCAAGGCAGGAGATGTGCTTGGTGCAACAATCAATATTTACCAACAGTACGTGGTCTCTCTGAAGCAGTTGAAGTTTAAGAAAAGAGTGTTTCCAACAAAAATTATAATTTATTTAGGAGTATATAAATACTATGTTTTCAGAGCAGAGTTTGAATTTTGTAAATAATCACCCACTAGCAGCCAGAAAACATTGAAACGGAGCTGGGTGGAGTTTCCTATTTCCACCGCGACAGGTCATTCACTCCAGGACAGTGTTGTCACAGTCCTAGGTCTGGAATGGGCTGAAAAATAGAACCAAATTGAAACAAAAAGGGCTGAATCCATTATTTTATACCAGTGTAATACATGACTCTAGAACATGAAACCAAAAAGAGGTAAAATTCTAGAACACTCCCCCCTCTCTAACAAGAGTGCAAATCAAGAAAGTGCTCTTTTTAAAAACATCCAAATACGAGGACCCCGAACAACAATGGAAATAGATGAAGTTTTTATCACACGTAGGAAATATAACAGAGGCCACAAATTAACAGGAAAAACACTTATTATTTTCGGTATGTATTGTAAGGAAACCAAACGTGCCTCTATTTCAAAGTGACCAATAAACAAAAACGATATTATGACCATATATGAAAAATATATAAAACGAAGAACAAATCAACCATCTCAGAGTCCGTGTGTAAACAGTACGTTAATATATTAAAATATAAATTATTGGACTTTTCTCTAGCTTATTTGTCGACAGAAGAAGAAAATAGACTGTAAGAAGTAACTGACATGCGTAAAAAATGTAAAACCGGCCTAGGATCCTAGATCCTTCCCTGAAAGACATGACAAGAAGGAGATGCAGAAAAGGTCTTACTAACACTTTTGAAAATACGACAGGTATTTGTTAAGTGGTGCTGAATTGGGTAGAATTGTACCAAATTTTTCATAAAAGGGGCTGAAAATGGAAGCGTCGTACCAATGGGCCGATGAATGACAAAAAGTACTGAATTTGGTACAATTTAAACCCAACCACAAAAGTATCTCCCCCCTAAGCGATCTAATTCTATTACTTCGGGTCCAGGTCATTTGCAGTTGTGGGAACGCCTAGACAGATGGAACCCAACTTACGCGTAACTTTTCTCGGCACTGACAGCAGCAGTTGGTAGACCTGATCCAGGTATTAACGCAGGTAAAATTGTAAAGTAGGTGACTAACGAAACAGCTCTCCATTCTAAGATGAATCTTTATGGTTCGGATCATGTTTTCCAAAGAACACCATATATTAATCTCAATATTGCTGCGTATGTAATGTATTATTTCTTTATATACTGTATGTTTAGAGAAATAAAAATACTGACCACTCATTTATCAGGAAATGCTTGAAAGTATCTGAAAATATCGAATCTAGAACAACTGGTGGAAATAAGTTAGTAAATGATTGCCTCCATTGAGAGACCTCCAATTCTCATAATTCCAACATCATTTTCTTTCTGAAGGATAGAATATCTTTCTTGTCACACTCGGTATGTATTGAAAATGAAATTGAAACTGAAACATTTGAAAACGTTTCAACCTGGGCGGGATTAGAACCCGGGCCCGCCGAACAGAAGCTTAATACGCTAACCACTTACCTACCGCGTCACTTAACCCTTTATCTAAACTTTTAGCTACTTAAAATCGTTGCATGTGAGACTAATCAAAATACAAATGCTCGTATGAGAAGACGTTTCTTATGAGTGTCACAATGACTTATACGAGATTTCCTTCTTTAACTGAAAAGCAAGTTATAAAGACCTTCGTCAATGAGGAAAATATCACGAAACGTTCTTCAAGTTGGCTCTACTTCATCGTTTTTAACTGTTCCCGATTTACATTACTACTATTCTTCCTCATCGTAACTTCTAATTTCCAAAGAAGAAGAGCCGGCAGCATTTACGCCGATTCCAAGAGTTTCAGTATTCGCCCGCTAAACTAGCCAGCTGTTTGAAGTTGGTAATGTACAATGTACAGAAAAATTTGAGCAAAAGAACATAACATAACCAACTCATGCGGGGTTTCTAACCCGTTTTTACTACTACTACTACTGCTTCTGCTATTATTATTATTATTATTATTATTATTATTATTATTATTATGGATCCGTATAGTAGAACTGCAAGCTTATTTTAATAAAAAATGTGATGAAAATTTTTAAAAAATCCTTCGGCAGGGTTTGAACTCATGCCAAAACTATTTTCATTAGTAGAACACTTTTTTTTAAAATATCCATCTTTACTTCCCAAATTCATTTACATATATGAAAGAAATTGGTCAGTTAGACATTAGGCATAGACATCAAATACAAGTATGATGTCGGCACAGCGCAATTACATTAAGAAAATACCAAGCAAAACATCAGAATGCATTGTTTGAGCTTATTATAATAAATAGCCAAGAACTTGTAAAAAGAAGCTGTCCACTTTCTTACCTAAAGTTATTAGAGGAACTACTTATTGTAATATTTCTGTATTTAAGATCTTTTTTAATAAAAGGTGATGGAAAAGTCCAAATACCCGTGTACGACAATTGCTCTACCTTACATAAAGGGAGAGAATTTTACAATATAATTCAGAAGAAAATCAAATAAACACGAAGTCCTGACCACATTACAAATCAAAACAGTTTTCGCACACATAAAAAAGCACTAACTAAGGACATCATGTTGCGTTTCCACCGCAGTTAGTGATCAATTGGTCCTCCTTCGGCCTTAAGTACTTTTCGCATCGTTTGTGCATTGCAGCGGCCAATTTTGATGTTCCTTCATTTTTCACGTAATACATTTTTCAACTGGTTCTTGTTTCTAATATTGTGTTTCCTAATGCGTCTCCCTAATTCATCCCACAGAAATCAATGAGATTACAGTCAGGAGATTGTTGAGGAATCTGAAGTTCTTTTGGCACATTATACAACAACCATTCTTTGACTTTCCTTGCAATATGTTTTGGATCGTTATCTTGCTGGAATATAAAAGAGGCTCCCATACTCAGTTTCTTTACACTGTCGTGGATATTCTGCCTCAGAATGTGTAAGTAAATATATTAGCCCGTTGTGCCTTCGTTAAAATGCAAATTTCCTACTCAAGCTGCACCCCTAAACGAGCACACCACCACCTCCATGCTTCACAGTAGAACACACATGGTTCGGTTCCATAAATGTTGAACTTGCTCTCATCTCTAAATGAACAATTCCAGAAGCTTATTGGCTTGTCCGCACAGCTTTTGCGAACTCGACAAGTTTTTTGGCAATATTGTTTTACTAACATATGGTTTCTTTCTGGGTACGCGACAGATGTAGCACGCTTTTCTGATGACAGTACGAACTGTTTCAAGAACCAGTTGTACACCATAGTTAGTTTTGAAGCATTCTAGCCAGTTTTGGAGCACTTGTTTTGGGTTCATTTCGGATAGTTCTTAAAATAACACGTTTGTGATTATCTTTCAGCTTTGTTGGACGGCCACTGCGCAATCGACCTTTCCAACTATTTGTTGCAATATATCTATTTAGAATGAATTGTACTGAAGAATGTGTTTTCTTTACTGTCTCTGTTATGTTTCTAAGAGACTCACCTTCTTGTCTTAATTTTACTATTAGTTCACGTATTGGAATTGGCACTTTTATTTGACGGGTCGTTTAACTGCCTTTGTAGGTCTTCCTTGCCTAAACGTAACTCAGTAGTACTTCATCACTACTAGATAACATTACTGTCATCTTCAACCACTGCAAACGCTGTTTGGTGTATATTTTGCTTCCTTCTTTTGTACATTTGTGGCGTGCACGGAAACTTTTTTGACCTCAATTATGTTTTGTCACTTATTTATTTTAAGATATAACATTTTGAAATTACTAATCGGTAATGTACGGAAACTTACTTGACCCACTGTATACTTTCTAATGTAACAGTAACAAAACCAACATGACTACTAACCGACCATTACTCGCTATCGCTCGTTCGGCATTACTATGTTAATTGGTAATTAAGCTTTGATCAAGTAAATTAAACTACAAAATGACGATTTTAAAATTTTCATAACTTTTATTACCCTTTTGGCCAAAAACTAGAGAGAAGACCAACTTAGGAATAAATGCCATACAAAATAGATGTACTTAAGATTTACAAGTATAAGGTTATTAAGGTAAAAATCATTACAAGTGCATTATGACGGATAAGTTAATGCATATGAAAGACGACTCTATTAGAATATATCTTCTGTCGGTGGTATATTTTTGTATTTCATGTTTACAAATGGAGCGTTATTAGATGAAACCATGACAAGTGCTATTAAAGCTCATATCTTTGCGAAAAACCTCTTATTTTGATTATCCTCGTTTACGCGGCTACCCACCATCGCTGACACGCCTGCTCCCTTGAGGCGCACCCCTGTGCGGGCGCACCAGCTTCGCCCTGCACTGTAGTTCTTATGTCATACATCCGGAAGCCAATTTATACGCAAATATCAAGAGAATTGTGAACTTCTAAAAATTTCTTCTGGTGGCCCCCTTGAACTTTATCTATGGCAAGTAAGATATTTTCATATCGCCCAGCGGAAATCTTTTAGAGAACAGTAAGAAGAAAATTAGAGAAAAAATTATTACTTTCCAACAATTCTTCCTAGCAGTGCGCCAGAAGTAAAAAAGTACGCAATTAATTACCTATCTTACTTTCTTTCATTCCCTCCACCTCATCGTAAATTAACTACGCTTTAGCTAATAAACCGATTCCTTTACAATAGCAAACACTGTCGTTAATATTGACTTCTACATATTCCCCTATAAATCCATCCATCTCACAAAATTTCAAACATTTCGATTTTCGTGTTTCATACATTTTCATTTTTACAGGCTACGCATGCACACGTCCATTTTACGTAGTTGCTACGTTTATTTTTCTCACCTGATGCATTCGGCTTATATTAGTTAATCATACTCAAATCACCTTTTTACCGGCACTCAAAGTAGACTCTGGATACCAAAAAGTTATCCTTCCTTAATAAAGAGCTAATATGCTACTACCTAGTCACTGACTAAATCGATTAACAAGTTGTCTCTGAATACTTCTCAGTATCTCGTACTCTAGATTTAGTTCCATTTATTAAAACATTCTTTACCATTTGTGTTTCGCTGCATGTATCATACAAGTTGGCTGTTGTACAGTTAGCGGTATCAAATATTTTGTTGATGGTATCAGAAAACCCATAACAGATCTGTTTAGTGAAAATTTGCAACTAGATTTTTCTCCGTGTTGATAATTCAGTTCTTTAGAATAGTTAACGACTAAAACAATTTATTGCTTACCATTTTCGCCTCTCAATCAAGGGCACAAGAGATGCTATTCGATTATTAAGGGCGATCGGTGAAAGATTTATAGAAAAAAGGGAAAGAGGTGTGTGTTGTATTTATTGATCTAGAAAAGGCTTTTGACCGCGTGAATTGGGAATTGTTGTTCGGAGTTCTAACAAAGATAGGGTTGGAATGGAAAGATAGAAGACTCATAAGAAGTAAGTGTTAGAATAGGGGAAGAACTGACGGAAGAGAGTGCAATTGGAAGGGGAGTTCGACAAGGATGCTGCCTTTCGCCAACACTATTTAATGTCTATCTAGAAGAGATAGTGAAAAAGAGCCTACATCATGATGATGGCATTTCGGTAGGAGGTAGAATAATTAGATGCATAAGATTTGCAGATGATATGGCGCTTCTTGCAGAATCTGAAAAGAAAATCAATAAAATGAGAATGGGCTTTGAAGAATATGGGATGAAAATAAATGTTAGAAAGGCAAAAGCCATGGTGATTGGAACTCAGGGGTCTGTGTCAAATAGAAAAGTAGGAGGGGAGAAAATAGAACAAGTGAAAAGTTTTCGATACCTGGGTAGTATTCTTAGTAATGACATGAAAAGTGAACGTAAAATAAAAGCAAGGATAGGAATGGCGAAAGAAGCCTTTAGGAGGAAGAAAAGTCTGTTTTGTGGGACCTTGAATAAAGAGTTGAGAAAAAGACTCATAAAATGCTTCGTGTGGAGTGTTGTACTGTATGGGGCGGAAACGTGGACATTACGTAAAAGTGATGAAAATCAACTGGAAGCCTTCGAAATGTGGGTGTGGAGAAGAATGGAAAGAATTAGTTGGGTCGAGCGGATAACGAATGAGAGAGTGTTAGAAATGGTGGGTGAGAAAAGAACACTTTTAGATATTATTAGGAAGAGGAAGAGAAACTAGTTGGGACATTGCCTAAGAAGAGATTGTATCATGAGGGACGTCCTAGAGGGTATGGTGGCGGGAAAGAGAGGGAGGGGGCGAAGGAAACTATAATTAATGGATGGTATTAAAACAGAAAGATCATACGCGAAGACGAAAAGGTTAGCGGAGGAGCGTGGGGCATGGAAGCTTCTCAGCTGCGGCAAGTGACCTGCCAATAAAGGCAGAATACCTATGATGATGATGACGATGATGATGATTTTCGCCTCTTGCAACACTGCCATTGCTATCTTCACTGCTAGAGTTACTGAAGTCATTATCCATAAAATATAGGTAATTATCTGAATCGTCGATTTCTGAACCCTCAAGCAAATTTTGAACATCTTCTGTTGTTAACTCTCCTAAGAATGAAAGGAACGAAACCATAGACTTGTTTTAAAAGTGGAGATGAAAATTGCTTTTATTTGTTCCACAAAAATGAGATAATATATATTCAGAAACAGAAGTAACAATTTGATGTGTCATGTTATGTTCTCAAGAAACGAGAAAAATGTAAGAAAAATATCACTAAGTAAACGTATTCCGCCCTAAATAAACGTATTCCGTCGTTTTGAAATATTATTAACGTCATACTAAAAACCTGATTACTGCAAGAAACATATGTTAGTCGAATTCTTTAGTATAGCACTAATCGCGTGTCACAATGTCTTTCCATAAAGCCCATTATATTTAATAATAAACCGCCTTATGCAGAGTCGTTTTGACATTTGATTAGTGTCATACTAAAGGGCTGACTACTACAGGAAACATATGTTAGTCGAACTCTTTAGTATATCACTAATCACATGTCAAAACGACTCTGTATAAGGCCCTAACTGTTCAGTTCATGTTATTTTAAGAATTTAATCGAAGCCGATGTATTATTGTGTTACAACAATGTAATAATATGTCAGATGAAAGACGTAGTATAGCAGAAAACGGGTTAAAAATTAAAATACACCATAGTTGTTCACAAACATTAAAAAAAAATATGCAATCACTTGTTATTGAACTAATGTCCACAAATGTGGACTTTTTTGTAAAACAATAAAACAATGAAATTCTTAAAAATAAATGGAAGAATATGATTTTAAATTTTGCAGCATACAAAAAAATTGAAAGATTTTTTAAAAAAAGTTGGTAGACTGGGAGCGGAGGGATTAAATTAGTTATGGTAAAATAACGTTACTGCACGAATAACTGTATAATCTCATAACGAAAATTGGTCTTACATCTCTTACCTACCGAAATTAAATAACCAATAATTTTGTTACAGAGAGATATGTTCTTTGCTACAGTTATGTTAGGTTATCCAGCCCTGATTTTGTGAATATTGTACTCATAAGGAGAAACCATGTTGATTACCCACATTTACATTGGTATGCGAGTGCTAAAGATCATTTTCCTATTTTTTGACATTTTTTTCAAATTTAAGGATTTATCCTATGTACCACTCCAAAAATGTTAGAGCGGAATATTTATGTACCAGTGTCTTGTGAAAGTGAGTGACTCCTTTTACTTTAGGATATAAACATATAAGATAATAAAAGGGACAAAATGGGTTAAAACTACTGATATTTACATGTTTGGCAGTTTTTCACTTATAAAAGGATTTGCTACACCACCCAGTTATGGAGGAACATACTCCTGTCATGTAGTATCACACCAAAAGTCGGAATTTCACGTCAGCAAAATTTAAGTGAGTGGTCCTATATAATTCTCAAAATGTTTGAGGTGGGCCAATTTACTTTGCCTAGTTAATTAATAAAAATGTATTATAAAAATATACCAAGTTATTTAATAAAAGTATTATAAAACTGAAAAGAAAACCTTAAACCCATTTTAATTAAACATGTTGTTATTAAATTAAAAATTTGTCAGTAAAAAAATAAACAAGAATGATTAAGAAAATGTAAAAAATAAAGATGAAATAATACAACATAGAATGGAGAAGACACATCAGCATTAAGCGCGCTCCATAATATAAGATTAGAAGATACAAGACATATCTAATTTTGGGGAAAGTATAAAAAGAGTATATAAAGTTAAAAATAGAAAAAGTTAAAAAGTATGATTACATTAAAATTTACAACTATATTAGAATGTGCTAAATGATTGTGTTATATTACTATTATGTTCTAAAATTTTTGTTTTAAAATGATTTGCTTGGAGAAATAATTTGGTCTAAAAACCTTATACATAGTCATTCGTGATAATAAACGAGTTTGAGCAATATTTTCATTATAAATGTGTTTATGATTTTTTTATATAAGAAATGTAAAATATAAATGTGCTCTTATGTGTAGTTTATATATAAGATCACTTGTAGAAATAGGGTGAGCAAGAATAGCAATAATACATCTAATAATTCAAATTGTTATAACAATTGGACTCTTTGCTAAGCAACATAAGATTCCGATTGTTGTAACAATTGAAATGGTTGTTAAGCAACAGCTACGTGATAGGCCAGTCTTTCCACTAATTGTAATGACTATGTGGTAGGTCAATTCTCATATTCAAAATGATGTCTTGTGCCCGGCACTTACCGCCCTTTCCGACTTAATAAATTATTGCCTACTGAAGAACTGTAGTAGTAGCATATTTTCACTTTTTTGTTTCATAAATGCCATCAGGTCACTAACTAATGGTTCAGAGGTTCGATGGTGTGGTGCCAAAGGGTTGTTCAAACTTTTTCCCCATCCAAAAAGAGATCTAAGGTAATATTCAGAACATCGGGTGTGGCACCCGATTAGAAGACAGTGACTGGAGAGAAATCATAAATGTAGCCATAATCTACAAAAATAATGACGTACCTGAGATATGTTGATCCACACTTCAATGAAGGACTTTCTCATCGTTCGAAAATAAGAAAGCAACTTGTGAGCAGTTTAGGGTTGTGGTAATTACTAAGTATAAGAAAAAGTAATGCATGTAATATCCATTGTTCATGCTGGTTCACTACGAAGTGTGTTTGTGTCTTATAACCCAGAGAGAATAGCATTCTCTCTTTAAGGGTTCAACCAACGAATTTTCAATACTACATGTGTTTAATATCTCCAATTTTTATGACACCATTGTTTATTCCTGTACTTATATGTATATATGTGTACAGACTTTGATAATAAATTTTCTTAAGTTACTTTACGTTTACACTTTTTATTTTACTTTGTTGAATTTATAAATATTTATATACTTCGTTTATAATTTTATTTACTGAAGTATAGCTTTGATTATACTCCCGTAAGAATTTATATACGATTTACACAACTTTTACACTGTTTATATTTACATTTCAACTTACACTTATTTATACTATTTATATACGATTTACACAACTTTTACACTGTTTATATTTGCATTTCAACTTACACTTATTTATACTATTTGTATACGATTTATACAACTTTTACATTGTTTATATTTACACTTCAACTTACAATTATTTATACTATTTATATACTGTTTATACAAATTTACACTGTTTATATTTACATTTCAACTTACACTTATTTATACTATTTATATACGATTTATACAACTTTTACACTGTTTATATTTGCATTTCAACTTACACTTATTTATACTATTTATATACTGTTTATACAAATTTACACTGTTTATATTTACATTTCAACTTACACTTATTTATACTATTTGTATACGATTTATGCAAGTTTTACACTGTTTATATTTACATTTCAACTTACACTTATTTATACTATTTATATACTGTTTATACAAATTTACACTGTTTATATTTACATTTCAACTTACACTTATTTATACTATTGTATACTGTTTATACAAATTTACACTGTTTATATTTACATTTCAATACTTAGTATACTATTTATACTATTTATATACTGTTTACAGAATTTTACACTATTTACATTTCAACTAACACATGTTTTACTATGAACGTTTACTGTTCATAGTATCTATATCAAATGTTATTCATTTATAATTGTAGCACGATAACTTCTCGAGTCGAGACATTTTCAGTCACGAGTCGAGAGTTCTATATACAATTGGAATTCGTGGATAATTTTGTGCAGAAAGGAAGAGATTGTATTAATCGGAAGTGTCAAGTAGGAGTGACATCCGAAAAGTCTTTCCCGTGATTAACAATAAATATTCACAATTCCGTTCGATCTGTGAAGATTAGTATACCGCTAGCAATGAGTTAATTATTTATTTCTGTATTAGATATTTACCGCACAGATACTCATGTTCACGAACTTTATATTTACTTGACTATTTATATTTATTTATACTTTTTATATTATTTATATTATAGTGTGTACTCCGTGTCAATTGGCGCGGACAGAAAGTTCCACGCCAAAAGGGTCCGAGTCAAAGGGTCCCCTGAGTTCACGGCCATAAAGGCTGAGATCAAAGCAGGAGCAGAAATAAAAGGGACGCGAGGGTCAAACCGTATCCCAAATAGACTATACATGAGTTTATTACTCAGAGTTTAGTTTTGAAGATGTACGTACTCAAGATTTCACTATATAAGTACCCAAAGCCTAGACTTTCCCAGGCACCAGATTGTAAACATATATTACGACGCAGCTTACATTATATCCCCCACGCTGTGCGTAATGTCCACGCAAGTTAGATGTAGATTCGTCGGTAAACACATTTCCACCAATTTTTTGTTAGTCATAAAACACTTGCAATTATTTTTTCATCAAAATTTGTTTCTAACCAATATAGATAGCTGAGTAATGCTACAGAAAGATGTGTATTAATTCGGTTTTGGTCTTCAGATTTCAATAATAATTCCTCCCACTTCGAAATTTCCAAAGGATTCATATATGGGAATATGATCCTGAAAGAAGTATGATTTTCTTGAGAAGGAACAAACTGTGACTGAGGCGATAGATGTGATTTCTGTAGCAAAAAGTTACTCTTTAATCAGGACCAACACCTGATATCTTGAATAATTTTTAGTTCTGTTTTTGCAGTTAAAAGTTTGAGCAACCTTTTGGCGGCACATTATCGAATTATTGTTCCATTAGTTAGTGTCCTGATAACCTTGTATGAAACGAAAACGTTAATATATACAACAACCACTGCTCTTCAGCAGGCAATAATTTATTACGCAACAAAAGGCGAAAGGTGCCGGGAAGAAGATATCATTTTGAGTATGGGAATTTACCTACCAGATGTCATTACAATTTGGGGAAAGACCGACCTATCAGATAGTTGTTGCTTAACAGCGACTGCAATAGTTACAACAATCGGAATCTTATGTTGCTTAGCAACGTGTCATATTGTTATAATAACTTAAATTATTAGATGTGTTATTACTATTTCTTCCTCACCCTATATCAACAAGTGATCTTATATATAAACTACACATAAGACCATATTTATATTTTACATGTCATATATAAAAAAATCATAAACATATTTATCTCATATATTCCCGAATTATTTCTCGTCACGGATTTCGAAGATTTTTGTAAGTATTAATTAGTTAGTGTCAATAATTGTTAAAATGGTGAAAATAGTTTGATAGTACCAATAAGTGCGTCTGTAGGGAGGTAGGTCGAAATCGACCCCCTGGGAATACCGTGGCTAATACACTGGGTCGTTTTCGACACCGTAGGAAGTGGTGTATATATTTGAACTATGTATTTACCTGTAATGCGTAATTTTATTTTATTTTAAATTGTTTATATATCATATTCCATTTCTTTATTCCCCTATCCTTTTTGTATTCACGTCTTTCTAGCTATTTCAATTCCTTATAGATGTATACTTATCTCTCTTCTTTTTGCATAATATAAAACCTAGTTTATGAAAAATCACGAAATGTCACCTGGAAACAAATCTTTGTTTTAAGGAATTACAAATCACATATTCAAATGTCTCTTTACTATTGGTAATAATGCACATTCACAATGTTTTTGAATAAACACTATACAGTAAAGAAAGAAAGGTTTTTTGTCAATGCACTTTGTAACCACTACTAACTGTTAACATGCATTGTAGGTGGTAAGTCCATACACCTTCCAAGAACTGCACTTGTAAAACTTTTTGAAGTATTTGTCATGCAAAAATATATTACAACGTGAATAATACCTATTTCTTTTGTTTTACGCTAAGCAAATCTTCCTTCTTCTTCTTAATATTTTGATGATGTGGTCGACATTGTTTTACCTTACTCGAGTTCTAGTTCTAGTTCTTTGGAGTCAGCACAGAAAGTGTTCGCGGTCCTTCTGGTAAAACCATTCCTTTGCCATATCTTAATGAAGTAATCGCAATGCTTCTTCTAAACTGCAGCAAGTTTCCAGTGTACCCATATTTTCGTGCCATTATCCAACACTTTACTACTACCATACCAATTATTCAAAATAGCAAAGAAAAGTATAATTTTTACCTCTTATTGCGATTCTATAATATTTTAAGTTTTGTTCTAAGCCTATCCAAGCCACCCATATTAGCATTACTTGAAGAAACGATAGCAGGTAACTGAATTCTGCCTCCAGCTGCTGACAAGATTTTAGACTTTACCTTCAATGGCGTAACACCATCACAGGAAGACAGTAATGTAACCACGCTATTACCATTTACTCGAACAGCTGTGATACCTCAATTCTTTCTAATTTTCAAATACTATGTGGTTCCTTGTTTTTTTTGCATTTTTTTATATCTACAATGGGCAATTTTCAAGCCTTGTCGGTCTAACTGTACCAGTTGCCACATAACCCCGCCGCTGAAGCTCCAACTAACTTGAAGGATGCGAAAAACTTTTCAAAAAAGAATGAAAATGACAAGTAAGAAAAATGTGCTAACATATCAGCAAATGTTAGTACAAGAGAACCACCAATATCGAAGTTTTTGACGTCAGTATGAGTGTTCCTCTCCTTTCCTTGATACACATCAAAACTTTATATAACCGAGTCGAGTAGACAATGCCTGTACTTTATAGCTCCAACGTATTTACTTCCAAAAGTTGTTTAGCTCCATGTCTTCCGCAATGTGGAATAATTGATTCTTCAATGGAAACAACCTATTCTAAGAGGAAAAGAGAATAGCGTGTTTGTTCAATTGTGAAACTAATGAACGTATTTTTGAAAGTCTGTCATTCGTGTCTAGTTTTTATTTACCACTTGAAATTCTGCTACAATTTCGTCGAACGTGTTACGTCTCATTGAGTTACAAACTAGAATATTGTGAGCGCCATGTGAATTTTCCTAGTACATACTTCTAGGAAGCAAAGGTAAGTAACCACTCAGTAGCAACAAAAATACGAAATTCCTCACATAAAGGAGAAAAACTATGTTATCCATTCTTTGTTATGTAGATATTTTTTAAAGTATATATAGATTACTGTGTAATAAAATAGTCCTCATAATACGTTAGTACTTCAGTTGCTACCGATAGTTTCTGTGTATAAGAGAAAATGTAGCTCCTAAATCGGATAGAACACTAGTTGACATATTCCTTTGTTAGCCACGGTATTCCCACGGGGTTGTTTTTGACTCCATCATATAAAACTTGCAAATATAACTACTGTGCGAAATACAAAAGAATAATTAGAACATACATAAAAGATGGAGTCAATAAGTATTAATGTCCAAAAAATAAATTAAACAAGAAACGAAAGAGTAACTCTTTTCTAACACAGCTTTAGTGCAGCTATTTTCAAGCACGTAAAACGAAACAATGTATCATCCCTTATATACGAAAAATTAAGCTGCGGTACTAGTAGAGTATGGAAGATTGATGTGTCCACTGTAATTACTGTGCGAAAATAAACATGTAAATTTACTTTGCAAAGCATAAAGGAAGGTAAAAGCTGAAGGATACAAAAGAGGTCGGAAACGTTCCCATGGGAATAAATGGGTTATAATGAAAATACTACTCCAACTCATTTATAATCACGAATGACTATAAGAGTTTTGGACCAAATATTTTTTCCTTGCAAAATATTTTAAAACAACAATTTTAGAACATTATAGCAATATACATAATACACTCATTAGAACACCTTCTAATATAGTTGTAAACTTTATTATGGCATTTAAGTTTAATGTAATCATAGTTTTTAAAATCTTCTATTTTTAACTATTTTTTCTTATTGTAACTTTCCCAAACTACGGATTTGTATTGCATCTTCTGATCTTATGTTATAGAATCTTATATAGAACGAGCTTAACGATAATTTGGTTTTTCAGCTCACAATATCATGGCACGCACTTCGTGCTAATTTGTTTTCTTCATTCTTTACACCTTCATCAGCCTTATGTTTGTTTTATTAATAGCATAAATTGTTAATTTAACAACAATATTTTGGATTATAATGGCTTTAAGTACATCTTTTCATTTTTATAATACTTTTTTATTAATTAACTTGGCAGGTAAGTTAGCCCAGCTCTTAACTGTTTGGAGGATTATACAGGATCAATCCCTTCAATCTGAAAATGCCAAATTTGGAGATTCGGTATGGTAGTGCATGAGAGAAGTATGTCTCTCTGTACATTTGGGTGGTCCAGCTAGCTCTTTTATGAGTGGAAAATTTCCAAACATGTAATATCAGTGGATTTCACTAATTTTATTTCCTTTGATGAGGCTGTATGATCTTATACGTTTAATCTCTTATGTATTATCTTATATGTTTATTATATTACCTTATTGTTTATTCACTTTTGTAAGACATGGGTACATCAAGGCTCCCTCTTCCATTTTTGTAGACGTACATAGGGCCAATTCTTAAAGTAAAAGAAATGTCAAAAAATTGGAAAACAATTTCTAAGACTCGGGTAGTCAACATGGGTTTCTCTTATGAATACAATATTGCCAAAATCATTGGTAGATAACGTAATTGCAACATAACTAAAATAGCTCTCTATAACAAAATTATTGGTAGGGTTGAGATATAACACCAATTTTCGTTATGAGACTATGACGTTCTTCGTGCAATAACAGTATTGTACCGTAACTAATTCAAGGAACGAATGTGTTTCGGGTATTTCTTATCACGGTTTTCAGGAGAAAATCAAGAACTTGTAAATACACAATGAGATTCTTTCTTCTGACGGTACATAAGAGAATAAAAATAAGCAGAAGAGGTGCTACCAGGTATTTTGTTACAATTTGTATGTGCCACGTCAGTAGCAGAGTTGAACAGGCAGGTATTGTCTCCATCAGTAATTGATCTTATCAGATCTTTAGACTGCTCTTAAGTCAAAGTATCAATTTTGTTTCTCAAAGGGTCACATTAAACGCTAATAAAAGTACATTCACACATTGGTTGTCACATCCTTTAACGTTAGACAAACAACTTTACAGTGATGTTGGTCGGGTTGAGAACAAGGTAAGACAATTCTACTAGTGCTGTAGTTTATTCAAAAGATGTTAGTGTAGCTAACTGCAAAAAATGTAAAATTAAACCTTTACACTAACAGCGAATAAAAAATCCGGAAGTACATATCGTTTAGTAGTTACACAGCGATTGATACAACACAGTTACAAAGTGATCTTATTTCACTTTGACAAACTTTTAAACCTTCACTTTGATTTACAATATACAAAATTTTATAAAATCTTTGAATGTTTTACATTATTCTTTTAAACATTACCATCACTTTTGTTAGTTTTTGCTTTTAGTATCGCTACTAAAAGCATATAAAAACAATCACGTTGTGAGGAGTGATTTGACTCCCATTTTTGCCGGAAATTTCTTCTGTGCGCAAAACCATCGTATTTTTCACTTTTTTTTTCTAAAAAATGTATCATTATTAGTATGTCATTTACACATTAAAACTAACAAAAATATTTTCCGTTGTTCTATGATTGGTTTCCTGGGTGTCCGAAACATGCAATTGAAAAAGCAAAAGGACATTTTTAAGAAACTTAAAACGACGTTTTTTAATTTGTGAAAACCATCGCATGAATAGAAACTGAATCATATGTTTCAATATGGCCTGTGTACCTTTAAGTATTTGTGTGCACATAACATCAGTTTGTCTAACAGGCGTTTCTGTAATTTAATTTCCTTTTAACATACAAGCATGTCTCTATTAGAAGCATTTACGAGATCAAAGGAAAATAAGTTCTTTCTTGTAGATCACTGTAATATATTATTCATTATCTCTTGCTATATTGTAAGTAAAATGGAAGTGCAATTTAGTAAAGAATAATAAACAAAAACATAATCAAATATCAAAATGGATTAATGTTACTGATACTTCAATAAGATCTTTCTCTATTCTATCGGTTAACATGTCCATAATTACTGCATCTCATCGAAATGAACTTTCAGCAAAGAGAATTTATCATTTATCGTGTACGAAGAAATTAAATTTAAAGGTATTAGTGTACAGTATAGTGATTTGAACCGACGACGTTGTCATTAACACACCAATGCCTATAACACCTCGACTATTCTTTCACTCCTAGCGAAGTCTCTCTTAACTTGAAAATTATGTTCACGAAATGAAGGCCGGGAAGAGGGAGAGAGAGAGAGAGAGAGAGAGAAAGAGAAAAAGTAAAAACGTTTGAATGAAAAAGTATCAAAAATAAATACACATAAGTTTCACTTTCCGAACGAAGATTCAAGTAAAGTCTTGGTTAGGACAATCCTTTGGAAACTAAAGAGCGAGTAATCGGTTAAAGCATACTTTCTTCTTGTAACATCCTTTTTTACACTAGTTACCGAACAAATTGTAAAAATAAGTATTTTTCACCAACTTACTCACTTACTTTAGCCAATATTCTGATATTGAGAAAGTATTTGTAGTCATACCTTATACATACAGGGGAGACGTTAGCAGGGTAAAGTTCTGTTGAGAAAATCTAAAAACCGTTTCGGAGACTAAGCCCGAAAACGTGAGCCTACATCCATATGTGCTCTCCAGATGTGACGTCTGCTGACTATTTCCTGTGGGGTTACTTAAAAGGGAAACTAACCAAAATAAACCGAGGAACTTGGAGCATCTAAAACAAACAAAAAAAAAAGTACACAGGAAATTGGGAATATCTGTGCAGTAACCAACAGAAAGGTGTCCAAATATATCATAAAACGTACAAACTTATGTATCCAAGAAAATTGTGGCATTTTGAACCCTTACTTTGAACATTTCATGTGATTTGTAGTCATTTGTCAATTTCAGGGTTGCAAGGTGTATGCACATTATCAGATTTTTCCTAAAAGAAAGAACTTTCTCCTTTTTCATTAAAAGTTCCCTAGTGTGTTAGCTACAGGTCAAACTATCAGTGTCATCTATCAGTGACACTTGATAGCAGCACTGTTGCCAGCGTGGTTCATATTATTGTAAAAACATGGATTTTGTGAATAGCTCAATAATTCATGGGTGCAATGTTTGTAAGACTTCATCATCGTACTTTTTCTGTCAAATTCAATATATGTGCATCCAGATTTTTCGGTAGTATTGAGAAATGTTTAAGAAAATATGGCTTCTGTGATTCAGTATAATCGATTTACAAAAAAAAATCCGACTCTGCCAACATTTTGAATGTTTATTATTAAATCGTGCATAGCAAGAAACATGTTTGTGCCTGAAAATTTTCTCAATATATAGGGCTTTTTGTTGCAAAGAGCGTTCCTTCTCATTCCATTAGTTTTATAGTTATGCGATCTTAAACATCGGGTTCGGTGACTTTTGGGACACTCTGTATAAATACACTATCCAATTTTCAAAGACATTGTGTTATAGTAGCATAAGAATATCAGAAATAACTACAAATTAACTTTATTATAACATTATGCCTTAATAGAAATATTTTATCAGATCTGGTAAATAAGATATAAAACAGAGAACTATGAATTTAGCAAGGAATAATATTTGCCTATATATTGACTAGAGTGTCATGACAGCTTCACAGATTTAGTACTTTATTTGTAAGCAATGTTGCATACAATTTAGGATAAATTAGTTTTTCCACCATTTGATTTAGATAATACAGAACGATTAGAATTTATTTCATATTACAAATATGATGAAATATGAAATATAAGATATTGGTAACTAATAATTTAACTATGAACTATTACAAACACATGTTCAGACTATAGTTTATAAGTTCGAAAATGCTACTTTCTCTTTTAGGAACTAGTTGGTTAGCAACTCTCAAGAGCGCAGACAGATGTGCTACAGAATAATATCACCTATTACATTAGCGTTGCCTTCTGTCTGAAAGCGTTGCCTTCTGGCCCGGAGTCAAATTATGTGGGATCCATCGACCTAATTTGTAATGCTTCCCAAGTTGATGCAGGTGCTGTCAAATGGTTTTTACACTCACGCTGAATTGTAGTCCCAGTTCCTCACATGTCTGGCCACTATTCGACGCGTGTCAAGTTAGACCAACCACCAACACCAAACTGACCGGAACATATCTCAGAATTATGAGAATATGGGGGGTTCTAGCTTGATATCAAGCTGGACTCGCCCATTTTGAATCCAATTTCCCGCTAAACCGTAGGAGCCCAAAAATTGGGATTATAGCAACTAATTAGCCCATAAATAGCCCATAATTCTGGTATTTGAATTTTTTCGATCGGACCATTCTAACCATATGGGGGGTTCTAGCTTGATATCAAGCTGGACTCGCGCACTTTGAATCCGATTTCCCGCTAAACAGTAGGAGCCCAAAAATTGTTATTAGAGCAACTAATTAACCCATAAATAGCCCATAATTCTGGCGTTTGAATTTTTTCGATCGGACCATTCTAACCATATGGGGGGTTCTAGCTTGATATCAAGCTGGACTCGCCCACTTTGAATCCGATTTCCCGCTAAACAGTAGGAGCCCAAAAATTGTTATTAGAGCAACTAATTAGCCCATAAATAGCCCATAATTCTGGCGTTTGAATTTATTCGATCGGACCATTCTAACCATATGGGGGATTCTAGCTTGATATCAAGCTGGACTAGCCCACTTTGAATTCGATTTCCCGCTAAACAGTAGGAGCCCCAAAATTGGGATTAGAGCAACTAATTAGCCCATAAATAGCCCATAATTCTGGCGTTTGAATTTTTTCGATCGGACCATTCTAACCATGTGGGGAGTTCTAGCTTGATATCAAGCTGGACTCGCCCACTTTGAATTCGATTTCCCGCTAAACAGTAGGAGCCCAAAAATTGGGATATAGCAACTAATTAGCCCATAAATAGCCCATAATTCTGGCGTTTGAATTTTTTCGATCGGACCATTGTAGCCGTATGGGGGGTTCTAGCTTGATATCAAGCTGGACTCGCCCATTTTGAATCCGATTTCCCCCTAAACAGTAGGAGCCCAAAAATTGGGATTATAACAACTAATTAGCCCATAAATAGCCCAGAATTCTGAGATATGTTCAGGTCGTTTTGGTGTTGGTGGTTGGTCTAACTTGACACGCGTCACTATTCGACCCTGGAGATCTTGTTTTTGTACATGTGTTGATCTTACAGCAAGTAGTGCTTCTTCGGGTGCCTTCAGCGTCCTTAAACTTATTAAACCACCGCTGCACTGTCCGTGTAGTCACGACATCCTCACCAAAGGCCTTGCATATCTTCCTCCCCGCTGATCCCGGTTTGAACTGGGACAGCATTGATACACACCCTTATGACGTTCTGTGGGGGTTCCATGTTCACTCTGTCCTTACGCAAGTTCGCGGTGTAATTGAACTGCCACGACCAAGCAGATTATTGGATATACCCACAGCAAGAACGGACCTTCGTCTTATCTGGATTTGTGTTCAACTCACGGTGTGAGGGCCAATTGAAAACAGATTCCGCAAGAAACGACAGAACTTTCTTGGTTAACTTTATATATCGAAAAAAGATAAACACATTTGTGATGTCTTTAATGCACCATTCAGTATTCTTCATCACTCTGTTCATTAACTGATTGAATTTTTATACTCGCTCGGACAACTGCACATTGGAGTGTGTGCACAAGAAACCGCGATTCCTACATTTGCATTTCAAACTTACACACTCAAGCTTCTGACAGCTACACATGATAATCTCTCAAGAAGCCTTGGAAATATCTTCGAATGTTTTCAAAACTGGCTTCAGAATTTGGTTCTGCAAGTATCATCCGAAGACTTCTGGCCTTGGTAGATCAATCTCACACTTATCAGCATTTCACAAATTGCTATTTGGTAATCTAATCTTTTTATATGTTGTTTCAGAGCATCACAATTTCTAGGTAATTTCTCCATTCTGCATTTTCTAAAAGTAGGAGCTTAGCTTCGTGACAAATCTTCGCATTAACCTTGATCAACTTTGTAAAAACAGTTTTGTTGATTCAATAGCGTTTGCTGATAAAGGAATCTGTCCTAAGGAAAATAAAAGGTCACAGTTTCTGATATGAGTAAGTAGACAGCCCTTCATATTTGATATTACAACTGGATATGACGTTATGTTGCATCCAATTGGAGCGTGATAAGCCATTACCTCTCTTCTCATTCTGAGATAACTTGTGGGTGTGGCATAGTGAAAATCAACTCAACTAAAAAGATGTTATACATACGGCCATGATTTTTTAAAAAAAACAGATAAACTACATACACAGAACTATATATAAGAACAGGCTACCGCACCCTGATTGACATTGGGAGGGTGAAGGAATATTTTAAACGTTTCAAAATCACCAAATATTTGTTTGAAAAGATCACAATTTGAAAATTAATTCACTGACACTCCGAACCTGTCCTCGAATCCAAACATGACGATCCATATCTCACTGCCTCTTGTCTCTTTTTGGATATAATTTCAAGATTTCAGGACTCCCAACATCTTCCATGCTGTTTATTTGTTAAGTACAACTATGGTTAAATGCTTATTCCATGGGAATTTTGTCTTTTTATGCGATTACACTGCATCACTGCGAACTATGATGTTGATCTGGCGGATGCTTCTAGACAAAAGACAAGGTAAATCGCGCCAGAATACTAAGGTGGAATATAGTTCCCAATCACAGCAAAGGAATTCTCGCGGTGGAAAATATAAAGCAAATAAAAAATAATAAAAACTGGATCAAACCGGATTTGGACAGGATATGAGCATCTCGGAGGGACGAAGGGGGTCTAAATTATTCTACCAATAGATTGGTGGACGAAATCAGTTTCTACCCAACTACAGACCTGTGATTTACATTGAAATAAAAATGTATAATTTCAATAATCATCCAATTGAGATGCCCATATACAAAAATTTACGATGAAATAATATATAAATAAAGAAATTCCCCGAAACATAATTTTTCCTAGATATTCTGAAGCTCCTGAGTTAATTTGGTTTGGATAAGAAACAAACGGATGAAATACATACACGGAAATTATATGGCAAGATCTAATAATATACAGTACGGTCAAAAAGTACTGGACACCTCCCAAAAAATTTATGCTACCTAAACTGTAATCGAATATTACAACAATGAGGCGTACTCGAACGGATATGGAATGAATTAAAATCTATGAGTTTTACCTCCCACAGCTAGGGTAAAACAGATTCTTAATTCCAACTAATCTGTTGAGTCTAGATTTGAACTATAGAATTTAATCTAAATTGCAAAATCAATGAGAGATAATCTTAATGTTCTTTCAACTTCCGACATTAAACCGTGATTATTTGACAATTTCTGATAGGAATCACTTCATTAGTTATCGTTATGTATATATGTGTTATTTGTTGTAATAAAATTATATCTGTTGAAACTGATTCCTTCCAATTAACAATTCTAAAACCCTTTCACCTAAGTCTAACTCCGTAACCACTCGGAAATGCAGTGTACGTGTCGTTCCTTTGACAAGATTGCTCCAGTGCTTAGAACACATGAGCTGAGTCCTCACTTCAAGAAAATTCCTTTCAGAATTTCAAGCAGGAAATTTCGCACTTATATCTCTGATAAGGTAGAATACAACTGAAGTCGTGTTCTCACTATTTTCGATGCTTTTATCTTTTTTGGATTCCCAATGAAGTCCTTCCCGGATTATCTAAAAAAAAAGTTTAATTTGGCTATATTGTATTTGTATTAAATTTCTCACTAATGATAGCAATGTACTTTAACTAGCTATAAGCATCATCTTATCAAAGGAAGAAGGAAACTAAACACTTTTTACCCACATATACAATTTGGAAACTTTTTTCAAGTGTTTGATGACCACTTGTAACCTAGTATTTTGTTTCTTGAAGCATTTACTTTTATACAGAGTTATGTCTGTTGAGTATGTTTCTCTTTAATAAGCTTATATTTTATCCACTCTTGCAATATTATTCATATTTTATTTCTTCAATTCCCTAGAATTTCGAAAATTTATTTTTGACAGACATGTATAGTTACTTATTTCGCAATAAAAGTGGCAGAGAGTTCATTTCTCGTGAGTGTAGCCCAGGCTTCACCACAGATCGCACCAAATAGGCTTTGTGGTACACAAATAGCTACTTGGCTATTCTTCAACTAATAACTGAACTTGCTACCATGTATCAAACGAGAAGAGGAACAAAAGTAACGGTCAATGAAAAAGCAAAAAAAAAAAAAAAAAAAAAGGTTCTTGCTCTGTTCTGTATGGTGAATTATGAAAACTCTAAACACAGAATGACGGTAAAGAAAGTTTTCATTTTAATTCATTACGATGTGTGGAATATAACGCTAAAACACTCAAAAACGCTACAACTCAGAAAGAATAATGGCACAATATCCTCAAATTTGAGTGAGAATTATCGTAACAAATATTTAGTTTGCTAAAGCTGTTCAGCAGCTTCCAATATGTCAAGACAATAACAAGCTAACTTTTCATTTGACGTAACTAAATATATTATATTTATTTTTTAAAAAATGAGTAATTCCTTATTCTAGATATTTACGCATCTACAATCATCATTATGTTTCCTACTTTTGATTTTAAGTTTAACTAGAATTTTGGGCCTATATCATAACCTCTAATAATAACTAGAACGTGAAAGTTGAACATATAAGAGCGCCTTAAGCTAGTGGTTCTGAAAACTTCTAGGCTTAGGGCGACTTGATATGTAAAAGTTTTCTACGACTTTCGAGAGACAGAATGACTGACGCTCAATTTAAATTTGACTCCTGGTCTAGGTGAACCCATGCTGGCAACGTCACGTTTTCCTTTCTTCCATTGGCCCAACGTATTTTTGCCTTCCATGGGAGGATGACGGCGTTCTAAGAACGAGACCTACAGTTTTAAGTGGGATTCGAACTACTTGGAGTCCTACCGAAAATCGAACCCAGGACTCCTTGATTACAAGACGACAAACCTAACCACTCATCCACAGATAAACAAAAGAGAGCTGTGTCTAATACCAAACTTCTTATACACTAATATGTTAAAGTCTAAGCCTGTTGAATGTTTGCACGTAATCTTAGTGCCAAAGGCATGAGTTAGAGATCCTTTACTGCCTGAGCGCATTTTATTTGCCTGTGACTATACTTGACTTGTGACTACTTGCTCATTTTCTAGATTACGTTTTGTTTTGTTTGTCTTAATTTCAGATGCCCCGGCATTAAAAACGATAGTCGTCTCTTTAGGTGGGAAGAGGATAATATGGAAGCTTCCCTTACTTTGGTAATTACCGGACATTCTGTTTACGAAAGCAGCAAAACCTTAGGGATTCCATACGCTACACTGAGAAGACCTTGAAAAGTGCGGAAAGAAGGAATAGTTCCATTGCCTCTTGGTGGCCCAGCCATGTTCAGAGTATATCAAGAGTGTGCTTTATCCTACAGATTACAAATAGTGACAAGAAGAGAGTTTTCATTAACTGCAGAAGATGTGCGACGAGGAGCCTTTCGTTTTGCAGACTGGTTTGACAACGATCATCCATTCAATTGGCAAACTAAGATTGCCAGTTACAATTGGCCCAACGTATTTTTGAAGCGGCATCCTGAACTGTCAATTTGATCACCTATCGGTACCTCTCAGGCAATACGTTAGGTACTTTTTCAAGTTATTGGAAAATACAGTATCAGAGTTAGGATTGACAGGTAAGGCGGACATAGTTCTTAATGTTGATGAAACCGGTAGCCTCTCAACAATGAATCCTCGGGAAGTGTAACTGCCAAGAAAGGAAAACGTGACGTTGTTTCCGTCATGTGTAAGGAACGGGATGGAAATGTAACCGTTATCGCTTGTTGTAACGTGGCTGGTACATACTGTGTACCAGCTGGCATGTATACCTTTGTGTTTTTCAAGGTGTCAGGATGCGGTTAGGCTTTGGTGATGGTTTAATCGTAGCTTCCCAGGTGCGAATGACAGAATCAAATTATGTTAATGCAGATGTCTTTTTGTCGTGGTCTAATCCTTTTGTCACATTTAAGAATCCAGGACCTGTCTTGTTCTTGATGGATATCGACCATTTTTCTGTATCGAGCTCCATATTACAGCGATAAAACACATGCGTTACAACCTCTAGATACAACGTTTTTAAGCCTTTATCTACGTAATACAAAAATGTTTGTAATCAGTGGATTTTTAGTCATCCTGGTCAGTCTGTCACTAAGATCCAGTTTGGCCACTTTCTGAACGTAGCCTTAGGAAAATCAGCTTTCGTAGGAAATGCCACGTCTGGCTTAAGGATCACTGGTAATTTCCCTTTAAATAGATTGTTCATCTCAGAAGAAAGGTTCATTGCTAGCAGTGAGGAACAACATGACAGTACTGAAGATCCCTCTGCAAAGGATGATGGAGCTATGAATACAATCACCATGGCTGAATCACTTTGGTAGATTTTGCGGTCTTCGAAAAATATAATTCCTGTACAAACTGTCAATCGTAGCAATCGCAAGAACTGTGCTGATGGCCTAACAAAAGCATCACATATGGAAGAACGCCGTAGCGCAGATCGTGGTGTTGCTTCGTAGGTCGCTTCTAGGGATTCCAAATCTGACCAATGTGGTTTTTGTCACAATCCTTTCACGCATCCAATACCATTCAATTCCTGAACAGGATCCAGTGCCCAAAGTATCAAGTGCGGTATCATGAGTATCTGTCAGCAACGTTTTCCAAAATCTTTTCTTTTCTACACGAAGTAAGCTTTCTTTCTTTGGTATGTGTGTAGGTTGTCATTTGCACCATAAAAATTTAGTAGCATCACATTAATTACCTTTTAACTTTGTTTGCGAAGTTTTCGAACATTATTTTTTTCGTTCTCTGCAACAAGCAGGCTTTTTTTCTTTAGTACCATACACATCCTGTACTCAGTAGAAATTTACGTTTACATTCTACGAATAAAGAACATATTTACATCTAACTATTTCTTGTCTGTCCTTCAAACCGCAGCTTCATATAGGAGAAACCTGGGTTCAAGACATTTTGGGAACTCAAATTTTGTTCGCTTTCTTGTAAAGTCAGAAAACTCAATGCCCGGAGAAGGTACTTTGGACACGATCTCGGGTTGCTATGTTTATTTGCTTCTTAAGGATTTCCATAACAATACCTTATGTACAGTCACGAAAGACAATATTCTTCAATTCACAAAATTTCTTTTCCTAATAACTCACAATAAATTAAACTATTAGAGTACCGATTTTTGGCATATTATCAAGTTATAACTATTCTAAGGGTAACAACGAAAAGATCCAAATTAATTTATTTGTTCCCAAGTTATTCACAAAAGAAAGTTTATCAACTGTGGAATACTTTCCTTTCTTTGTGTACCTTTACATCATGTAGGTGTTCTTCGTTAATTGTATACTCAATATATAGCACTCTATATTTTGTTATTTACATTATGTCGAGTACACTTCTTCTCACCACGCCACCCCATATGTATATTCATTTCTCCCCCCTGTGTGGGGTGAAGTGAATATTTTACCTTGCATGATTCATTTCTTTGTGTGCCCGTTACTTCAAACATGATATGACCATACTTGTATTTTCAGAAAGTCTGTCCTATTCATATATAATTGCCAATCAGCCACGCCATCATTTGTGTGTAAGATGTTTTAACTTTCATGTAATCTTATTATTCGCTTTATGTGGTAAACAAAGAAAATTCAGAAGAAAGTAAATCGAAACTTTTAATAAGGATCACATCCAGAGCTATCAAAATACGAATGTACAAAGGATCCGCTTCTCTAATCATACAAGAAAAGATCAGCTTTATTACTATATATATATATATATATATATATATACATTACTCATTAAGTATAAAGTATCTGTTAGTTGAAAACTATTTTCCTCCTAAATCCACAATTCTATCCAATTTAAAGTTTCTTTTCCTATTTCAACTATCTGAAAGATAAGATTTTGTATATCAAAAAAAGAAACACCCTTTTAAATAACAACGGAATGTCTTCATTCCCCTTTATACCCTTTAGGAAACTAAAAATATTCACTTTTGGCAATTTTCGTGTCGAATGGTCTCGAAAAGCTAGTCGCTAGTCAAATTTAATCATTGTAGCCCTAGTGGAAGTGCCGAATAATTATGGAGTGTACAAGGTGTCAAATATGAATAACAGTTCACCATAAAACCACTCTAAGTTTAAAATTTTTATTTTTAGTGATATACTTAGGTCATACTAACACAAACCAACGAGCATTCCCAATTTCAAGTTCTTATTCCAAGTAGCTAAAACAAGAGATTATAGGTCCAAAAAGGACCATCTTAATTATTGTGGTGAATTTCTACATCCACCCTTAGACCTCCTATAAAATTAAAAATATTCACTTTTGGAAATTTTCTTCTGGGTTAGTTTTGGATACCTATATTTATACCAAATTTTAACTTTCCACATTAACCGGTAGTATCCGTTATTTTATGTCCGTTTCTGTAGTTCTATATAAAGCTACAACCAGGTTTTGGCTAGCTGAGAATCCGTTCCCAAATCTCCACATTTTCTCGGCCTACAGCCTTGAATCTCTTGCGTGTCAGCGTTTGCACCAAAAATTAATTTCTTGTATTAGCTGAATATTTTCTGAATTTGGCCAGCTGTGTGCTTTGTCCCCAGACCCGCACCTTTACTTGGCCTACGGCCTAACCCCTTAAACCTGCAGTTCTTCCGAATTTCAAGTTTCGTTTCCTATTTCAACTATCCAAAAGATAAGATGTTGTATCCGAAGAAAACGCCCATATAAGTAAAATGGGAACTTCTTCTTCCTCCCTATAGACCACTTAAAAAGTAAAAAAAAAAAAATCAAGTTTGGCAATTTTCCTGTGAGTTATTTGCGGAATGCTACAATCATGCCGAACTTTATCATTCTAATCTTGCCCAAGTGCCTATACATATTGTGGTGTAGATGTACCTTATAAAAAAACATGGAAAATATTTTTCAGTTCCCCATTAAACCAATCTAAGCCTGGGATTTTTTTTTTAAATTTTTGGTGATTTAATTCAGTAACGGCGAAAACGTACAACCATACGGAATTTCAAGTTTTTATTCCAATTCCAAGTACCTGAAATATGAGGTTTTAGGTCCAAAAAAGGGCCATTAAAATGATACGGGGAATTTCTTCATTTCACCCTTTAGACCAATTAACAATATTAATTTTGTCTATTTGTTAGTCTCAAACAGTTAACATCATGCCACATTTAACCATTGTAACCCTACAGGAAGTGTCCAATAATTTTGGGGTGTAAAAGATGTCCGATACAAATAACATGGAAAAGACTTTTCAGTTCTCCAAAAACCACTCTACGGTTGGAATTTTTTATTTTTGATAATTTACTTTGGTAACGCTAATAAAAACGTACAATCATACCGAATTTCAAGCTGTTATTCCAATTCCGAATATCTAAAACATGAGCTTATAATGTTCAAAAAAAGGCACATTTAAATAGTATGGAGAAATGCATCTCCTCTTTAGAGTCCCTAAAAATTAAAAATATTAACTTTTGATCATTTTATTGTGGATTCGTTCCGGAAAGCTACAATCATGCCAAATTTCAAATTTTCAGGTAAACCGTAATTTGCTGTAGTTTTATGTCGGTTAATGTACTTTTATATGTAGTTAAGATAGGATATCATTCGTTAAATAGATATATTTCCTCCTGTTAAAATACTTTACAACTATTTGATGAAGATAGGTCTCTAATAAAACAATGTGGCAAATTCAAAGAAAAGCATGGAAAAGAGACAACATTTTGGCAAAAATAAAAGAAAGAAAAGAAAAAGACAGTGACAGTGAGGAAGGGATACAAAAGGCAAGCCACAGCTCACAGTATAGACTGAAAGGCAAACATACAAAGCCACAACGAAAGGAATATATCAGACCAATATTGCAGCATCTTATGAAGTTCATACTCTTCAGCAAGGGCAATGTTGCGACTAAACATGTATTTCTTCGAATGTATATTGGGGTGGGTGAAAACGGCCGAAATTTTTTAAAAAGGTAATATGATTGAGTACCGTGCAAAAGTTGTAAAATGTTATGTTTCCTCACCAAAACAAAGCCAGGTTAAAAGATATTTAGCCGAGCCCCGAGGGCTTGAGAAAACGTTAATTTAAAAAAAAATTGTTGCAAGTAGTGAAAATATTATTGAAATAATTTGTAGATAGTTAAGTGTGAGTACCGTGCAAAACTTGTATAATGTTATGTTATGTTCCTACGCCAAAACAGAGCCAGAAAAAAATATTTTACCCGGCGCTGTGGGTTCGAAAAGTGTTATTTAAAATATATATAGCAACATTTTAAGTATGTATAGAAAATTGGTTAAGATTCCTAATACTTTAAATTGGCACCAGGATTTTAAATAATCTGATCTGATGTGCAGCTCTTCCCCTGATTGGTGTTTAAGTAGAAGTAATAGTACGGACACAAGTACATAAGATAAGGTTGAAAAATTGACCCACAAATACGAAACCAGCCCAGAACTCATCACGTATAGGTGGCTACACAGCAAGTTTCTCCCACCCACTCTCCTCTTACTTAAAGATACGTAGTCGTCTTGCAACAAAATATTGAGAATTATGTTCGAAGCTTGGTGGACACTTTTGTGCTTCCAGTTTTGCGCGAACATAACCGTCTCGTGCAACACTAGCGCATACTTTTGAAGAAGATTTCATTATTACCTTTACACACCCCCGCAAAGCTTGTGTCTGGCATGGGAACTTGACAAAGTGTGTAGCTTGTCCTTTTACCACAACTATTTCGGTAAGTTCTTCTCTTGATACGTTAGCCGTAATTGGATGTTCCTTTACTGTTACTTCTATCCAATCGATCAAATCGTTATAATCCGCAGCACTGAAATATAACTTTGGAACTCTAAATAGCCTTATGTTTGTTTGTTTGTTTTGTCTTGCTTTAATTATTCGCCTAACCCCAAGCTCTCTAATATGTGGACTACAATCTGTCAACATTGTCACCAGTAAATTTTCTGGGTGTGCGAAGTATTCATTGCCTGCTATTGCCCTGTCTTTAACATTCTTGATAACCTCCTGAAACTGCCTTGAGAATTAAACTATCTTCCACAAATGTCGAGGATCTTCCTGCAGGAGAGTTTTCGTTTTAATTTCAAACCACATGCTAGCGTAGAGTTCCAAGATGAAATCAATTATTTAAGGTTCCCAAATGGATTTTCTGTACTGATATACAACAGCAGTAGTCTGTTAGCTCTTGTCACCCTTCTAACATGCGACAGTATACCTGCTTTTCCTTTGGAGAAATTTGCTGCACAATGTTCACTTTAATAGCTTCGCAAATAAGATATAAGTATTGCTGATCCGATCTTAGATCAGTATGCCAACTTTCGGTACCTTGATGCTAATTGGTTGAAATTGAACAACTGGTGTTTTTTTTTCGGAATCATTCATATACTTCCAACCAGCCCTGAATAGTCATATAGGCCTTTTGTCTGATCATGCAGTGTTTGTAAAAAAATGCCGTGAAGGTAATTCAATTGTATGTAGCAAACAAATGGCCCATTGTAGGGGTCTTTGTAGTCGTTCTTCAAACAAGTTTCAAGCGTCATGCTGAAATTTTAGAGAAAAGTTTCATGTCAGTATTTAGTAACGTGATAGGACGGTAGTTCTGTGTGATCAACGGACGGCTCTTTTTAGATATAAGGACAATGACACCTTGATTATCAATGATATTGAGATGCCTTGAGAGTTCATTAAAAAGATGGCATAACTCCGCTCCAACAATATCCCAATAAACGACATAGAATTCATAAGTTATTCCATCGAGACGGGGACTCTGGCGGTGTCTACATGTAAGCAATGCTTCTCGTACTTCCGTCGGAGTAATGTCCGCCATTAATTATTGGTGTACGTCGGGAGACAGTTGGGAAACATGTCTCCGGGAAATATGTCTCTAGTGCAGTAGCATCGATTTCACCAGGACGATATAACGAAGAAAACTGTTCATACACATTAAGATCCGTGACTTCAGCAGCACCATCCACCGTAATAGCTTCAATATAGTTCTGTTCACGTTGCTTCTGCTATTGAATATAGTGGTAAAAGAATATGGTTCAGATTTACAAAATGATTCAGATGTGGAAGCCTTCTGATAGCGTTCAAGATCCCGAAGTTGTATGCGTGTTATCTGCGCTTAAACCCTATGAATATCACTGAGATTTTGAGAGCTGATAGGTTGAGAGCAAAGATCGTTTAAGATAGCGTAGTAATATTCTAATGTCTGATGAGTCTCGCGCTTAATTTCCTTTCCGTATCATTGGAGAAAACGTTTTAGGTTGGGTTTCACGCAAGAAGTCCACCATTGAGAGAGAGTCGAAAACTAACGTCGTTGATGTAACCAAAGTTGCCAACGTAGACGAAAATCATTTCTAATCGTAGTTGGATGGAGAAGTTGCGCATTTAATTTACAGTAACTTCTGTCATGCGTATGCGAGACACCTGTCGGAATTTTAAGAACACAATAAACTGCTGCATGGTAGAACACAATAAACTGCGGAGTATTATAGCCTTATGTTTGTAGCTAGAAGTTAAGCCAAATCTCAAAATTTGATAAAGAATTCCTGCATAAAGATTGCAGTCGGAATTACAGCATCAATTAGCCCATAAATAGCCCATATTCCAGACGTATGATTTTCTTAGATTCGAGATGTCTAACCTTAAGGAGGGTTCTTTCTTCATGTCAAGCTAGACTAGCCCACTTTGATTCCGATTTCCCGCTAAAAGGTAGGAGCCCAAAATCAGAATTAGAGCAACTAATTAGCCCATAAATAGACCATAATTCTAGCTTTCGAATTTAGGACGCTTTCGAGCTTCGTCCATAATTTTAGGATCGGACGATTGTAACCGTACGTTTTATAGCTTTGTGACAAGCTAGACTAGCCAATTTTGAATCCGATTTCCCGCTAAACAGTAGGAGCCCAAAAATTGGGATTAGAGCAACTAATTAGCCCATAAATAGCAAATAACACTGGCGTTTGAATTTTTTCGATCGGACCATTGTAACCGTAACCGTATGGGGGGTTCTGGCTTGATGTCGAGCAAGACTCGTCCATGTTGATTCCGATTTCACGCTAAAGAGTAGGAGCCCAAAAATTGAGATTAAAGCAACTAATTAGCCCATAAATAGCCCATAATTCTGGCGTTTGAATTTTTTTGACTGGACCATTGTAACCATATGATAAGAGGTTCTAGCTTGATGTTGAGCAAGACTCGCCCATTTTGAACCCGATTTCCCGCTAAACAGTAGAAGTCCAAAAATTGGGATTAGAGCAACTAATTAGCCTATAAATAGCCCATAATTCTGGCGTTTGAATTTTTTTTTGATCTGACCATTGTAACCATATGATGAGAGGTTCTAGCTTGATGTTGAGCAAGACTCGCCCATTTTGTATCCGATTTCCCGCTAAACGGTAGGAGCCCAAAAATTGAGATTAGAGCAACTAATTAGCTCATAAATAGCCCATAATTCTGGCGTTTGAATTTTTTCTATCGGACCATTGTTACCATATGGGGGGTTCTAGCTTGATATCAAGCTAGTCTCGCCCATTTTGAATCTGATTTCCCACTAAACGGTAGGAGCCCAAAAATTGAGATTAGAACAACTAATTAGCCCATAAATAGCCCATAATTCTGGCGTTTGAATTTTTTCGATCGGACCATTGTTACCATATGGGGGGTTCTAGCTTGATCTCAAGCTAGACTCGCCCATTTTGAATCCGATTTCCCACTAAACATTAGGAACCCAAAAATTGGGATTAGAGCAACTAATTAGCCCATAATTAGCACATAACACTGGGGTTTGAATTTTTTGATCGGACCATTGTAACCGTAACCATATGGGGGTTCTAGCTTGATATCAAGCTATACTCGCCCATTTTGAATCCGATTTCCCGCTTAACAGTAGGAGCGCAAAAATTATGACTAGAGCAACTAATTAGCCCATAAATAGCCCATAATTCTGAGATATGTTCCGGTCGTTTTAGTGTTGGTGGTTGGTCTAACTTGACACGCGTGAGGCAGCAACACCATTAGTACGAAAACGTATGTGGGACTAGTAACATACACCGCGTTAAAGCATCGATCTGTGATATGGTTTTTGAATAGTGAGAGTGCAGTATATTGATGTAGAAGGGTGCAAGTGTACGAGTGATGTAGAAAGCTTAAAAGCAGCGTAACTTATGGAGTATGAATCACGACTGGGAGAGGCTCATAGGGTATTGACGGATGAAAACAGTGCTTTAGGGGAAGAGCTTAAGCGTATAACTTTGAAAAATAGCCACCATTTTGAGCATTAGTGTTGATTGCGTTCACAATATTGTCCACAACGTCCTGTAGTACAAAAAAGTGCATCATGGGTGCCACGTCACTTGACAGGTGAATTGAAAAACCATCGCGTCGGGGCCTCTGAAGAACTTTTGCGTCTTTCGCTCGGCAATTCGGAGTAAATGACGAGGACTTCTGACTTCAGCTGTATTGTTCTGACTTCAGGCCGGACCATACTGCCGGCTTAACAGTAAGACTATTCAGGATTTGCAAGTTGAATGTCTCCCACACCTAACGTATTCACTACACCGCGCCACTAGTAACTTTCATGTTTTTGGATTACTCAAGAAAGCGTTTGGTGGTAAGCAAGAGGTGAAAACCGCGGTGCACGAGTGGTTAAACTTACGAGCAAAAGACATTTTAAACGTGGTATGCATACACTGCCGAAGCGTTGAAATACTTGCATTGAAAGTCAGAGAGTCTATGTTGAAAAATATATGTATGTTGTTTATTCATTGTTATATTATTGTGCAGCTGCCACTTGTCGCTTCAAAATGCTCAGACAAAACCACAAATTGATACGTTTGGGATGTCTAAACTCACATTCCCGCCCAGGATTTTAAAACAAAATTCGGTAACGATAAGAATGAGATTGGAGAAAGTTTCAATAGAATAGTTACGGAAGATGCTGCATCTGCATAGCATGATTTTTGCTTTTGAACGAAAAAAACTAAATTTCGTCTGCACGATGTCTTTGTATGGCAGTCAACGACTAACCGAGCATTGTCATTTATTGAAATGGAGTGAGCAAGAAATTGTAATAGTACCAGTGGCGAAGGGTGATGGTTTTAAGAGGGTAGGCCCAATGTTCTACTACCACTACTACTACTACTACTACTACTACTACTACTACTACTACTACTACTACTACTACTACTACTACTACTACTAATAATAATAATAATAATAATAATAATAATAATAATAATAATAATAGTAAAATGAAACAGATTAGACAAATATTTTACTACAGAAATACAAGAAGACGAATTCACATAAATTTAATGCAATTGTAGTTCATCGACAGCACTTATTCGATCAGGATCTCAATTTTCATAATGAAATTGACGTATGTGGCTCATAGATGATCTTAATTCGCCATAATGTAATTTAATTGTTTTAATTGGCGTGATCGGGTGGGGAAGATGGACTATCACATTATCTGCGCTTCACAAGAAATATGTTTTTTTTATTCTACATGTACTGAAACAAACTCTGCTTGTAAAATTTTGTCTTTAATTATATTGTTCAAAACACATGACAAGCATTCAATAAAGATATTTTGTGTGTCACTTAATTCCCCTTTAAAAACAGAATCAGACTTAAATAATCAGACTTAAATAATATATTGTACCAATGCATGCAGAACTCTCTTGCCCTCTGTTCCATTTTCAATACAGGCGTTAGTCTTCGTTCCTTAATAACACATTAATTTCCAAAAGACCACTCACATAGAAGGTTCTTTAATAGGAATTATATTACGTATATTCATATTCTCCACATACTGACATTTTCTTTCATTCACTTTTGCGAATGTAAGAAAAAAAATCACTCAAATCTCAAAAACACACACACTTTCTAATAGGTCGGTCAAGATGGAGTTCCACATCGCCATTTACAAAAATAATTTATACCAGGGTTTTGTACTAGTTTTGTACTGTTTTGTACCAACAATAAAAAGTTTTGTACCAGTCCCAAAATGTCCCAAATTTTAGATTTTAGTGTGGAACTCCAACTTGACCTCTGAGTTCTACATTCGCCGATTTGCATCAAAATGCCCTCATTACATAAAGAAAGTTTTGTACTGTTTTGTACCAACAATAAAAAGTTTTGTACCTGTCCCAAAATGTCCCAAATTCCACATTCTAATGCTGAACACTAAGGTCAAGTTGGAGTTCCACATAGCCCGATTTCTTTCAAAATTGTCTCATTAGATAAAGAAAGTTTTGTACTGTTTTGTACCAACAATAAAAAGTTTTGTACCTGTCCCAAAATGTCCCAAATTCCACATTCTAATGCTGAACACTAAGGTCAAGTTGGAGTTCCACATAGCCCAATTTCTTTCAAAATTCTCTCATTAGATAAAGAAAGTTTTGTACTGTTTTGTACCAACAATAAAAAGTTTTGTACCTGTCCCAAAATGTCCCAAATTCATCATTCTAATAGTGAACACTAAGGTCAAGTTGGAGTTCCACATAGCCAGATTTCTTTCAAAATTGTCTCATTAGATAAAGAAAGTTTTGTACTGTTTTGTACCAACAATAAAAAGTTTTGTACCTGTCCCAAAATGTCCCAAATTCCACATTCTAATGCTGAACACTAAGGTCAAGTTGGATTTCCACATAGCCCAATTTCTTTCAAAATTCTCTCATTAGATAAAGAAAGTTTTGTACTGTTTTGTACCAATAATAAAAAGTTTCGTAAATGTCCCAAAGTGTCCCAAATTCTACATTCTAATGCTGAACACAAAGGTCAAGTTGGAGTTCCACATAGCCCGATTTCTTTCAAAATCGTCTCATTAGATAAAGAAAGTTTTGTACGGTTTTGTACCAACAATAAAAAGTTTTGTACCTGTCCCAAAATGTCCCAAATTCCACATTCTAATGCTGAACACTAAGGTCAAGTTGGAGTTCCACATAGCCCGATTTCTTTGAAAATTGTCTCATTAGATAAAGAAAGTTCTGTACTGTTTTGTACCAACAATAAAAAGTTTTGTACCTGTCCCAAAATGTCCCAAATTCCACATTCTAATGCTGAACAGTAAGGTCAAGTTGGAGCTCCACATAGCCCAATTTCTTTCAAAATTGACTCATTAGATAAAGAAAGTTTTGTACTGTTTTGTACCAACAATAAAATGTTTCGTACCTGTCCCAAAATGTCCCAAATTCCAAATTCTAATGCTGTACACTAAGGTCAAGTTGGAGTTCCACAGAGCCCAATTTCTTTCAAAATTGTCTCATTAGATAAAGAAAGTTTTGTACTGTTTTCTACCAACAATAAAAAGTTTTGTACCTGTCCCAAAATGTCCCAAATTCCACATTCTAATGCTGAACACTAAGGTCAAGTCAGTGTTCCACATAGCCCGATTTCTTTCAAAATCGACTCATTAGATAAAGAAAGTTTTGTACTGTTTTGTACCAACAATAAAAAGTTTTGTACCTGTCCCAAAATGTCCCAAATTCCACATTCTAATGCTGAACAGTAAAGTCAAGTTGGAGTTTCACATAGCCCGATTTCTTTCAAAATCGTCTCATTAGATAAAGAAAGTTTTGTACTGTTTTATACCAACAATAAAAAGTTTTGTACCTGTCCCAAAATGTCCCAAATTCCACATTCTAATGCTGAACACTAAGGTCAAGTTGGTGTTCCACATAGCCCAATTTCTTTCAAAATTGTCTCAATGGATAAAGAAAGTTTTGTACTGTTTTGTACCAACAATAAAAGGTTTCGTACCTGTCCCAAAATGTCCCAAATTCCACATTCTAATGCTGAACACTAAGGTCAAGATGGAGTTCCACAGAGCCCAATTTCTTTCAAAATCGTCTCATTAGATAAAGAAAGTTTCGTACTGTTTTGTACCAACAATAAAATGTTTCGTACCTGTCCCAAAATGTCCCAAATTCCACATTCTAATACTGAACACCAAGGTCAAGTTAAAGTTCCACATAGCCCGATTTCTTTCAAAATCGTCTCATTAGATAAAGAAAGTTCTGTACTGTTTTGTACCAACAATAAAAAGTTTTGTACCTGTCCCAAAATGTCCCAAATTCCACATTCTAATGCTGAACACTAATGTAAAGTTGGATTTCCACATAGCCCGATTTCTTTCAAAATTGTCTCATTAGATAAAGAAAGTTTTGTACTGTTTTGTACCAACAATAAAAAGTTTTGTACCTTCCCCAAAATGTCCCAAATTCCACATTCTAATGCTGAACAGTAAGGTCAAGTTGGAGTTCCACATAGCCCGATTTCTTTCAAAATTGTCTCATTAGATAAAGAAAGTTTTGTACTGTTTTGTACCAACAATAAAAAGTTTTGTACCTGTCCCAAAATGTCCCAAATTCCACATTCTAATGCTGAACACTAAGGTCAAGTTGGAGTTCCACATAGCCTGATTTCTTTCAAAATCGTCTCATTAGATAAAGAAAGTTTTGTACTGTTGTGTACCAACAATAAAATGTTTTGTACCGGTCCGAAAATGTCCAAAATTCAAACTTCTAATTTGAGAAAAGTAAACAAATCTTAGTCCCATGAACAAATATAACAATGATAATCGTCTCATTAGATAAAGAAAGTTTTGTAGTGTTTTTTACTAACAATAAAAAGTTTTGTACCGGTCCCAAAATGTCCCAAATTCCACATTCTAATGCTGAACACTAAGGTCAAGTTGGAGTTCCACATAGCCCGATTTCTTTCTTAATCGTCTCATTAGATAAAGAAAGTTTTGTACTGTTTTATACCAACAATAAAAAGTTTTGTACCAGTCCCAAAATGTCCCAAATTAGAAGTTTGAATTTGTCACACAAACAAATCTCAGTCCCATAATAGTATATATCAATGATAATGGTCTAATTAGATAAAGAAAGTTTTGTACTGTTTCGCACCAACAATAAAACGTTTTGTACCAGTCCCAAAATGTCCAAAGTTTTACATTCTAATGCGGAAGACTAAGGTCAAGTTATAGTTCCAAATAGCCCGATTTCTTTCAAAATCGTCTCGTTAGATAAAGAGAGTTTTCTACTGTTTTGTCCTAACAATAAAAAGTTTTGTACCTGTCCCAAAATGTCCCAAATTCAAACTTCTAATTTGGGACACAAACAAATCTCAGTCCCTTAAACACATATCAGTGATAATGCTATCATTAGATAAAGAAAATTTTGTATTGTTTTGTAGCAACAATAAACAGTTTTGTACTTGTCCCAAAATGTCCCAAATTCCACATTCTAATGCTGAACACTAAGGTCAAAATGGCGTTTTACATACCCCAATTTCCTTCGAAATAGTCTTATTAGATAAAGAAAGCCTGAGTTTGGGACAGTTTGGAACTTGTACAACACTTTTTATTGTTGGTACAAAATATTACAAAACTTTCTTTATCTAATGAGACCATTATCATTGATATATGTGTTTATGGGACTGAGATTTGTTTATGTGTCTCAAATTAGAAGTTTGAAATGTGGACATTTTGGGACTGGTACAAAACTTTTTATTGTTGGTACAAAAAAGTACAAAACTTTCTTTATCTAATGAGACATTTTTGATAGAAATCGGGCTATGTGGAACTCCAACTTGACCTTAGTGTTCATCATTAGAATGTGGAATTTGGGACATTTTGGGACAGGTAGAAAACTTTTTATTGTTGGTACAAAACAGTACAAAACTTTCTTTATCTAATGAGACAATTTTGAAAGAAATCGAGCTATGTGGAACTCCAACTTGACCTTAGTGTTCAGCATTAGAATGTGGAATTTGGGACATTTTGGGACAGGTACAAAACTTTTTATTGTTGGTACAAAACAGTACAAAACTTTCTTTATCTAATGAGACAATTTTGAAAGAAATCGAGCTATGTGGAACTCCAACTTGACCTTAGTGTTCAGCATTAGAATGTGGAATTTGGGACATTTTGGGACAGGTACAAAACTTTTTATTGTTGGTACAGAACAGTACAAAACTTTCTTTATCTAATGAGACAATTTTGAAAGAAATCGGGCTGTGTGGAACTCCAACTTGACCTTAGTGTTCAGCATTAGAATGTGGAATTTGGGACATTCTGGGACAGGTACAAAACTTTTTATTGTTGGTACAAAACAGTACAAAACTATCTTTATCTAATGAGGCGATTTTGAAAATATCGGGCTATGTGGAACTCTAACTTGACCTTAGTGTTCAGTATTAGAATGTGGAATTTGGGACATTTTGGGACAGGTACAAAACTTTTTATTGCTGGTACAAAACAGTACAAAACTTTCTTTATCTAATGAGACAATTTTCAAAGAAATTGGGCTATGTGGAACTCCAACTTGACCCTAGTGTTCAGCATTAGAATGTGGAATTTGGGACATTTTGGGACAGGTAGAAAACTTTTTATTGTTGGTACAAAACAGTACAAAACTTTCTTTATCTAATGAGACAATTTTGAAAGAAATCGAGCTATGTGGAACTCCAACTTGACCTTAGTGTTTAGTATTAGAATGTGGAATTTGGGACATTTTGGGACAGGTACAAAACTTTTTATTGTTGGTACAAAACAGTACAAAACTTTCTTTATCTAATGAGACAATTTTGAAAGAAATCAGGCTATGTGGAACTCCAACTTGACCTTAGTTTTCAGCATTAGAATGTGGTATTTGGGACATTTTGGGACAGGTACAAAACTTTTTATTGTTGGTACAAAACAGTACAAAACCATCTTTATCTAATGAGACGATTTTGAAAGAAATCAGGCTATGTGGAACTCCAACTTGACCTTAGTGTTCAGTATTAGAATGTGGAATTTGGGACATTTTGGGACAGGTACGAAACTTTTTATTGTTGGTACAAAACAGTACAAAACTATCTTTATCTAATGAGAAAATTTTGAAAGAAATTGGGCTATGTGGAACTCCAACTTGACCTTAGTGTACAGCACTAGAATGTGGAATTTGGGACATTTTGGGACAGGTACAAAACTTTTTATTGTTGGTACAAAACAGTACAAAGCTTTCTTTATCTAATGTGACAATTTTGAAAGAAATCGGACTGTGTGGAACTCCAACTTGATTTTAGTGTTCAGCATTATAATGTGGAATTTGGGACATTTTGGGACAGGTAGAAAACTTTTTATTGTTGGTACAACACAGTACAAAACTTTCTTTATCTAATGAGACGATTTTAAAAGAAATCGGTCTGTGTGGAACTCCTACTTGACCTTAGTGTTCAGTATTAGAATGTGGAATTTGGGACATTTTGGGACAGGTAGAAAACTTTTTATTGTAGGTACAAAACAGTACAAAACTTTCTTTATCTAATGAGACGATTTTGAAAATATCGGGCTATGTGGAACTCCGACTTGACCTTAGTGTTCAGTATTAGAATGTGGAATTTGGGACATTTTGGGACAGGTACAAAACTTTTTATTGTTGGTACAGAAAAGTACAAAACTTTCTTTATCTAATGAGACAATTTTGAAAGAAATCGGGCTGTGTGGAACTCCAACTTGACCTTAGTGTTCAGCATTAGAATGTGGAATTTGGGACATTTTGGGACAGGTACAAAACTTTTTATTGTTGGTACAAAACAGTACAAAACTATCTTTATCTAATGAGACGATTTTGAAAGAAATCGGGCTATGTGGAACTCCAACTTGACCTTAGTGTTCAGTATTAGAATGTGGAATTTGGGACATTTTGGGATAGGTTCAAAACTTTTTATTGCTGGTACAAAACAGTACAAAACTTTCTTTATCTAATGAGACAATTTTCAAAGAAATTGGGCTATGTGGAACTCCAACTTGACCTTAGTGTTCAGCATTAGAATGTGGAATTTGGGACATTTTGGGACAGGTAGAAAACTTTTTATTGTTGGTACAAAACAGTACAAAACTTTCTTTATCTAATGAGACAATTTTGAAAGAAATCGAGCTATGTGGAACTCCAACTTGACCTTAGTGTTCAGCATTAGAATGTGGAATTTGGGACATTTTGGGACAGGTAGAAAACTTTTTATTGTTGGTACAAAACAGTACAAAACTTTCTTTATCTAATGAGACAATTTTGAAAGAAATCGAGCTATGTGGAACTCCAACTTGACCTTAGTGTTCAGCATTAGAATGTGGAATTTGGGACATTTTGGGACAGGTACAAAACTTTTTATTGTTGGTACAAAACAGTACAAAACTTTTTTATCAAATGGGACCATTATCATTGATATATGTGTTAATGGGACTGAGATTTGTTTATGTTTCTCAAATTAGAAGTTTGAATTTGGGACATTTTGGGACTGGTACAAAACTTTTTATTGTTGGTACAAAACAGTACATAACTTTCTTTATGTAATGAGGGCATTTTGATGCAGATCGGCGAATGTAGAACTCAGAGGTCAAGTTGGAGTTCCACACTAAAATCTAAAATTTGGGACATTTTGGGACTGGTACAAAACTTTTTATTGTTGGTACAAAACAGTACAAAACTTTCTTTATGTAATGAGGGCATTTTGATGCAAATCGGCGAATGTAGAACTCAGAGGTCAAGTTGGAGTTCCACACTAAAATCTAAAATTTGGGACATTTTGGGACTGGTACAAAACTTTTTATTGTTGGTACAAAACAGTACAAAACTAGTACAAAACCCTGGTATAAATTATTTTTGTAAATGGCGATGTGGAACTCCATCTTGACCGACCTCTTTCTAATGAACTCAACAAGTCTGATTTCGTACAGGTTTGCGTCAACGCAACGGAATAAAGGGGCTTTAGTTTGCGATAATAGGCGTAGCGTCTTTAGAATTTCTTGTTCCAGTTTTTGCGTTGCATTTGAGTCCGCAAAATTAAGCAAAGTTGGAACGGAATGGAGCCCACGTTATCTTGCTCTTTATTTGTTTGATATATCGAATCGAAATCAAAGGTCTCGAGAGAAATTAGTAGGTAGAAACGAAAGTCGATAAGCGCTGAGGCCAGTCTCTTTCGCAGGTTATACGCTGGTGAAGAAAACGTCATTTCCAACACGTTCTCTCGCGGGATTTTCTGAGTAACTTGGCGGTAGTTCTACTGCGCCTGAGACACTGCTCAGTGAGCCTCCCAGCAGTGGTGCCAACCACGATTTCTTTATCGAACATTTTTTTTCAGCTTGGAAAATATCATGCTTTCTGTGCAAGGAAAATGAATTAATTATAAATTATAATTTCTGAAAGTAAATGGGTAGGCCGGGCCTCTTACCACCCTTCGCCACTGAATAGTACATTTACGAATCTGATTGTTACAACAATTGGTCTCGTTGCTCAGCAACATAAAATTTGAACATAACATTTGAATTGCTGCCAAGCAACAATTATCTGGTAATAATTCACATATTCAAAACTGACTCCTCCAGGGAAGCACTTGCTGTCCCTTGCTTCGTAATAAAGCGAAAGTGCGACTGAGATATGCCGATCCACACGTTAAGAAGTAACTTTCACAGAGTTACTAATGATGATTCGATATTCCTGGGCGTGTAAGAACGCTTCTAGACCCGGAAAGGATCCTTCACATGTAAGAATTCTTTCCCATGGGTTCAACCGATGAATTTCCAATAGCACATGGGTTTATTTCTATCGTATTTTCGATGGGAGGAATGTTTATTCCTGTACCCATATTATATACAGGAATATGATAATGAATTTAAGAATGAGTACAGATTATGATCATGAATTTAGGTTGATCACTTTATACTGTACAAGTTCGTTAATAAGGCTAGTTCAGTGCAGTTAGTTCAGCTGCTCACTCTGTACTCTTAACTATCATATACAACAAACCATATGCATCAAGCACATTCCAGATATTATTTACTACTTATACACTATATTGTTTATACATATTTAGGCTATTATATAATTATATTTACATTGTTTATATATTTATATTTACGTTGTTTATACTTATATTTACATTGTTTATATTTATATTTACACTGTTTATATTTATATTTACACTGTTTATATTTATATTTACACTGTTTATATTTACGCTGTTTCTATTTACTTATACATGTTTTACTTTGATTCACTTATTTATGCTATTCATACTATTAAATATATGTCGCACTCTAATTTCTCCACTGCAGATATTATGAGTGGACTCCCATTTTCAATTGGAATTCGTGGACAATTTTGTACAGAAAGGAAGAGATTGTATTACCCAGAAGTGTCAAGTAGGAGAGGGATCTGAAAGGTCTTACCTGCGATTAACAATCAATATTCACAACTCCTTTCAGTTTGATAAGATACACTAAATTTATTTCTGTATTAGATATTTATCACACAAATTATATTTGCATTAAAGTTGCATATTATTACGCAGTCCGTATGTCGGATCTCCATATGGTTCTTTATGCCAAAATAACCAAAGTTTATTATACTACGACTATATTTAAAATTTACCTTAACCATACTTTTTCAAGTCATGTATTTTTAACTATTTATTTTATTTGAAATTAAGATAGATTTGTGGTTCGACTAAGAGGCAAATATTCTTTGGTTGATTGATTTTTTTTTTCGTCCACTCTTATGCATTAAACTGGATCTCCACTTTAACCAATTTTGGACTACTGTCGCGAATCCGCGACATACTTCTTATGCGTGCTTCTACGAGCCGATGAGTAGCGGTGGCCAAATATGCCGATTGCAACATATTCGCGACGTACCGGTCAACTCATTCTTGCTTAGCGGACAATCTATCGACGATGTTGTGTACTTCTGTGATTGGGAAGATTTTGGCGGTAGCAGAACAACGTTTTTTTTTTTTTGCTTTTTTATATTTTTCTCTACTGCAAAACAGGTAAGCGCTTGTAATGTAAACGCTAACACTTATGGATATTCAACGGTTACAGGAACTTAATATTTGTCCATTTTGAACGAAACGTTTCTCGAAATATTGCAAGAATGTGGTATATCGCTTTTTTGTGACATTTGGCAGTAATGACTAACAGTTTAAGATGGTCCTGATAAATATCATTAATGACTTGTATGTGTAATAAATACTATAATACGCACATATCTTGTACTGCATGTCAATGCCGCAAAAAAAAAAAAGTTTTTAAAAAGTATATCAACGAAGAGGAAGGTGAGAAATTCTAGGGAAAGGGGATTTCCCACGCATCAAGTTTTTCGCTTAGACTGGCCTCTTGTTATGAAATCATACCAGCGTTGCAAGAATCCAAACTCTAAGAGACATGCAGTGATAAAGTGTTCCAAAGATAATGTTTAGCTGTGTCTGAACAAGAAGAAAAAAGTTTCCTGGTATTCCATGATCAGTTAAAAATACAATTGTGGTAAATGTGACACAAAGGTTTCAATTTGCAAATAAAAATTTAAAAAAAGAAATATTTACAAATAATTTAACATTCTAAGTGTAAAATTTATAAGCATTGTTATTTTATGTGTGAAGAGAGAAATGTAATCTACATGCCGAATGTCTCGAATTCGCTACATGTCGGAAATATGAAGTAAAAAAATTATTTTCAGCATGTTTCTAACTAGTAAGTTGATTCAACTTTAGTAACCCTTATCCATGTAGAATATGTAACGTATGTGTTTTTTTAAAATTATTTTAAGTAATTTCGGCGTGAAAGGGTTAAAATAGTATTCAAGTAGATTATCAAGCCCGAGACATCACAGATTTTCGATTGGCTTTACCCGATTGATATGGTGAAGACCTTGGTTTTTAGAAGTTTGATTGCAGTGTTGGAAAAGATAATGAAATTATGGAGGAAAATGTACGGTGAAAATTCACAAAGAAAATCCTGAGAGAAATTTAAGATTTTTGGAGCTGCACGCTTGTTGCTACATGGGTCTAAGTCATCTAAATAAATAAATAAATAAATAAGTAAATAAAAATTGGTTAGTCGACAATGCACGGTGAAAGCAAGTCGTTGACTGGCATAAAAAGACTAAAAAGAAAAAAAAACACATCGTGCAGACGAAAATTTAGCTTTCTCGTTCAAAAGCAAAAATCATGCAATGCAGATGCTGCATCTTCCCTAATTATTCTATTGAAACTTTCTCTGACGCACTGTGTCTGAGATTCAATATTGAAATCGTTACTTTCAATTGTAAAAATATAAAGTTAAATAATTGTACAAATTACGTTCACTAGTTTCGTTTATTTCTTTATAGCTATCTTAATACCTAATCTTAATTGAGCTTTTAAAACAAAATAAACTTCTTTAGAACATATAAAAAGATGTGATTTTTTTCTGAATACTGTATAAACACACATTAATTGGTCAATTAGAATGTAAATCAATTTTTAGGGACCGTACTTTTTCAAAGAATTTTTCATGGTGATAAATAGAGGGCGGATCGGTATGCACTAAAACTTACCTAAATATGCATGCAAATATGCACATAAAACCTTAAGGATATACACTTAAAGTTGTGAAATATGCATTACAAGAAACTTATAAGCTAACCAAATAAATAACGAAATGCACATTTGTTTCAATGTTTTAAATATACTACACAAAATACATTTTATTTGATTGTTTGCGGTTGCAATAAATTACTATGTGTTTTTCAATATTTTGTTGGAGGAAACTTTTCCGTTTGTATTTTTATAAGTAGAAAACGATCTTTCAGTGTCACAAGTAGTAATTGGACATAATTTTAGCGATGCTATTTCATCAGTGGAATGTTCTTGAAAAACTTGTGTAGATACACCACTTAGAACACCATTTACATTCTGCAAGAACTTCAGTCCCGGGTTTCTTGCTATTACTGATGCTGCCTTTTTTGCAAAAGTTTTCCGAACTTGCCCAAGTGGGTGTTGTTTCACCACACTATCAAAGAGCTCTAGTGAAGTTGAAAGCTGCAAACCTTGTTCTAAACGAGTGATCGTCTTGGGTAGCGACCGAAAATGTGCACTAATAAAGACTAGATCTGCTTGATTGTTGTCAGCACAGCACGCATTCCTTGCTTCCTCTATACATTTAGCTTCCTGGGGGTCGAAACAGTCTAGTACCAGAAAATGTACAAGGGAAGTGATCTGCATGAAAAATTCCTAAAATAAAAAACGCTAGTAGGTAATCAAGACAGTAACACCACCAACCAGAATAAACAAATATACCGTATTTACCCGATTATAAGCCTGTCCCCGAAAATGAAACAAGAAAATAGAAAAAGAATTGAAATTTATTCATGAAGCATACAAAGTACATGCACTATATGCTAATGAATTCTACTGAAGTAATGTGCTTCTTATCTAAAGAAATTCATTTCTCTTCGAGTGAATGCTTAAAATATCTGAAAAAGACACACATCAGCAACATAAAATGTGTCTTTCTTGATAAAATCTACTACACCGATTCAAATCCGAGGGACATTTTTCGAGCCAAGAAAAAAGTTTTTAAAAAGTCGGCTTACAATCAAGTAAATACGGTATTCATAAACACTCGTTAACAGTCATGGGAGAAGTCAACTATCTGAATTGTGAAATTAAAATTAAAGGCCACTATTTCTTACTCGAATATTAATATAATGTGACATGTGAGCCACACAAATAAATCTATTGTGCATGTGTTAGACCCGTAGCTAGAACAATAATAGGGGGGAGTAACGTCAGATAATTTGAGCAGGCTCTAATTTGGGGAGGAGCCGTGAGTTCACATTACATTCTTGTTAAAATAGTTCCTTCGTGGCCAAGTAGCTACTACACGAGCTTTCTGTAAGCGTACTGTCGGATTCAATTCTTTGTCGGGGTACTTGCCTCGGATAAAAGTGTCAGAACAAACTTGTAGCAATAAATCCCTTCTGATATAGCCTCGATGCTAGAAAGAGACTTTAAATCGCAACTAACAATTCAATCAAGACTGGGGCACAGTGGTGGTGTTCAGTTCCTTCGTATTTTAACAAGTATTCCTGTTACAATTCCCAAATTTAAGGCAATCCTGTTTTTAGTACGAGCATTTAGCCGTAGCTAGGGGTATGTCTGTGTGCCCAATAAATTTTATCGAATTCCTTCTAAATTTTGCAGTTGGCTAAAAGCTTGTACTAAAAGATGATTGCCATAAATTAGGGAACTGTTATTGGCACACTCGTTCAAATATGAAGGAACTGAACAGGAACCCTTAACGCTAAAGATTAGCACTTTACCACTTTGCCCCTAATTTCGATTGAATGAATAGTTGAGGTTTTAAGTCTCTTTCTAGCACCGAGGCTATATCACACGGGATCTATTGCTGTTCTGCCACTTTTATCCGAGGCAAGTACTCCAACAAGGAACTGAACCCGATAGTACGCTTATAGAAAGCTCGTGCCTTGGTTTCTTGGTCACGAAGGGACTTTGCACTGTTGGATTGCAAGAGCGCGCGCTGTGTGTGGGGGTTGGGTGGAAGGAGGAGTTATTAGCTACGGAGGAAAACAATAACGATCTGAATCCAAAATTGATTGTCTACGGCAAAATCAAGTACGGACTCAATTCTCAAAAAATACTCGATTCTGCTCATCTCTAGGAATGATTTTGCAACTTTCAGTATTACCATTTCACACAATTTGAAACCACAAATTCTCTGCACTGCAATAAAATAATCTATTAACCAAACTCTTCAGATAACTTGGATCAAATTAAATAGCCCTTATTTACTAACAAATAGTTACCTCAAAATAGGCACATATAACTTAAAATTGAGAAATCCGAACGAATCTGTCGGGACACAAAGACGTTGAACTCAAAAATGTTGACAATCCCGGAAAACCGGGACGTATGACAACCCTTTTCTCCCCTAAATCCTTCCTTCCACACAAGTCGAATGTGCTTGCTTAAAGAAAAATGGCTAGTGCGAAATCGATAGAAGTATCTTAAATCAAACAGAATAATGACTTTTTTTTAACTTACTCTTTTGACATCTTGTAAATGTTGGCTGTAATACAGTGCTGCTTCAATCCATGTTCCCCATCGTATTATAATTGGTTCTGGAGGTAATGGTATCCCAGGCAACATTTCTCAAAATGAAACCACTCTGGAAGGTGCTTTTACAAACACCTTTTTTACAGAAGAAATGAGTTGGTTTACATTTGGAAATTGACCTCGTATTTCTTCTGCAAGTCTATGTATTCCATGAACAATACATGTTACATGAATCATCTTAGGATAAAATACTTTTAATGCATCTCCAGCTTTGAACATGTAAGGAACTGAATCTGTTATTAATATCAGAAATTTGTTCTCTCTGTCACCATCTAGCCACAAAATACCTGAAAAAACATGAGTTCAAAATTTTCAATTAGTTTAAACTGCAAATAGAAATTATGGAAATAATCAAAGCAATATAAATAGTTCTCGTCAACACATCATTGAAAATACTGAGTTGTGATTTAGAAAAAAAAAAAGTTCAATGCAGGGGCGTCACTTGGGCTTCCATGGGAGGAGGCGAGTGTCTCCCCCCTGAATTTGAAATTTATATAACTTTATCAATAAAATATTACTATTTCCGTGAAAATCGATAAATCTTTCTTATATCGTAGGGTCTTGCACTTCCTCCTCCCCGAGCAAAACCTGAAATGATCCTCGTTCAATGGATCCTTAGTTACACAACCGTTAGTCTATTACTGAAAGGCCCAGTTGGCAGAGCAATCAAATATGTATATATAATTTTTCTTTCAACATAAAAAATGCGTGTACGTTAGGCCTTTTTTTTTTTTACAACTGACAGTTTTAAAAACGATATCAAAGATCTTTGAACTATATTGTGAAGCAACTGTATTGTTTACTAAAGACACGTAAGAATATTTGCATTGTATGCTTCAGTTACATTGTCATGCATACACAGGTATCCAGGTTTCAATTCCATAGGATTCAGTTTTCGAATAGCATTGCTTACAGGAAAAAAGAAAAAAAAAAACTTCTATAGAGTTTAAACAAAATAAGACATTGGGATCGCTTCGATATTCAGGACACACCTAATGTTCAATTACAATTTCAATACACAATATTTTTTAAAAGAAAAGAAGGGAAAAAAAGGGAAAAGAAATTGAAAAATGTGTGCTAAAGGACTCCATACCAAACTGTACTTACGCAGACCATCACGAACGACTCTGGCAATAGTTGAATTGTTGATTTTTTCCAATTCTCTGCTCAATATCAAGTGAGGTGTTACTGGTTCATCTGGATCTAGCTTTCCAACGACAACATTTGCAATGTATCTACCACAGGAATCAGTAGTTTCGTCTACTGCCATCCAGATTGAAGAAGTGCTTATATCATCTCTGATGTTCTGTAGAGCCTTCAAAGAAGGTAATTAAGGAAAATGTATGCATACAATTCTTCGTAAAATTGGAGTTCTTAATGGAATTAGAAAGTAGTAAAGTCATGTACTGGATCGAAAAAATATATATCTAATGAGGGCCCGCATTCATGGAGGGGCTAGACCGGGCTGCCCGCTGTAAATAATTTTTGCCCCCTCTAAAACAGTTACACAATTTCTAAATTGAAACAGAAATAAAGTTCTTGCACTTTGTTTATTAAATAAAATTAGAATATGCACATTTTAACCACTTCTGCGAAAAATGATATGCTACTTGCTAGATGCACCAAGAAGTGCAGAGGAGGTACACCAGGTCCGGACATATCCAGAAAAAAAAAAAACTTTGTAACTTTTTAAAATAATATGGTTGTGTTTTGTCTGCACTAGGGATGCATCCAAGAGTTCAACAATAGCGAAACCCGTCCGATCTTAATATCACGAAAGACATTTATAGGCTACTAGCAGCGTTCACCCCGCTTCGCTGCGGTCACCCCGGAACGCAATAAACTTTGTTACTTAGATAATTTTTACTTTTTCGCTTTCAAATTGCAGTAAATGTTAAAATTATAGCGCCTGTCATTTATGTTAACCCGCCGAGTCACATGGTCATGCGGGTTGCATATAAATACGTTTATTTTTACCTATGATGAACTAATAACAAAGGATTTGTACGTATGGACACTTGAATGGTCAATTATCTCAAGACACTGGTAATTAAAAATTAAAGTGATATGATAAAAACCATCTAGGGTCCAAATCATAATAACCCCCCAAAAATGAAAGAAATTGGTTCAGCCGTATTAGCGTGATGAGTTCACAAAGGATTTGTGCGTTCTCTTTTATATATATAGATACTCCTTAATAAAATTATATCTACTTTAACAAAGAAAAGATTGGTGTAGCCTGAACATTTCATTTTATGCTATAATTGAACTCTTCTCATAAAAAAATAAATAAATTTCTATCGTATTTATTTTATTATTTTTGAAAATATATGTGGAAGTACTTAAAAATTGTTTGGCGTTTACTTGGGTGTATGTAACACTAGTTCAATAATACATAGAGATTGTGTGTAGTGGTATGGGACCCTATCCAACAAAGGTTTCTGGGTACGCACCTGTTCGTAAAACACCTCCGATTGACCTTTTCTCATTCTAAGAATTCTAACTAACGTGCCCTCTTGTTCCACCATGGCAAGCGTCAAAAGAGTAGGAGCAGTTGCACTTCTCAAGAATAGTGCGTCAAGGTAATTGACAACATAAATAAATTGTAGAGTATGCCCGTAGCTAGGGAGTGGGCAGGGGTCTAGCACACCCCTGTGACTTTCAGAAGTTTTGAGTTTGTTTAGATAAATATTTAGAGTATATTCGAAAACATAAGCAGTCAAGAATAACAAAGTGGAAAGGATGTTCAGTTTCTGTTGCAGATTCTAAAAAGAAATACCTGTAAATGACTTTGTAGTGTTCCATTCAGTTTGTCATTGCCCCTTCAGTATCAAGTTCTGTCCCTTCTAAGAAATCAACCTGGCTGCGGGTTTGACCTAATGAAACGTATATCCTATATTAACTCAGAGAATCCTTGTTTGTAAAAGGTTGGACACAGTTTTCAAAAAGAAAGCGTATTTAAAAAAAAAAAAAAAAACTGAATCCAATTTGCAATTGTTTTCTATTTTAAAATTAGAGTGAAAAATAAGCATAATGATTTACCACGAGAAAAAACCCAGCGATATAGCTTTCTTCTCTGTTAGAAGGAGATCAATAATCACAGAAAAATACCACTGTGTTTTATATTTACAAATAATAATATCCACTGGCGCAAATCCCGGGGGGGACGAGGGGGACATGTCCCCCCCAATGTTGGACCTGGGGGGGACTGTCCCCCCCCAATAATCTGATTTAAAAAGCGCTTTTTCGGATTTGCGTCCGACTGCTCCAAAGGAATGTAAGATGAAATTGATTTCTCTTGGCTTTTCCATTTTTTTTAAAAAAAGAATCGTATTCTGTAGTATTTCAAACTGAACTTCGTGCTGTAGTGAGTTTAGTAGTCTCATCAATATGTATTAATTTCACTTCCACTACTTGGGCACAAATTGCAATAAATGCCAGAGGAGGATATGCCCCTCTCCTCATGCTGGAAAGTTGTCTCAGCTGTAGGTACGTGCACAAATTCCGGGGAAATGGGGAGACATGTCCCCCCCAACATTGGAACTAGAGGCTCTCCCAATAATCCGATTTGAAAAGTGCATTTTGCAGATAACTGTGATGAGTTGTGTCCGACTGCCACAAAGGAAAGTTAGATGAAATTTGTTTCTCTTGGCTTTTCCATTTATAATGAAAATGAAGGCGTGCGACTGTGCGTGACGTAACCTCATATGAAATCTTATCTCCTCCTCTCCCCTAGGCCCTAGCACACGAAGAGTATATAGACTATCCAATGTCAGTAGAACCCATCTTTTCAGTAAATGCGCATTTAATCTATTTGTAGTATCAGCCTAGGCATCTACTCATGCTTCGTAAGCTAACAAACTCTATAGCCTATGGAACTCGGAGGTTCAATGCCGCGTTCACAAAAGCTCTCCACTGACTTCTATTCTTAGCCAACTGGATGCAGTTTCTACTTTGTATTCCTATCTCTGCGAGATTCATCTTAATATTGTCTTCCCATCTGCGCCTAGGTCTTCTTAATAGTCGTTTTCCGATTGGTCTTACCGCTAACACTTTGAAAGCGTTCCTACTTTCTTCCATCCTGGCTACATGTCCTGCCCACCTAAGCCTCCTAGACTTGATGACCTTAACAATGTTTGGTAAGCCATATAATTTACGTAGTTTGTCGTTATGAAGTTTCCACCATTCCCCATTCCCGTTCCTCTTGGTCCGAATATTTCTCTCGGGATCTTGTTCTCAAATACTTTCAGTCTATGCTCTGTACTCAGTAAGCGTATGATTATCGTTTTATACATTTTAAGCTTCAAATCCCTCGACAGAATTCGCGACGACAAGAGGTTTTGAACTGAATAATAACACGAATTCCCTGTTTTTAGTCGACATTTAATTTCTTCGTGAATATGATTTTCGTCTGTTAATATTGATCCTAGATGTTTGAAAGTATCCACTTTATCAAAAGTATTATTTAATATTTTAACACATACATAATTTGCCGTATTACGGTCCTGACGCACTTCCATGTATTTAGTTTTCTCTGCATTTACTTCTAAACTCATGTCCATGCAAGCGTGTCTAATAAGACCTCTGCATTTCTTTCTATTTTTCTCATATCAACCCCTACTAAACTTACATAATCAGCGTACGCATAACCTGGTGAACACCGTTCAGCTCTAGGCCCTGGTTGCTATCCTTCATCTTCCTTATAGCGTATTCCAGGACAAAGTTGAATAATAATGACGACAACGCATCTTCTTGTTTCAGGCCATTCTTAACGTGAAAGCACGTGGCCAAAACTTTTCCTACCCGGACTTTACTTTGGGATTCATTTAAACATGACTTAATTAATCTAATTAGCTTTTTCGGTATTCCAAATTCTGTAAGAACGTTGTACAATGTTTCTCTCCTAACCGAGTTATAAGCCTTTCTAAAATCAATAAATAGTTGATGTACCGGACTACTGTATTCCCGCTTATTTTCGAGTATTTGGCGAATGGTAAATATTTGGTCGATAGTTGATCGATTTCGTCTAAATCCACACTGATAATCTCCAAACATTTCATCTGCGTATGGGCTCATTCTTGCTAATAGAATGTTTGAAAGGATTTTATAGGATGTTAACAGAAGAGAGATGCCTCGATAATTATTACAGTCAGTTTTGTCGCCTTTCTTGTGAATTGGAACAATGATTGATTCTTCCCACTCTTGTGGCAATTCTTCCTTCTTGTAGATAAGGAGAATGAGTTTGTGTATCTTGTTCCACAATTTTTTGCCTCCAGCTAAAATTAACTCAGCCGGAATTTCCTTTGCACCCGAGATTTGTGTTTCTTTAATTTCTTTATAGCGAGTTTTACTTCTATTCGATTGGGTTCTGGAATATATGATTCTGCCGTGTGTATCTTCCTTTCTCCACGCACATTAGTTTTTGGCTGCGTGTTAAGCAAATCGTCAAAGAAATCTTTCCATCTATTTAAAATGCTATCTGTATCAGTGAGAACTGTTCCATCAGCTTTCTTTCATATATAAGAACGAGGTTGATAGCCTTTCTTAAATTCGTTGACCCCTTTATACATGTCCCGAATGTTTTTATTTTTACTATCTTCAAGTTCCTAAATTTTAGCTTTCAAAATATCGCGTTTTTTTGTTCTAAAAGTTTTGGAAGTTCCTCGCCTGATGTCTACGAAATTTTGTGTAGCTACTTCATTCGGATTTTGTAGCCAACGTAATTTTGCCTGTTTTCTCTTCTCTGCTAGTTCGAACCATGGTTTGTTCCTACGTATTATTTCCGCGTGTCCCAATTTTTCTTTTGAGAGAGGATGTTTCGTAAGCAAAGAAAAGAATTCAATTGCTGGAATATTTTTCTCTCTAATCTTAAGGTTACATCTGTTAAGTAAAGAGTATGACATGCGTCAGATTTCTGAAACGATTCCTGTAATGTTATTGAGATTATAATCATTTTGCTCAAAGAGTATTGTTGCGTCACACATAATTGATATTCTTTCTTCATAGTTTTGGAGAAGTCGTCATTTATATTATTATATTACTATAAAACAATTTTAACGTGGATCTTTGTGGATGCCTAATTAGAAACATACCAATTATAAATATGCATGTATTCAGATTTCAGAATGTTTTCACGGCAGTGATTTGTAATACTGATATGTACTACTACTTCATCTACATCACCTAATATATAATATACTCTACAACAGTTGATCAGATTCATCTACCGTAATATGAGTTTCATCTCCCTTATCTAGAATAAGCCTCAAATCTGCCCCCCTTCCAATGTTGAAGACAACCAATGGCGTATTTAGGATTTTCTTTCAAGGGCTATGCCCAATACAAGGAAGGAAGTGGGCAATTGCCCACCTGAGTTTGAGAATTAAATATATTTTAATTTATGCATAAATTGAAGTTATAATGACAAGAATTACAGATCGATAAATCCTATATGATATGACACAAAAATTTAAAAGTGAATCTAACCCTTTATTCTATTCATACAAGAAAAAGAAAGCATCCTCTTGGCCGTCCTAATTTCCCGGGCTAATTATTTCCCCGTTTTGATTTTCTTTAATTCAAACATTTCCTTCTTTTAAAAATAACTAAACGATATAATTGTTCCTTTGTTATAATAACTAAAGTCCTGTCATGTTGATATCCGCGCATGTTGGTGTGGAACACTAGTTTCGCTTATCAACTCCTCTTAGTTTTGGTGTTACTGATGACGGCCAACTTGAATCACAACTGACAACGGTCGATAAAGTATGATAGGCGAAATGAAAGTAGTAACGTCAAGAAAAAGAAACAGAAAAATAGAAAGGATGACAGAAAGAACAATTAAGGACGCGGTTCTTACATGGAATGAAATTTGACAAATACAGTATTATTTCTAAACAAAAAGCATAAGAAAATGGAAAGTCAATGACATTCTTAGAAATGGTAAGAAGGATTATTGTTGTACGTGGAATGCGTAAAACTAACAAATTATTTCGAGGGGAGAATGAGCCCGATAGCCTCCTAAATTCGTCACTGAAGACAATTCTGCACCCCTGATCCTTCACAACATTGTTTTTCAACTTCATAAATATTTTGAACATCGCTTATATATATATATATATATATATATATATATATATATACGGGACCATCTTACCCGTCCCCCCCAATGTTGAAGACAGATTTGCGCCTTTGACTATAAGTGTGCCGCGTGAATCCAAGTAACAACCGTAGTGTGCCGCAAGTTGAAAAAGGTTGGGAAACGCTGGTTTAGTCCATTGTCTAAAGGCCAATCTACACCATAAAAGATCTTGTACAAGATCTTGTAGCTGTCATAAAAAAAATCTTGAAACCCTACCATATTTCTCCGTGTACACATAGTCTTGATAGGGTCATAAAACATTTTTTCCATCTTGCAAGAAGTTCAACAGTGTCCAACTTTTTGGGCCGTCTTGCTTGCTACCTGCTATCGCCCTCCCGCTGACATAAAAGAAAATCCAGTTGCGCCGCTTCCGAAACAACGGTTTCTTTTGGGCTGGAGGGTGAAGAGCCAAAATACACATTTTTACGACTGCCAGGGAAAACAAGTGTCTCTTCTTTTGTTAACAGCTCGGTTCCATGAATGTAGGCATCGAAATAATTTAGCTTCCTCACAGATATGAAAATAGCATACTAAATTCAGGATGGTACTGCAAGCTAAATTCTGTAATCATAGTAGATTTAATCGAAGTTATTATCTTTCACAATTACTAATTTTCATAATAATAATAATAATAATAATAATAATAATAATAATAATAATAATAATAATAATAATAATAATAATGTTTTTCCGATAAACTGATTGTCACCAAATAATATATATATATATATATATGATGGATTAAATGGAAATTTGAACCGATGTACATAGTTTTCAGGGTTGTACTTGAGCAGAAATCCTTAGGTTTTGCAATTATTCTAATTATGCCTATATTTTGATTGTAGATAGAAGCTGCGGTGGCTCAGTGGTAGAGCGTTCACCTCCGTTGCTTGGGGTATCTGGTTCGATCCCAGCTCGCGCCGTGTGGACTTTGTGGTGGACAAACACCATGCTCCTGGGTTTTCTCGGGGTTCTCCCGTTTCCTCCCACTTTTTTCATTCCACCATTTCATTCATATCTCATCACCGTCTCCTTTAGCCTAACCGGCATAACCGTGGGACGTAAAACTTAAAGATTTCATTTCATTTTTTCGCAATAATTCTGTAAGAAGAATAACTCTTTCTTTTAGTTTTATCATAAATTGTAGATGTTATTCTACTTGTTCTTCTTGGAAAAATAACTAGATACTATCCTCTTATTAGCAGCGTTATTCACATCTATATCAGTAAAAATGAATGTGATTAAAGAAAAAGAAAAAAAAAGAAAGAAAGCTAACTGCATAGAAATTGAAAATTGACTGACTCAGTTGCAAGTAAACCGTTTGACATTATAGCTGAAACAAAGATAAAACAAACTTACTTCGGTCTACTATCAAGTCATTTCAATTGTATTGTTTTCCAGTAGTTCACCTCCAACATGCTAAAGCTCGCAGTCAGGGGCGGCTTTAGGATTTTAATTTTGGGTAGGTCCGCTCCTCACGTATGAATACATATGCACATTCGATTGATTAATGACAATAGGAAATTACTTTTACAGTAGTTGTTGATGCTGTTTATTAAATAATTATTTACCATTAATAGAAAAAGTGAAAATATATTTACTTTTTATTATATATTTTAGTGTTTATATATTTTCAGTTTTATATATTTTTGGGTAGCCCCGTGTCTACCCGCTAAAACCGCCACTGCTCGCAGTACGTAAAAGGTTCCACAGTTCACAGCCTCAAGATATGTTTGGCCATATATTAAGCAAACAATGCAAAAGGATGCGTAAGACGGCCCTGATCCCCCATTATCTGACCCTATGATTTGATTGAAACTACAAAAAAAAAAAAAAAAAAAAAAAAAACAAGTATTTTGATATTGATATTGATATTTTGTATTGCTGCTATTTACATTGGCAATATAAATATGAAAATCAAAGTATATATGATACTATTGCATATAGTATAGAATTATGTGTACACTGAGAAAAATCCGTTATTCGGACAGCGGTATGTTGTACAAATATATGGAATCCTTACGATTAGTACGGAAATCTGTACGGAGCATACGTTATCCATATACTACATAGTTACTGCCTTTTTCTCATTTAGACATTATATCATGTCGCTGCAGGATGTCTGACATCTAACAAACTTCCGTATACTACACATGTATACGTATATTATATACGTCAGCTATATATTTCATACATCCATCTGTATGTGAGATTCTGACCGCCTATGGACAGTTGTTTCTTTCATCATGAGTGACGTCATTGAACAAAGAACAACTGTCGTTTTCTTGCGAGTCGGTTTATGCATATCGTATCATGGCATGGGAGGTCGTAACACCCCTCATTCTATATCTTCTACTTCGTGCTGTTAATACTTTACTACGCAACACGCTCTTATTAGTTTATTATAAGCTTCATATATTTACTAACTACTGAACGATATTTGTAGCCTCGGGCATTAAATTGGTGAATAATAATAATAATAATAATAATAATAATAAGATGATGATGATGATGATGAGTCATTTACTGAACGAGGTTTGTTTACAACTAAAAAGAACAAAAGGAAGGAAACAAAAGCCTGAGTAAGTACAGCAGTTATTATAACGTCAATTAAATATTTCTTTAATTACCGATTACTTTAGTATAACTCGCTTTAAGTTTAATATATTAGTAACATGTTAACGTGACTTATGGTTGATGATGAGATAGGTGATAATGGTTGAATAAAGTTGGATGCAACAGGAGAATCCCAAGCACACAGTGTTTGTCCACCAAAAGCTCACTTGACAGTGGCTGAAATTGACCTATGGACCAAACGAGTAAGAGTTGAGCGCTCTATTGGGTCCAAGTGCTTTTCGTGAAACACTGTGAAGGGAGGGAATCAATTTTGTGAAGATAGGCGAATAGCACAGAGAGTTGAGGCACCAAATGTGATGGAGGGGGAGTTACTATCAGTCAACTTCACTTAGTTTTACTATGCATGCAGATTCACTAGCTTATCTGACCTACTTTTAAGCGCGTAACGTTCCAGTTTTGGATGTTCGAAATCTGAAAATATCGTGTTGATAGGTTTTCGCCATAAATACTTTCAATATAGAAAAGTAATTCACGTGAAATATATTTACGACGTTAGAAGGTCCGTGGCATTATTTACATCTCATAGTTTATAAAAGGTATAAATAATACAATGTATATATGTACTGTATGCTGTAGACTTATAACATGAATAAAGGTTTGCAATTTTATTAATAGAGGCCGCGATGGCTCAGTGGTAGAACATTTACCTCTGGTGCATGGGGTTCTTGGTTCGATCCCAACTCGCGCCACGTGAGTTTTCTGGAGGACAAATATCGTGTGCATGTTTTTTCTCGGGATTCTCTCGTTTCCTCACACTTTCTTCATTTCACCATTTCATTCATTTCTCTTCATCACTGCCTCTTTTAGCCTAGCCAGCATAACCGTGAGATGTAAAACTTAGAGATTTCATTTCATTTCATTTTTGGAGTAGTGACTTCGACTTTATTCAGCGGAAAGTCAAAGTTTGGTTTGGAAAAAATCATCGAAATTAATTTTATTTCTTCGGAAAATTCGATTACGCCGTTTTAGTGTTTTAAGTTCTTCTAATGTCCTTTTAACACGCAACCACCTAGTTGTGTTACTGCATGCATTGGAGCTTTTGTACAGGGCAAAACAAATTGCTCTTCCACTCCAAGTGTACTAGCAACGTGCTCCATGTTACACGTACAATAAACTGCACTGTACTGAAACTGGGAATTGAAGAAACAAAGACCCTACGCGGTAGGAAAGAAGCATGGAAACATCCTTTCTTTTCCTTCGGGACAGATGGCCTAAATCTACACAAAGGTTGCTCTTTTATATATTCCGATGCACATTTCTGAGGATCCATTTCGCTACAGATGAAAGAAAGTATGCAGACATGAATGAGTGAAAAAAATTGTTCGCGCCAAAAGAAAAAGGCCAAGGATACAAAATCTTGACACTGACTTCACAAACAATAAAATATAAATATACAGCAATTAATAGGGTCTATAAATAAAATTAAAGCTATATGCACAAACACATCATTTTGATCACTCGTGAAGTTAATGATGTGATAAATTAACAACTTACGTCAGGAATTTTATGACACTTTTGGTTTCCTCTTGCGAGAGACGTGGCCATATGAATATGTGTGTCAAAAGAATATAATTTCTGCTGTCATCGAAATAGCATATTGAATTCATCACGGTACTTCAAGCTAAATTCTGTAATCACAATAAATTTTAATCGAAGTTATCATTTCTCTGTTCATAAGTCATTGTTCAACATTCATCAAAATAGGAAATAAGTAGCAAATAGGAAGTTCAGCTGTTAGTATTTCAAAACTAATAATACTAATACTAATAATAATAATAATAATAATAATAATAATAATAATAATAATAATAATAATAATAATAATAATGGGCTTCTAAGAATGGAGTCAACAGATTTTGGTGAATTGGCCTCCGAACCTATGTGGTTAATAATAATAGTAATAATATAATAGTTGTAGTAGTTCATATTTCTAAAGCTTATATTTCATCTACAAGTGTTTTTCTTATTAGGTATATTGTACGTATAACGAATAACCTATCTCCTTTTGCTTTCCTGCTGGGAATTGACCCCTTTTCATTTTCTGTTGCGAATTATCCGTGACCCGGTTATATATATATATATATATATATATATATATATATATATATATATATATATATATATATATATATATTGCCCATTAGCCCGGTCAATGAAGGGAAAATGTCAGAACAAATTTGTAGCAAGATGAATTATCTACCAATCGTTAGCACACATGTAAAGGTATAATTTCTCAAAATTCTCCTAAATTCTCCCAGATGCTTATCCCGCTATTCCCCTAAACCCCCCTGTGAAGCGTTTATGGCATCACTCATATCTTCGTTACTATATACTCTAGCGCGTTCACTCTTTTTTTCCCCTAAGATTACGTAGTACAAATACGATTCAGTACAATTTATAGCTGGAAGTAACTGGTTAGGGGATATTTGTAAAAATCGAGACCCCCTCCCTCTGGAAGCGTTTACGGTATCACTCATATCTTCGTTATCGTACAGTCTGGCTTGTTTGTTCGTTTTTCATTTTATTTCTAAGACTATTTCTACAAAGAAGGTTCGCTAAGATTTTTAACAGGGAGTAACGGTTTGGGAGATATTTGTAAGATGAATCGTGAAAACACCTGCTCGCATCGTGAAACACGGGCCAACAGAGCTGGCATGGCGTAACAACTGACTCGTTATCCCATCCCCCTTCTCTGATATTACACTTGTCTTACTTTTAGATGTGATTTAATTAATGGATAGAATAGAAACGTTCGTAATATAATATCATCTTTTGATGTTAAAATATACTTTCAAAAATAATCAAACACAAGCAGGTTTCTAATCCTGAGAGAAATCCATATTCCATGAGGAGTAAAATATATAAATTAGTCCCTAACGTAGCGCTTGTTTAAAGGCTGTAGGAAAAAAATATATATAAAACTTCTTTCAAAAGGAAGATTCTGGGTGCGTTCGCCACTCCTCAGTGCCGCCTCTAGAAGGGTGGAGGTAAATACGAATTATGAAGCACTGCAGTCCACACTTTTAGTTAGCGAACCAAATATCGAAAAATGTTTCAAGTTTATTTTTCAAACCTGCCCGCCCCCTCAAAAATTCCTGGATCCGCCTCCGGTATCGGCTGTTGCCAATTAATTGCTAATAGTCATAGCGTACCTTTTGAAATGATTTCAAACGTTCTTTGCATAAAGTCCGTTCGCACATGCACCCTTTTACTGTGCGCCCTGGAGCAACTGTTCCACTCGCTCCATTGTAGTTACACCACTGGCCCAGGTCATACTAATATACTAAAAATGTGATATTTGGAAGAAAAATCATTTTAATATGATAGCAAGGAATCAGAAAGGATTTTAAATTAAAATACGAACTCAAATGGGGAAGCGGTAATGGGTGTTCAAATGTTTTACCGAGAGTATTTTAGAAATCCCTTAAGTAAGGGACGTGAAACTCGGCATATCAACTCCTTGTTATAAATAACTGAACACATGCTGCAGCGTTGTCAAAAATTTCGATGTTGAAGAGGGAATGAAGGCCAATTTCTTTAATATTTCAAATTTTGCGATTCTTTGTTTAGAAAAAGGTCAAATGTAAGGATTTTTTAAAATTGGAGGTGTGTAATTCTGTATTTGAACTCTTAATTAAAAATAGTGAATATCTGAAAACCACATAAATGTGAAGAAAAATACAATATATAGATAGACTTCATTCACGTGATTCAGGTAAACCCATTTGTCATCCAGGCAGAACCCTGTAATGAGAAGGTTCACTATTTGTCCACTAGAGCGCAGTGCTGCATGGGTGGAAATGTCTTTCTTGCTTTCAAGAAGTTGATATGTGTAGACAGTAAATAGAAAGATTGGGTTTCAAGATTTTTTTATGACAGCTACAAGATCTTGTACAAGATCTTTTATGGTGTAGATTGGCCTTAAGACTGGAACTCCTCGAGCTTTTCTCTTTCGGCATGTTCACTTAAGAGCACTACTACACAACACAAGGTCTCAAACAACTGTGAAGGGACGATGGATAAGCTTTTAATATTCTTGCAAACACAGTGATTCATTCACCCCGAGGGAGAGAAATTTAGAAGAAAACAGCTTCTCTCTGTCTTTGTTCGCACGTTCTTAGAAAATTGATGTTTAAACCGATAAGAAGTTATTTTCATTTCTTGGGTTTTCTAACAACTACCAGAAGACCAAAAGTTACATTTTAAATCTGAAAATTGTTAGTCAAGAAACCATACACTAGGTATTTTTCCTAAATAAGCATATATATGCAATAACGTCTTCAATATGCATTATTCATCATAATATGCAATTATATGCACAATAAAAGTTCGCATTTAGACTTCTAGACACCTAAAACAAATATTAGCCATGTAAGCATATCAATATCACATCATAAAAAGAACATGCAAATATGCAAAAATCCGCGCTCTAGTGATGACATAACAATAATACTAAAAAGATTTTAACTCTCAGTAACCCAAACATTAATTCTCAGTAACCCAAACATTAATTTAATTTTAGTTTTGCTTGTTATGTTCCCTAGTTAATTAACTAGGGAACATAACAAGCAAAACTAAAATTAAATTAAATAAAAAAAATAAAAAACTGACATGTAAGATCTCCCTGACTACTTTTTTTAAATTTCAGTGAGGCTGTAAAATATGTCAATATCTTCGAAAATATGTATATTTCAATGTAAATAAGTTCTTTAAAGAAAAGAAAGCTCTGTAGTAGAGCGCTTACCTCTGACCTGTTAGGTGCCTGGTTCGATTCCTGCTCCCGACAAATAGGCTTTTGGTGAACACTGTAGGTTATTCTTAAGACTCTTCAGTTTCCTTACATTTTCTTGATTCCACCATTACCATGTGTCTCATCGTCACCTTCTCACTTACATTGATGTACAATCACGGGACGTTAAACTAAAAGCAAAAAAAAAAAAAAAGTCTTGCAAATATACTAGTAAAAATGGGTTTTCTAGACTACAGAAGTCCCCCCCCGTAGCGTAGTCGCTAACGCTCTCGCCTTCGGTGCGAACGGTCCCGGGATCAATCCCGGTGGGGGAACTCGTTCGAAAAAGTATCAAAAGAATTTAAGTCCAGCCATCATGAATGAGGTTTCCTTGGGTTTTCCTCATTCACAGCAGGCAAATGCCGGAGTGGTACCTAACATATAGGTCCCAGGCCGTTCTCTTCCTTCCTCAATCCTTTCCTCCCTTCCTTTCCCCGGATAGTGTGCTCACCGAGGGACGTCATCCCTCCATTATAAATTATTGCCTACTGAAGAGAAATGGCAGTTGGATTATATTAACTTTTTCGTTTCATAGGAGGTTATCAGGCCTGTAACTAATGGATCAAAGATTCGATGGTGTGGCAAAAAAGGGGTTGCTCAATCTTTGAACCGCCCAAAATAGAACTCAAATGATATTCAAGATATCGTGTCTGGCACCCGAATAAAGAATAACGTCTTGCTATAGAAATGACATCTATAGCCTCAGTCACACCTTTTCTTTCAGAAGAAAAGAACATCTTTTTCAGAATCATGGTCGCTTATATAGATCCTTTCGAAATTTCCAAGTGGGAGGAATCATTATTTAGATCTAAAGACCAAGACCAAATTATGAAAAATATTTGTATAGTTACTTAGCTATGTATATTGGTTAATACAAAATCTTGTTGAAAAACTAATTGCAATGTTTCATTATTAAAAAATATTGGCGAGAATGCGTTTACTGACTAATCTACATTAAATTTCTGTGTTTATTACGCGTAGAGTGGAGAGATATTTTAGTTAAACGGTCTCATGAAATGGTCAGACCGTTTAACCTTGCGTACCTTGCGTACCTTGCGTACCTTGCGTACTTATATCTTCAAAACAAAACTCTTTGTAATAAACTCTTATATAGCCTCGTGTGCATCCGGATGCGTTTTGACCCTCGTGTGCATCTTATTTCTACTGCTTTGATATCAGGCTTTATGGCCATGGGGTCACGGGACCCTTTGATTCATACCCTTTTTACTTGGGACTTTCTGTCCTCGCCAATTTGACATGGAATCCTCACTACGATATAAATAGTATACACAGGTGCAACGTTCGTTAGCATGATCATCTGTGTGGTAAATATCTAACAGAGAAATAAATAATTAACTTATTGCTAGTGGTTTAGTTGTCTTCTCAGACCGAACGGAATTGTGAATATTCATTGTTAATCACGGGAAAGACCTTTCGGATGTCACTCCTACTTGACGCTTCCGATTAATACAATCTCTTCCTTTCTGCATAAAATCATCTGTCCAGGAATTCCAATTGTATATTGAAATCTCGAGTCGTGACAAATGTCTCAACTCGAGAATATTTGATATAGTTAGTATAAACAGTATAAGTAAAAGTTCATAGCATAAATGTGGTATAAGTTAAAATGTAAATATAAACAATGTAAATTAGTATAAGAAGTGTAAACACTACACAAATGGTTTAAATAGTATAAACAAGTATAAACAACGCTGCCATCGAAAACTCGAAAGGCATAAACGCACGAACTATTGAAAATTCGTTGGTTGAACCACTAGCGAAAGAATATTATTCTAACGAAAGAATACTACTCTTTCTGGGTTGGAAGCGACGAACATGCTCAAAAATGCACCACTATGAGCAATAGATATTACATCCATTACCTTTTCTTGTACTTAGTAAATTACCACCATCCTAAACTGATCACGTTCTTTCTTACCTTCGATGAAAGTCCTGTATTGAAGTGTGGATCAAGATATCTCAGGCACCTCATTATTTATTTTTAGATTATTGGTATATTTTTTATTCCTCTCCAGTCACTGTCTTTTAATCGGGTGCCACTTCTGATATCTTGATATCACCTTAGTTCACTTTTTGGGTGGGAAAAAAGCTTGAGTAATCCTATTTCGCCACACCTTCGAATCTTTGATACATTAGTTACATTCCTGATAACCTTGTATGAAACGAAAAAATAATATATGCTAGTACCATTGCTCTTCACCAGGTAATAATTTATTACGGAGCAAAATGACCTAGCAGATGTATGGGAAATGACCTAGCAGATAGTCATTACAGTTTGTGTTAAGACAAAATCTCAACAAAATCTGACCTACCAGATAGTTGTTGCTTAACAACGATTGCAATTGTAACAACAATCGGAATCTTATGTTGCTTAACAACGATTGCAATTGTAACAACAATCGGAATCTTATGTTGTTTAACAACGATTGCAATTGTAACAACAATCGGAATCTTATGTTGCTTAACAACGATTGCAATTCTAACCACAATCGGAATCTTATGTTGCTTAGCAACTGTCAAATTGTTATAACAATTTGAATTATTAGATGTATTATTGCTATTTCTTGATCACCCTATTTCAACAAGTGATCTTATATATGTATAATACCAGGGGGTGCTCTTAACCTAAGTCCAGAGCCTCTACTTTTACGCTCTCTTCACAGTGACGTCACCAGCGAGGAACTTCGAGCTTGTCGTCTGCTTGGCGCGCGAAGATTTGCTAGTAAGACCACAAGCAATTCGTTATATATTTATTTAGTTTGGGTTTTTGCTGTTTTGAATTATGTTGTTTTCTTTTTCCGTGGCAAATTTTTGTGGACACATCTTTCTATTGTACGTTTTTGAGTACGTGGTCGAATATTATTTAATAAAGAAAAAGTCAATATCTCGGAAAATTTCTTTACCTTGGCTTGGCTGTACAACATGCAATATTGCAAGATTGTGTGGTGAACTTGAGTACTTGTGTACATATTTATTATTACGTGTATTTGTGCCTTTCCTTTCGTGTAATATACTGTTTTTTGTTAGTGTGCATGTGTGTTTGTGAATTCTTGTGCTGTAGCAACGTGAAGGAGTCAATAAAAAAGATAAAAATACAGGTATTGTTTACCACAATTTCCTTAAGGATTCTCTCCTTGCTAAACAATGAGTTCACGCATGTAAAAGAAAAGATAAACTTTAACTACACTTTCTACACTTCCTCCGAAAAAGAGAAAAATAGATAAGGGAACAAACAGAATTTAGAGATTTTAATATTGAAATGGAATAACTAAAAACAAAATTAGTAATTATGGAAGAGTCGAACAAAAATCTCAAAATGCAAATTATTAATCTCAGAGTTAGAAATGTTGTTGCGTTGTACCGTAAATAAGAAGAGTAAAGAAATCAACTCTGAAAAGAATAGCTAATCTTAATGATAAAGTAAAACCTGGTGTTAAATCACAGAAATTATTTTCACTCCTACGCAAATAGTATCTTATAAGTAAAAAAGAAAAGAGCGCATTGGAATAAAGATGACGTGAATAAAGCTCTGATGATACGCACTTTATTTATTATTAAAAAAAAAAAAATACTGTCTATACATCCGAAACAGCATGAACTTTTCACTTATAGGACTATCCACTTTCAGAAAGTGGGTCATCCTTCGTGGATCTCTCGTGACTCGGATGGATTCACATAACCACTAATTGAAATTAGGAAGTCAGGACATACATTTTGTGCACACATTCACACAAGAGGTTAGAAAAACTACGAGGCGAGACGAAAAAGTTTTTGTTCGAAAATCAAGTCACTACAAGACGAGAAAACCTCATTTCTTGTCTTGTTAGCAGGCCCGTATCCAGGGTGTCTCGGGGGAGACGCCCCTCTAAAGTTTTACTGGTCCCCCTAAAATTTTCACGGTAGGCTTTCAAATGAACTATCACATGGTTGGATCGAGGCCCCCTAACTTCTACCGGCCTCCCTACATTTTCGGGCTGGCGATTGGCCTGCTAGTTAGCATGCAAAGTATTTAGATATAAACCAAATCCATTTTTCCGGACTGTATACTATTGATGTCACGAAGTGCAATTATAGCGTCAACAATGGGTACATTAAACATAACCTGTGGTGGATAGTCGGCATGATGTTTAACACGGATGGTCCCGTTTTAACATTCATATGGAGCAGATATGAATTGCCAATTTTAAACTTTAAGCCTCAGTGCCGTATATTGAACATAATAAAATGCATTGATAATTTATTATTATTATTATTATTATTATTATTATTATTATTATTATTATTATTATTATTATTATTATTATTATTATTATTATTATTATTACCCATTGTTTTAAATATTTATTGAAATATTCCTAGGCCTAACAGTACTCACAAAGTAATCTATTCATGCTGGCTGCGGAACTCACCTTTCATTGGTTTCGCAATTAATTTAACTCCAGAGCTCGGAAATTTCAGAGATTACCCTGGTAAAACACATATTTATCTGGAACTTTGCATAAATGCATTCACAGTAACATTTCGGATATAAATAAATTTAAAATGTAATTATAATTCAAGAATTCTCTCTCATCAAACAATAAATAAATGATCATATAATATAGGTACATTGTTAAGTTTCTATAATATTAACTGCATTAAGAAGTTCTATTTAGTGCTGGATTATTTATTTATTTATTTATTTATTCGTAGTTTTGTGTGTAGGAGGATGTTGTGACAGCGAAAATGTTATGCATAAAGAAAGAAAGAAGACATATTCTGCCTGCTTCTTACGCCACTATACCTACTTGCTTCTCCTCGCTGGTGACGTCACGCAAAACGGAGTGCGAAGCGTCTGACCTTATAGCCCAACCTTTCCTTCTACTAACCTTGGTATAATACATATAACAGCATATTTATATTTTATATTTCTTATATATAAAAACTTCATAAACACATTTATAATGAAAATACTACTCCAACTCGTTTATTATCACGAATGACTATAAGGCTTTTGGACCAAATATTTTGTACATAAATTCCTTGCAAAGCACTTTAAAACAACCATTTTAGAACATAATTACAATATATATAACACAATCATTAGAGCACCTTCTAGTATACTTGTAAACTTTATTATGGCCTTTAAATATAGTTGTAAACTTTAATGTAATCATACTTTTTAAAATCTTCTATTTTTAACTATTTTTTTTCTTTTTGAAATTTCCTCAAACTCCGATATGTATTGCGTCTTCTAATCTTATATTATGGAAAGCGCTTAATGGTAATTTGATTTCTTCATTATTGTTTTATTATTTGATTTTTTCTTCAGCTTCAACTTCTTGTCTCTTTTTAATAGAATAAATTATTAAGCTACAATATCTTGAATTATAATGACTAAGTTTTTTTTATTAAATAACTTGGTATATTTTTATAATACTTTTTAAAATTAACTTGGCAGGGTAAGTTAGCTCACCTCTTAAACGTTTGGAGGATTATATGAACCACTATCTTAAATTTTTTAAATGCCAAATTTTAAAATTCGGAGGGTAGTATATAACAGAACTATGTTCCTGTGTAAGTTTGGATGCTCCATCAAGTTCTTTTATGAATGAAAAATTCCTAAATATGTAACTTTCTGTGGTTTTGATCATTTTTATCCCCTGTATAATTATATGTTTATATCGGCAAGTACAAGGACTCATCGACTTTGATAAGACATGATACATAATTGCTCCCTTCTTACATTTTTGGAGTGGTACTTGGACCAATCCTTAGATCAAATGTAAGAAAACAAAAATTGGAAAACGATCTTTAGGACTCGCATACCACAATAAATGTGGGTAGTCAACCTTGTTTCCTCTTATGACTACAATATTGTAAAAAATCAGGAGTGGATGAAGTAACTGTAACATATCGAAAATATCTCTCTGAAACAAAATTATTTAATTTCGGTAGATGTAAATGCAATGCTGCGATAGCCACAAAACGGTGTTGTTTTATTTTATTGTAATACACACAGGGTTCTGCACCAGATATGCTGGTGTCTAGTGCGTCTTCGAATCCCTTCTGTATGATTCAATTTATATAGGTTATAGTTCGCAACTTTCCAAAATAATGGAAATATTTATTTATCTATCTATATGTACAGGGTGAACGGTAACTACGTGGACGAATTTGGACGGGTGATAGTACACCTTAAAAAAACAAGAAAGTACTAGTGAACATGGGGGAAATTCCTTCCCGTTTAGGATTGACAGAGAGTTGAAAGCGTGGGAATATGAACTTCAGAGGGCAACAGCTTAAAAACAATACATCGCAGAGAGTGCGGTTAAAAACGTCACTTAGAGAGTCACACCTACTCTATTGAAAAATGCATATTTGAAAACGCAGCTACGTGTGCGCACGGGATTAAAACGCGTGACACTTCTTTTCTTTACAGAATGTCCGGGAATTCCTCCGTTTCTTTGGGGAATTCCATGCGTACTCATAGCTGCGTTTTCAAACATGGATTTTTCAATAGAATAGGTATGACTTTCTAACTGACGTTTTTAACCGCACTCTCTATGATGTATTGTTTTTAAGCTGTTGGTTTCTGAAGTTCATATTCTCACGCTTTCAACACATTGTCCCTCCTAAACGGGACGGAATTTCCTCCATGTTCACTAGGACTTTTTTGCTTCTTGTTAGATTACTATCACCCGCCCAAGTTTGTTCACGTAGTTACCGTTCACCCTATATATATATATATATATATATATATATATATATATATATATATATTTACATCAGCTAATGCTTCTGGCAACAAATACTATTCGAAGCTTTCTTGCACCCACTGGAAAACGTGAAGTATATTAATATTTATTTGCATATATTGTTATTGTAGACTGTTCCCATAATGCCCACCGACTTCGATTTTACAAAATTTGAGAAATAAATTTCACTTTTTATTTAGTGGTCAATTTGAAGGCATTTTGTTATATTACCATTAAGAAACCCATATACATCATATTACGAATCAATCATTATGGAACAATCTCATGTGTGACACGCAGCAGTGGTACCAATCTTTGAAAGTTTCATTTACAAACTTTTTTCTTTTTTCTTTTTTAACTGATTTTGTGAGTAATGGTGCATTCAGTATAAAGGTACAACAAGATATTCTCTTTCTCTCTCTCTGTCCCTGTGTGTGTGTGTGTGTGTGTGTGTGTGTGTGTGTGTGTGTGTGTGTGCTTGTTTCTAGTTTCCGGCGTAAGCGTGTGGATACTACCAGGTATACTTTCGTGTGTACAAATGCTAGTGTGTGTGTGTGTGGCGCGGGTATATGAACTATTAATTGGGATCGCGTAGTGGAACTTATCAATATTAGTACGTACATACAAACGGCTGTTACTTCACACGATAACTTTGGACGAATGCGAATTTTTAAATTCTGCTTTTTGCAATAAATAAGTAGAGTGATTCCTTTCGAGGGAGTTCCCCTAAATGGTAGCCCCTACCATGTCCAATTAAATCACAAATTGCCGCAATCGTTTGTACATTGTTTGTACAGAAATGTACAGGCCAAATTTTCGTTTGTACACTATTAGGGGCGCCGCCAGAACGAAAACAAATTGGGGCTGTTTAACTGGTACCCCCCCCCACCAACATGTTCTATTCAATCACTAATTATCGCAATCGTTTGTACTTCGTTTGTACAGAAATGTGCACCCGAAATTTTCGTTTGTACATAATTAAGGGCGCCGCCAGAACAGAAAAAATGGGGGCTGTCTAAGTTTTAGCCCCCCCCCAAAACCAATTCAATCACAAGTTGTCGCATTCGTTTGTGCATCGTTTGTACAGAAATGTGCAGGCGAAATGTTTGTTTGAACAAACTTAGGGGCGTCGCCAGAACGAAAACAAAGTGGGGAGCTGTCTGAGTGGTAGCTCCCCCCACGATGTCCAATTGAATCACAAAGTATCGCAATCGTTTGTACATTGTTTGTACAGAAATGTGCAGGCCAAATTTTCCTTTGTACACTATTAGGGGCGCCGCCAGAACGAAAAAAATTGGGGGCTGTCTAAGTGGTAGCCCCCGACCATGTCCAATTCAATCACAAGTTGTCGCATTCGTTTGTGCATCGTTTGTACAGAAATGTGCACGCGAAATGTTTGTTTGAACAAACTTAGGGGCGCCGCCAGAACGAAAACAAAGTGGGGGCTGTCTAAGTGGTAGCCCCCCCACCATGTCCAATTCAATCACAAGTTGTCGCATTCGTTTGTACTTCGTTTGTACAGAAATGTGCAGGCAAAATGTATGTTCGTACACAATTAGGGGCGCCGCTAGAACGAAAACAAAGTGGGGGACTGTCTAACTGGTAGTCCCCCACCAACATGTTCTATTCTATCACAAATTATCGCAATCGTTTCTACTTCGTGTGTACAGAAATGTGCAGGCAAAAGTTTCGTTTGTACACAATTAGGGGCGCCGCCAGAACGAAAAAAATTGGGGGCTGTCTAAGTGGTAGCCCCCGACCATGTCCTATTCAATCACAAATTGTCGCAATCGTTTGTACTTCGTTTGTACAGAAATGTGCACGCGAAATTTTCGTTTGTACATAATTAAGGGCGCCGCCAGAACAGAAAAAAATGGGGGCTGTCTAAGTGGTAGCCCCCCCCACCATGTCCAATTGAATCACAAATTGTCACAATCGTTTGTACTTCGTTTGTACAGAAATGTGCAGACAAAATGTATGTTCGTACACAATTAGGGGCGCCGCTAGAACGAAAACAAAGTGGGGGACTGTCTAACTGGTAGCCCCCCAACAATATGTTCTATTCTATCACAAATTATCGCAATCGTTTCTACTTCGTGTGTACAGAAATGTGCAGGCAAAAGTTTCGTTTGTACACAATTAGGGGCGCCGACAGAACAGAAAAAAGGGGGCTGTCTAAGTGGTAGGCCCCCTCCACCATGTCCAATTCAATCGCAAATTATCGCAATCGTTTGTACTTCGATTGTACAGAAACGGGCAGGCGAAATGTTTGTTTGTTCACAATTAGGGGCGCCGCCAGAACGAAAACTAAGTGGGGTGCTTTCTAAGTAATACCTCCCCACCATGTCCAATTGAATCACAAATTGTCGCATTCGTTTGTGCATCGTTTGTACAGAAATGTGCACGCGAAATGTTTGTTTGAACAAACTTAGGGGCGCCGCCAGAACGAAAACAAAGTGGGGGCTGTCTAAGTGGTAGCCCCCCCACCATGTCCAATTCAATCACAAGTTGTCGCATTCGTTTGTACTTCGTTTGTACAGAAATGTGCAGGCAAAATATATGTTCGTACACAATTAGGGGCGCCGCTAGAACGAAAACAAAGTGGGGGACTGTCTAACTGGTAGTCCCCCACCAACTTGTTCTATTCTATCACAAATTATCGCAATCGTTTCTACTTCGTGTGTACAGAAATGTGCAGGCAAAAGTTTCGTTTGTACACAATTAGGGGCGCCGCCAGAACGAAAAAAATTGGGGGCTGTCTAAGTGGTAGCCCCCGACCATGTCCTATTCAATCACAAATTGTCGCAATCGTTTGTACTTCGTTTGTACAGAAATGTGCACGCGAAATTTTCGTTTGTACATAATTAAGGGCGCCGCCAGAACAGAAAAAAATGGGGGCTGTCTAAGTGGTAGCCCCCCCACCATGTCCAATTGAATCACAAATTGTCACAATCGTTTGTACTTCGTTTGTACAGAAATGTGCAGACAAAATGTATGTTCGTACACAATTAGGGGCGCCGCTAGAACGAAAACAAAGTGGGGGACTGTCTAACTGGTAGCCCCCCAACAATATGTTCTATTCTATCACAAATTATCGCAATCGTTTCTACTTCGTGTGTACAGAAATGTGCAGGCAAAAGTTTCGTTTGTACACAATTAGGGGCGCCGACAGAACAGAAAAAAGGGGGCTGTCTAAGTGGTAGCCCCCCTCCACCATGTCCAATTCAATCGCAAATTATCGCAATCGTTTGTACTTCGATTGTACAGAAACGGGCAGGCGAAATGTTTGTTTGTTCACAATTAGGGGCGCCGCCAGAACGAAAACTAAGTGGGGTGCTTTCTAAGTAATACCTCCCCACCATGTCCAATTGAATCACAAATTGTCGGAATCGTTTGTACTTCGTTTGTACAGAAACGAGCAGGCGAAATGTTTGTTTGTACACAATTAGGGGCGCCGCCAGAACGAAAACAAAGTGGGGCTGTCTAAATGGTAGCCCCCACCATATCCAATTCAATCACAAATTATATCAATCGCTTGTACATCATTTGCACAGAAATATGCAGGCGAAATTTTCGTTTGTACTCTATTAGGGGCGCCGCCAGAACGAAAACAATGTGAGGGTTTGTATAAATGGTAGAAGCATTAAAAAAATGTGTCACATTTATGGAGTATTTTTCTAACAGGACTTTGTTCACACTATTGTGTGGTTTGGTTTGTTCACACTATCGTGTGATTCACTATATTGATCTTATCCTAACGATGATGGAATTAAATGTTTTTTTTTTTGTTTTTTTATATTTATATTTATACTTACAATCATTATTGCTGAGTTAGTTTTTCACTCCTCGGCTCTTATTATTAAACTTATTCATTATTTCTTACGTGAACTGAATCCTTATGAGAAAAATGTATTTTTTTCTTTCTATCTTGCGCAGAAACCGTTATTCTCATCTCGTACAGGAAATTGATAAGTGGAAGATATAACAAATCCACAAAGTAGACTGTTAAAGGGAAAATTATAACACAGTATTTTGTTTTATATGATCATCTTCATTAAACTCATTTTGCAGAAACTATAGAATGCATGGTGAAGTATTTTGGTGCATTCAGCATTCTGATTTACGAGTAGAGTTGCTAACTGGCCGGTATTTGCTGTAATTTTGATTAAGGCCGGTGACCGGTACAAACTTCTTATTAGACCCCTTCTGACCGGTATTTTGGAATCTGCAATCCAGAATATAACATTGAACATCGAAATTTTTCAACAGTGCCTTTACAAACACAAATTTCCGTTGTATTATACATTATCGATATTTTTTAACGTATGGCAGTTTTTTTTATTTATTTAACATAACAAATTTGATAACACTTATATTTTATTGTAAAAGAATTTTATTCATTTATTGAGAGTAGAAAATGACTTTTTAAAGCAATTTCCTTTGTTTGAAGTGAAGTTTATAGAATAAATTTCATTTTATGAATCAACTATTGTTACATAAAGATTAATATCCAGTATTATTCATCTGTTTCGATAATTTTAAACAAGTGGCAATTGCTGGTAAATACAATAACGATCAATACAGTCTTCAGTTTCTCATTTGTACAGAGAATTTTGAGGGTGTGCCGGTAATTTTGTTTTCCTGAGTTGGCAACCTATTTACGAGGTTTTGTTTCAACTCTGCTACGTAGTGGCTCCGTACTGACACTCCGCATGCAAATAAGTATGTAAGGCTACCATACGCCCCGGTTTCTTAAAATTTGTCCCGGTGTGCAGAAATTTTCCTTCTTGTCCTGTTTTTTTCTTTATTATTATTATTATTAATTACATATCAAAATTTCTGAAAAGATAATAAAATCGACTTATTCCTTTTGCTTTCAATTCCGACAATACTATAGGAACAATTTCATTCTAATCTTTATTATTATTGCAATCGCTGCTTCCCCGGATATAACATGCAATGTTTAAATCCTCCTAAGTAGCACTCTTATCACTAAAAGTAAGAATGTATACCCCGAGGTGGCAACAAATTCTTGTGACGTTGCAGACCAGCCCCGAAAACACATTTTTTTTTTTTTTTTTTTTTTGCTTCAGAAAAACAATTATGCAAATTGCTTTCTTTTAGTTTTCATTTTAGGTTAACAACAATAAATTAGCCTATTGAAATTTTGAAACAACTTCATAAATCTGGATATTTTTCTTTATAGACATGTAGAGCATGTAAAGGTGGTATGCGTAATAATATTGAAAATATAATTTTTGCCTAAATATTGTATGTTCACTGATTGCGTTTATATTGTATAACAGCTTCTAGCTTCTATAATAATTTTTAGCACTGTTGATTAAGTATGGACAGTGGCGTATTTACGATTTTGTTTCGGGAGGGGCTTTGCTAACTTCCGGGGGTGCTTTGCCTGAAAATATGAAAATTCTGCAAGATATTTCATATACTTTACTATAGTAAGTAAGATTTCGGTGGGGGACTTGAGCCCGGAAGCCCTCCCCCTAAATACGCCACTGAGTATGGACTATATTAATACATTATTTTAAGTTGTATAACTAGTGCGATACTGTAGTAAAATTCGAAAGATAAAATTAATACAAAATGCAATATTTATTACTAATTTGTAAGATGTCCCGTTTTTTCTGTTTTCAAAAAGTATGGTAGCCTTAAAGTATGCTAAACCATACAAAATAAATTGTACTGTAAATAGTACCCCTCTGATAGTGCTCTCAAACGGGTCGGGTTACGGGTCGGGTTGTCGGGTCGGGTCAGTCGGGTTAGCTCGTGTCGGGTCACTCGGGTCGGGTCGTCACATTCTTCACTTATTTTCTATACGGAATACTATAAAGAGCTTTGTTGTGGAATTCAATTCGAAGTTGGTGAATGAATGATAAATGTGACTAATTGAAGGTGAAATAGTAATAAAATTTTAATTTTACCCTATATTAACTAATTGGTATTGTAATTGTAATTAATATTACTACTGACTTTTTTCCTTTCTGCGTTTCTATGTCAAGTTAAATGTCACATTAAGTGAAGTTGAAAGGAAATATCTAGTTAACGTCCCACGTTATGCACCAACGCTAAGAGAGACAGTGATAATGAGAAATAATTGAAGTGATTGAATGAAGAAAGTGGGAGGAAATGGGAGAACACCGAGAAAACCCATGCACATGGGGTTTGTCCACCAGAAAACTTACTTGGTACGAGCTGGAATCAATACCCATGGACCTTCGGATCAAACATCTGCCTTTGGGCAGGACACATTATTATTATTATTATTATTATTATTATTATTATTATTATTATTATTATTATTATTATTATTATAACTTTAAGAGTGCCCAAGAAAGTTCCGCCGCCTTTTCACCAACACCTTCGAACATTGGTATGTAACCTAAGACGTATCTGGAATATCAAAAATCGTCTCCATCAGCCTCGACGACCTTCTGAAAACGTTCTGGAAGGCCATGGATTCCATCGCAGTCGAACTTGGTGGGACGTGAAGTGAAGAAGATATCAAGTGCATATTGAACCTCTACTAGCTGTTTGAATTGGCGTTCTCTAAGGTGATTGTCCAAGGAATGGAACAGGTGGTAATCGGACGGTACAATGTCCGTGGAGTATGGCGGATCCAATAGTGTTTTCCATCCAAGGCGTAGAATGATGTACTGGGTCATTTTAGCCACGTGGGGCTTAGCGTTGCCTTGTAACAAGAGGACCCCTTTGCGATTCAGAACTGCTGGATCCAGACAGTAAACAGTGACAGTACACAGTTGCATTGATGATCTGACCAGCTGGTAGCAGTTCCCGATGGACGATACCCCGAGCAGTCCACAAAATGCACAGGAGAACCTTATTCTGGCGTGGTGCTGGCTTGGGCTGTTTTTGAACCGGTTCATGGGATGCTAACCAACAATGACGGCGCCGTGGAGCTTCGTACAGGACCCACTTCCCATCACATGTCAACACCCTGTTCAGAAATTGCTCCTTCCTCAGACGAGACACCAAAGAAACACAGGTGTCTGCTCGCGTTGCTTTCTGGCTCCAAGTCAAATCATGTAGGACCTATCAACCCAACTTGCAGTGCTTCCCAAGTTGATGGTGGTGGTGCAGAATGGTTTCTCCACTTACACTGAAAGGTAGTACCAGTTCCTCACATGTCTGTCTTCGCCTCAATTGCTGCCCGAAGATCTTTATTTTGAACATCTGTTTGTCTTCCGGCACGTGGTGCGTCTTCGAGTGTTTCGTCACCGTCCTTAAACCGTCATACCACTGCACTCTCCGCGTAGTCACGACACCCTCACCAAAGGCCTGTCATATCTTCCGCTCCGCGGAGCAGCAATTTGAACTCGTACAGCAAACAAGCCCTTATGACGCTCTGTGAAGGCCCCATGTTCACTCAGTCCTTACGCACGTTCACGGTGCATCTGAACAGCCACAACCAAGTAGTATGTTGGATATACTCACTAGTGTTGCTCACGAGACCTGGTTTGGGGCATTCTCGTTTCGAAAATGTGTCGTGAAGGTAGTCTCGTCTGGAAAAGTGCATATGTTTCTATTGAAAGAGCTCTGTCTCATCTCGTACCCTTTCATGAAAATTCTGTCTCGTCTCGTCTCGTCCAACAACTGACCTTCACCTTATATCCATTCGCATTCAACTCACGGTGTGAGGGCCAATTGAACACAGACCTCCACAAAGAGACAGAACTTTCTTGGTCACCTTCAGATTATTATTATTATTATTGCTGGAGTAGTGATTTGACTTTCTCCGCAATAAAATACTTGCTAATTTTATATAACGTTGCAAATATCTTCTAGATAAATTAATCAAGAAAAAATAAAAGGTAATTCCCTACAGAATGATATTTCAGTGCAATTAGTTCCTTATGATTCTATCAGACAGCAACGCTGTTTTTAAATAAAAAAATCGGAATGTTAACGTGATGAAATTGTTGTTTGTTACACAGCAAAAAATATTAAAAGAAGTTCTATATACATTCCTTACTAGAAAATAATGTTGTCTTCAGAACTTTTATTCTTTTAGCCTTCAGAACTTGTCTTCAGAAATCAGTCAAATTTTATTTTGACTTTTGAACTTGATTGCCTAAATTTTAACCTTGGAAATTTGGATGTGGAGTAAAATAAAGAAGGTTAGCAGGGTAGAGAGGAAAACGAATAAGGAAATGCTGAAAAAATGCAAGAGACGAGAGCAATATTAGACGATATAAGGAAGCGAAAAATGGACGGATCACAAGTTTTGATCTTGCTAAGGGATTGCATTCTGAGGGATGTAGTAAAGGGGGTGATATCAGGAGAGCGAGAGTGTGTAAGAAGGTTGGAATTGATAGATTGTAATAAGGAGGGTGGTACTTTATGTTGGGTTGCGAGGCAGATATTAGCGGGAAATCGCAAAAATGGAAGCTTCTTACCTAATTCACGGAAACTGGCCTGTTTATTAATGGGAGAACACTGAGGAGGAGGAGGAGGATAATTATACTACAAGTAAAAAAAGCCGAAACAATGGTTTATGCATAAGAATTGGTCAGCATTTTTTTTCTGGTGGCAGTTTTGTAAAGTTCTAGCTCTCTCAAACTGGTTAGATTGTAAGTTCAAGTCACTCGGGTCGGTTGTCGGGTTAAGTCACCTCGGGTTGGTTCACTCGGGTCACTTTGGGTCGGGCCAATCGGGTCAGCTCGGGTCGGGTTGTCGGGTCGGGTCAGTCAATTTGGGTCACGGGTGGGGTCGGGTCGGTCTTCAACACATATAATTTCCACGAAAATTACAATATACCACGGTTTATACCTCATTGGACTTCCAATAAAACGTTTTCAATGATGTGTACACCATGTCACCATTTTTGTATGAGGGAATGTCTAGAGGGATTTTGTGGGAATTTGATGGAGTGTAGATTCCTGTGTGTGTGTGTGTGTGTGTGTGTGTGTGTGTGTGTGTGTGTGTGTGTGTGTGTGTGTGTGTGTGTGTGTATGTATGTATGTGTGTGATACCTTACAGGATACAAGATGTCGAGGAAGTGTGTAAATAAACCGGACAATTTCTGTTATGTATGTGGGGAGCTGATATTTAAATCACAACGTCGATGTTTTACTCCACTTGTGAGGAAGTGTTATCAGTTATATTTTGGTTGCTGTGTAGGAGACCAGGATAAGAACTGGGTTCCTCACTACATTTGTTGTACTTGCGTGAAACGTCTGACTGGGTGGGCAAATGGTGGACGAAACATGAACTTCGCAGTACCGATGATCTGGAGGGAACCAAAAGATCATTCTTCAGACTGCTACTTTTGTATGACACAGATAAAAGAAATAAGCAGTAAATCTAACCACACAGTACAGTACCCTAATTTGCATCAGCAATTAGGCCAGTTCCACACAGTGCAGAATTACCTGTACCGGTACCTCCTCCTCATCTTACGGTAAATGAGGATTACGTACTTGAGGCAACTATTGAAGTTCCAAATGAAGATGATGATCCTACTTATGTAGGAAGCACATCTACATTGGATTCCCATCTGATAACTCCGGGTGAACTAAATGACCTCATACGGGATTTAAAACTCTCCAATATACAGACAGAACTTCTTGATTCTAAACTTAAGGCTGGAATCTGCTCCATCGTGACACTAAAGTGTGTATTTTTCGAAACCTTCATACAGAGTTTCAAAACTACTATTCTCAAGAAAATGATTTAGTGTATTGTAATAATGTCTGTGCTGTGATGGATAGACTTGGACATGCACATATAAGTACAGAGTGGAGATTGCTTATTGACTCTTTGAAAACTAGTTTTAAGGCTGTCCTTTTGCACAATAGCAACAAATTTCCTTCAGTGCCTTTGGCTTATGCAACTAATATGAAGGAAACCTATGAAAACATCGAAATAGTGTTAGAAAAAATTCAGTATGAGAAATACAAGTGGACCGTTTGCTGTGATTTACAAGTCATTTCTTTGTTAATGGGTTTGCAGCTTGGTTATACGAAATATTGTTGTTTCCTCTGCGAATGGGACAGCAGGAACAAAGCGGAACATTACATCAAGAAGGAATGGCCAATGCATGTATTAACTCCTGGACAGAAGAATGCTGTTTATTCCTCACTGGTGAGCCCTGATTAGATAATTCTACCTCCTCTTCACATAAAGTTGGGGCTCTTCAAAAACTTTGTTAGGACAATGGACAAAAGTAATGCAGGATCTTGTTACCTCAAGGAAAAAATTCCTCGGGTTAGTGACGCTAGGGATTTTTGTAGACCCCCAAATAAGATGTTTGATTCGTGACCAAAAATTTGAGGATCTCTTAACTCTGGTTGAGAAAGCAGCTTGGTGTCCATTTAAATGTTTAACGGAGATTTTTTTAGGAAACAAGAAAGCCCCAAATTACCGTGAAATTGTGAGTGATTTCCGGCAATCATTCAATGAAATGGGTTGCAACATGTCCCTTAAAGTTCACTTTCTAGACTCCCACCTGCATTTCTTTCCTGAAAAGCTTGGTGCTGTTAGTGATGAGTGTGGGGAACATTTTCATCAGGACATTTCCTCCATGGAGAAGAGGTACCAGTGACAGTGTAGTTCAAAAATGCTAGCTGATTACTGTTGGACACTTAAGAGATGTTCCAGAAACCAAACACAGAAGAAAGTCGACAACTAAAACATATTAGTTGAGGTAAGTAAGTGTCCATTTATTAAGAAGATACCACTCACTTCTTTTGTATTATTTATTAAGTAGATATAAAATGGTGACACGGTGTATACATCATTGAAAATATGTTTTATTTCAAATCCAATAAGATATAAACCGTGCTTATATTGTAATTTTCGTGGAAGTTATATGTGATTTTATCTGCACTAATGAATATTGTAAAATGAACAGTACACATAGCATATTTTTTATATAAATATGTTTATTTCTCTAGATAGAATAATGCTATTCTTATGAAACTTAGAGGGCTTACTAAGTATAAATCAGGCTAACATACAATATAATTTGTGCGTTTATATACCTAAGGTACCCAAGCTACAAGTATGAAAATGGTTTTAAAAAAAGAAAAAAAGAAAAAGAACAGAAATTTGAGGGGAAATTTTCCGAAAACACCTCTGTCACGGGAAAACTGAGGATGATGGAGAAAAACTGATTGCAGATTCGAATTCTACGTGAAAAGTTCTATTAGAATCAGGCATTTTCTTCCGTGTGCCAGAGAAAAAGAATTTTTTTTCAACTAGTGCAATAGGAACCATTTTCAAACTCATCAACCGTTATCCAAACCGGTTAATGTTGATCGCAGATATTAAAAATACTCACATCCGTATATTATTTAATACAAACGAAAATTTTACCTGCACATTTCTGCACAAACGATGTATAAACGATCGCGACAATTTGTGGTTCAATCGAACACAACTGGTGGGGCTAGCACTTAGACAACTCCCCTTTTTTTTCGTTCTGTCCACGCATCTGATAGCTTAGAAAAAAATTTCGCCTGCGCATTACTGCTCAAACGATGTGCAAACAATTGAGATGATTTTCTTTTGAATGGGACGTAAGGGGTGCTACCAATTAGGTAGCCTATACTTTGTTATCGTTTTGGCGCGCCCGCAATTGTGTACAAACGAAAATTTCGCCTGCAAATTTCTGTACAAAACCGTAACAAACAAGTGCGACAGTTTGTGGTTGAATTCGACATGGTGGGAGGCCTATCAATTAGAGAGCCCATAGTTTGTTATCGTTTTGGCGGGGCCACATTTATGTGCAAACGAAAATTTCAGCTGCACATTTATGTACAAGGCGTACAAACAAGTGCGACAGTTTGTGGTTGAATTGAACACGGTGGGAGGGCTAACATTTAGACAGCCCCCCACTTTGTTTTTGTTCTGGCGGCGCCCCTAATTGTGTACAAACGAAAATCTCGCCTGCACATTTCTTTATAACTATATTCAAACGATTGCGACAATTTGTGATTCAATTGCACATGGTGGGAGGGCTACCATTTAGACAGAACCCCCCCTTTGTTTTCGTTCTCAGGTCGCCCCTAATTGTGTACAAACGAAAATTTTGCCTGCATATTTCTGTACAAACGATGTACAAACGATTGCGAAAATTTGTAATTGAATTGAACATGGTGATTGGGCTATCACTTAGAAAGCCCCCCACTTTGTTTTCGCCCTGGCGGCGCCCCTAATTATGTACAAACGAAAATTTTGCATGCACATTTCTGTACAAATGATGTAGAAACGATTGCGAAAATTTGCGACTGAATTGGACATGGTGGGGGGCTATCACTTAAACAGCCCCCACTTTGTTTTCGTTCTGGCGGCGCCCTTAATTATGTACAAACAATAATTTAGCCTGCACATTTCTGTACAAACGATATAGAAACGATTGTGACAATTTGTGATTGAATTGGACATGGTGGGGGGCTACCACTGACAGCCCCCCCTTTGTTTTCGTTCTGAGCTCGCCCCTAATTGTATACAAACGAAAATTTTGCCTGCATATTTCTGTACAAACGATGTACAAACGATTGCGACAATTTGTGATTGAATTGAACATGGTGATTGGGCTATCACTTAGAAAGCCCCCCACTTTGTTTTCGCCCTGGCGGCGCCCCTAATAGTGTACAAACGAAAATGTGGCCTGCACATTTCTGTACAAACAATGTACAAACGATTGCGATACTTTGTGATTCAATTGGACATCGTGTGGGGAGCTTCCACTCAGACAGCTCCCCACTTTGTTTTCGTTCTGGCGGCGCCCCTAAGTTTGTTCAAACAAACATTTCGCCTGCACATTTCTGTACAAACGATGCACAAACGAATGCGACAATTTGTGATTGAATAGGACATGGTCGGGGGCTACCACTTAGACAGCCCCCATTTTTTCTGTTCTGGCGGCGCCCCTAATTGTGTACAAACGAAAATTTCGCCTGCACATTTCTGTACAAACGAAGTACACACGATTGCGACAATTTGTGATTCAACTGGACATGGTGGGAGGGGCTACCATTTGGACAGCCCCCACTTTGGTTTCGTTCTGACGGCGCCCCTGATTGTGTACAAACGAAATTTTCGCCTTCACATTTCTGTAGAAACGATGTACAAATGATTGCGACAATTTGTGCTTGAATAGGGCATGTTGTTGGGGGGCTACCATTTAGACAGCCCCCACTTTGTTTTCGTTCTGACGGCGCCCTTAATTGTGTACAAACGAAAATTTCGCCTGCACATTTGTTTGCAAACGATTGAGACCATTTCCGATTGAGTCTGATAAGGGGGGGGGGCTGTCTAAATAGACGTCTCCTTTTCACCTCTACTGTAATTAAATTCTTCCTCGAGAAAATCTGTAATCAACACTGTCAGTAGCTACGTCCTCGACTAATATACCTTAACAAGTACAGGTTTATTTTCGTATATTTTTCAACAGTTAACCAATTTAAAACTATCGCAAACAAGAATATGTAGTCAACTTCTTAAATACTTCGCTCGCCGAAACCCGTTCAGCGCGTGCAACAAGCAAAAACAATATGTTTGGCGTCTCACAAATGGAAAAGGGGGAAAAAAAGAGAAGGAAAAGCAGCACGGCAGTGCCTTATCGCAGTCAGAGCTGACAACATAGTTTCGGTCGTCACTAACGCGAATAGACCTACTAGCGGTGTACAAGAGTTATACAGTTACAATATACGTCGTGCCACAGTAGCGCTACAGGCGGAATGTGCACGAACTACAAATGAATATGTTCCCTTACAAGCATCAGTCACTGTTGCACCCTCTTTACATTCTACACATCCTTTTTTCTCCCACTTTTTGACCTTGACAAGCAGAAGTACCAGGCTTTCCGAGTTCAGAACCATAAACTGTTTGTGTACAGAGTACGTTTTCAGTTCTTCGAATGACTGTGCGCGCGAAGAACAAGGGTGATGATCGGGCTACCGTATACGGAAGTCAGTAACACCCGGTTGCAATAATAAATGTAAAATACAAATATAGAGCCTTGACAATGCCGTGAGGATGAATATATATATATATATATATATATATATATATATATATATATATATATATATATATATATATATATATATATATATATATATATATATATATATGAAAATTAAGTGACTACATTTGTAACAACTCTTGAGCTACCCGAATGATTTCGATTAAATTTTCAATGTAGATGAGGTTCGATCCTGGGATGGTTTTTATAGCTTCACTTTAAAGGTGCACTTTGAAGAGAAGGGGAAGATATACAAAAATGATTCAAAATGACCAATATTAATGTCGAATCATAGTTTTCGGAGTGCTGATATGAAGTGTCATTTCCGATGCCGTTTAAATCCAAATACAATCCCCATTAGTACTCTTAAGGAAGATGACATTTAAAACTAGTTGAAAATTACCGAATAATTGAAATCCATACTGGAAAACGTTGGTTTTCACCAAATTTTCCGTCTGATATAAATACGTTTTCTTAATACTAGTTACAGCATATAAAAAATTTAATGCAGGCCTATTTACAAATCAGTTTAGTACCATTGTTTTATGGTAGTATTTATAGTACCTTGTTGAAACGTTTGTTTCCAAAGTGTCAAATATAAATCGCAGTAATTGTGTAATTTGCTGTAAAAAAAATAAACTATACTGTTTTTCGATTGGTATAAGGAGGAGATACCATACTATTTTTCGATTGGTATGGTAAAATAGTATTTTTTCATACTATTTTACCGTAAATTATTAATTATATTTAAACTTTGTTATTTTTAAGTGACTGAAGCGAGGTAATCTTAAACACAAACTATTTGCTGAGCAAAACAATATATTCACATAAAAAACTACATACGTGTTACAGTTTCGCCAACTAACATTTTGGCTTCATCAGACACTATCAGATGAAGCCAAACCAAAATTAAAATATTGTGTGTTTGTGAGACGAATTTAAATATATATTTTGAGATTAGTGATGTTTAAAATGGGAACGACTGTGGAAGAGCCATAACAAAAATAACCTTTTAAATACATACAAGACTGTTAAGTAACACATACGTTAAGGCAAAGGATAAAGAAAATATTTGAATTTGGTCTACTTAAGAAAGCAGAAAAATGTATTGGACAGAAACACTATCGTAACAGCTGCGTTGAAGACTCCAAATATAACTCTCGTATGTTTCAAAAACGTTGCACTTTAATAGTGTGAATACAAAATACACATGAGCGTTTCACTTGTGTTGCCTAGCACACATGAGACAGAATGTCTTTATTGTGTACACATATGCCATGTTAGTAAAGTTAGTTTCCAAATTGGTCTACATAGTTACCCTTAATATATCGTACAAGCAGTTACATACTGTTTTTTGACATAATGAAACAGTCGTACATAGTACCACGAACAGTATTCAAAAAATAAATATGCTTACAAAAAAAAAAAAAAAAAAATCAAGCTGAAACACATGAGACTGTTTTTTTTTCTTTAAAAAAAGCTATTTCAATTCCTACTTATAGAGATTATGTTGGTAATGGCTAGGCAGTTAGTGATTTAGTATACCGGCATTAGCCTTGTGGAACTGAGAACGGATGTTGGAGTATTTTCTGTTCCGTTCATCTTTTCTTTTTATATTCTACTTTAACTTCTTCTGCATTGGCCGCAACAGTGAACAAAGGCTCCATTCCATCAATACGTAATTAACAGGCCATACCTCTTCAGAACTGTAGGGCCCATTATTTCTGATTCCGAACGGCTGCGAAACGAATGCTTCCACACGTTCTTTTCTATTCCCACTACCTACTCCTACACCGAATTTCGTGCAGTTACCTCTTAGTTACATCACGCACTTCCGTCCTTAGAAGGTGAATGATAAACTCTCTTTGCTCAAAGTTCTCCATCTAGAGATGCAATGAAGGAATCATGCGCATATTAACCAAGAGTCAGAGAAAGTGGAAATAAATCCTATTGAAATATTATCAGGAACATTCATCTACATTTCCATATGTTTATGTTTCAGTTCCTTTTTGTTTATTTTTCTTTACCAAATTACAGTTATCCATTACTTAGCATATAGCAAGCGATGCCAAAGAATACTGTTTGCCATAATTGGAAATTATGACGTTTTCTGTTGATCCGATATTTTTCACAAATTAAACTGTCACACATCGAACATCTTGTTTTTAATTTCTTAGATTGCCACTTTCCTTCGATTGCATTTTCCAAACACATTGGAAACCAATAATGTAACACCCGAAATATTTTTGTTAGCTTTAATGTGTAAATGGCACATATTAATAAAACTTTTATTTTAAAAGTATGAAAAGCAAGAACCCTGCACGACATGATATTTTTTCTCAAAAACTTTTCGTAGTAATATTAAGACTGAATACTAAGAAAAGTGAACATTATGTTTTAACGTTACTTTTACTTTTATTAGTTTGTACTTTTAATATTCCTTGTACTTATTGCTTGTTTACTTGTACTATTCCTTGTCCCACAAAACGAATAATGTAATACATTCAGATACTTTACAAAATATTGTAACCTGTGAAATTAAATGAATGTTTGATCAGTATCGATTTTTCCTTGGTGTATCTAAACCCTGTTGTAGACGATCAAATATTCCATCAAATATTGTATCATATGTTTCAGCAAACTGCAATTTGAACGTGTGCGATATCAAGTTGTATGCTATTTTCGTGTTACGTACATTTGATGCTACTGTTCTAAAAATAGAATTTCTATTTCTATCAAACATTGCATCAGGAAAATAAACGAAAACCGCTGTGCCGGGGCACTAAAATTGAGTATGACGTGGAAATGGAAAGTGATTGAAATCATTTTGATACATACTAGCAGTATCCTATTTTGTGAAACTATAAAATTAAAGAATATTAGGACTAAGTACCGCAGCTGGCCTTACAAAATTAACGTAGATTAATAATATTCCGTCAAATTAATAAAGCTCTTTCATTTTTCCTGCTTTAAATTATTTCTTAAGATGTTCTAGTATGTTGTTACCTTAGCACATGCCCAAATAATTACGTACAGAATGATAATACGCGTGCATCTAACGTATCTGGAATGATTATGTACGATCTCATTATATGTAATTATTTCTTCACTAAATTCATTCGTAGTGTCTTCGAAATTATTTCTTAGGGCAGGAGTTGCACTCATGGGTGCAAATTCACTTCACGAGGACTTTACTTAAGATACAAATACGCCTCGGACGCATATCGTAAAAGAAAAGAGTGTAGAAACTGCAAGTTGTGTTAGGTGGCCATTAATAGCAAGGATTCTATGTAACCATGTCAGAGCAGGAACACAACAGAGAACCCGCGAGTTAGTGGGGTTGCATTCCGCAGGAGGCAGGGACTTCAGTGGCAGGGATGTGCGTAAATGAGGATAGTGCAAAAACCATTAGGTGTTGCATATATCACATAGGTTAGAAAACATGTGAAGGTTTTACATTTTTAAATATAAATGACTGATTTCTTACACTGTGAAAAAATCATCCTTAATTTAATATCCTACAAAATCCTCTTCCGTATGCACTTTCTCACATTAACTGTAAAACTATCATTTTTATTATGGACTATTTATTCTTAATCAGTGCCCAGAAAAATTAACTGAATTAGATGAAATTTAAGTATCGGACTAACAAATACAATACAGTTTCATATTTACTTAGCGAACACGAAAGAAAGCATGAAAATAAGAAATGTTTGGGAATAGAAATAAAGGAGAGAAATGAGACAGAAGTAATTGTAAGTAGTTATTTCATTCATTTCTACAATCCTATTCATTATAGTTACATCACCAGGTAGAACCATGCAAATACATATGTACGTTCAAGTAAGCTAACAACTCAATCAAGAAATATAAACAAATGAGCAAGGATACTTGATCATTTATAATGTGTGCGAAAGTTTTAGCCAAATCATTTGACCAAATTACCATCAACTAAAGTTTGGTACATTTGGTGGAAAACTATGATGATGTATAATGAGCTTATGTTAATCACTATTTAAGTTAATCATTACGTTCATCCAGGACCGTGCTGGGATACTAATGAGGGCGGTGGACAAGTCTACTAAAAGGGCGCCGATACAAACGGGAATATATATATCTATATCTATATCTATATCTATCTATCTATCTATCTATTTATCTATCTATCTATCTATCTATCTATCTATCTATATATATATATATATATATATATATATATATATATATATATATATATATATATATATATATATATATGTGTGTGTGTGCGTGTGTGTGTGTAGACTTTGAAAGAAAGTATGGATGCCTTTCTATATCAAAATCACCACCAAATCTATTTTAGTATTAACGTAAGTAGCTAATTTGTGGAAATCTTGAATCGAAATCCTCTTTACTAGAGAATAAACTTTTTAGTTCCTCTAATAACATTTCTGTCAAATAAAAACAAGCTAAATATATCAACAACTTAATATAAGTCTATGGCCTATGGACACAGGAGGTTTAGTGCCGCGTTTACGAAAGCTCTCCATTGAATTCTGTTTTTAGCCTACTGATCCAGTTTCTACTTTATATTCCAATCTCTGCGAGAACCATTTTAATATTGAATATAATAAGTTCCTCGTTATAAAATTTCCGCCATTCCCCATTCCCCTTCCTCTTAGAGTTCGAATATTGGTTTAAGAATCTTGTTTTCAAATACTTTCAGTCTGCGATTTTCTCTCAGATTCAGTGACCATGTTTCGCAACCATACAGCACAACAGGCATGATTATCGTTTTATAGTTTTAAGCTACAAATTCGTCAACAGAATTCGCGACAACAAAAGATTTTTAACTGAATAATAACACGAAATCCCTGCTTTCAGTTGACATCAAATTAATTAGTGATTATGGTTTTGGTCTGTTAATAATGATTCTAGATATTTGAAAGTATCCACTTTGTGGAAAGAAAATATTATTTGGTATTTTAACGCATCCATAAAATACAGTATTATAATCACGACAAACTTTCATTTATTTAGTTTTCTCTGCATTTACTTTTAAGTCCATATCTCTGCAAGCGTTAAATAAGATTTCTGCATTCCTTTCTATTGTTCTATCATTCCCTATTAAATTTACATCATAAGCATACGCCATAACCTGATAAATAGAATTCAGCTCTACGACCTGATTCCTGTCTTTGGGTTTCCTTATAGTGCTCTCCAGAGCAAAGTTAAATAATAATAGCGACAACGCATCTCCTTGTTTCAGGCCATTCTCAACGTTGAAAGCTCGTGAACAAGAATTTCTCTGCTAGAACCTTACTTTGGGATTCATTTATACATATCTTAATTAATCTACCTTTTTCGGTATTGCAAATTCTGTAAGCATGTTTTATATACAATGTTCCCCTCCTACCCTAGTCTAAAGTCAATAATTGATGTGCCAGAATATTGTACACCGTGTATTCCCTTTTCTTTTTCAAGTATTAGTTGAATAATAAATATCTGGTCGATAGTTGATCGATTTTACCTACATCCGCTCTAATAATCTCCAATAATTTCATCTGCGTATGGAAGCAATCTTTCTAATAGAATTTTTAAGAGGATTTATTGGATGTTGACGGAAGAGAAATGCCTCAGTAATTATTAAATCAGTTTTGTTGATTTTTTTCTGAACTGGAATAATGATTGATTCTTTTCACTCTTGTGGTAATTCCTCCTTGTTCCAGATAAGGAGAATGAGTTTGTGTATCTTGCTCTACAGTTTTTTCCCTCCAACTGAAACTAAGTCAAGCAGAATTTCGTCTACACCCGGAGATGTGTGTTTCTTTAATTTTGTAATAGCGATTTCTATTTCTGTCTGGTAAGGTTCTGAAATATACGGTTATCCTGTATGCATTTCACTTTCTCCACGCACATTAGTTTTTGGCTATGTGTTAAGCAAATCGTTAAAGAAATCTTTCCATCTATTTAAGATGCTATCCTGATCAGTGAGAACTGTTCCTTTAGCTTTATTTAATATATAAGCACGAAATTGATAGACTTTCTTAAGTCCGTTAATGCATTTATACATGTCCCGTATGTTTTTATTTTTACTATTATCTTCAAGTTAATTAATTTTAGCTTTCAAAAATCGCGTTTCTTTGTTCTAAAAGTTTTGGAAGTTTTCCGCCAGATGACAGTGAAATTTTATGTAATTTTTTCGTTTGGATTTTGTAGCCAACGCTGTTTCTTCTGTTTTCTCTTCTCTGCTACTTTAGTGCATTCCTGGTTGAACCATGCTTTGTTCCTACGTATTTCTGCGTGTTCCAATATTTCTTTTGCTGAAATCTTAATGTTATCTCTAATTTCAACCAAGTATGCTGAACACTAGTGCACTCCGAACTTTCTAAAACCGAGAATCTATTCGACACTTCAATCTGGCTCCCTTCTCACCTGACTCACCTCTAATTTCTTTAAATTAAACTACTCCGTTTTCAGATATTGAATATTTCCTTTATTCAACGATAGTCTCTCTCTTATTATCATAATCAACTCCTCTGAACGATCCTACATCAGTTGTGCTAGACTGTTTTCTTCTATCTACTAAAACGTGATCGATTTGATTATGTGTTTTCCCGTCTGGTGAGGTCCATGTATATTTATGAACGTTGCGATGTGGGAATTTTGTAATCATCACGATAAGGTTTCTGGATTTGCAAAGTTCACGACTCTAACGCCGTTGTCACAACCTTCCTTATGCAGACATTTATTTCCTATAATCGGTTTGAAAATACCCTCTCGTCCTACCTTCGTATTGAAACCGCCTAAGAGAATTTTCATATGGTATTGCAGATGATCAAATAGCCGTTCTATTATTTCGTAAAAATCTTTTTTATTGTCATCCTTATTTTCTGTTCGGGTATGTACATTTAAAACAATAATATTACACCACCGACCCTTAAGAGAATTAAAAGAAAGTCTATCATTAACAAATTCAGCCCATGTAATTGCTGATATTACGTATTTGTTTGTGAACGAAAAGTCCTGATCCTAGTTGGTAATTTTTAATTCGTTGCCCGTAAAAGAACGTAAAATTTCCCGACTTGAATCCTCCATTTCCTTCTCATCTAACTTCCTGATATCACACTAGGTCCATCTTCTATTTCTAAACTCATTCGTTACACATTTTTACGCGCCTGCCCTATAGACACTTCTTATCTTCCATGTTCCAATTCTCATGTCGATTTTACTTAGCTGAGTTCGTGCCAAGTTATCAGTTCTGATCCGAGGATTCTGCGAATATATCTGAACAAGCCTTTTCTTTACAGTATGAGTTGTTAGCTTCACACCAAATCCCCAAGATGAGGATCACCCCTTGTCTGTCCACGACTGCTTATTCAGTATATTCGCAGCTAACCTCTATATCCCAGAGGCCTTCTCCTCGATCCGCAACCTGAGGACGTGCCGTGCCGTGGTGACAGGAAGACCATATTTTAAGAAAATTAATATACCTATATTTTAGAATTACAATAGATACTGATTATCCAATTGATTTAAAACACACAGGAGCAATCAATATGCTCGGATATATGGATGCACATTAAGACTGTGAAAGCTTCGATGCCGTAAAATCGTAAATTAGAGACTAGTGTCAGTGTAGTATTTCATGAATGCATTGTACGTTTGACTATCCGAACTATTCTTGATGTATTACATTATTTTGTTTTATAGCTACATAACTTTATAATATTTTTGTAAGTGATTATACTCTTTACCTGTTCTGCCAATAAGCAACTGTATGAATTTATAATACAAAACTGAAATACAGAAGAATACTTTTAATGCGATATTTCGCATGGTATCTCATGGAAAGGGCGCCTTGTATACTTCACAGCTTCTTTATTAACAATCACTATTCGAATTTATCATACAAAGCTGGCACACAGGATAACTGAAAACCACTTATCTATAATGTGATGTTTCGTAGGGCGCCTTATGTAGAAGGCGCACTGTATCTTTCACGGATTCTTTACCAATAGTAACTGTATGTATTTATTGTACAGAACTGTGGTATACAGAAGAGTAAATAAAATCGTTCATCTTTGGTGTGAACTTGTAATGTACCATTACAGTTGAAAGTAATGGCAACTTTTTTCTACGCACTCTGTACCTAGTAAATATTTTTTATTCGATTTCGGTTTAATTACACAATTTATTTATTCTCCTTACTTCAAATTAAATGTAATGAATCGAAAGGTTTCGTTAGTAATCATATTTTTACTGAATAATATATTTATTTATATTTTTATTAATTGTAAATCCTATTTTCGCATATACAAGTTGAATAGTTACAAGGTTTACCATTCTGACGTCATACCGAAATATAGTTCCGCCATTGGATATAAATTTTCTTAATTTCAGACCAATGTAGATTTTGGCCAGGTACCTAAATTTTCCCTCACCCCCTCTCACTAGTCCATAGTCACTTTCAGATCCGGTTACATCTGGATTTGCCAAATTTCTATTCGCTTTGTAATTTCCGCGGCTGGAGGACTCTGCCTCATTGGTGGAATTTTCCAATCCCTGTCGTTTTCAGCGCAATATTATGAGAATAATCGAAGACACATTAAGAGGAACACCACTGTTCATCCATTGTTCAATTTCCGCTTAAAAGGACGGACATTTTCATTAAATCCAGGTAAAATTTAATGTAATTTAAAAGTTAAAGACTGACAATGATATAGGAGCTGACAAGCTTCCATTTTTCGTCAAGTAAACTGTAAAATAAAGAAGAAATAGGAACCAGCTTTACAGACGCCATATTGCTCATCATCCAAGCCAAAGAATAGACAATATAGGAAAGTGATTTTTTATCTGTTAAAACTCAGTTAGGGATTAGGGGAAATACGACCTGGTTTTGTGTATTTTGTTCGTGTATACGGTAAATGTGATTCTTTTTATTATTATTCAGTAAGTGCATGTACATGGTAGGTTTCGTAGTGTAATGTTAATCAGCAGAATGGCAGCTTAATTTAACAAAAAGAGGCTCCTATTTCTCTTTCCAAATTGAACCATTTCTAGCGGGGGAATGGGTTAGTTATTGTTTGTTTTAGGGCCTTTTCCCCTCTCAGGGGAAGGGTCCCTCAATAAACCTCGTTAAGGTGCCCCCAGGGCATCAATCTTTAGCAATCATTATGTAAACAATTGGTCAGGTCAATTGGACCTAGGGTTAACTATTCTCATTTTGCCCCCCATCAAGTTTCAATAGAGTCAACTCTATATACCGACAAGGAGTAATGTAATTAAATGGTGCTTGCTTAGTTAGTATTTATGTGTAGTATTTATAGTGGTGTGTGTAGTTAGTAGTTCTGAGTGAGTGCATGATTTTACCATAAGGACAGTGTATTAAATATGCGTCAATTTAGTACCATTTTTCTAACTATACATAAATAAACGAGAGTAAATATTAGATTTCTGATTAATAAGTACAAGTATATATTTCAGTACACGGTAAATTATGTCTCCACTACAGCGCCATCGTGCCCATTTTCGGTAGTCAATTGTTTGTTGACATTACGACATCGCCTGCCTTAGTGATTTAGATTGCTTGATTTTGGCCATTTATTCTCAAATTACATCCCGTGGACATGGTTTTCGGTTCGAATGAATATGCATTTATATGAAATAGCATGAGATCTTACTATTTTGAAAATTACAGCTTGCTATGTCATTTAGAACCCGAAATATCCACTGAAATAAAGAATGCCTATTTTCTTAATAGAGGTAAAGTCCATATGCTGCTACTATTTGTTTCAAAATGTAGTTTTAAATTCTCTTTTCCCGTGGCTGTAGAAAATTTCCATTGTTGCTTTAGTTTTATCAGCAAATCAGAAATAAATTAATCGTTGACAATTTAACTTTCAGTGAATACGCACGTATGATTTTTTTAACTGCGAAGTAAATACAATTTGGGTGCTTCGGAACAAAGAGTCCGTGGTTCGATGAATGTTATCGTGTAGTAGTTCGAGCGTGATAGATCGTGATAATTATATATTTATTAGTGTGTAATGTAAATATGTGTATGGCCTGCATGTAAAATGTATGAAATAGGGTGTCTATAATATATTAATTCGCCCGAAAATGAGTAAATAATGAATGAATGTAATGATATATTAATAATATGATATAAAATATGAATGAGATGGTATGACACCTATATTTAAATGGATAGGCCTAGTGTATGTTATATAGTGAGAATATGAATATGTTTACTAAAAATCTCTCGCGTTTTGACTTCTACACCAGTACATTCATCCAACCGAGTTTGCTATTTGGATAGTAAAGTATAGTTGGGAATTGTGTGTTACTTCGCATTTGAGTACCTCATAGTAACAGCTCCGGATTCTTAAGCCTTTCATCAGATAGGGTAGCATCATGTGGGAATTACTTCTAAAGGTTGACAGAAATGATAATTAAGAAAACTAACTGTTATATCCTGTGATCATCGAAAAGTACGTTTTCGGTCATTTGTACCTTTAACATTCATTGACTCTCCGAGATTTTTTTCGTTGCTTACCCTATTTATTATGCAGTGCTCATATAACTTAGACTATCCGATTAAATCAACCGCTACTAAATTAATATTTATATCAATCGCGTAGCCGGACGTCGACCCATGACCCTCTTAAATATTTTCATTTCTTTTCTTAGTTTAATTAGTTGATGGAAATTAACGACGTCCCAGACTTTGGCATGTCTGCGCAGGGTAGCCATCGGTGATGTTTGGTCATTGAAATCACCGATCCAAAATTCAGTTTATTTAATTTTTTTTATTTTGGCAAATTCTCATTAGGGATATCTTATCTATTACTCTAGTTTAATTACTATTCTGGACTCTCCTAGTTTGTTAGAGGTCGGATGATTTTTTTTCTTTTTGAAATTCTAAATTAGCGCCTTCTCTAACCTTCTGGTGGATTCCGGGATCTCCAAGGACTCAACCGGATACAGCGAGGAGGGGAATTTCCTTAAAGCTTTCGTCTTTCTGAAAATTCCCTTGCGGGCACGGACTAGTTGTGTGTTTGGAGATGACTTTTGAGTTTACGTATTTAAGTAAACCACTCCCTTTTGGCATAAAAGAGAATATTTGGTTATAGTATGTTGTATACGTAAATTCAACCACTTTCGTAGTTGTAGTGTTCTGTCTCCTCTCTTTTTACCTATTCTTTCTTCTACTTCTTCTCTAAAGTTTTTTTTTAAATTTCAACCACCCCCCCGTTTTCTGAAACTCATGAAAACGTACAATATTCATATCACTTATTTCGATCGTATGTACTAACTGAGACATCGAGGGATACGATTCGTGGAGGTATTTCAGCACAACTCAGGACCATTTTCGCGATATTCAATCCACCACGGGAGAAACTGGCGAGAAGGTACACTATGCTTTCAGATTCCCAGAAACTTACTTGTTATTCATTGATCGTACAACTTATACCTGCTGATTACTGATTTCTGGTTTTCTTTCTATTGATTGGTTATATGGTGTATGTATTAGTAGTTTGGGCCCACTAGTTTCGAATAACATTAATTTTTTTTCTTTCTCTGTATATACATCTATATATGTACTTACATAGTTTAAAGGGTTACGTGCCTGCTCTATTTGTTGTATTTCCACCTCTTATGTCAATTTATTAAATAATATCAACCATTTCTTTATACGCGGATCTTAGTAAATATAATCTTTGTCGATTATCGGGTTTATATATATATAGTTCAATGTCGCAACCTTATGAGAAGAGAAAATAATTTTTGTTAGTCAGGGTTTTTGTTTTGTCTTTGAGCCAATAAAATGTGAATATTTATCGAATATAAAAAGGTTATGTAGAATTTAAATGTCGACGAAATACTAAGATGGATATTAAAGTGAAATTTATTATATTGAGTAATATATATATATATATATATATATATATATATATATATATATATATATACGAGTATGTATGTAAAAGGCTCGGTATTTACCCTGGTTGCTTTAGGTTGCCATGGATTCTTGACACCCGACATTGACCGATTATTTGTGATGTAAAGTATTACCGCGTAATTTATAATTAATGACACCTTACTAATTTGTTAGTAATGTTTGTAACTATTCATTTTTTTTAACACTATGTCAAATGTTGAATGTAAATGGAACAAGTAGCAGGTCGTAAGAAAAGTAAAAATAACCCTAATCCATATCCAAACTTATTTTGCGAGATCAATAGTGAAATCAGTGAATTACGAAACAGTGCGCCCCACCAACGAATCCTTCTATCAAAAAACTATAAAACAAATCCTTCCCCTACGATTGGAAACCTAACTATTCAGTGACTAGAATCTTTTGACTACATGATCTAGACCAGAAAAAAAATATCGATGAACTGATTTTGGTAATAATTTAAGCATGTGAATACAGGACCTAGATAGGTCCAGAGACCTAGCTCCATTGAGACATATAGTATTATGGAAATATGTTCCCAATGTCTGGGACTGGATTCGATAATTTTTTTTAAAAAAATCTTAATAAAGTTTGAATTCTTATACCAAGTGCGTCAAGTGACGAAATGAAAACTATATATAACATGAAGAAACTATTTTTTTTGTCTGTAGTTAAGACAAACGATTAAATACTCTCATGGACACCAATCACAGTGCGTAAAGAGAGTTGAAAACGGAGTTATTATCGACGCGAGAAAAGACTCATAAAATTGTCGAAATTTCTCCTCTTGGGATAGAGACTCAATAAAATGCTACTAAAGTGTTTTTTTTATTTTTAAGAATGATTAACCAATTTTTTTTCCACAATGTATTCGTTGCATTGAATCTTAAATATGTTGACCTTTAAATTTCTTTTTTTTCTTTATTTTTTGTCTTTCGTCTTTTGTCAAATATTTTTTTTAATGTAATCCAACTTTTAATATCTCTAGAAAGAGAAATGTGTTATTAGATATTGTTGAAAGTAGTAGATTTCTGTACATGCATATGAAACATTTTTTTTTCATGTATCAAATATTTCGTTATGTCAAACTGTTTTTTTTTTCTTTTCTTGAAATATAATAAATGTCTATAGAAATGTAGTTAGGTTAGCTTAATTCAACTAAATACAACCTGAAGTATACATTGTCCTGTATGAATGTGAGTGTGAGTGAAATGTAGGTTTAGTATTAAGTGCACCGATTCTTTTGATATATATATGTGTGAGTTACTATAGTTAATGGTAGTTGGCAATTAAAGTCATTGAATGTCAATACTAACTCAATTTAAGTTGGCTCTATGAAGGAAGCAAAAAGGACCGAAGTAACCTGAACGAATGATCATCATGGGAGAACTGTGAAAGTCAAAATCTTCAACAAATAGATGGGTTACTCTGATTTTTTTTTTTTTTTTGTGGTCGATTCTAACATGCCATCAACTTGTTCGTTTGTTTTTCAAATATCGGATATTAGTCTAGAACTTCTGGAAATATTGAATAAACGGTTAAATTAAACTTTCTCACCTATCTCAGAGCTAGATTGGGATAATTCGGTAGTTGGGGTTAAATGGATCTAGGTCTGGGATGTATGGGTTAACACGTGTCTACCTTTGATCACCTTAATACCAAATATTCACCCAATAGCTATTGGAAATGATCCCAATTCGATAATTATTCACTTTCCTTTACAATATTTCTAAAAAATATCCAGTAACAGTTCCTTTTTTTCTTACTTTCTCTATTTTTCTTCTCTTCTTATCCCAACTTTCTCTTCTCTTCTTTACTTCTTCTTCTATTTTTAATAAAACTGAAAAGGGGGTCGTGACTGGGAATTCTATATGTAATAAACACGGTCATGTATTTATTTTAAGTTTTTTTTCAGAAGTCCGATAAAAAGTTTTCTCATTTCGATCGAACCTAGTATGTTCGAAATTAAGAAATGGATAATTATACTCCAATAAAATTAGACATAAGCCTATAGCTTCATGAATATCCCCACCAGGGGTGAAGGGTTCCCACTCACGACTTATTCCATGCATCTCATTTGTTACAGAGTCTTTTCTCTTTTTTTCTTTCCCTTTTCAAACTCGCAAGGGCGCCTAATGTAAAGGGCGCACTGCACCTTTCACGGGTTCTTTACCAATAAAACTGTAAGAATTTATTTCTAAATCTTGTACCTTTGTTTATACTGTGATGTTTCGGAGGGCGCACCGGGACACGTCCCGGTGTCCCGGTGGGCAGCACGGGCCTGCGTTCATCATCTTTTTGTAACTTTCTCGTGATATCAGTCGCTCTTTGTAGATACTAAACGGTGTATTCTGTCCGATTTTTTATTAGTTGCAGAGGCATGAATATTTTTTATTTTATTTTTTTACATTTGCTACACTGACATCTTTCGAACAAACTAGGGTACTTGCAGATGTCTTACTTCTCAACCAGCTAATCCTAACTGCATTGAGGGTTGTTTAATGTTGTAGGAAGTGAAAAATTGGAACTCTAAATACACCTTTGATCATAGTAATACATATAATTTATTACCTAGATTTTACGACCTTTCTCAATGGCCAGACATTGAGCAGTTATCTTTCGACTATAGTGAAATCAGGGTATGTTCTATTTAAATAGACATTTCTTAAGTGTTAGCAAACAATATTTATGGACCTCCATCTAAATTATAATAAAAGAGTAGGAAGTTGTAATGGACAACAATTCTTCAAGTAATTGTTACAATTGAAAATTTCTTCAATATATGTGGTCTTCCTATGAATATTAAAAAAAAACGACGAAATTATAACTAATTGATTTGGGTGAATACTGAACAGGCTTCCAGATTTAACAATTAATTGCATTTTTTTTTATTAAATAAGCACAAGACACTACTAAAATATATACCTAAGAGAATTTTGACAAGTACAATTGAAACATAAACATCGACACAAAATGCAACTCATGAGTTTCAAGTCACATTAACATAGGTTTGATTTTGACAAATAGGTATACTCTTATGCTTCATTAAAAATATATTTACATAGTGTTCTCTAGTGATACGATTATGGTAATTATCTGAACGCCTCGCTTTTTTGTTACTGAAAAGTTCATGTTATAATTTTTTTCTGGTTTTCAATTTGACAAAATCTCATTTGGCATCCGTATCCATTTGATTGAATATGTATTTTTCAATGGCTATCAAAACTAGTTCATTTAAGCGTTCTTGAGATATAGCTGATCTCAAATGATTCTTCATTAATTTTAGCTGAACTTAATACATAACAAATGACAAAAGTGTGTACCTTAATCAATATTTGTCTTCGATACAGTGGCGTAACTTCAAAATCAGGTCTCCTTACAAAAAATCTTTTCAGGGCCCCTTAGGCCTATAAAATAATTGTCCTTCCATGTCTCTTTACAACATAAACTTGCGAAATCAGTCAGTGAGTAACACAATATAAACACAAGCAGTGGCGCACCCTAGATTTCTCTCTTGGATCGGAAGATTTTTCGGAGTAACCTACGAAATGTAAAACCTTTTTTTGTATTTGCCCGCTGAAATTTTGCTAATCTTCTTAAAAATTAAAAATTCTGGGGGATGCAGGCCCTCGGACCATCTAGGTCGGTGTATCCCTGAACACAAGTAACTAATAACCAAAACTCTACTTTGCATTAGAACTATTGCCAAAGGTGTAAAATTGTCTCTTCATCTAAGCTTAATGCGAGAGAATTGATTGATAATGATTGTTACACTATTATAATAAAACGAGCATATATTCTATACGCTGCAGTGATTGATAGTGAGAGTTCTTTTAAGAAATGTGTTATTTATAATCCTAATGACCTACGGATTACAATTTCGATTTCAATTACAGTTACCCTTTCGAGTGATATATATGTATATTCTACGTGAACACTAATTGTATTCAAACAAAACTTGAAATACCGTAGTGAGGGGTAACTTTGGACAAAAGTTGAGAAAATCTTAGGGTGCAGTATTTGACAAGACTAACAGAAAATGCACCAGTAATTTTTATTTTCTTGTAACAGGTTAATCGATGTCAAATTCTGAACCCTGCGATTTGCTCAATTTTTGTTCGAAGTCACCCCATCGTCCAAAGTCACCCTTCAGTAGGGTACATTAAATTTAGCTCAGACTCATAACCGAAGAGGTTGTATCCATTCCATTGTAATTTAACAAAGCAATCAAGTAAAATGAACTTAAACATTATAGTTTCACAAGTTTCCGGACTTGCAAATTCTTCGTTAAGACTAACTGGTATTGACAACTTCCCCACCTCATATTTGTATGATTATTACCCTGGAAATTTTGTCCAGAATTCGAAATAATTCTTTTAGAGCCTTCGCTTCTTTCTCATCCTCTTTCAAGTTTCGTAACTTTCTTTTTCAATAAAATGCACAAAAATGTTGAAGAATGATAAATGGACTAATACACACTAACAAAGTGAGTATTAAGAGTGGGAAATAATTGTGAGCCACTGATATTATGAACTTAAAATTTCCCTCAGAATTGATAATAAATTTCACTTGTACTGCCCGTCTTTTCTTACAAGAAAGGGTCACGCAGGGCTGCGCTGAGATCCGAATGAGACAATTTTGTTTGCATTTGATATGTTATAACTAGACGAATCCCAAGTTATACGTGCCACCGGGCGAAATGTCGTGACTTACAACATATTTTTGTAAGATAAAAGCTACAAAGCTGGCAGAATAGTTTGAACCGAGTCATTTGTTCGGAAACGGTTGGGTAAATGGAAAACTCGGACAATAAGTATCCCATCATTTCCAAGGACACAGTTTTTCGGATAAAAAATTTGCCCGAAGGTCCTCGCAGGGTTCCAGACGGGGTTCAACTCAAAATTTTCAAATGGCAAGGGGGGTTAAGTAGCACATCGTTTGAAAGCTGTTGTAAAAAGAAAGAAAATGCAAATGCACCAAGTCTCGATTCTCTAAGACAACCCTGTGCAAAATGGCGGAGGGTCAAAATGTAAACAAAAACTTAATTGAAAAGTCAATGGTCACCCCTATAAATCGGAAACGGTGAGAAATGTGAAAATAGGAAAGGAAGTGTGTCATAATTTTCAAAGTTCAACAATTTAAGTTAAGACCTCTTGTCCCAGGGTCTTAGGTGGGATCCAACTAAAGAGTTTCAAATGGCAAGAGAGGTTAAGTAGCTCATCGTTTGTAAGACCTTGTTAAATGAAAGTGGATGGACCACGTCTCGACTTTCTACTACAATCCTGTCCAAAATTGCGGCGGGTCAAAATGTAAACAAAAGCTTAATCGAAAAACTATGGCCACCTTGTATCCAAGATGACCGTTTAAAACCTATGTCATTCATAACAGTACAAATCTAAATCTCTATTTTTCTGTATTATGTATTTAGAAACAATAGGAAGGCTAAAGAACAATTGAATTTCGATTCACTTCAACTATTGTTTCATTCGGTAACAACACATATATGTTTTGTCCTTAATGCACGTTCATCACGATTCTCCCGACATCATTTACTTGGATATAACGAATATGCGATGAACACACGACTCTGACTTTCTACTCATACTGCTAAACAAAAGTTGAATACCTTCGGGTATTTTTCTAATTTTGTCATACGTAGTTCATACAGAAAGAACTTGCTGCACCAGTAGGTTGGGGGATCTATTGTAACGTATTCGTGATGGTTACATTTGTATGTCATTCATTGGTTTCTTAGCAATACTTCAAGCAATACCAAATATTAAAAACAATTAATTTGCAAGTTTTGCGAGTAGTACCAAACCATGTGTAAGTCATTTCAGGATATCGAGCTGCGCCAAACTTTGTTGGTTTGGTCACAGTATTTCAAGAAATAGCATATTTATATACAAACTCATTTTTCACGCTGGCAGCCATATTGGATAAGAGATGTCCATTCTATTTGGCCCTTGTAAAATGACTTCACATGATCCACCGAGATATCTTGAATTCTTCTTCGAAATTTGGAAGGTAGTTCCACACGGTACAAGTTTGTGTTTAATTTTTCTAAAATTTTTGCGGGTTCCTCATATGAACTGGTGAAATCTTCCGGCTGTCCTTGCTTCCTTGTAGGAAAGCAGAATAATATTAAATCTCCTGGGTGATAGATGTTTTGTCTGTGCCTTTTATCGTAATACTTCGTTTGTTTCTTATATGCTTCTTCCAGATGATGTGTTACCTTATCCTCTTTAGTACATAGGTGCACATATGTGCACCTCCGGTTGTAATTTTTTGCTTCTGTTCTGATGCTAGCATCGTGGTAGAAACCCTTTTGTAACGTTCGTGTACATTCCACCTGTATTTATTACCAATCTTGATCACGAGATAGCATCAACGGCAATATAATAGAAGTTTGAAGTAGCTGATTGCATACTATGGCGAACGTTGATCGTCAAATTCAAGGTAGGTGTATTTTAAATAACTTCTATGTTCGTTTGCGACTGTTTTGCTAATTAGACATATTAATTAATGAGTAAAGAATCTTATGAAACTATTTTTAATTCGATTGATTACACATAGTCTTCGTGGTGTATAACTACATAATAGGTACGCATATGTGTACTACTGGACGTAATTCGGTATTTTTGCCATGTGCATTTGATGGCGAAATAGTCAGTTTGAAGTCTATTAGGGATAATTTAATCGAAATGTTTGCACTACAAAAATATAATTGAATAGACATAATATTTGAACTTATGTTTACAATATTATGTTTACAAATATGTGTTTAATATTCTTCGTTCAGAACATTGCGCGCATAACCTATCATAGGTTATGTTTGGATTTAGGTTAGGTTAGATTAGATTTGGTACTCAATATTGTATCACAATTGTCAGACAATGAACGTTGTTCTCCAATGTGCATAATTTTATGTAAAAAAACGTCCTCAAAATGTTAAGTGTAAACAAAAGATAGAGTTCCAGTGGCAGCTTCGGGTTGAAGCATTCCCCGTATTCGTAGGATTTCCAAAAGAAAACAAAGAAAAAGTCAAAGTTCATAATTTTTTGGCTCATAAACTTCAAATCCGTTAATTTTGAGAGGAGCACTTTGCGAAATATTTTCTAAATTGATCCCCACAGTGTTTTTATTTGACAAAAAACATGTTTTTTTTTAGACAAGTTACACACTAAATATTTTTCTCAACACAGGTTTCATGATGATGAAATTATTCGCTGTATACTCCTGTCATCTTGTGTTGACAGTAAGCCAGCGGGCGTTTGTAGGAAACGGAGTAAGAAGGAAAAGAAGAAAGCCGATGTTCCGCAGGCTGCCATTGGAATGTACAACAAAACTGGCTGATGTTGATTTAATGGATAGGTTCTTGGCACATAACAGAAGGCAATACGCTCTAGGAAGTGGCCAGTGCATGTTTTCAACCATTTTGTTGATTTAGTTCTAGTAAACTACGGCTAATGTGTCGCAGAAGATGCATTGTAGAAGGTCTTCCAAGGAAGAACTAGTTAATACTTCTTTGCTATCGTATGGATTTGGCAAATGTTTTTATTAATTTTCCTGGAGAAGCAAAGAAAACTCGTAGAAACGTCGACGATAGTTCACATGAAATGCTGGAAAAAGCGAGAGAAGAATCACGCCGGGTAACAAAGATAAGGAGAGTAATCAGCCAGTGAGCACCAGAAGTACGTTAAGACAATATTGGTCGTTTACCCTTGTTTCTGGATGTCAAATTTGCCAGCAAATGTCTATATGAAGGGTGCAAATTCCGAAGTAGGGTGATTTGCAAAAAAAGTAATATGTACCTCTGTAATTTACAAAATATTCACACAAACAAACTGAGAAAGAATGTATTGCAATCTGTCAGTTAAAATCGCAGGTACACATATGTGTAGTACCCTGTACTCCGCGGTAACAAATAAAACTTATTAAAAGATGACAAATTTGTATTAATTTGTCCCCAATCATCATAATTCAAGCAATAGTTGCAAAAAATGAGGACCGCTTAGTACCAGAACTCTAGAGGTTATTTCTAATTTCTATTAGTCTATCTCTATTGACTTGTGTAGTGTGCTTTGACTCAAATGCACATTCTGCTGGTGTCCGAGGCTCATAACCGTACAGAAGAAAATTAGAAGAATGCTTTTGTCCAGCCTGAACGAAATTGTTGATCCTAAAAATGACGTTTGGTAACAATTATTCCCAATCAGCGTGATGCCGTTGAAAGAAAAATTTTAGACAACCCTGTTTTGTTCATTTGTTAAACCAATCAAATTGAAGCATGGTTGTATGCTGGAGAAAATTTATAAGTGCAGTTGTATTTTTGTGCGAGATGCTGGAGCCTTTTAGCTGAATAGACGGGATGTTGGTCCAGATATAATCAATTGAATGCACCAAATTTAAGAATAATTTCTTGTTCTGAGGTTTCTATATTTTCAGCAGTTATTGAGTCAACTACTTTTACAACAACATAGCACGTGGCTAACTCTATAGTTGCTAATATGTATTTGTTGTTTATTTTTGCTTGGAAATGAGTCAAGCGCGTCATATGTGCACACTTGACGCGCAATCCTATTTCTTCAACAGGATGGTACAAAAGCTAATTTTGTTTCTTTTCTGGTAGTTTTTTCAGTCTTTGACAGTCAGGCCACGTGTGTATCTTGTAAGCCAAATTGTTTTTAAGATGTGGCATATAATACCTTTCTTATGGTAGTTTTGTACGATATTGTGAATCTGAAGTGGGCTTCTGTTGCCTGCCTGTGAAAGGTTGTAAAGCACACTTTAGCTAATGATTTAGGTATACACAAGAGATAGAAGCAACCATGATCAGAACGAGTTTGTTTCCTATATAGTATGCACTTTTAAGGCAAAAGAGTCACTGACCTAACTATTGAACATTTTTCTTGTTCTCTTCCTTCTAAAACCCAAATGGCATCTTTATAATTGTCATCCCTGCGTTTTTCCTTTGCTATGTTCGGTAGGGAGTCGCGCTCCATCGTTTGTACAACATTAACATCGAGACTGTTGGTACGAACTGCGTAATAGTATCACCCTTTTCTTCTTCTTCATTTTCTTCGCTATGTTGTTCTTTTCTAATATCCTGCGTTTGCTTTAAAATGCTGATATTATCAGTGGGGTGCTTAGTGCCAGGCAGATATTGCACGTCAAATTTATAATCTGCCAAATATAACTTATAACGGGTATGTTTCCCTACTTTATCTGGTTGTGGATGTAAATTGATTGGGCATTTTGCGTAAACATAAAGGTTAAATTTTCTATTAAGAAGACAGTACCTGAAATTTCTAAGTGTGTATATAAGGGCGTATAGTTCTTTTTGCCATATGCTCGCCTTCTGTTCGGTTTTCGTAAACCTCCTACTACAGAATGCTACTACTTTCTCAATGCCTGTTTTTGACTCGAAGCAGGCTAAATTTTCCAGGGCTTGAATGTGATTACTACCGCAGTACACCCGTATCTCCAGTGAATCGTCAAAATGAGATAGGGAGGAGGCTTGGTGAATATCCTCCTTCAATTGTTCGAAAAGAGTGTCATGTTGCTTTGTCCATTTAAATTTTGAATACGGAGAAACCAAATTTTGGAAAGGCTCTATCTTAAATTTAACGTCCTTATATGCGCCCTTAGGTAGCCATAGCATGGTAGAAGATAAGACATTTACAGGTACATTGCTTGTACTGATAGCAAGCAACTACGGTGGTAACGTTTATCTAACAGTTAGTGACACATTAGATGTAGACACTGACACAGAGTGGGCATGAAGATTCGACAAACGACATGGTTTTGGAACAGATAACGAGTCCATCAACAGTGAGTGACAGTGAGCCTTCTACGAGAGTGTTTGAGACGTCATCTCCAAGCCGGACTAAATCTGTACGTGTAACAGATGCTGTCGTTAAAAAATACAAACAAATTCAGGAGCACGTTGTATTATTGAAAAAGAATGGGAAACGTAACACGTTCGTAAGAGAAGAAATTCAAATGCAATACAACGTTTGTGTATAAGGCTTTGAAATTCCATAACAAACCTCCTCGCTCTCATGTCATGTCACTGCTAAATTACGAAGTACTAAAGACGTTCTACATTTATCGCGCTAAAGGACTTACGGTACGTGATTATCATTTAAAAGCGTGGATGTTACTGACAGCGAGGAAATTGAACTATGCATTTCATGCTTCTCGTGGTTTCATTAACAAATTTGAAAAAGAGCACAGGATTCGCTCACGAACGATTACTAAATTTGTAACGAGGAAAGATGTTGGAAACGAAGGTGAACTACTTGATAATGCCCAAAATTTTGGCTTAAAATTAATAAAATAATACATGAGAAATCGTACAACAGTGAATGAATCTTTAATAATGGTCAGTCTAGGTTTGAGTACGAAATGTCCTCTGGTAGAACTCTGTCAGAAATAGGTGAGAAACATACTACAGCAGCTTTTGGCCTCAGTGTCAAACGCATATACCTACCAAAATTCACATTTCCTCAGTACGGCTATGCACACATAAATATATGTTTCCAAGAGCCTAAAGGCGTGTTTGGACCCAAAGTGAAACAACAGTTAGCTAGACAGACACCTTTCAACATTGTTATTCATGCGAGCAAATCAGCTAAACTCACTCGCGAACAGGTCAAACGGTGGCTAAAAGACGTGTTTATTCCTGTGATACCCCACATAACCCCCTAGCCATTTATCATATTTGACCGCGATTCAATATGGCGCCTTTAGAGATGGCGATCATGCACTGGAAGTATTCCCACATATAGATGCCCAATCCCGGTTTAAAATGTTGAAGTCACATCTACCAAAAGCTTTTTCATTTTTGTGCCAAAAGGGTATTCTTGGGCATTTCCTATTGGATTTCAAGTTGGCGTCGGTGTAGCAGCTCAACGAAGCATTTGCGCATCGAGTGACTATTACTACGTTACTTAGAATCTCGAACTGAATCTTGTCACTAATTTTCATCAAAATTCAACTCTCATGGTTTATGGACCTTCCTCGTAAGAGACCAAGATGAAGGAGAAACGTGTTTTGCACGGTGTCCCGTTTGCTCAAAGCAGCCTCCAGAGCACATGTAGGGTTTTCAACTGGGTCTTGTGGGAAATTTCCTCAGCCCAAAGCAGCTTTGCAAGGTTTGGTTAAAGTTAGGATTATCTAATCCAAAGCGACCTCGAGTTTAGGTAAAGGTGAACTTCCTAGTCCAAGGCGACCTCAGGAACGGGTGTTGGTTATTTGATCAGCAGTCAAACTGATAACTGTTTCCTCTTCAGGCTGCGCTTTTATAGATGTCCTTCTGGTAGTTCGTTCCTCCTCGAGCTCCATCGTCTTGGTTTTTTATCTTCCTTGTTGTAGTTTCTCGACTTCTTGTACTGTTTGTAAATAGTAGCACTTGTTCTGGTGACACGTGTTTGTGCTGAAGGTGGGATTACACATCCTCACTGGAAAAAAATGGGGATCCTTACAATATGTATAAAAATGGAAGTCATTATGTTTGTGACTTCGCACCACTCAAACCACGAGACCGATCTCGATCAAATTTGCCACATTGATCAGAATCGAGCCTGGGATGTTTTTTTATCATTTCATTGTGATTGGGTAGAGTGGAGATTCTTAAAAATGATCGAAATTCACCGATATTATTTTCGAGTCCATACTTTTTCGGGTATCTGAGGCAAACAGTAAGACTTCCGATGCCCATTAGATCCAAATTCACCCATTTTGTACAAAATTAAACGTTTTCTCCCCATGCGAGGAACATGTAATCTAATATTTGTAAATATATGGATAAACATGCACATGAGGCAATTGGAGTTGAATATTATTTTACGCGAATTAGGGCATGAATTAATAGACTGGAGCAGAGTTTGAGCGTTTCTCTTGTCACACGTGAGTGTGACACAGTATTTCTTTTCCACCAAAAAAAACTGTGTGTCTTGATGGACATTACATTAATTACGTTCAAATCTAAAACGAGCGCCTCTTGAGGTTTATTGTAAATTACTGACACAAGGAGTTTTTACGGAAATTTATATTCTTTAACGCTCCCTGTAATGGAAGTTATGAAAATCATGGCATATAACTTGCACCCATTTTGTAATTTAATTAACCTTAACATATTCATAACTTCCTTACTTTAAGCTTAGAACAAGAAAAGTATTACAAGTCACATATTTGAAACATATGACAGAAATTCGTTAGTGGGTCATTGTTTCAGATGATAACATATACTAGACTATGAAATAGCCGTATTGGGTTCGAATATCACGTCCAACCTATCTTTATTTTTAATTTTTGCCAGAGAAAAGAACAAGTAATACAAATAAGCATTTCAATCATTAGCATTTGAAACTGATCACGTAATCCTTCTGGTTGAACTCAAAGAGAAGTGCTATTTTTATAATGATCAAATTTTTTATTTGTCGTAGTGAGAAGAGAAAACATACTGTATGGCAATTTTGTATCAACGTGTTCTGTGTAACAATGTTTGCACGAAATAGTCCAGACTATTTCGTATGAGTGAAGTCTTATATCTCTTGAAACAAAAAGTATTTTAAATGAATCACCATTAATATTTTCATTTGCAAAGTACGTTATACAAGGGCAAGTCAAAAATTATCAGCAACTACAACTTTTTTGCAATACAAATAGGAACCTTACCTTACCATCGTTAACACACTAAATCAGCGAACAACAATAGCGCAATTCTAATTTAAAAAAATACATTTATTAGGATGGATATCACGTTAGAATAAAAGAGAAACAAAGCAATATTCATAAATTGGTGGATGGAGAAATTTAAACTTACACAGAATGAGCAATTGAAATCTATGGATGTCTGTTAGACAGAGGCACAGCAGTAAGACAGAGAGAGAAAAGGGGCAAGAAGAAATATAACATTAAGAAGAAGAGGAAAAGTGAATAATATATGGACTTTAAACGGGGTTAAAAAGAACCTAACGTTATAAAGTTTCGTTTCCAGAAATTGAACAGCAATACAGAAACAACATTTGGATTTTATATTTTTTTCAGGACTATTCGAATATACTGAAGATGCATGAAACATTCATGATGTCACTTCAAAATGAACACCAAACTTGGCGGTCAAATTAAATACTTAATTTGCAGCGAAACTGTAGAGTCCTGAGACACATTTGTATATAATTATATCAAATTCGGCCAAACATATATGTGGTGAATTTTCCTACTCTATGGGTTTGGGTATTCAATGATGTAAAACACTTTGCATCAATGAGCAGTTTGAATTTTCTATTTAATAGAAAATAGCGAAATGTTTGCAGGACGTATATTAATGCATATATGTCACGCTGTGAAGTCGAGGCTTTACGTTCTGTCTCAGTGAACCGACGGCTAGAATAAGAGACAACTTGTTTCACTTTTCTTTTGGGATAATAACAAGCCAAAAGACTGCCTAACTTTGCAGTTGAAGCGCTTACATAAGTAGAAACTTCTAGAGCTGAAGCAAAGTGAAATTTTGGTGGTGAATTAATAATGTCAAGTTTGAATTTTTCGAACAATTCGTCATGAATCGGTGACGATTTGAGTTTTGAATTTTTCTCTAAGAAGGCCCCCTTTATTCGGTGAAGTTTCAAATATGGAATCTGAAGAATGAGCATAGGTTCAAAAATACTTTTTTCAAGTTTTCGTAGTAGAAGACTTTTTCAAGTTTTGAATATTATTGGCGATGTTTTGAGAGTTTTCAAGTTTTCTCCACTAACTTTGAACCCTATCACATCAAATTCGGTGACTTTTTTTAGGCTAGCCCCAACGTAATTTTTTCGCAGTCTCTGGAAGAGTAGCTCCATATCTGAGAGTAGCTGTTTCCTCTTTGTTCTCTCTACTAGAGGTAAGGGCAATGACAACATATTCGCAATCAAGAAAATAATTATCGAATGGATGACGTTGAAATAGATGATCAGCCATTCAGCATGTTCGATATAATCCCGTGACATGATCAATATTATTTTATGTAATAGGTAATATAATATCCGTTTAGCCTATTCTGCCTCTGCCAGTTATAACTGCGATATGGTGATAATCAATGTAACTGCTTTATGGATTCGTAGAATAACTGCTTATGTGCCAAAGTGAACTTATGATGTTGCCTCTGTGTAGCGGATGAAAGAGGACCAGGAAATATAGAGATATATAGCATTTTCGCTTTCTTTTGACCTGTAGAATAGTGCTTTGCAGTCCGTGGATGCCATTTTAGAATGCCTGATATATGGGTTGATTATATGTAATACAATTGCTCGCCAAAGGCAACTTCATTTTGTAATGCCAAATTATAAGTAAATGATGCAAACACACATGTCAAAATCAGTTAAATGTCCGCTAAAGAAGTGCAGGACTAATGTACCAGCACCCTAATTTACTGGCCACATGAAGCGGACATATGTAAAAATGTGATCTTTGTAACTGTTCCTGAAAGAGAAACATACTTACTCGTCATTTACAAAGATCTACAATGGAATCCAACATAATATCGTCATCGAACTACTGATCTACTACCGATGTTTCTAGACGGACGACTCTCAAGAGGGGCTCCACACTCTTACTAGACGCCTTAGTTTCTATTACATAGCTAGGGGTGAGAACCAGAAGTACTGAGGTCGAGGAAGCTACGAATCCTGATTATGGCCTCCAGGAGTATTCGATCCCGAAATCCCTCCGCACAAGGTGAAATCTCAATTTGACAACTCTTGTTAACATGTTCTCTGGTCAAGATAGAGTATGCAACAGCCATTATATCTCGGGGGTCCAACCCCTCTCTTCGGTGGCTAAGCCCTGCGTTAGCTAAAAACTTTACCAAAGAAATTAGTAGCATATATGCGTACCATTTACATTCTCTAAGACTGTTTAATGAACTTTTAGACTCTAGAATAATAGGCATGTCCCTAATTAGAAATAAAAATAATCTTTATCAACCTAGTGGAGTTTTTTACAGAGCTAATTATATAATTCTACAACTACAGAGTGACTGAGAGGGAATACTCAGACTTTTACTCGATGGTCATATCGAGTAAATAGGCTACCCAATTTCTGCCAGCTACGACATAACTTATATCATGATGACCATTTCATAATCAGTAACTTTACTATTTTACAGAAAATTCAAATAGCATTTCTGATTACGTTTTATCGTTGCTAAACTTGATGCTGACTCACGACTGAGGGAAGAATGAATAGTAGAGAAGGGGTTGAACTAACTATTCTAAGTTCTTCAGGAACCAATATCAATACGAGATGAGGTGGTAGATCCTAATATTATGGTCCACCATTCTAACTTCCCTCATCCTACATCTTTGTGAACGAGCAGAAAATAATTTCAATGCACATTTACCACACATGTATCATACATCTATCTTCGGAATGCATAAGAAAATGACGCAACACGCACAACACAACAGGCTGTTCCTTAGCGTTTAGTTACTGGAGGTTGCGACTTAATGTTTGCTCATCTTGGGAACGGCAGGAAGTTTAGTACACAGAGATTTATACTTTCTGAATATCGCATAAAACTATATATTTTTATTTTGAACGGGTATGGGCCTTCATGCCGGTGGTGATGCGAGCAGTGAGTAATCTGATGCCAAGTATTCTATTCGTCTTGAAGTTACTCAAGACAAGAATCATCATACGTTCTAGTTAATCATATGGCTTTGTAGTTTCCTGTTATTCCCTTGATTTCTAAACCTTAGTTTACCCAACTTCCAATTTTATTTATAGTGAACACATAATAAATGAACAATCTATCTTTAATTAATGTTAATTTTACTCAAGTCAGATTTACATATCAAATCACCATTAAAGAAACACACTTGGTGTCTAAAAACTGACACTTGCTTTTTTATACCAATACCTTGCAAGTAAAACCCTCACACACTTCAGGTAAACGGCTCAACACAATCACAACATGAGGAAACAAAGGGGACGGCACGGTGGTGCCCGAACCCCCTTTCTCACGAAAATGTATTAAATTTCTTAAGATTTTCTTCATACAAATAAAACATACTAAACGTAATATAGCAACCAGGGATTTGAATCCCCTTTGAGTTTTCATTAAGAACGTATTTCATGATATCACCGTCGGGCGGCGGTCCACAGCAGAAACATATATACTGGTAGTTCTCTTTAGAACAATAGTCAGCTTTTGATAAGATTCTTCCATAAAATTATAGTTTAAATTTGCTTTTCTGAAATTAGAATGGTAAGGTAAAACAGATTGAAACGAAACTACCCGCTTTACAAAAGAAAAGGCACCTATAGATTCATTCTATAAATTAATGTGTATATATAACCGTAGCCTTCCGGATGGGAATGAAATGCTTTGTGTATGTACGTAAGCTTTAAATTATAGGACTAGCACACCCGAAATCAGCTAGTGTAATTTATCGAGAATTCTGGAAAAAAACGAACATATAACACGAATCACGAAATGCAAACCAAAATCTTATTGCGAGGACTACATTAATTCACATAATGTTTCTGGTATCGACTAGCTTCGCCTTATAGTACTGCTTCTGAATATGTCTTGAGAAGTGATTGCTACGCTGCTTTGCAGGAAGGGCGGCTGTTCTATGTGTGATTTATAATGTATATCTGCAAATTACAATCTTTTGGAATGCAAATCGAGATCTTTCTGACATTTGTTATTTTTATAATAAAATAGGTAAAGAGGAACAATGTTATGTGTGATTAGCTTTGTGCTGAATATTTTGAAAGAAGTGTGATGATATTTCTGTACTGAACAACATTTTGACTAATTTGTCAATGAGTTACCCGCAGGGTTGCACAAACACACCTGGAGTAAAGGTAGAATCGAATGTAAAACTGCATTATCTTAATTTTCTTATAATGAGTTTGGACATCTCTGAAGAAGAGTCGTGGTTTACATCTTTCGGTATAACTCTTGGATAATATCCCAATGCCAGCTCGCGCCAAATGAAATTTCTGGTGGACAAACTCTGTGTGAGGGTTTCCTCGAAGTTGTCCCGTTCCTTCGCACTTTCTTCATTCTATCATTTCATTCGTTTCATCATTACCGTCTCCTTCAGTCTAATCGGCATAAACTTGGGACGTAAAACTTAAAGATTTCATTTCATATTTCATTCAATATCACAAATGTACACTCATGCTCAAAAATTAAGGATAATTGCAGATTGTGGTACTACACAACGTGGCACACACAAAACTTGCTCTAATAGCATAGGCACATAGTGAACACAGCATACGAACAAACGAAACATATCGGTACCACGATATTGGTGATATCTACGGTATCCACGGTATCCACGGTATTGGTGAAAAGTTGAGAAACACATGTGCTACACAACGCCACTGTTTCCTGCGCATGTACCCCGACATCAATATGAGATATGATAACCATGCACACGTACACGGGCCGCACAACGGGTTGGCATACTCTGGATCAGGTGGTCGACCAGCTGCTGGGGTATAGCCTACCATTCTTGCAACAGTGCCTGTTGCAGTTCCTCAAGTGTCCTAGGGGTTTGAAGACGTGCAGCGATACGTCGACCGAGAGCATTCCAGACATGCTCGATGGTGTTTAGGTCTGAAGAACAGGCAGGCCACTCCATTCGCCTGATATCTTCTGTTTCACGGTACTCCTCCACGATGACAGCTCGGTGGGGCCGTGTTATCATCCATCAGGAGGAAGGTGGGACCCACTGCATCCCTTAAAAGGCGAACATATTGATGCAAAATGACATCCCGATACACCTGACCTGTTACAGTCCCTCTGTCAAAGACATGCAGGGGTGTACCTGAACCAATCATAATCCCACCAAACACCATCAAACCACTACCTCCATACAGGTCCCTTTCAAGGACATTATGGGGTTGGTATCTGGTTCCTGGTTCACGCTAGATGATAACCCGGCGAAAAGCACTGTTCAGACTATACCTGGACTCGTCCGTGAACATAACCTGGGACCACTGTTCCATTGACCGTGTACTGTGTTTACTGTGTTCTTGACACCAGGCTTTACGGGCTCTCCCGTGAACAGGGGTCAGTGGAATTCACCTTGCAAGTCTTCGGGCGAATAAACCATGTCTGTTCAGTCGTCTGTAGACTGTGTGTCGGGAGACAACTGTTCCAGTGGCTGTGGCAAGGTCCCGAGCAAGGCTACTTGCTGTACTCCGTGGACGTCTGTGGGCACTGATGGTGAGATATCGGTCTTCTTGTGGTGTTGTACACTGTGGACGTCCCGTACTGTAGCGCCTGGACACGTTTCCTGTCTGCTGGAATCGTTGCCATACTCTTGAGATCACACTTTGTGGTACACGGAGGGCCCGTGCTACGACCTGCTGTGTTTGACCAGCCTCCAGTCGCCCTATTATTCTACCCCTCATAACGTCATCAATATGTGTTCTTTGAGCCATTTTCAACACACAGTCACCATTATCACGTCTGACAACATCTGCACAAATACACGCTGCACCGTACTTTGACATGCACCAACACACCACTGCGTATTTGGACTGCTGCCAGTGCCACCATGCGACGAGCGCGCCGCATGGACCGGACCGAATGGTCAAAAAATGCACCGCATGGTCTTACACCGAGGTGATTTCCAACCTAAAACCGCCCACCAGAGCGTTGTTTCACCATGTATCCGCATTATCCTTAATTTATGAGCACGAGTGTAGTTCCTGATACGGAAATCATAATCATGCATTAGCCAAACCTTAGTACTATGCTAATCACACATCGAATCACCTCCGAATATTTCCCTGAATGTGGGGCCGCGGTGGCTCAGTGGTAGAGCGTTCACCTCTGGTGCTCGGGGTCCCGGGTTCGATCCCAGCCTTCGCCAAGTAAACTTTGTGGTGGACAAACACCGTGTGCGTGGGTTTTCTCGGGGTTCTCCCGTTTCCTCCCAGTTTCTTCATTCCACCATTTCATTCATTACTCATCATCACCGTCTCCTTTAGCCTAACCGGCATAACCGTGGGACGTAAAACTCAAAGATTTCATTTCATTTTCATTTCCCTGAATGTCTAAATACTGCCCTCTATTCCTGAAAGAGCAAGCCGTTCAAAGTGTTACCGAACAATTACACTTCCTTTTCTGTTTCAGGATGTCACATGTAGCAAGTTCATGTTCGTTTACTATACAGTTAGTACACATTCCAAGCAAATATTTCATGCTGTTACTGTTTGGCGACGGTATACAGTAAAATCTTATATACTGAAAGTCTGCTTTAGGACAGGTATCCCCTTTTGGGAAAATGGTTCTACAAAATTATGGTTTAAATGCACTATCTTCAAATGATCCTCAAATGAGAATAGTGGGGTATAACCAGTTTAAACGAAACTACACACCTTGCGAGCTCACGCTTTAAATAATGAAATGAGGAAATGTTTACAAATTCGAGGACTAGCTCAGGAGAGTAATACTCCCGGAAGTAGGAACGAAAAACACAATTCTGATTGGTTGGCGTTATCCATTTCTTGCCACGTTGCATTCAAATAGCAGCAATCAAAGGAATTCTTGTTGTTGGTCTTCGTGGCCGAGTGGACTAGCGCTATATGCTATTAAATAAAACCTCTTTTGGCGTGAGGTCAAACCCGGCCCGAAGAAAGTTTTTTTTATTTTTTTACATTTTTCATTTTTATAACACTTTTTAAATTAAAATAATATGAAAATAATACTCCAAAAAGTGATTTACTTACTTTTGTGCAGATAAGTAGAAGTAGTAGTAGGAAAGGATTTGAAGCCCCGCAGGGTTAGTTTTGTTCCCCTTGTACTCCATGATATACATTTTGTGACCAACTTAAAACAACTGGCTAGAGTAGCGCGTAAAACAGCTGGCTAGAGTAGCGCGCGAAAAAACGTACTTCCGGGAGCATTACTCTCCCGAGCGGATCGTCAAATTCGTCGTATCGATTAGTGTGAATGTAACCTATATTAATATGTACCAATCATTTTTAGCTTTTCTTCTGCATAATTATTCCACCAAAATAGCCGAAATCACGAATTTTACCAGAATCCGAAATAAAACAAATAAATTACACAACTTTATAAAATGTGAGTTTAATGAATCAAGAAACTGCAAAGCAAAAACATCATTTTAATGTTGCTGGTATTGAATAACTTCGCTAGATAGTACCGACTGTAAATACGTCTGAAAAACGATTGTTACGCCGCTCTGCAGGAAGGATGGCTGTAATATATTTGAATTATAATAAATGTCTGCAGCTGAATCATAGCTTCTTACCTGGAATCTTTGAGGTGAAACCTAAGGGAAAACCGCCATTTTATTTGTTCTTAGGTCCTGACACAAGATAGAGAACATAATTATATTCAAAGGTCTTTCCCAGTTGAAAATATAATTCCAGAGGTAAAATGTCCCCCAATTCGGATCTTCAGGAAGGGGATGTCTTGGGAAGTACTGTTGGAAGAAGCAATAGTGTGGGAAAGATGGCCATAGAAAGGAAACTCACAGGAGCAAGAAGTTTAGTATAAGTAAAAGCCAAGTAACATTTACAAGGAAGAAAACTTTAAAAAAATCTTAAACAACAAATGAAACAATGTAACATTGACTTTGTACAAGTTTGTGAGTTAGATGAGAAAGTAAAGAGGATTTGAGACTCGAAGGAAATAGCGAAAGGGAGTACTTACTGGTAAAGGCTTTAAAAAGTAGGTAGTGAAAATGGAATTTCTTAATAACAGTGTTATAATGTTAAGATTTAAAGAAAAGAAACAAGAGTAAGGTATATCTTACAGACATACGCACTGACCACCTCGCATACAAATAAAAAAAATAAAGAAAAATTATAAGAAAAAAGGATGAATTTTAGAGGGGGCAGAGAGGTAGATGTGAAACTATAATGGAAGGTTTTAACACAGTTGTGAGAGGAGGACTGGAGGGTAATGTAGTAGATAAATATGGTATAGGCGAATGAAGTGAGTTTCTGTAGACAGAGATCTATAACAATTACGAACACTTGGTTCAGTCGGAACAAGTAAAGAAGAGATATATAGAAATTCTCAACAGATGCCCGAAGGTATCAAATAGACATTGTTATGATTCCGTACAGGTATTGGAATAGAATAAAGTGGCCCCGCGTAGCGTAGTCGCTAACGCTCTCGCCTTCGGTGCGAGCGGTCCCGGGTTCGATTCCCGGTGGGGACACTCGGTCGAAAAAGTGTAAACCGCTTTTTCAGGCCAGCCACCCTGAATGAGGTTTTCCTGGGTTTTCCTCATTCACACCAGGCAAATGCCGGGGTGGTACCTAACGTCACTTGCTTCCTTTCCCCACCCTTTCTCCCTTTCCTTTCCCCGGATTGTGTGCTCGCCGATGACGGGCTAAATGGCCTAAGATGCCGAAAGTCCAGAAATCTAATATCCTAAATAGAATGAAATTCCTTCCCCGAGATGAAATTTTCAGTAATAATACCGATGTACTAACCGAAGTGGATATTCAACTGAAAAATGTATCCAGAAAAAAGGTCGGCAACAAGGTGTTATATACCGATAAGTGGAAAAAGAATTAAGTAAGAAATCTTTTCATGGTTTGACGAAATGTACTTAAATGAATAAAGGATAAGTGCAGGTAATGACAGAGAGTGGGAGCATATTAAACTATGCATATAACAGGCTGTAGGTTACCGTGAAATTTTCAAATTTTTCCTGTAGAGCAGTAACAGCCATCTTCTTTCAACTAAGAGGCCGCATCATAGAAATTTCTATGTGGCGAGGGCCGCAACTTCATATGATATCCTACTTTACGTTTATACTATACACTCATTGCATCTCAGCCCAGAAATAAACTATTCTGTTATTGGGTGTCTATGAAACATCCAAAACACTGTTATAGGAAAAATCACATTTCTAAGTTGATATTAAAATGAAATGAAATCTTTGAGTTTTACGTACCACGGTTATGCCGGTTAGGCTAAAGGAGACGGTGATGATGAATAATGAATGAAATGGTGGAATGAAGAAAGTGGGAGGAAACGGGAGGACCCCGAGAAAACCCACGCTAAGTTGATATTAGTATATTAGTCCAAATCATTGTATTTTAACTATATTTCTAAAAAAAAAATTATGTACGCAATAAAATATGTCATCTCGAGGCTCGCGGGCCCGTAGTTGGTCATCCTTGCTGTAGGGGATCGAGTAAGTCCTCTTCATGGTGCAATCTTTTTAAAAAAGTATCGCCTAGTCAAATAAAAAATTTTTATTTTTTTTCATGCTTCGGAAATGAAAAGTGTATTTTCTTATGCAACTGAAGATGCTGAATACGAAAATGAAAATAAAGATGCTGAATTCGTTTGAGTTTAAATGTAATCGAAATATGTGTTATGTAGTGTTGACACTTAGATTCGTGGATTTTCTCTTTGACCTTTCACTTAAGTAGCTATTGCTTCAATTTAGTTCATCCGAGTATCGTGGTTTATATGTCATTCGTATCAGTATAAACCAAGCTTCCAAACGGTACTATACGCGTGTGTACATAATGTATAAGAGGAGGGATATTTAAGGTAAAATTGGGAATTTCTTTTCTAAAAATCCCTTGTTTCAAATGTAGCACCGTATGGTACGGTCCTGGCTAAAGGTACCCAAGTATAATATATCTTTGAAACTACTGTGGGTTATACGTAATACATGTGCCAAGGTTCAAAGCAATATCTACAATAGTTGTCAGGGGGAAAATATTTCTCACTTCTGTTTGACAATATCAAAATTCATATAGGGAAAAGTGATATATAATGAAAGAGAATCCAAACAATACTATTTATTTGAGTATCATCACTTAGACGTCATTCTCTTCAGAATAAAACAGACTTTCAAAGAGATGACATGAGACTGTGTGTGTGTTTGTGTGTGTGTGATGTACGAGAAAAGGGAAAATTGGGAATTTTCAATCTAAAAATTCTTTTTTCTTTTAAATGTAGTCCGCCCTGGTGCTGCCCCAGCTACAAGTACTAAAATACAATATAACTTGACGCTACGCAATGCGTGTGCCAAGTTTCATTGCAATATCTACAATAATTATGCGGGAAAAGTTTCTCAATCATGCTTGAGAATGCTAAATTTTATATAGGGAAAGTGAGATATAAAATAAAAATATATAAAGTGATGTTCGTACGTACAGAGAGTAAAATGCGTTTTGTTATAACGTTAGATCCTCTAATATGAGACACAAAATCACATGACATATATGTTATAGGGTATGATAATTGATTGTGTGTGTCCTTGGCACATGCTCCAAAGAATACAAAAGTGTCAATAAGAAATTAAGACTATATAAAATGGAAGTGATAAAACAAAACTTACATGGATATTACAAATGGCGCCTCTTTGCCTGTCTCTTGTATTCTGGTTCTGGAACATCTCTAGCGATTTTCCAACAACAATCAGCAAGTGCAGACTCGCAAGGACAGATCCAGGGCCCTGATATCGTTTCTTCATCATAGATATAACTTGATTGAAATGTTTCCCATGTTCATCAATGATTGCTCCGTAATTTCTTGGGAAGAAATCTATGTTGGAGTGCTACATACGCATTTTTAGTGGCATTTTACACCCCATTCCTTGGTAGAAGATATTAGGTGCTCCACTACTTCCTTATAGTTCTGAGACGGCTCGTAACTAAAACGTTCGTTACCACTTTTCGGAAAGAATCTTCTCCTTATCTTCTAATACTCCATATAATTCATGATCATTGAGGAGTTAGCGAATTTGAGGGCCAATAAGGATTCCCTGCCTGATTTTAGTTTCAGCAATTTGTGGAAGTTTATGCAGAATATATTTGAAAAATAGTTTTGATGCGTCTATGAATAGCCGCCATTCATCGGGATTATCTTCTATGTAAAGTTTACTCATAAGATCAGTTACATTGTTACAACATACTACGTCACTTTCCACTGAAAATATTGTTCCAGGAGATTCTGACGTGTTTAAAACACGGGCATTTTTAGACTTTGGAATAACCTCCCCAGTTTCTGAGTCTTGATGCCAGTAGTTCTGTTCCACGTTCAGACAATCCCAGGTAATTTAATTCGGGTTGAGTATCATATGGCGAATAGATATGTTGGTTTTGTGAGGTCATGATCGGTGGAAGACGATGAATCTGCAACAGAATTTAGCAACCTGAGTCGACATTGTCCGCTTTTTGCTATTCATCGGGTGAAACACTGGAGAAAGGTACGGGAGGATGTGGAACAGTGACGGAGGATGTGGAACAGTGACGGAGGATGTGGAACAGTGATTGAGGATGTGGAAGTTCTCCAGAATGTGGCACAGTGACGAATATCTCAAGAAATATTTGAATAGTTAGTAGTCCACTTTTTTCATTTTTCGATAGACCTTTAATTAGGGGAGCTATGCAAAAATAACAGTTTGAAGTATGATCTGTTGGCTCTCTCTATATCACTGCAACTGCAAACGGCATGCATGGCCTTTTTCCATGTAGCCAGTCCCGCAAGTTTGTAGAACAAGTATTACAAAAAATATGTGATGCCCACTTCTTGTCCATATCTTCCATTTCGCAGCCAAAGTACAAGTGATAGGCTTTTGTTTATAATAGGCGTGAAATTCCACTTTTCGTGTCACTTCGTTAAAAACAACAATTTGCTCTGAACTGTAAACACATTTACACAACATGTTTTTGCTCAGCAAATTTACAGAAAGATAAATAATAATAATAATAATAATAATAATAATAATAATAATAATAATAATAATAATAATAATAATAATAATAATAATAATAAATAACAGCACATACTCACGCAAGATCTAATCACAACCACGTCGGGGATGGCACATTGTAACTACAAAAAAACTTATACAACACATTTTCTCTGGCGAACACTTCAATACAAACTAAACCGTGATGTGGTTGATGTTTCTTTGTCAGCGATGAAGTGCGAGAAATAAGGATAACCAGAGAGGTACCAGCAATTTATTACGGGAGGGGTTCTAAGCTTTCTGGAGGATCCAAATACAATCTGAGGCTAAATTATATTAAAATTTCTAAAATTGCACCTGAAATTAGACGAAAGCTACAAAAAAAACTCGGAATTTTGGGGTCCATGAGTCGCAGGACCCACCCGCTGCATACGTCTCCGAGGATAGCAATGAAACTAACCGTCAAACAACGGACGTTTATTGAAATAAGTAGACAGTTCCTGTACCACGAACCCTACCTAATGGAGCACATTCGGTGATAACGTATTTCTTTGAAACCCGAACCAATCTTCAAAAACTAATTTCATATTCCTTATTAGCATCCTAAAATTAGTAAGAATTGGTTACTTCTATCTCCGAAGCATTTTCACTGTTGACCAGTGTAAGTTGGCAACAAAGATAAAATACTAGGTTTGCTTCGGTCGGGGATCAAATAAGTTCTCGAGCTCCGTAGCTAAGCGGTTAGCGTACGCGCCTTTGGCGTGGGAGATCCGGGTTCGATTCTCCGCGGGAGCTCATGTGGTTCGGATTCCACGTTAATCACTAGGTCCACGTCTCGCATAGACTCGCTGCTGAAAGGGACGTTAAACTCAAAATCAAATTAGTCCTCTTCCGGAATATAGTCGACCGTTCGACTACATAAACTGACGGTCTAATAAAAATAAATTAAGAAATATAATTTAATACGTTAAAGTATATTAATTTTTGTATAAAAATTGTATAAAAGGTGTAAATTTCTTAAGAGGACTAATTAAAAAATTAATACCAAAAACAAATATTTTTTACGTTTAATTTCTCAAGTACAAAAACGCTTCCCAAAATATTAAGTAGTCTCTATATCTTTATGTTTCTTCTGTAGCTCTGTTTAAAACAGTCGTTAGGTTTTTAATTCTTTCTCCGGATGAGACCGGAAAGGAGCAAAGCTAAATTAAAATTTTTCACTTGAAAGTATATATGTCATATACAGGCCTGTAGCCAGCCCAAAAATGTAGGGGGGGCGGCTGAAGTTAGGGGGGCCCGATGCAACCATATTATAGTTCATCACCATATTATAGATAACTTGCCAGTCTACCGTGAAAATTTTAGGGTGCCAGCCAAAATTTAGGGGGCGTCCCCCGCTAGACCCGCTGGATACGGGCCTGGTCATATAGGCCTATTATGTACTATATATATATTTTAAAAAACAAGTTGAATATATTTTTCATCTTTAAGCAACAACACAATATATTAGGGTGGTCCAAATTTATATGGGGAAAAATAAATTTAGGAATTTCTTTGGACTCACCCCCTAAACGACCTAAAATTTTGAATGCGTTTACACTACATAGTGTATGGGGGAAAGCTGGAATAAACTCTCGTAATTTAGAAACGGCTCAAGGGAATGAAAAGATATCTTGGATAATGGAACTAGAGGAAGAGACCAACCTAATCTTGTATACGTTGTCATGGCTGCCGTCTTGAAGTCCGCCATCTTGAATTCAGGTTAAAATTTTTAAATAGGAAGAGAGTCATGTGACATCTTTTTGAGGTAGCATTTCACCAGATGCACAAATCTGATATTATTTTCAAGTTACCTATATTCATGTAAGAGTTATTACGTGTGAAAAACAAAATGCTTCATGTAATGTTATTTTATTGCAATTATGGAACACAGATATGTAAGAATGTTGGAAGTCTTTTACATAAACTGAAACAAACTGCTTGTTTCGCTTTGAATTACAAATAAGTTTTTTTTCCATCAAGATGATTCATAGACCATTATGAGGAAAAAGAAAAATTATAACTTGGAAGAAATTGAAATATCCCTTATTTTTCGACCACGCCTCGAGAAAATCAGCGAATATTCACCACTGTACCTTACAATTCAAATGAGGTTTTTGATTTTTGAAGACAAAATCAGGATACAAATTAAGTTATAGTGAGAATACAAATCAAGTGTTATTGGCAACACCTATAAACTATGTGTTGAGTGGTTATATTCGGTTACTTGTGACAAACGACGGGGAGATTGCTTGGGCGACCTAAGGAATCGATAACTGATATCTTCCACAACACGCGCTTGCACAACGTCCGATACTTCCCTGTCTCTCTCAGAAACGATCCTATTTCTTCCAATTTATTCACTAGTGGCCTATTATGTTACTGTATCAGGCAGAACGTGAGACAAATTTGTTTGCAAATGCCCTCTATGTATCAACAACAGGTTACATTCTCCAAAAACTTGAAATGATGAATGCATGTTACTCCAAAGAGTACATTTTTCTCATTGTATCCTGATCATACCCAAACAGATACAACGGATCAGTTTTCCTGTTTCTTCTTGACCTTGGCGAGATTGTTACCTAATGAAGAAAACTCAAACCTCCACACCGCACCACAACTCATTCCAATTGCTAGGTACACTGGTGGATATTGGTTGTTTTACTTGAGGCGTGGTCGATATTACCGCGGACGAATTTAAACCAGTAAACATAGTTTCATAAAACTCCAATCGTTCCTTGGTCATTTGCCACAACCCGCATGAAGATCGGGCTTAAGTTAGAAATACTAGACCCAAACGAATCCGCGAGTTTAAAGAAAAGACACCCAATATATATATATATATATATATATATATATATATATATATATATATATATATATATATATATATATATATATATATATGTGTGTGTGTGTGTGTGTGTGTGTGAAAGATAACAAGTGTAATTTTTGTTGGCAGTTGAGAGTGTGTCTTTTCAGTTATTGTTCTATAAATACTTGATATTACCATATTAATCCTGATGTCTGCATGGTCAAGTGGGAAACAAGGCATGATTAGCCTTAACTTTGCTATGTAAAATATGACTAAATAAATAAATCTAGAAAGTAGTGAAGGTTGTTGGTTCGTCATATAGACGATTCGTTTTGCGTAAAGCAGGTGCCTCTTGATGTAAATTATGTCATTATGAAATGTTTTTTCCGACATATAATTATAATCAACCGTTAATACCCTGTTCTTTTACCATAGTTTTTCTCAAAAATAACTTTCAAAGGTCACTGGAAGGGTTCTAACCACTGATCTACAGTTTTATAATTTTCGTATTTTGCACACAGCTTACAGACGGGCTATTTTATTACTGAATGTTTTTTCTCTCTTTCCCACTTCATGCAGAATAAGGGGAGTGAAGTGTGCACTTCGTGTTAATCAAAGCTATTTCCAAAGTTAATCCAATGTTCTCGGGATTGCTGCCAGAATGAATTTTGCTCTGCTGAGCTTTCGTTACCATACAGCGGTAACATCTTCAGAGTTATGTGTTGGAGTGTGCTGGTCGTACAATTTATATTGTAGTCTTTAGGAATTGCTGCGTTTCTATTAGTTGTTGTTATGTGATTTTACTTTCTTTCAGGCAATGTAATTTCTTTTCAACTTCCTATGCCGAAGGCGGGTTGAAGGAATCATAGGTTATACCAGAAAACGTCAGAATATTTTGAAATATTCTTCCTTTTTCCTTAGTGACTTTAATAAGTTTCTCTTAAATTTCTCCTCAGTTTTGACTGCAAGAAACGTAACTGGTCAAAGGAATTTTCGGGAACTGTTAACTGGTAATGAAAGAATTAGGAAGTCGCGTGAAGCTGAAGATTAATAATCATTATACGTAGTATGTTTGTTTTTACCATATATTCCCTACTTCCATCGCTTATTTAATCCTTCTACATTTAAAATATAAATTATATTTCATACCTGCAACATAAAATTACTGTAATGTTTTGTACAGTAGGTGGTTTGTTTGCTGATTTTATATATATGATGCAATATTATCCTACAATTTCCAAGCTAGACAGGAGCAAAAATCCAGAGAAAAAGAATCAGAATCAAAGGAGTTTCGATGCATTAAGGGTTACATTTTCGGACTTAGTCTCTGGAAATCCGTCTCACTTTTGTGACCGGAGCTGTACCAAACCTTTCAAATAAAACACCTCACAGACTTTAGCTAAAGGCATCAATACAATTACACGTATATCGTCGACTACAGGGAGCAAGTTTATATTTGGTTATTTAATAGTTTTTCCACGTTCTAAACAGATATTTCAGACTATCACCATTGGGCGGCGGTGTACAGCAGGAGCACATACACTGGGAGTCCGCTGTAAGACAAGAATCTTATTTTGCTAAAGTTATTCTATAAAATTGTAATTTAAATGCGTTATCCCCAAACAATCCTCCAATTATTTTGAAATCAGAAATGTGGAATCAGTGCCAGGCGTAAGTGTGTGGATACTATCAAATATACTTCCGAGTGTACATATGCTAGTGTGTGTGTGTGTGGAGGGGGTATATGAAGTATTAATTAGGATCGCGTAGTGGAAATCACACTAGTTAACAAAGGTTTTGTTACATAAAAGGAAATACCTGTTCTTAAAGGAACTTTTTGCGCTGAATTCGAATATGCACTCGGTTTTTCTCCATCACGTACGATTTTCCCGTAACAGAGGGATTTTCGGGAAAATCCCTCAAAAATTTCCCTTTTCGTTTATTTTACACCCCAAGATCTTGTCCCCTTGCATATACTAACATAGAAATTATACCTAAGTATACTTTGATTCATATTTAACAAACCCTCCAAGTTTCGTAATAATCGCTTTATTCTTTCCAGAGAAATAAATTTGTTTGTAGGTATACTGTGTGTACTGTTTATTGCACCTTATAGTAATGCTTTCAGATCTCTTAAGTTGAGGTAAAACGTTTTGCTTTATTACCACAAACACATATATAAAGTATAATACAATATAATTTACAAGTGTGACAATTTACAATAAACAATAATACAAATGTACCAAAAGGTCATGAAAAGACAATCAAAACTACCACAATATATGAAACTTCCATTGGGTTACAAAAACGTACACTACTTCCTTCTTTTGTAAGAAATGTTGCATTCTCTAACAAGACCCCAACAATAGTCCCCCATCATTGAAGGATCCCATCGTCCCTGGTACCTTTTCTCCATTGCCATTATATCTTGGTGGAATCTTTCCCCCTGTTCGTCGCTGAGAGCACCTAGGTTAGCAGGAAAGAAGCTGAGGTGGGAGTGCAAAAAGTGGATTTTTAAAGACATCCTACAACCCAACTCTTTGTATTTCTGTATCATGTCCTGTACGATTTCTGTGTAACTCTCAGCTTTGTTATTGCCCAGAAAGTTGCGCACAACACACTTAAATGCTGTCCAGGCAGCTAGCTCAGCACTGTTTAACTTGCTGTCAAAGCTATCATCAAGCATTAATTTCCTAATTTGGGGACCAATAAACACTCCCGCTGAAATCTTAGCATCACTCAGGTTAGGGAACTTATCTCGCAAATACTTGAAACCTTCACCAGATGTGTCCATGGCTTTGACAAAGTTTTTCATAAGTCCTAACTTGATATGAAGTGGCGGTAGTAATATCTTATTAGGATCTACCAAAGGAGCGTATTTAACGTTGCATTCTCCAGGTACGTAATTCACTCTAGGTTCCCATTCCTTCACTTCATAATGTTTGTCATCAGCTCGGCTATCCCATAAACATAAAAAACATTGGTACTTCGTGTAACCGCACTGCAGTCCTAATAAAATACCAACTACCTTGAGATCACAACATATTTGCCAACAATGGTCCTTGTAATTTATAAGATTTAGCAAAGTTGACATGGTGTCATAGGATTCCTTAATCTTCACTGAGTGCGCAAGTGGTATAGAAGGTTTTTTATTTCCATTATGTAAAAGGACAGCTTTAAGGCTGACCTTTGACGCGTCGATAAATAACCTCCATTCTTCTGGAACGTAAGGAATTCCTAGCTCCGCCATCAACCCATTTATATCCGTACATACGCACACATTATCTTGCATTGAGAAATAGCTTGAAAATTGAACATGCCTTTTCCTGTACACTGATATGTTCGTTTCTGCATCCAATAAGTTCCACTGCTAGAGCCTTGATCCCAGAAGTTCCGCCTCTTGTTTTGTCAGGTGCAAATCACGGACTAGGTACTAGGAGAATTGTATATATATGTATTAAGATATACATATACTGTACGTTTAAAAAAATATACGTTGGAAGTATTTACAGAGAGCAATACAAGTGTGTTGTTGACTATTGTAAATATTCATTTTTATGTCTGTGTTTGTAATAATAAAGCAAATCGTTTTTACCCCAACTCAGGAGATCTGAAAGCATTACTATCAGGTGCAATAAACAGTGCACACAGTATACATACAAATATATTTATTTCTCTAGAAAGAACAAAGCGATTTTTACGAAATTTTTAGGGTTTATTAAATATAAATCAAGGTATACTCAGGTATAATTTCTATGTTACTATATGTAAGGGGACAGGAGCTAGGGGAATAAAATATCTGAAAAAGGGAAATTTTTGAGGGAATTTCCCGAAAATCCCTCTGTTACGGGAAAACTGTACGTGATGGAGAGAAACCGAGTGCATATTCGAATTCAGCGCAAAAAGTTCCTTTAAGATCAGGTGATTTTTCTCATGTAACAAACAAAAAGTTTAAATTTGTTAACTAGTGTTATCAATATTAGTACGTACACCTTGTCTCAAAAAGGTTGAGCGCATTCTTTATTGGTGTTTTGAGGCAAAAATTTTCTAAGTCCAGCTTCGGGTATCTTCGGGAAAAAGTAAGCCAGGTTCGAACCTCCAAGCCAGCCTTTGCAATTGGGAAAAAGTTTGCAGATGTGTTTTTCTTCTTTTAAATATAATAAGACTTGTTACCAAGTGTTTAAAAAAGCAACATTGATTGAAATACTTAATGATATAATATTTCGAAACCTTTTATTAATGTGAGCACATGCTTGTTTGTCATTTAGCTCTCTATACGTAATGGAACATTTAAATACGTTAAAGAATCTTTCCATATGTAAAAGAATGCTCAAAATTAAGAAATAGAACATAATTATCGCCTGAGTACTAAAATAAAAGTCAAAGTAGAACAGAAACAGCGTTTGTAATGGATATGAATGTCATAATTATCTTGAGATCTGTTATACATCGCTAGAAGCTCAGTTCTAGAAGTCCTTGTGTTAGCTCATTGGTAAGCTGTGGGATTTCAAATCATAAGGTTGAGAGTTCGGTTCCCAGCTGGGTCAATGCTTCCTTTTTATAAAATTCTATTTTCCGCAATGCATGAAAAATTATATAAAATAATTACATTAAAATACATAAGTTGTTTATATATAACATAATCATTGCAGAACATAGTAATTATTATGTTTAAAATATAACATCTGAGATAATTTTCACAGTAGGTCGGAATTATATATGAGGATGTTAAATACAAGTTAAAAACTCGTTTAATAGCAATAAATAAATCATGTAGTGTATTTATTTGCAGCTATTTGTCATATAGAGAGTAATTCTCAACATTCATAATACAGAATGTCATTTATGTTCCTGAAAAGTTATTCGATGCATAAACAGAGGGTATAAACAGAGAATCCAAAGTCGGAACGCTCGCAAAAAAATTCATGAACCCCAAAGGTCACGTGAGCAGACTAGAATTATCCTTATGAAGCATGCCACAGCAGAAAGTCTTTACATAGATTTTCAATTCAATTCCTGATATATGCTTTTGCAATGTGGAAGTGGCCTTGAGTCGCCCTCTCGCTCGCTCGCTCTCTATTTATACAGAATATAAAAGTGGATTTATGTGTGTGTTTCAACATAATTCTGATATATCTAGAGCAATTTTAACTATATTTCTTACAGTCTGGAAAAAGAGTACTGTTGGGATACATATCAAAAATGCTAGAAACGGGTCGATATTAGTATCGAATCCATAGTTTCGTGGTCGCTTAGGTGAATAGCTCTACTTTCAATTCAAGTCCAATTAAGCTCCCATTAGCACCCAGGGTGGTTACGTAGCGACATAAAGATATCGAAATCAACCGATATTAGAATCGAATCGTAAGTTTTCAGCGCCGCGCCGCTAACAGTGCAGCATTTCCCATTAGTCCACATTAGTCTCATTGCCTAGAGAGCAACATATTTGCAGAGTGCAAATTTTAAAACTTGAATAATATTTTAATTTTTTCCGTATGAAAAAGTTAAAAATCATGAGCAAATATACTATTTCACGAACAATCCTCTTTAACTATTCTAATATGTTTAATAATAGCGTAAGAAATGTAATAGTAATTCAGAACATGTTTCACAGTTGTTATTTTTTGTTACATAGTTATAGCTGTAGCATGTAGTGAATGGAATTTAACTGTAATAAATTCACTAATTAACCATATTCGAATTAAGTTTTATTTTTAAGTTCGGAATGAAGGGGCGGAGAAATATGTAGTTATTGGGGGCACCGAGCTTTTCTACATTTTACTTTCAAGATCTCCATTTTTCTTTTGTCATTTGTTCCTAATAAAAAAAGTTCAGTCACTTTTGGATTTCATAGGATAGTAGGAGTTGGATTTTGGGATGCAGCCTGTGAGATTCTAGAGGAGCTAACTGCTTGAAAAAATATTTTTGAATCATCTGTAACATATGAAATAAGGATATGTATCACAAAAAATTGAAAGTAACTATGTCTGCGTAATCATCACGGTCAAATTGCAAAGTCAAATGAATTGACGTTTGGTATATAATCAGGCTCCAATCCCAACTGGGAAGTTATCATACGCGTGTCACTTTCATTATAATACATATCCTTAGGGGGAGTAGAAGTCCGAATTTTTGAGAAAAGTTTAGTATCTCACAAGCCGTTCAACTGAGAGCTGAAATTCAGCATATAACTCTTTATTAAAAATAAAGAGAGTATGCCCTGGCATTTTTTAAAATTGTCTTTTATGAGCGGGGGGACGGGGGTGCATTTTCTATATATTGGAAATTGGTAGTGGGTTGATTTGTAAAAATAATCGAAAACGATTGATATTAGTTGAGAAAAAAATTGAGTAATGCAAACTAAAGTTCTTTTTGAATTTTATACCCACTGCTTTCTATTTATAATTGCTGAAGCTGGTGTTTAATATATGGAGCTCCGAGCATAAGGCAATCAAGCCATAAAGTTAGAGAAAAATGGCCATAAAATTTGTATTCTAAACTTAATTACATGGGCATTTTCAATTAGTACGGCATGCTTAATTATATAGAAAATTAGTTTCTCTCTTTCTTTCTTTCTTTCTTTTTTTCTTTTTTTTTACGTTGGTCTACTTTTCCTTGATTCGAAACTTTTAAATTTCACCCTATTTTCTACTGAAATGTGTCTGTAAGGCAACAAAGAAATAATTACATATGATAAATTTAAATTCATTTTAATTCGGAAGATGAGAAACACTTTGCCATTATATACCGTAAAGGTCAGACCCACCAGTATTGTAACAAAGAGGTGCTTGAGCCAATGACGGTAGAAATTCAAACTCCGATAAGTGATAATTTCACAGTCTTGTTTTATTACAAGTGTAATCTCTTTAGTCAATGGAGAGGAGGACTTGGGTCATCGGTCAGAGTTGATGTCGATGGGTTTTGGTGGGTCGGAGTTGGTCGCAATGGTTCAGAGTGGTTCATAGTTGGTGGTGGGTCAGAGTGGATCACGATGGTTGATGGGTCAGAGTGGGCTAATGGGTCATTTGGGTGGTGGGTGATAGTGGGTCATGGTGGGTCGTGGATCAAATTTTCATTCACCCACACCATCTCTGGTTAAAATTGTACTAAAGATAAGAGGCACCGAAGATGCATGTCGGCTATTATGCTCAAATTTTGCGCATGGATAGTACTCCACCAGAAAGCAATAAATCTGAAACGGTTCACGGTATGACCTCCTAGAACTCGAGATGTAGGGGTTTGTCTGATTGGCTAAATTAAGACGTCAATGATTTATCCTTCAACAATCAAGCTTTTTATGATCGTTTCCGTGGGGAAGTCAGAAGAACACGTGCCTAGTAATCGTAATATTGATAGTTCGCGTCCACCCCGGGGTATTTGTTTTGTGTTTTTTTGATTCACCTAAATATAAACAAATCACACATATAGGCATTTTAACATATTTTGGGAGAGTAATTTTGTGGTTCGCTGGCGTTTCATCGCGTGTCTGCCGCTGGTAGTAAAGTTTTCATGGAACTTAGGCCATCACGGATCGTCGCTGCGGGGCCACCAATTTCTGGCGAGAGGTTAATAGTTGACCATCTGTAGTCCACCGACGCTTACAGCTTAGGGTAATGAACGATGTCCTTGCCTTGTAGACTTCATGACTACCGACGTCGGCAGTCAACTAGCTTTTAGTATTCCTTTACTAACCATCTATCGTTCATGTTTGTACACGGTGTTGTCATAATAATAATAATAATAATAATAATAATAATAATAATAATAATAATAATAATAATAATAATAATAATAATTATTATTATTATTATTATTATTATTATTATTATTATTATTTGTAGTAACAGTAGTATAATTGATGATAGAATAATTATTGTCTATGTATTGTCTAAGTAGGACTACACACAGGATTTGGCTCGTTTTGGTTCGACTTGACTTTAATCCGAGTCGAGTTGGAAGATATTTTTCGCGCCGAGTCCAAGAGTAGACCTCAAAGATGTCTGTTTCGAGTCGAGTCGAGTTTCAAAGAAAAGTCGTTCGTGCCCATCCCTACTAATGAGAGCTTAATCGGAGTTAAGCGAAATTGAAAGTCTCAGTATTTATCTAAGCGGCCCCGAAAACTATGAATCTAATATCGATCATTTTCTAGCAATCTTTTATATGTATCCCCCTCCCATTCACCATAGGTAACTCGACAGCACTCTTTTTGAAACTATAAGAAATGTGGTTAAAATTACTCTAGGCCAGTGGTTCTCAATCTAATTCCTATCACGATCCCCTTTTATCACACGCTCTTGCCAGCAACCCTTTTATAATTTGTTTTATAATAAGCTTGTGTGGGAATTTTAACATACCTATTTCTATAATAGTATTTAATAGAATCCATTTTTTTGTTTATAGTGAACAGTACCATGGAAAATCATTGCCCGGGGCGAGAGTATAGTACGATGTCACCGTATATATGAGTGACGTCGACAGACTAGCTACGAAGAGCCACCATGGTTGGCACGAAGCTCAATAACATTTTCAAAATAAACCCTACCTTTCCTTAATTTTGAGCACATTTTATTACGTTTTTCCTTCTATTTTACACATGTGCACATGCACTTTCCTAACTTGAGTAACACACTCCCTCCGAAATGTGTGGCCCCTCTTTTCGGCGCCCGGCACTGACAGTGGATACAGTAACTGTAATATCTATATTCCCAATGACGAAGGTGCTGGTTCAAGATGGATGTTAAACTCCTTCATTGAAGAGGCCATTAACGTATCCGATCTAAGCTCACAACTTCTTGACCAAATAATAGAATGATCATGCGACAAGTCTTTGCAACTGGTTTTCTGTAACGAAACTTGGACAAGTTCTGCCTGATGAGGAGAGAAGAATATCCTGGTCTGGTGATTGCTGCTTTAAAAGTAATAATTCCATTTGCTATATCGTACTTGTGCGAAAGTGTGTTTTTTTAATGGTAAACATTAAAACAAAGATAAGAAATCGCTTACCAGTTGAAAATGGCTTGATAATGTTCGTCATGGAGATTGAACCGGGCATTGCTGCACTAGTGAAATTACACCATGCTTAGGTATCTCATTAGGTTTTAATTTTAATTGTATTTCAATGTGCAGGTTTTGTTTCATGTGTATTTTTCTAGTATTTCTATATACAGTTCTAATTAGTTTTATATCGTACCTCTTTGATTTAAATTCATTTTTAAACAACTCTACTAACTAACTAACTCTATGGCCTATGGAACCCGGAGGTTCAATGCCGCGTTCACAAAAGCTCTCCACTGACTTCTATCCTTAGCCAATTGGATCCAGTTTCTACTTTGTATTCTTATCTCAGCGAGATCTATCTTAATATTGTCCTCCCATCTGCGCCTAGGTCTTCCTAATGATCGTTTTCCGTTTGGTCTTCCAGTCAAGACTTTGAAAGCGTTTCTACTTTCTTCCATTCTAGCTACATGACCTGCCCACCTAAGCCTCCTAGGCTTGACGACCCTAACAATGTTGGGTAACCGTATAAATTATGTAGTTCCTCGTTATGAAGTTTCCGCCATTCCCCATTCCCGTTCCTCTTGGGTCCGAATATTCGTCTAAGGATCTTGTTCTCAAATACTTTCAGTCTATGTTCTTCCCTCAGAATAAGCGACCATGTTTCGCAACCATACAGAACAACAGGCATGATTATCGTTTTTTATATTTTAAGCTTCAAATTTCTCGACAGAATTCGCGACGACAAGAGACTTTGAACCGAATAGTAACACAAATTCTACACCCTTTGAAAATGTTCAGTAGACTTATTTTTTATTGTTCTTTACAGTGTGTATAAAAAATAAAAGTATGCCTATCAGAACAAAATTAAAAATAATATTTAAAAATAATTTCTGGTATTAGATTCTAACTATATTTATCTCTTCCGCCTATCTTCGCGATCCCCTAGGTGCCGCGACTCCCAGGTTGAGAAACCCTGCTCTAGGCATACATGAGTTATTATGGAACATACATACATACACTTTTATATGTATAAATGCAGATAAGAGAGAGTTGAGAGAGAGAGCGATTAAGGAATTACCGCTCTCAATCTCTTCACTTTACTTTTGCGATTCGTGAATTTCTTACGTGACAGTTTGGGGCTAGCTAGTTTTTTGTCTTGAACCACGATCCGATTTTTGATATGCTCTACCTAAATGCTGTAATGCGAATATTGAGAAGTTATCTGCGATGAAAGTAGCTGCAAATAAATACATTACTTAACTTATTTATTGCTATTACACGATTTTTAAAATTTGTATTCAATATTCACACATAACACACCGACGTTCTGTGAATACCTCAGATGTTATATTTTAAAGATAAGAATTACTTATGTCGTGAAATGATATGAATATATATATTCAACAGATATATACAACTGATGATATGAATATATATATTCAACTGATATATACAACTGATGAATTGTAATGTAACTATTTTACATAATTTTCATGCATTGAGGAAAGTAGAATATCATAAAAGAATCTCACCTGAACGGGTATCGAACTCACGATTTAAACGCTCGGTGGTGTACCACTGAGCTAACATGACCGCTTTTCGGAAGCTGCTTCTGAAATATAACTGAGCTCATACGTAAATGCTCTTTTCCGTATGGAAATCACAATGACGAAACGAGAGTGTGAATACATAGTCTCGAAATATTGTATCATTAAGTATTTCAATCAATGTTACTTTTTTCTACACTTAATACCATTTCAACATGTCTTATTATATTTAACAGAAGGAAAAACATATCTCTACATCTTTTCCAGATTACTAAGGTTGGCTTTGGAGGTTCGAACCAGCAGCTTGAGTTTAATGTTTTCCGAAGATACCCGAAGTTGGACTTCGAAAGTGTTCGTCTCAAAACAGCTATCATCATATCGCTCAATCTGTTTGGTATATGGTATATGTTTTTATACGTGTAAAGTCAGTATAACAATTCATTCTTTAAACAGCTTTTCGTATGTATTAATATTCCTTTATAAAAACTGTTTTTAATATTATTATTACGGCGCACCATTTTCAGATTTCCTTCGCGAGTCGTTGACCAAGTCGTTCGCCACCAGCGTTGCCAGACTCACAGCTCGGAATTATTCCAAAACCTGATCGAACTTATGCTAGATTCGGTCAAATTATGCTAGATCCTCATAATTACTAATTCAGGAGTTAAAAAAACGAAGTTGAGATACGATAACGTAACTTAAAATACACAGAGAGCAAGAATGCATGGATAGAACTCAATACTTCACGCACCAAAATTTTAACTCAACTAAATTACTGCAGTCGTTGCCAGACTCAATGGCGTATATATCGTATAAATGAATGCAAAGTTTTTGTTTACATATTTTGAAAGAAAATTACTTCGCAGCATAAGCGGAGTTGGGAATCGTCTGCTGGGGGGGGGGCAGATTTTTGGTCGGTCTCGGAGCTGTCATTTCAGGAATAAATATGATCATGAAGTCAGAAATAAAGATGGAGAAGTTGTCAAAAAGTTGAGGGGAGAATGGACCCCATAGCTCCGCCCATGCCTCGGAGTTAAAGGATTAGAAAACCCTGGGTGGAGCCACAAAAAAAAAAGCCCAAAGCCGTTCCGAACTTACTTCGGAAAATAAGACTGCCTGTATGGTTTACCGAGTGTATGAATCAATGGAAGAGGATACATCTCTGCCGTTCTTTTTCTTCCCATGACCAACTTCTTTCTCATCTCCAGGTTTTACGGCTTTTTGATAACTTGCTGAAATTGTGCTAGATTTGGGCAGGATGCTAAAAGCAAGATGCTAGATGCTAGAGACATGCAAATTATGCTAGATCTAGCATCATTATGCTAGATCTGGCAACGCTGTTCCCCACAATAGGCGTGTCGTGCAAGTAACCAATCACACGTCAGGTACTAGCTTTTACATATTGCTTCCTTCTCACAGCTCAGAACATTGGTAACTATGGATAGACGTACAGCAGTAATTACTTTATGGGAGTTGGAAGGTTATTCTGCAACTGCAGCTAGCAGGCGAGTAGGTGTCCCGGCCTCTACAGGAAGGCGATGGATTCGGAAATATGGTGCTACAGGTCAGACTGGTAATTTACAATCTCCTGGTCGTCCGCATGTGTCAACCGAAGCCCAAGATGCGAAATTAGTAAACAAAGCCCGGTTAGACCCACTAAGGACGTCTAGACAGCTAAGTGAAGCTTCTCTCTTTCCTGGTACTAAGCATACAGCTCTGCGAAGGCTTCGTCATGCTGGGTTACGTGGCCGTGTTGCTGCCGTGAAGGAAAAACTTTCAGACGACCACAAAATTTACCGTCTCGCGTTTGCACAGGCGAATGTGGGTCTCAATTGGGAAAACGTAGTTTTATCAGATGAATCCATATTCACAACATCAAAGGAGGGACGCCGTTTTGTGTTTCGTCCGAGAGGCACCCGATATGACCATGGATATGTGGCTGCTTGCAATCGCAGTGGCCATGTATCTATTTTATGTTGGGGTTGGATTTCCAGTCGCGGAGCAGGACAGCTTCATAGAATTGAAGGACATCTGGACAATGCTCAGTACTTAGACATTATCAGTAATATAATGGTGCCATCTGTACGAGTATTTCAGCCTGATGGTGTAATTCAGTTCCAGCAATACCAGTCGCCAATACATACTTCCCGTGTGGTTCAGGAATTGTTCGCAGAGCACCCTGAGATTGATTTAGTCGACTGGCCGCCTCGTGGAGCAGACCTCAATCTCATGGAAAATATGTGGGCAGAAGTGAAGCGTACTCTAAGGGAAAGTTGGCCTGAGGAAGATCCACCAAGAGCTCAGGATGACCTGTGGCATCTTGTTTCCGAAGCATGGCTGGAGGTAGGGGAAGGAGATAGATTTGTCACCCATGTAATAGATTCCATGCCCAGAAGAATGGAGCGTGTAATAAATACAGAAGGGTCTTGGACACAATATTAATGTCCCCGCCTTAACTCCCGAAAACAGCCCCTTTCAGGGCTACCTAAACGCTTCTGAAAATATTTCTAGAAGTAAACCACTCCTTGTATCCGATTTCTGTGCAATCCTACTAACAAAAGAATGATAATTAGCTGTAGGCTTTGAACTCAAGACCTCTTCAGTGGCAAGTCCGTACTCTACCAGTGAGATAACATGAACACGCAAACCCAACCTGAAGAAACACGACTTTCAATTTCTGGTATTCGATGACAATGATGCTCATATACTTTGCAAATGTTGTATTCAACTTGGGATATTCCGCAACACACACACACACATTAACAAAGCGAAAGAGAGAGAGAGAGAGAGAGAGAGAGAGAGATGAATACACAAAAGCATATTCAACGTATTCGAATGAGACTCTAAGTAACGACATTCCGTTCTAAAGAGAATTTGTATTTCTTCCCGTGACGTTAAGGGGATCGGGAAAAGTTATGTGTCTTGGAGCAGGATGCGACTTTGGATACTCTGTTTATACACTTTCTATATCCGTAAAAATATACTGTATTTCACGAATATAAATAACATACTGTAATGAGAATATTGAGAAGTTAAATCTGTATGATAAATAGCTGCAAATAAATACACTACATAACTTATTTATTGCTATTAAACGATTTTCCTAACTTGTATTTAACATTCTCATATATAATACCGACCTACTGTGAAAATTATCTCAGATGTTATATTTTAAACATAATAATTACTATGTTCTGCAATGATTATGTTATATATAAACAACTTATGTATTTTAATGTAATTATTTTATATAATTTTTCATGCATTGCGGAAAATAGAATTTTATAAAAAGGAAACATTGACCCAGCTGGGAACCGAACTCTCAACCTTATGATTTGAAATCCCACAGCTTACCAATAAGCTAACACAAGGACTTCTAGAACTAAGCTTCTAGCGATGTATAACAGATCTCAAGATAATTATGACATTCATATCCATTACAAACGCTGTTTCTGTTCTACTTTGACTTTTATTTTAGTACTCAGGCGATAATTATGTTCTATTTCTTAATTTTGAGCATTCTTTTACATATGGAAAGATTCTTTAACGTATTTAAATGTTCCATTACGTATAGAGAGCTAAATGACAAACAAGCATGTGCTCACATTAATAAAAGGTTTCGAAATATTATATCATTAAGTATTTCAATCAATGTTGCTTTTTTAAACACTTGGTAACAAGTCTTATTATATTTAAAAGAAGAAAAACACATCTGCAAACTTTTTCCCGATTGCAAAGGCTGGCTTGGAGGTTCGAACCTGGCTTACTTTTTCCCGAAGATACCCGAAGCTGGACTTAGAAAATTTTTGCCTCAAAACACCAATAAAGAATGCGCTCAACCTTTTTGAGACAAGGTGTACATACGTGAGGCCGTTACTTCACACGATAACTTTGGACGAATGCGAATTTTTTAATTCTGCTTTTCGCAATAAATAAGTAGAGTTAGTCCTCTCGAGGGAGTTCGTTAATGGAGGTGATTCGCCAACTGGAAGTGGTAGAAATGGGTCATTTCCGATTGTAACGTTGATCACTATAGAGCGGAAATGGTAATAAATAGTAAGAAGCAGTTTTCGGCAATCGATAAAGGGTATCAACGATAACTTTCAACTACATCCTTAACATCCTGGTAAAACCAGAAGAGATAGAAATTAACTCTGACTTCTGACTTCAAATTAATCTACAGAGTGAGATAGGAAGAAGGAGTTTTAGGAATGAATATAGCGTTGTGGGAATAAATATCGTCTTCTCTCTTAAACTTCTAATCAAGTCGGAAGTAGCAAAACTTAATAACTACTTCCCATTTTAGTGTTGATTACAACAGATTAAAACGATACTAAATAGCGAGAAGAGGTTTTCTCAAATCAATTAAGTGCCCCACGAATATGTTCTATCTCGTCTCTAATCTTTTTACTAAAACTTGAAGTAGTAGAAACCAATTGCTTCCGGTCCCTTTGGGGATCCCTTGGTACAATTTGTACCATACGGGTGTTTCATGGTACATTGCGTTATAACTCTCCTATTTGAGATTTTTCATCCGTTTTTTTTCAAGTCCAGAGGCATTGTAGAAGACATTAAGTATGGTTTCACACCTTTCTGCGTCGAGACGTAGGAAGTGATGACGTCATAATTCTAAAATATATATATTTTCATTTATTAAGCCTATGTTAATTATTTTTTGGCGGGCTTATTTTTGCACATAAAAGATTGAAATTTTGCACAAACATTCAGTCCACCGAGTAGTATTTACCAGATTTTTTTCAGATTTCTGCGTTAAAACAGGGGGGGGGGATCCAGAGGGGCAAATAGTTGAATGGTACCGCCTGAAAGGCAATTCTATTCTAAAGAGAATGATTTGCGGATTATAGTCCTAGGGTAAATAGAGATGTCTCAGGAATTTTTTTTACCTGAGATCATGGTGTTTTGCTGTAATTTTGGTCATTGTGGGAATTCTTGATAAAATTTCTCCCGCCCTTAATATTCAAGATAGAAACTTGAAATTTTGCACACACATTCAGTATACCAAGTACTATTTATCAGATTTTTTAGATCTCTACGTTCACACAGGGCCGTTCCAGAGGGGCCCAAAGTGGGGAAAAATTTCCCTCCAAAAGTTTCCCTTTGGCATCATTTTTCCCGCTTCTGGTATATGGTATGAGCACGCAAGTGGTACCATTTGAAAGTCAGCTCTATTCTAAAGAGAATGAGGTATGAACCATGATTCTAGGATAAATAGTGACGGTGCAGTAGCTGCTTGACTGAAAGTCTAAAAGATAGCCCAAAAACGCCGGATCCCGAAAGGGTTAAGTGTCCCAAGAATATGTTCTATCTCGTCTCTAATCTTTCCACTAAAACTTGAAGTAGTAGAAACCAATTGCTTCCGGTTATAACATTGAGTGTTATAGAATGGATAGCGAGAACGCTTTTTTAGGTAATTCATTAAGTGCTCCAAGAGTATATTCCATCTCGGCAGTAATCCCTCTACTCAAATTGGAAGTGAAATAAATATACTAGAACTTCTGGTTCCAAAACTACTACAGAAAATATAACATGGCCCTCTTTAAGATTTTATTATTATTAGGATCAGGTAGTGGAACTTGTGATATCGTAATGTTAGTACGTACGTACATACATACGTCCGTTACTTCGAACGATAACATTTGAAAGGATGCAAAGTTTCTATTTTTTTATTTATTTTATTTATTATTATTATTATTATTATTATTATTATTATTATTATTATTATTATTATTATTATTATTATTATTTTTGCAACAAGCAGATAGTATGATTTCCTCGAGAGAATTCATTAATAGAGATGATTCGACAAACAAAATGGTAGAAATGAGTTATTTCAGGTCTTAAAGTTGATCAATATTAAAAAAAAAAAAAAAAAAAAAAACGGTAATGGATAGCCAAAAGCGGTTCTCGGCAATCGACTATACGTTTCAAGGGAATCTCTAATCTTATTCTTAACATTCTAGTAGAACTGGAAATGGTAGAAATGAGCCATTTCCGGTTTTACCATTCATTACTATAGAGCAAAAACGATAATAGATAACGAGAAGATGTTTTCCGCAATCAATTAAACTTTTCAAGGATAACCTTCTTCACATTTAACAAGCTAGTAAATTCTGAAAGTAACAGAATACAGCCATTTCCGGTTTCAACGTTGATCACTACTCAGCATAAACGGTATTAGATAGTATGAAGCAGTTTCCAGGAATCTATATAGCGTTTCAAGGACAACCTTCATCTTCACCCTAACACTCTAGTCAAACCGGAAGTGGTAAAAAATGAACCACTACCGGTTTTAACGTTGATCGCTATAGAGCGAAAACGATAATAGATAGTAAGAAGTAGTTTTCGGCAATCGATAAAGCGTTCCAGGAGTAACTTTCATCTTCATGCGTAACACCCTAGTGAAAATGAACTTGTAGAAATCATCTATAATTTTCTGTTTCAATTTAGATTGTTGTAGATTAAAAACAGAGATAATATTCATTCTTAGGAAACTTAATCGATTTTCAGAAACAGTTTCCAGCTTTCTACTAACGTCTTTTGCTCTACAGTGATCAATCTTAAACCGAAAGTCGATGATTTCTGCGACTTCCAATTCAAGAGCCACCTCCATTAATTTTAAAACATTTTTTCTACATAATTATGTAACACTTGGTATAATTCCAACTAAACTTGATACATATATGTCTTACAATCTGGAAAGAAATACTCGGGAGGGTAAGGATCCCCTAGCATCCCAAGGAGTGGGGATGGGAGAGCTTACATTTTAAAAATAATTGGAATGATCGATATTCGTGTTGAATCCATAGCTTTTGTGTCAGTCCCAGATATGGATAATGACTGTTTCCATGCCGTTCAAGTTTATCCCTGAAGAATCGGAAAGAGTGACATTTTAAAAGTAATCGAAAATGACTGATAAGGCGAATCCATATTTCTCATTAGTGCTAAGACGAATAGTGGTACTTTTGATACAATTTAAAAAAGAAGTTAGAATGCAACTTTTGAATTTAATTAATATAAACTTATGCATTAAGAAAAACTAGACTGTTTGCCATCCAGCGTTGTAGGTGTGACTGTAGAGTTTTTCTTTATTATTATTAGTTTTAAAGTATACTTTATAAATAGCACCAGGACTTGGGAAGGAGAGAGTGTGAGAGATCTCTGCCTTTTCAACATATTCTTAAATGTTTATAAAGGATTTTGTTAAGATTTTCTTATAATTTTAATTTATGTTTGTTTCTTATATTGCAAGTACACACAACTTGTAAGATGTAAATACAACTTAATTCTGAAGAGACTCGAAAATGGTGACGCCCTTTCCGTTGTTCTAGTAGCTAGCACGCGCGCCTTTCGTGCACGTAGTCAAACGTTCGATTTCCAGTGGGAGTCCCTTACAAAATTTGGACGATTACTGTGTTTGAATTTCATCATAATCTTTGAGTCCAAGTCTCATATAACCTCGATGCAGAAAGGGAATCCTAAACTTAAATAATTAACTAACTCGAAACCGATTAGAGAACAAAACTCAAGGTTTCGGCAGAAAACTAGCACAAAAATTTGGAATAGAAAAGGTATCAAGTATCCAGTTGGAGTGGGAGGGAAAGGATGGGAACACTTACATAAGACCATAAAACACATTATTGAAATGGCAGTCAGTAATGATTATAGTGGTGGCTCTTGGGCCTAGAGTTTCGAAATTCCCTCTAAGGCATTTCCCGAGCGTGCTCAATCTGAGCCACCAGAATTTTCACAGTACTATATCCACCCATCGTTTATTCAATTCCCCCGTCCTGGAAAATCTAAAATGAACATTGCCTCCTATCATGCTCAATATGAATTACATGCATTTTTGCAGTACTGCTTTTCACCTCTAGTGTAATGAAATTCTTCCACAAGAAAATCTGTAATCAACATTGTCAGTAGCTACGTCCTCGACTAATATACATTTACAAGTACAGCTTTATTTTCGTATTGTTTTCAACAGTAACCAATTTAAAACTGTACTATAATTCAAAGTACTTATCATATTTCTATCGTAAAGAAGAATATGTAGTCAACTTCTTAAACATTTCGCTCCGCAGGAACCCGTTCAGCGCGTGCAACAAGCAAAACAACAGGTTTGGCGTCTCACAAATGACAAAGGAGAAAAAAGAAAAGCAAACGATGCACAGGAGTGCCTTGTCGCAGTCAGTGCAGACAACATAGTTTCGGTCGTCACTTACGCCAATAGACCTACAAGCGGTGTACGAGAGTTATACAGCTACAATATACGTTGTGCCACAGTAGCGCTACAGGCAGAAGTGCACGAACTACAAATGAATGTGTTTCTTACAAGCATCAGTCAGTGTTGCACCCTCTTTACATTCTACACATCCTTTTTTCTCCCACTTTTTGACTTTAACAAGTAGAAGTACCAGACTTTCCGAGTTCACAACCATAAACTGTTTGTGTACAGAGTACTATTCAGTTCTTTGATGATCGGGTGCAAGGGTGATGATCGGGCGATCGTATACAGCAGCCAGAAACACCCGGTTGCAATTTTAAATGTAAAGTATGAATATATAGCCTTGACAATGCCGTGAGGATATATATATATATCTATCTATATATATAAAAGAGAACGCACAAAATCCTTTGTCCGCTCATCACGCTAATACGGCTGAACCGATTTCTTTCATTTTTGGGGGGTTGTTAGGATTTGGACCCTAGATGGTTTTTATCATATCACTTTAATTTTCAATTACCAGTGTCTTGAGATAATTGACCAATCAGGTGTCAATACGTACAAAAAATCCTTTGTCCGCTCATCACGCTAATACGGCTGAACCGATTTCTTTCATTTTTGGGGGGTTGTTAGGATGTGGACCCTAGATGGTTTTTATCATATCACTTTAATTTTCAATTACCAGTGTCTTGAGATAATTGACCATTCAGGTGTCCATACGTACAAATCCTTTGTTATTAGTTCATCATAGGTATAAAAATAAACGTATTTATATGCAACCCGCATGACCCTGTGACTCGGCGGGTTAACATAACTGGCAGGCGCTATAAATCACTTGAAAGCGAAAAAGTAAAAATTATCTAAGTAACAAAGTTTATTGCGTTCCGGGGTGACCGCAGCGAAGCGGGGTGAACGCTGCTAGTATATATATATATATATATATATATATATATATATATATATATATATATATATATATATATATATATATATATATATATGTGTGTGTGTGTGTGTGTGTGTGTAAAAGAGAATAATCGTCGTGATTGGGAAAGGGAAAGTCATACCCTTGAACTTTGATTTGATAATTTAGTACAGAAGATAAAAACGAATTTCGGTATTTTGCTCCATACGTATGTTTGTTACTGGTTAATTAATATCGGACTTCCGAAGCTAAATTCAAATGGATTTATTAACCATGTTTATAGCAACAGCTCCCAGTCACGACCCTCTTCGGTTTTATTTTAAAGTAAGAAAGCGTGAAGAAGAGATATATGAAAGTCAACAGTGAAGATAGAATAAAAGAAGAAAAAGAAAGAAGAAACTAGAAATAAAAAATACTGGATAATTATTGAAATATAGTGAAAGCGCTCAAATGGATATTAATAGGGTGATTCATACCTGAATTTTATTACTTGAGAATCAATTCTGAATTTATCGTGAAGAGACACATGTTCTCTCACAGTACTCTGACCTGGATCCAGGTAACTCCACAAGTGAGAATTACCCTAGTCCAGCACAGATGATGAGAAGTACTCGTTTAATCGTTTGTCTGTTTTTTTCAAATGATAAATAACCTTTATCCAGTAGATGAATTTCCATAGTGGAGATCGAACACACAGTTGAGTAAGCCAAGGAATAAAATCAATGTCGTTTACATATTTTCCACAAATCAGCGTTCCTGAAACTCTTGAAGAGACTGTCGTTATCTCAGCTCATTCGGTTGTTTCGGCTTTCCTTTCAGAGCTGATTTTGAGTAAGTTAGAGTTAATTACTTTTCATGATCTCGGCCATGAACTAATACACTATATACACACATATAGTAAGTATTATTATCGTAAATCAAGATTGAAGATTACCACTTAAAGCTAAAATTGTCATCCATTAACGCACACACGCATACATACAGGACAAGGTATTGGTATAGGTAAATCTGCTTTAAAGTAAACTATAATCTAACTACAGTTGGTCAACATTTGTTAAATCTATTAAAAAAACAACACAAAGAAAACTTTTATGACATGAAATTGAGTAAACACATACCAGGTAGATATATCATTATACATAAAATCTTAAAAAAAAAAAACACCAGTATACAGCTAATGTTAAGAGGAGGATAACAGAAAAAAGTAAATAAAATATAGATTCAAAATTTAGTCGCATCTCATATGAGATTAAAAAAATATAATTATTAAATGAGTCCTTTCTCGTACTTTCAGATGACGTGTTACGTGTCCGTAATGCACCCTTTTGGCGTCCATTCACGTAATTTCACTTTATATAGATACACATGAAATAATATTTGTAAAATTGAGAATAATACGTATTCAGTTTGTAAACTTATTCGTCTAGAGATTTTTCCCAATTCCTATTAGTTACTACGTATATTAGTTACTACATATATAGTCCAAACACATCACTAATATTACTCCATTCTAAAATGGCTCTGATGTTATAAAGGACGGAAGGGAAATAATTCGGGCCAGATGGCCTTGATACTCAAATTAACCAATTCTTTTGGTTACAAATCTAGTATTTATAAGCCTAGACGGACATATCAAAACTAATAAAGGAAGGAAAGATCCCTTTCCTGAGGGGAAAAAGAACCTTTGTGAATTTAGTCAATCCATTATACGTTAGAAGCTTTGATCAATTTAGGAATAAATAGAGAGTTCCTGTGAGAACTTACGTTGACATAATGAAATTTAACCTAACTAGAAAAGAAATTATATACGCCGCCATGTTAAAAAAAATCACATATACTACATATAGAGAATTATGCTTGGACAGGCTATCGTACCCTAAATGAATTAGAAAGGTTAAGGAGGAATATCCTAAACGTTTTTGACACAACAAATCTTAAACTGCAGCTCACACAATATCCGAAAATCGATTGATTTTATGCCTGTCCTTGTAATCAAATACGGCGATCCTGATACTTAGCTTGGAAATCCATATTTTACTGCTTCTAGTCTGATTTCAAAACAGGATTTCAATACTTTGCGACTCTACATGCTTCCAACGGTTTTATTCAACTATTTAGCTTAGCATTACCTGGATTATACAGCTTTTTTCTTGTTAAAATCCACTTTATTGAGGAGCAAAATTTAAACACTCCTTCCTTGACTTCTGCACCCGAAGAACAAAGTGAAAACGCGCTAGAATACTTTGCCGGAAAATATAGTAAAAGCAGAGCAAAGAGTTTTCGCGGCGAAAATACAAAGCGAATGGAAAAACGGGATGAAACCTGATTTTAGCAGGATATGGGCATCTCAGAGGGACGAGGGGGTCTAAATTATTCTAACAAATATCAGTTTGGTGGACAATTTCGGAAAATTCTGACCAATTGCTGACCTATATTTCTATATTGTAATAAGATGTCCAGTAATCATCCATTTGAGGTGCCCATATACAGAAGTTTACGATGAAATAATATATAAATAAAGAAATTATTCCCCGAAATATAATTTCTCCTAGGTTATTCTGAAGCTCCTGCGTTAATTTTGGTTTAAATAAAGAACAAATGGATTTAATAGATAAACCAAAAGTTATGTGCAAAAATTTATAATACACAGTATGTTCGAAAAGTGTTGATCCCAAAAAATTCTATTACCTTGATTGTAATGGCACATTATATATATATAGGTATAGATATATATAGATATGTTAATGTAGTAAATACAGATATAGATATAGATACAGATATAGATATAGATATATATATTTTAATGTCGGGATGTGATACCTGTCCCTGACATAAAACGAAAAGTATAGATTACCCTGGGTGTAGAAATGCCTTCGACCTATGACCACCCGAAACTTTCCGAAGAAATGCAAAAACAGTCATAATAGAGAACACAATGTCGGTTCGCCATCGGGCAAAATGGAATGTACATTAATAGTAGATTCCATTAGTGTACAATCGGACGTAGTACAGTGGCGGTGCAAGGAGGATTTTCAAAGAAACTGGAATATTCTTTCGAGTGTATTATCAAACGTTGAATGAGGAAAATGAACAACAATCAAGTGCTAGATTTCAACTATCAAAAAAAATAGTACATCGTTCAAGTATGAAGAACACTTAGAATTCGAAAAAGAGAGAGAGACACATGTGTGATTGATCTATTTTGCCTCAGCACAGAATAAACTCTCGGAAGGAGAATTTAAATGAAAAGAAGTCTTTAATGCATCACATTTATATATTCTAATCAGTAGTAACGGATGGTAAATGAATGGCTTCCAGTCCAAGTTATGAATGTGTGAAAATGAAAATAATAACTGTTATCCAGATTAGGTTTATAACGACTGTGCTTAAGACAGTCAGGCGGCAAAGATCATGTATGATGAACGAGAGTACAAGGTATTCTTAATATGACAACAGTGATTTCCACAAATTATGTGAATACAATTAGCGCGAAAGTTGCTGCATTAAAAGATTTCCTCCTCATAATATGTAATTCCGTGCAAGATAATTTCGAAAGCAGAAGCAATGAAACTAGTCGAAAAACAAGATGTTGCTCGCGTTGCACAATGATACAAAGAAATACAGTTTCAAACTTCCGATTTATTGTTTCGTACAAAGTAGGATAACTGGATTACTGAAAGGTACCTTGTATAGCATTTGGCAATGCAGTACAGTATGTGTACACGAAACAGTTGTGAAGTATAACAGTTCACTTTCTGATATTGTCGACCGTTGACCGCATTATGACATCCGCGAAGTCAATTTTTCCGCGTGAAGTTAAACACACCTGAAATTTCGGAGATGACTGCCGCAGCTATTTTAACTCGAGCAACAAATGCTTTGCCTGTCATGGTTGGTGTTGCATACAAAAGGCGTTTCATCCCCCCCCCCCCAAAAAAAGAAAAATAAATCAGCTGCCGTGAGGTAGGGTGAACGCGGTGGTCGTATACAGGTCCTTCTCTCCAAATCCAACGATCTGGGAATGTTTCATTTAAGCAGGTCTGCATATTCCTGTCAAAATGTGCAGGTGCATTGTCATGCTGGGATCACATTTGCTGCCTTGTGTTCAAAAGCACATGTTCTAACAGTTTTGGTAGAGCATTACGTAAAAATAAGATACTTATCTCGAACAGGCGACCCGGTAATAAATAAAGTCCTATCCGAAAATTATCCGCTATACCGCACCGCACGCCCTCACTAAATATATGCTGCTGATCTAGAGTTGCACTAGAGTTGTATGTGGATTTTTACGCTTTACACATGGCTACTGCTAGTTTCAGGAGAGCCGGTGCACTTTCAAATTCAACTGTACACATGGTGCGATTTTCTCCGATTTCACGTAGGGTAAATTGAAGAGACCCTATCTCTCGAAGGTGAATATGGAGGTGTGGAAAATATACAGAGAAATTTACCCTCCTTTGAGGACGATGGTCACGATATAAACGCCCTACCTTTCGGCTATTTTCCCTTGCCTCTCCATAAATTATGTGCATATCTGCCAGCTCGTGGACAGGGTAATCTGCCATCACGCAGGCACGTACAGATTACCACTATCAATTTTACTTAAATACCAATGTTTACACTTTTACACGCCCGTGAATACCTGGATACAACCCTCTACCGTTGAATGCAACACTTTCTATCTTACATGTGAATCAACGCATGAAATTTCGAGAAATCGGTAGGAAGAAAGGTCGTGTGTGGCAATATTACGTACAAAATTATAAAGATAGGTCAGTGCCTTGCAAATATTGTGAACATAAATATGTATGCGCAAATGTTGATAAAATGGTGAGACATGTATCTTCTGGCAGCTACCTAACCTAATTTGTTTATAACATTTAAAAATTTAATGTTTATAATGTGGTGTCTGGTTCGGTGTTAATGATTTATAATCGTGGTTAATCATTTGATGCTAATATTACCGTAATTCGGTCGATCTGGGTTCGATGATAGCTCACCAGACAACCAGCTAAATAAATACACTTAACATATATCATCAAATAATTTATTCTTGATTCTCCTAACAATTAGATTAATAAACGGCTTAGGGCTTTGCATGGGCAGTGCCTACTATGACTACTATCTATCTTCCTATTTTATTCATAAAGTATTGGATTTACAGTTTGAACTCAAGTGAATTTAATTGACTTTAGTTGAAGCTAAAGATCGTTTGGTTTTGTTAACAATTGCTTAATTTAGACATCTCAAGAGAAACTACTAACCTGGTTGCTGTTGAAGTACTCCAGTCTTGGTATGGAAGTGTTGAGATTACAATCACTAAAAATATAGAGACTTAGATGTCGAATCGCGGGATCTTTCCGAAACGGGAGTTTAGTCGAGACTGCTCTCCTCGAGCTCTACCTGCAGGTCGAAAACTACCTTCCGTATTTCTTGCAATACTTTAAATTCCTATCGTTACAATTACCTCGTAGGTGACTCAATTGTCTTCCTTGTAGCAAGACTTCCTTATACCTGACTCTGGATTTTTACCAAGTGTTTTACATATTTCCTGATTGCGAAGTCTATAGAGTAATGTGCATATACAGAATTCTTTACACGGAAGTCTGGCTTTAAACAATGCAAGAGATTCTTAAGTCAATGTCTTTATACACTTATACCATCTGACCTGCCAATTATTAATGAATCCACCAAAATAATATCAGTAATAGAATCAAGTTTAAAAAATCCACTTACATATAAATTTAAACTGTTTAGCAGTGTAAAAGTATGTGGACTTACTATACCATTTTTTCCACATATTTACTTGCATAGAACATATTGTGAGTAAATATACATTTATATGTACTCTCTAAATATAATAAAATAATAGTAACATAATACCATTCAGAATATACATTTGAAAGAATCCTCTTTAGAAAACAGTAATAATATACTGTGATAAATAAACAAATTTAACTTTGAAATCATAATATAGTAATAGAATGCAATTTTCTTTGTGATTGTACATAAATTCCCGGAAAATTCCAACTTTGGGAATCTTCCCGGAAACATTCCCTGGGAATATTAGTCAAAAAGTTCTTGCCGGGAATTTGCCCAACACTAGTTTTGGGAGTACTTATTGACAAGCGCTTAAAGGAGAAGGTAGCGCAAATGGAATTTATAAATAGCAGAGATATGATGTTAGGATTAAAGAAAAAATCTAGTACTGTTACAGATATCCGCACTGACCACAACGTGTACATACTTTTACTTAAGACATAGAGGAAAATCATATGAAAATACAAAAAAAAAGAAAAATAGACAGAGAGAAGAAAGATACATGCGAAACTGTAATGGAAGATATTAACGCAGATGCGGAAGAAAGAGAGCAAAGTATTGTCGTAGACATGTACAGTATAGGTTATAGAAAAAGGATTTCTGTAAACAGTAGTCAATAAGACTTGGACGCTTTACGACTACAAAATGTGAAGTGGTAGTAATTGCACTTTTCTTCCCAGAGGCCGAATTTCCGAAAGCGGCGTAGCAAGAGTGACACATTTTAATAATATGCCAAGTTTGATCCAAGTTAATTTATATACCAAGTTTAATCTTCCTATGATGATTAATTGGTGAGATACTGTACTGTTAGGCGTAATTTTAAATCCTTCTTACTCACTTAGAATATACATTCTAATCTAGATAATATGATAAAAAAAAGTTGCTTGAGATAACGAAGAAGTGATTAGCTGACGCCCGCTGACAAACTTGGACACTATTTAACAAATAAGTAAATGTGCGTAAATACAAAATTTAAGGTTTACGTTTGCACGTAGTAAAATTATAGGTCTTGTCATGAAGTTTAGAATTGAATGTCAATAAGAAGCCAATATTGATGCAATTTTAATCGATCAGCAACAAATACAGTGCAAACGTGCAACTTAGACGTACGTAATACATAGACTGTGGCTTTTGGAAGCAATATCTGAGATGTTTATGTGTTGAAACCCGGTAAAAAGTTTTATTTTCGTGCACATCAAATTCTATTCCTCATCGACTTCCAATGATAAATTTCAAATTATCATTGCTTCTGTGTGTTCTGGAACTCATTTCCACCTAAAATGTCATATTTTGGCTCAGTTGACAGCTTCTAAATTGCGTCCAAGTTTAGTCAAATTTTCAAATATGATAGGTGACCATTTGCTAGTGAGTTGCAAACGTGTTCAAAACTTCATTTTGAATTGTTCTCCCGTTTTCCCGAGAACATTAGACATACGTAAACTGAAAATAAAATCAGGGCTAAGTTCTAAAAATGGTAAAGTTCCATTTAATGTAAAGATGTGGCCTATTGTGTCTAACACTATTCAGTGAGAAACGTTCTATCTAGTGTTCACTGCGGAAGTAGTTCAAATAATTGCCAGAAGAATGCACGTGGGTATATGTCCCACCAGTTCTGAAGTAAAATCTGGGCTTCTTACTCAACATTTTCACTTAAGCACTTACCACGGATTTTATAGCAATGTTACACATAACATTGATGTTATTTTTATATTGAACAAATATTTGAATGTTGCCATCTTTCAATCTTAAAAGCAGAATTTCTGCAGGCAATGGAGCTGTACTCACGTTTTCTTAAATACGGTGTATATATAACAAATTTCTCCTTTTTAAAACAATGTGGTCTGAAATATTTGCATACCATATAGTGGACATATACAAGGTGTTTATAAAATAACTCCGGGGTTTTAAAAATTCATATCTTATTAACGATAAAAGAGAGCAAAATTTAGTTAATTTCTCTGAAACGACTAGCTCAAAAAGTTTTAGTCATACTAATTGGAAATGTTTTTATCAACAGGTGGCAGCGCTGCGGAGCGTTGACCTTGAGCGTTGCCGTGTGGATTGTTGCGCTTCGCGCTATGGTGACACCACAACAAAAGGCTCAATGTGTTATTTGGCTCATAGAAACTAAGTCTGTTGTTACCGTACAAAGAAACTTTCGATGTAGCTATGGCGTTGACCCGCCTACGGACGAAACCATTCGTCAATGGTTAACTGCATTCAGGGAAACAGGAAGTGTTTTAAAGCAAAATCTGCGTGAGGCACTGGACGCTCGGCTCGGCAACAGATGGATTGGAAGGGAGGAACCTATTCCATGGCCTCCAAGGAGTCCTGATATGACTCTGTTGGACTTTTTCTTCTGGGGGCATATCAAGAATCTTGTGTATGCGGAGAAAATTCGTAATGTTCGCCATCTCACAGAACGAAGAGTCAATTGCGTGTCAACCGTCCCCCAAGACATGCTAGTCAGGACATGGCAAGAGATAGAGTACCGTTACGATGTGTGCCGTGCCACTCACGGGGCTCATATTGAACTTTATTAAATTGTTAAAAACAAAACTTGAAAATGTAAGCTTTCCAATCATGTATAACACATGTATGTACGTTTTTTTACTTAATTAAAATATTTTGCCTCAAAACCCCGGAATTCTTTTATAGAGACACTGTATTTTAAACCAGTCTACCGCTTTTGGTACTCATATTAATCAATATAACATGATAAGAAAAACAAACTGGAGCAAATTGTTTAACCTGTAAGTACTCATGCTCTCTTTTGTGACAGCAGTTCTTGGACGGGGGTACAATAGATCCCAAATTGATATTTTTTTTACTATAAAAGTATTTTTTTTTAAATTAATTAAGCCAATAATGTAGCACAACCCTAGAAATGTTTTTAAAAGTATTTGGTGCAATTAGATTTTTCTACTCGTTTTGAGACATTTTGTTATATTTTTCCATCAGGACTGTTTTTTTTACAGTAAAACACTCTGTATATATATATATATATATATTTAGGAAAATAGTAATTATATTTATGGGAAAATATTTGTTATTATTGTAAACCTTCAAGAGAAGTATTCACCCAACAAATATAAGTTTACTCCACAGGTTTTTTTTTTCAGTAATTATATTATTATGCTTACCATAAGTTACCGCAGATTCGTGAAACCAATAAACACTTTTTTCAGGTATACAAAATTGTCACTCGCAAAATTTGTTATAAAAACTCATTTATTGACTGAAAACATCATTAGTAACGAAGGTCAGTTCAAAAAGAAGTAACAATAAACATTGCATATTGAAATGTTTTGCAAAATTGACCAACATATAAACAATTTTTTCCGATTCGGATTGCTCAGGATACAAACATTTCTGAGATATACTTTCCATGTGCTTCAGACACATTGGTTTCTTACACTTCACACAGGAAGAGGTTGTTTTTATGTTCTTCTTCCTTGGGCATATCACACATCTAGTGTTCTTTTCTCTCACATTTCCATTAGCGTTCTGAATACACACTGTTACTTGTGCAATTTTCTTTGCAGATTGCCTTTTCGAATACAATCAAGGGCTGATCGATTGAAAGCTTGTGTTTGCACAAGTGCTAATCCAACTTCTTTTACAAATAGTCTTTTCGGTTGATTCATTTCTACATTGTTGAACAGAAATATTAGTTGTAAATTTATTCCTGCAATGTCCAAAAGTTTGTAGAATAACACCAAGGGCCATCTTCTACTTCTTCTAGAAGTTGAATAAGTGCCGCCCTTTTCGGCTATGACTTCAGCTCTAGATTTAGTTGCATTATAGAACGTTACGATTTCAGGTTTTAGCTGGTTTCCAGTGTCAGGGTCGATTGTATCATCAGGGTGCATACTTGAAATGAGTACAACACTCTTATTTATCTTGGGTGCATAAGATACTATGGTTGCACCCTCTTGAAAACCAAATATTCTGCTCTTGGGATCTCTCTTTTGCTACAAATTCAGCTGGGAGTTCGCTCTTATCCTTTTTCATTGTTCTCACTTTAAGAGTTTTTTTTTTTCCTATTCAACTGGAACACCAAAAGATAGCTGGAGAACCCATTGTCGGTCGTTATGTTTCGTCCTGTTCCTTCAATGGTTGTAGCCAAACGCAACACAACATCATACTGTTGCATCACCGTACATAGAGTCGGTATGCACTGAAGGCATCCTAATACAGTAAGAAAATCGTTGCCCAACAGATTGGGGATGTTATCTCCACCACCAGCTTTTATGAAAAGCTGGAAACATGAATAGTTAAATTGTATAATTCTTTCATGTAATGCAAAAGATACTAAATTTTGGATGTAGCTTTAACAGGGTTAATGTTGTAATAATAAATGAAATACACAAAATACATATTTCAAAAGATGCAGCAGAATTTGGGTAGGTAGACTAGAATGTTAGGTCTTGAAGAATTGCAGTGGTTTTAAATGTAAAGTTCCTTCAATATGTCAGCTGCTTACAATACCTTCAAGTATCGAAGTAGCTCCATGACGTGTCGTTTAACGATGTTTTCTCCGTCAAAATCTTACTCCCACTTCCTCGACAAACTCGGTGTTCCTGGTTTCATTCAAAGGCTGGTTTTACAAAACACAACCCCTTTTCTTCTTCTGTCCATAAAAGGTAGCAAAACTTCAAATGTTCGGGAACACCCACAATCACGTTGTCTTGACGTAAAATCGAAAGTTCCAGAAGGTTTAGGACAAAAACCTCCAAAGTTCAGTACCACAAACATTACTCTCAATCAACCTCACAGGAGGTGACATCGTCCAACGTGAACTCACCAATATAGCTGATAACGTAGAAAATAAGTATTTCCACAATAAAATAATGTTTATGTTTGCGGATATAAATCTCTTCACTCAGTAAAAAAAGCATTATCTGGCATGTTAGTCAATATCAGAATATTGACTCAACAAAGTGACAAAACAAAATATAGCTGACATATGACTCGAAGTGAAATGTGAAAAGTAGCAAGTAAGGGGAAAAAAAGGCAGGACAAGGAATAAGGTGTAGACATGTGCAGGGTAGACTTCTGCCATTGCAACTAGTTTAATGAACCAGAAAAGTATTACAAATTGCTTCAAAGAAGCTTGAGGCTACATTTCAAATATTCTTGAAGAAAGAAAAAAAATAAATGTAAGTGACATCCACCAGAATCGAACGACGGACTTCAGGGACCATATCTCTCATCATGTAACATGGCCGCCCCCAAAATAATGTTTTTAGTGCATGAATCGAGAAAATCGCAGAGTCTGGACGAAAAACATGGAATCTGAAAAAAACTAAACGAATTTTTAAATAACTAATATCAAAAATAAACACAAGATGAGGATAGAAAATTAGCGTAATACCAAAAATAACCTGTAGATGGCATCTAAGTACAGGTAATCACGATAAGTGTACAAACCCAGAAATAAACGACCCGCTCGGGAGAGTAATACTCCCGGAAGTACATTTTTCGCGCGCTACTCTAGCCAGCTGTTTTACGCGCTATCCTAGTCAGTTGTTTTAAGTTGGTCACAAAATCTATATCATTTAGTACAAGGGGAACAAAACGAGCCTTATATCATGGAGTACAAGGGGAACAAAACGAGCCCTGCGGGGCTTCTAACCCGTTCCTACTGCTACTACTACTTATCTGCACAAAAGTAAGTAAATCACATTTTTGAGTATTATTTTCGTATTATTTTAATTTAAAAAGTGTTATAAAAATGTAAAAAAATGTTAAAAAAAACTTTCCTCGGGCCGGGTTTGAACTCACGCCAAAAGAAATTTTCGTTACTAGCACATAGCGCTAGCCCACTCGGCCACGAGGACCGACAACAAGAATCGTCTGAATTCTGCTATTTGAATGCAACGTGGCAAGACATAGATAACGCCAACCAATCAGAACTGTGTTTTCCGTTCCTACTTCCGGGAGCATTACTCTCCTGAGCTAGTCCTAGAAATAATGGCGCTGGTATCTTGTAGGCCCGTTACACAGTCAAGCGGAGCTCCGCGCCCCGTCTTCTGCCCTCCGCACTACGCGTGTGTGCTTACACAGTCATCCGTAGCTACGCGTCACGTGATTATATACAGGATTCTTCTCAGTCAGTGTTGCGAGTCAACATGAAATGTTCGAAATGACAATAGTGGCATCTTAATATTTCTGTAAGAAGAGAAAACGAAGAACATAGAAAAATAAATGTCTCAAGATTCATCCCTTAGTTTCTCAAAGAAGTCTGAAGAGAGCTTTTGTGTCTGTATATATAGATTTGCGAGAAGACGAGAAGAAGTACTTCGATAATTTCCGTACGTCAATTCAGTCGTTCGATAACCTAATTGAAAAAAAATCCATCAAAATTATAAAAATGCAGTTTAAATAGGATCCATATGCACGCTCTTAAAATACAGCACTTTTCTTTAAAGAAAAGAAACTTGTTTTTTCAAAAAACAAACAAACAAAAAAAAACAGTGTTAAAAACTTAACAGATACTTTTAACAAATGAAAATAACGCATATTTGTACATTTGGTTAGAACTTCACATCCAATCACTTTTCATCCAATCAACTATTAATAATAGAGATAAATTATTTGCCTCAATTTATCCTTTTTCATTGTCCATATCTTCATTTTTACAAAAAAAAAAAAAAGAAAAAAAAGAAAAAGAAAGAAAAAGAAAAATCTTTTACATATCTCGTTCCATGCCTGTTCACGAATATTACGCTTTTTGTGTTCCTCACAAGAGGAATCCCATTAACATGGTGTTAATTTAACCTCCGTGATAATTGAAACTGAAACTGAAATTTGTTGAAAGAAAGTCGAAAAATTATAATAGTCACGTACTGTTAACAATGGTACATTAGAGGCACCACATGTACAGTACCAATTAAGCAAAGGCATTAATATTGGAAGTTCCAATTAAACGAAGACATTATAGCTAAATTAAAAATAACACTATAAAAATATGAAAATAGTATTATAGAACAGTATAAAATATTATTCAGCAACTCACTATCAAAAATAAGAAGAGAAATCTGGATCAATTTTCATTCTGCTTTTGCTACCATGCACGTTTCTTTATAAATTTTAAAGAGAAGTGGCTGCTCCGCGCGCGGAGTTCCGCTTGACTGTGTAAGCACCCATTTGCTCAATGGCCCTATCTGCCTCGCGGAGCGCGGATAGGGCCACGCGGATGCCTCCGCGTGACTATGTATGCACCCATAAGAATCAATAGAACAACCTTGCCACGCGGGACTCCGCGTGACTGTGTAACGGGTCGTAGAAGGAATCGATCGTTCGATAACGTAATCTTCCGACTCCAAAGGAACTGGTTAGTATGAATCAGTAACGAATCGAAGAATCGCAGAGTCAAGCGTGATGATTCACAACTCCCTGGCAGTAAACTTGGCATAAGCATGGCGGAAGAAAAGAAAGAAATAAAATAATAATAGTGAGTAAAATATTTAGTTATAAATTAAGATATGGTAAGTAAAAAAAACAGTAGTATATATATATATATTAATTTTTTATGGAAATGGTATCAAAAACATGTTTTAACTGAAACATAAAAAAAATAGTTTAAGTGCAAGGAGATGAGAAAGCACATTTTGATAAACAGTAAACACACTATATTATAAGTTGTAATTTAAAAAATATATTTATATTTAAATGCATTGACAAAAGAATAAAGGGAAATAAAGTAACAATCAGCAAAGTAAAACTGAAAACAACAGGGGAAAGGTAAATCTTAAAGTGTAAATAGTCCTAGCACTAAACAGTAGGTAGGGAGTGATGTTATATTATGCAAGGAAGTAAATAGTGCAAAGAGAATGTAAAATATATTAAGCATATTTTTTAAAAAACCTCTAATTGAAGAAAATCACTCTAATTTGGTGTACGGGCTAATTAGCTAACCAAAGAAGATAGAAGATGGGGGAGGGGAATAAAAAAAATTGTGAAAAGGTTTCAACTCTCAATCCTCGAAAAAGAAAAACTTGAGGTGTTTTAAGTCTCAAGTGACCGAAGAATACAGGTTTATAGCGACCTGGGCTCGCTTGTGAGGGTGGAGAGAGTAGAACGAAAGACCATCACCACTGCTATATCTAACTAAACACGGACTAATTCGAAGAACTGTAGCAATATGAGATAATAACTGTAGTTTATAAGCTTGTAGTCCAGGAAATACCAGCGTAGAATAATCAGCAAACTGTCCGTAAAATAAAAAAAATACATCCAATTTTCTACAATATGCTGGCAACAAATTCAAATTCTGCATCCATAATATCACTGTTAACAGAGGGTAGCGTAATGTTCATCAAATTCCACAAAATCGAAGAAAACATATCGTAGTAGTCCAAACACAATGTCCAGTATATCATATCCAAGTAGTAGAATTTATCTCGAGGATGGCGAAATCCAAATAGAAAGGTGATGTTGTATAACACAAATTTTATATTCACATATAAACAGTGCGTAAATAAATTAGTTATTTTGTTCCCCCGAAAAATATACACCAAAACCACCAAAACATATAAATATTTATATATTTCCGTAGATTCACTCAATTTGTAATCGTCCTGTAGAATCATTAATCGTTCACTTACTGTCTGTAGCAAATAGCATAGTCTTAACACGATTGTAAATATTGTCCATGTAAATAACACAACTAACTAACTTCTTCGTCGCAAAATAATATATTCACCCTAATAAGTTTCACATTAACTATAATAAAGGTATTAGTTCCGTAGAATTATTCTTAAGATATTTCTTCACTTTTCTGGTAACAAACTAGTATACACGGAACAAAATCCAAGTTGTCCGTCAACGAAACAATACAATGTCGTCATAGGCCATAAACATAAAACATTTTTGCGTCTTTCATAGTATAGATTTTTAGCCCATACTTGGCCGGCTTGCTTTTCATGTATTGTGTAAATAAACACATCCCTTTAAATGCGACCAGCTGGTTATCGACAGTAGCACAAGAAGCTAAAGAAAACTTCTACTCACAGTTGTGTACAAATACCTCGAAAACTTCCTTGAATGCCGAAAATTTATCAATTTCATGCCTCTGTCTCCTGTCATCAACGTTATTAAATCGAATGGCTTGCAGAAGGAGGGTAAATCTATTCAAACTCATTGTACCATGAAATATTTCAATACCAAAACCATCCTGCCTGAAAAAGTCTTTCAAGTTTTGATGGCCAGAACGAAAATATCCAGCTATTAATTAGCAGTCCTAAAAATGTCTTTATCTGTGTGTTGTCCGTTGGTTTGCAGTCTCTTTTTCGTTTATAGACATCACTTATTTTAGCTATGAAAACAGTTGTATTAGTCGTGATTATATCTACGATTGGATCACTTATAAAAAACTCAAAACACTCTATATTGGTTTCTGCTTGCTTTGCTGTGTTTCCCGGTCCTGGAAGTTGTCTTACAAGATTTACTCTTCTTGTACGAACATTATTTACAGGACGAGTTTCCTTCCACGGTGTAACTTTGTCTTTGCCTAGAAATTCGCTTCTATTTCTGCAACTTAATACTATGTCTCGTCCGCCAAGCAATTCAACAACAGCTCCAATTGTTGCATCTTGTCATAAGCAGTTGCAGGAATTACTGCCTCCGGACCAATATTCACTTCATTCACCATATTTTCAAGCACAATATCGCAAGCATTTAACTACTCCTCCACTTCCACTGGTAATGTCCCTTCATAGTTTGCAGTAGAATTATAATTCTCATTAGTATCTGAGATTTCACTGTTTGTAGTAGATTTATCGTTCTCATTATCTGAAGCTTCACTAGCACTTGGAACATAGTCCGGAACTTTATCCTCGCCATCTAACTCAAAATTAGTGTCATGATCGGAAGCACTTATGAGTACATGGTCCTCTTCACCATCTTCTGAATTAGGTACTTCAACTTCAAATTCTTCATCACACAACTCCTCAAAAAATGCTGCCCGATTCAAGCTGCCTTTTGCTCTTCTGGCTCCATTTTATATCACTTCATTAGATTAAATCACAGTTCTTAATTTCTCATGAAAATTAAACACATGTTAAAAATGTTAAGACATGGTCTGGAAATGACACGCTTGTACTCGCACGGGGGTATAGCCACATCCCAATGCACAACACTCAAAGAAGTCACAATGGAAACTGCCACAAAGTGACGTGACAGCTACCTCACGTGGGCATTTGAAGGTACTAACCCGCGCATCCCAACATTGTTATGGTTTACCCAACATTGTTAGGGTCGTCAAGTCTAGGAGGCTTAGATGGGCGGGTAGAATGGAAGAAAGTAGAGACGCTTTCAAAGTTTTGATTGGAAGACCAATCGGAAAACGACCATTAGGAAGACCTAGGCGCAGATGGGAGGACAATATTAAGATGGATCTCGCAGAGATTGGAATACAAAGTAGAAACTGGAAGCAGTTAGCTAAGGATAGAAGTCAGTGGAGAGCTTTTGTGAACGCGGCATTGAACCTCCGGGTTCCATAGGCCATAGAGTTAGTTAGTTTAGTTAGTTTAACCCGCGCATCAGTGTAGCCAACCTACTCTGACTAGTGGAGTATGAAGAAGAGCATAGACTGGTTTTAGAACTGTTTCAGTCGATAAGAGAAGATGAAGTAGAAGGTGAGAACATAGCTGAACCACCACAACCATCGTTTCCTGTATCAGATCGTGAAGGTGATGCGGATTTCGTGTGTAGTGATATGGATGAACCTACAAACATATAAGTTTTCCAAATTTGTTTACATTGAAATGTTTCATGTGTTTTCATTTAGTATAATCTACTTTTGCATACATAGTTTCAAGCAAGAATAAATTGGAAAACAGTACTAGAAGTTAAGAAAAGAATAAATTACTAAAGTGCGGGCAATCCCCGTCACCACGTGCTTACGTTTCAGAAATTTTAGCTTATTTGTTTGTAATTTCAACATATTTGCAAAAGGTTCTTTTGGCGCTTCCACAAAAACAATTACGAAACTTTTTTTATGGTTTTAAGAAATAGATACGAAAGTTTCTTTAAAAAATATCTTTAAAGTAGAACTCTATGGACAGTTATTTTCAGAGTGAGGGAATCCCCGTACGGCGTGTGGTTATACCTAAAAGTAGAATCCCCGTACCAATAAAGCTTTCAACTTCATTCTTTCCAATCATGGAGGCATTGTTGAACACTTTACGAATGGTTTCACGCCTTTCTGCTTCGAGACGTACGAGGTGATGACCTCATAACTTACAAAAAAAAAAATTAGATCTAATTTTATATATTTTTTAGCGGGATTTGTTTTGCACTTAGAAGATTGAAATTTTGCGCAGATATTCAGTGCACCCCGAAGTATTTCTTAAATTTGCTTCAGATCTCTGTGTTAATAGAGGGGGTACCGAGGGTGAAAAAGTTAGTAAATGGTATATTTTTAAACAAAATCCTTTTTTTGCGATTTGCCTGTATCAGATGCACGATGGAGACATGCGAATGATACCATTTAAATGACTGTTCTATTTTGAAGCGAACGATGTATGAATCATGATTCCAGGAAAGCAGGGATATCTCAGGAAATTTTTACCTGAGATCCTGTTTTATACTGGAGTTTAGGATATTGTTGGGGATATTATATTTTGTGGGCTTATTTTTACACTTAAATGAATGAAATTTTGCAAAAATATTCAGTCTTCTCCTTAGTATTTTAAAGATATTTTTCAGATCTCTGCGTTGAAACAAGAGAGTCCAGAAGAGCAAGAAAATGAGATGTCTTAATAAAAATTATTGTTTCGCGGTTTTCCAGCCTCAAATACATGACAGAGTAGGGTCGTCGCGTGGGCGGGGCGATCGCCAAAGGTGCCGCGACTAAAGGGGCACCGGGACAACAAATAAACAAAATTCAAGGAATTCAGATTATGTTGGTAAATGAATTTAAAAAAATAATGTTAAATCAGATATTTTAATAATGATCAGGCCACGGCTAAATATTTATTTATTCATAATGACAACACAACAGAATTAATGTCCAGTTATAGTGTCGTGTAGATAATTATCATACACTATTATACAAACACTAAATACGTCGTTTAATTATGCAGAATATCAGACATACTAAATACATCTGCCATATGATATCTAATTATTTCGTTAGGAACATATATGAGGCACACATTCTCCACAGAGGAGAATTATGCAATATATTAGTTCTTGCTTTTCTATAATAGAATATCCCAGAGTTTGCTGTTTTAGTCTTACTTATTGGTGCACGTAATAATACTTCTGAAACTAATTTTGGACAGTCAATTTTACCGCTTAATAATTTATGTAAGAAGAACAGATCAAACACCCATCTTCTTTTTTACTAATGTATGAAAACTAAAATTCGTTACTATGTCTTCGTAGGGGACATACTTTGGGTAGAAACCGGTTTTCTTGTATGCAAACATTTTTAAAAAAATTAACTGTATATTTTCTATTGCATCGAGTATTTGGTGACATTTGGTGTCCAAACAATACAATAGTATTCTAATTTTGACCTCACATATTAAAGACAGAGCATTATAAACGTTGATTCTTTGTAGAAATCTTGTCCTATCCTATAAATTAAATCTAGGTTTTTATATGCACTACTCGTTATTTCGTCAACGTGTTGAGCAAAGGTTAATTCGCTATCAAATATAAATCCTAGATCTTTGACAGTATTTGGGGTTTGACAAGAAAGTGCTACTTATTGTATAGGTAAAATTAATTAGATTTTCGTTCTTCGTGAAAGATGCAGATTTACATTTCGACACATTAAGGACTAATTTGTTCTTATTACACCATATTTGAACTCTTTGTAGATCCTATTGAACTTTTGCGCAGTCATCAATTGAATTTACTTGGGAGTATAATTTGAGACTGTCGGCAAAATAACTTAATGCACAGTTTTATAGCTTAATACAAGAAGCTTTAATACACTGAGAAATATCATTAACAACAAGAATAAACAAAAGAGGACCTAGATTAGATCCTTGAGGGACTCCCGATAGAGTATTGAACTTGAAAATTACCGATAATGTAAAACATCGTCTAGGATTATTCAACTGGAACTCTCTCCAGCCCTCTGTGAGAAGATATTTTTTGTCATGGAATTTAATATTTGTATCGATATTTGTATCTATATTTTATGCTGTGACTATGCTGATATCACTCCAAAATAAACAAGAATAGCACTCGATTTCAACAATTCAAAATCATTTTTTCATTAACATTTATGTTTTCACTACAAAAGCTATTCACTTTAAAAAATCGATATAATACTAACTTCTTTTATTTTACATTCCGTATTTAAATCTATGAGACAGAATAAACTCTGGTTATTTTCATAACACACTGGAGAGGAACGCCTTGGAATTCTCGACCCGGGCGCTTACAACCCACGCGACGGCCCTGTGACGGAGACACGTAAAAGGTCATTTCTGAAAGTCTGTTCTATTGTAAAGAGATTGATGCACGAACCATGCCCTAGGATAAATAGGGATGGATGTCTCAGGATATTTTTATATTACATCCGGGTCTTTTGGAGAAATCTAGGGCATTGTGGGCCTCATTCGCAAATAACTTTTCCCGTCCTTACTATTCAAGGTAGAAGCTTGAAATTTTGTACATACATTTAGCACACCCCTTTCAGTTGATTTTGAGATCTCTGCGTTAACACAGGGGGGATTCAGAGGGGTTCAAAATTTGAAAAGAAAAAACCCAGGGAAAATATCGATGTCTTTTAAAATTTTCTGCTTCAGAACCATGATATAGAAATGTGTGTGTACTGTTTGAAAAGTTGGTCTATTTTAAAGAGAATCAGATTTGAACCATAAATAAGTCCTAGGTAAATAGGGATGATGCTGTAGCTGCTTGACCGAAAGTATAATTTACCATAAAATGCCAAAATTGAAAAGGGTTAAGAGCCAAGCTTTAAAAAAAGAAAGAAAAGTAACTCCACTTATGCGCAGTTATATACTATTTAGTAAGGTTTGGTGTATGTTGTTCTAATTTTGTAATACTGATCATTGGAAGTATATGTAATTTTATTTTGTTTCTTGTAATATTCTCTTAGGCAACAGAAAGATAGGATTAGCCTCATGTTATAGCAGAGAACAGCAGAACGTTTTCAAAAGTTTTCGATTTTAACCTAGTGACTTTTATTAGGTTTTTCATAAATCACTCTTTAGTTTTGGATCCAACGAAGATAACTGGACAAACTGTGTATTAGAAGACACTCTAATTGGCAGTGAAACAATTATCAAGTCGCATCGAGTATAGGAGTCATAATCATTGTAGTCTGTTTCTTGTTATGATATATTCTCTACTTCCATAGCTTATTTAATCGTTCAAGATTAAAAATATAAATAATGTATCACATTTGCAACTTAAAATTACAGTAGTTTTCTTTATTGTAGCTGTTTTATTTGTCTTTATCTTATTTATTGTAAGGATCCCCACATCACAACATGAGTACATGTTTATGAACGACACGTGCTAACGTTTACAGACAAGCAGACGATACACAGAACAAGAAGACACGGAGGGGATCGAAGGAAGACTAGCCACCCGAAGAAGACCAACAAAAGAGAAACCACAGAGGAAGGAGGCTTCAGTTGGCCACTGATCGCCAAACGACTTCGGCTCTGGAGGTCGCTTTGGACTAAGGGGCTATACCTATCCTTGCATCCCTGGAGAATGCTATGAAACTAAGGCGATTCCTCAATACAACTACAACTTGCAACGCTACAATAAGCTGAGGTTTCCTAGGACCGTAACCTGGAGCCACCATAAGGGGTCGTCCACATATTAAGTAACGCAGCAAAAGGGGGAAGGTGGTTCGGCGTTGCGTTACGAAGTGTGCCAAGGGGGAGTGGGTTGCATCTTCGTTACGTAACACGCGTTTTTTTGCTGTAATTTTAATTTTTCTTCACAAATTTATATGCAATTTCAAACAAAATAATATTATTCGGTTATTTTCTATTTTTATTTTTATAAATGAATTAGGAAATACCCGTTCTTCCATTAGGAGAATGTGTTTCAGTTTGGACATAAAGGGCTTCAAAACTGTCACCAATCATGTTAGGGACCCCCAAAACTATGAATTCGATACTAATGTCTGTAATTTTCAATTAGTTTTACATGTCACCATCCCCTCTTAGGAGTACTAATGGGGACAATTTGGATTTAAACGATATCGGAAGTGTCACTGTACACCTCAGCGACTTCTCAATCTATGGATTCGACATTAATATCAGTGATTTTTTATCACTTTTATATATCTTCCTCTCCCTTCAAAGTGAAATGATAAGAAACATCCCAGACCCAAACCTCATTTGTGTTGAAAATTTGATCGAGATCGGTCGAGTGGTTCAAGAGTTAAAAATGTAGCCACTTTCATTTTTCTTTAAAAAAATATAGATAAATAAATATTTCTATTGTTTTGGAAAATTGCGAGTTATAGCCTACATAAATTGAATCATACACAAAGGATTCGAAGACGCACTAGACACTAGCATGACTGGTGAGGAACCCTGCGTGTATTACAATACAATAAATCTCCGTTTTGTGGCTATCTCAGAATTGGATTTTCGGCACATGCTTTCCTAGAGTTAGCTTTTAGTGATCGTAACCACTGCTTGAAAATGCCCTTCTGTTCCCACTCGTATCGCTATTTCTGAGAGTATATTTTTAAAATTTTGATCTGAATCATCACCCACTGTTTTCTTCTAAGAGGTTTCACATGTGAAACAGAAGAAACACTTTTTCGTGAAATAATATTTTTCGCGACCGAACGTTCCACGAATTGCAAACCAAAATAAGATATTAAAAACCTAATTCGTCAGATATTATTCTCGTACTATTTTTCTTTCTTAAATTTTTGGATTTGAATATGTCTGAACGAATCGAGTTTATTCGCATTCTCGCACTGATTTAGAACAATAATAATTTCAAAAGTGGTAAACTGAAGTTCAAAGGTCAAAGAAGATGCTCGAAAGCTTGTTCACAAACGAGATGTCCTTTCTCCTTCACGCGTGCAGACACTTCGAATCTGTGGTCGACGGGGAAAAGAAATTTGAATCGTTGTCACTGACGAACTTGAAATGTACGAAATATCCTGGATCCTGGAAGAAAAGGTCGATGTTAGTTCTTTAGATCCTGTTTTAACTGCATCTTCCGGCAGTACTTCCTCCTTGCCAATCACCAGTAGCCTAAAATTATGGGTGTGATCTTCTTGGGGAGAACGACAGTAGTTTTGAACAATTAGGACTGGTTAATTAAACAACCTTATTTGGCTAAAGTATTATTACGGTTCTACCATTTTCTAATACTTTGATTTGTTGGCGAGAAAACATTACAAATATTTTCAGAATACAAGCATTTTGTAATAAAAAGTTCTACCAAGGGTCTAAAGGCCTGGATAGAATAATACCTATAACGGCCAACTGGAAGAAGCACGTTGATGTTTACCAAACTGTTTTCCCACATACGAAGCAAGTAGTATTTCACGCTATTACCGTTTGGCGGCGGTATAAAGCGAAAGCACATATGCTGGAAGTCAGCTTTAGAACAGGAATCCGCTTCTGGTAAAGTTATTCCTCGAAATTATGATTTAAATTCGGTATCTTTAATTGATCCTCAAATAAGAGTAGTCGGGAAAACAAGTTTAAAGGAAACTACACACCTTGCGAGCTCACGTATTAAGTAATCTAAAAAGTTTACAAATTTGTCGTACCGATTGGTTAGAATATAGGCCTAAGTTAAACCCGTATGTTCCTATGACTTTCAGTTTTCATTCTGAATAATTGTTCCACGAAAATAGCCAAAATATCAAATGGTGATTTTGCCAGACCGAAATAAAACGAACTAATTGCAGAAATACATAAAAAAAATGTGACTGTAAGGAATCTAGAAACTACAAGGCAAAAACATATTGCAAGGAATACATTAATTCATTTAATATATATATTGTATCGAATAACTTCGCTTGGTACTTGTGAATATGTCTGAAAATTGATTGCTACTCTGCATTGCAGAAAGAATGGCTATTCTATGTTTAAATTATAATAAATATCCGGAAATCACAGCCTTTTAACTGGGATCACGGCTGGGATCTGCAGCGTGAAAGAAAACCACCATTTTATTTTTCCGTAATTCCTAATACAAGATTAAGAAGGTATGTATAAAAGTCTTTCCCAGATGAAAAAAATACAGAGTTACAATGTAACCCAATTTGCAACTGCAAGAACGAAATGTCTTGGGGAGCACTGTTGGAAGAGAAAGTAACAATGTGGGAAAGATCAACACAGAAAGGAAAACGCACATGAGCAATAAGTTTAGAATAGGTACACTCCACATCAAAAAATTGCGACCGCCAACGACGTGCAGCTACGCCACACAATATACACCTTCTAATCCCATAATCGTGTCTGGTAGAGAGACTCCCTCCCTCTTCTCCTTTCTTCTCTCCCATACTAAAATTAGCTAACAAAATGAACTCAATTCTAATTTCAAACTACACATGTATTAGTATCGATAAAATGAAATAACCAAACCGAGACGAAACAAGATTCATAAGTTAATTTAGGTAGAAACTGAAACACACACAATGAAAAATTGAAACCAATGGATGTTTATTACACAGAGGTTCAGAAATGAGGCAGAGAGAGAGAGAGAGAGAGACAAGGCGAGAGAAGAAGAAAAAGAAAAGGGAAAACAGATAAAAATGTGGAATTTTAAACTTAGCTAGAAAAGAACCTAACATTATAAAATTCCGTTACCAGAAATCCAACAGTAATATAGAAATAACGTTTGTTTTATATATTTTTTCAGGACTATTCGAATATATAGGGGATGCTTGAAACATTCATTAAGTCTTTTCTATAAAGGATAGCATACTCAATTTCCAGTAGAATTGTAGATCTCACAAACACATCTCAGATAATGTCAACATCTTAACACATGCTTTGTTTTCGCGTGGTTCGATTGTAAATTCGGTAGTGTTCATTGGACGTACTGATGCAAACTACATTCTAATAAACCCAGTAGGTAGCGTAGGTCATATCTTCCATTTCAGACTACTAATGCAAAGTGAACAAAGAAAGAAGAAAGAAAGAAAGATAAAATTGAATAAGTGCTATTTTACTGGTAAATTATTATCAGAATAATCCTATATTAAAAGTCCAAACAGAATCATAATGAAAAGTTACGAATATTCAAATGGAAAGTTGGATGTTCCTTATAGATGTAGCAGACCTTGCATGTTTCAAATTTCAACGTGAATAAATCACATTGAATTATAAGATGGAAACAAATTTGTGTCGAACTAGTAGAAATAAAATTTTGTTTTCAAATAACCAAAGAGGTTGCCATTTCCTATTCTTTTCCGAAGATTAATCTGTACCGAAAATCCAGCATCACTTTCATCTCTTGCGAATATAATGTCATTTGCACAGAAAGAATGAAGACGCTAGAGCGCAAACGGATCATGGTGTCAGTTGGGTGATGTTGGTTAGCTTATGGACCACCACTGGATCGAGGATTCAAACCCGTAGTGACCCGGTAATTCGTCTGAGACTCGGTAACCCAAATGATAAAAAAGATATTTTGCTTATTCCCTTGCGTTTAAACAGTATTTCTTTCAGAAAAGGCAAGGACTGGAGATTTTCTGTCCAGAACACGAAAAACTCGACGCTGAAGTTACCAGTTAATTACATTCTCCAACCAGGTCTATTGGTCTGTTGCTCCGTTTTAACTTTGGAACACGCACACGCATATGAAGTGCGTGTGTACGTGATAGAGAGGGGGTAGAAGTGAAAGATGTAACGAAGGGATAGGGAAACGTCAAGGAAGAGAAAGAGAGAGGGGGGGGGACGAATATAATATGAATCATACTTATCATTTCAGTGTATGATGAAGAACGCACACACTGTTTATTCATATTCTCGCCAGTGATGCTTTTTAACCTCTGCAACAGAAGATAAGTCTCTGTTTGCAGCCATTATTTTACGCGAAAAAGTTAAAATACCTGTTGGGGAATCGAACCCTGAATTTCTGCTTGGAAGTCTGGTACTTTACCACTACACGACCGATTGTTTTACCCAAGCTTTGTTCAACAAATGCTGTAATATTTCTTTCTGAGAACGATTACACGAAAAGTGTTTACTGCAGATCAATGAAGTGTTTCGAATATCCTGGTAAATCCTTTGCCCTTTCCCAACCAACATTCGTAAATTTTCTCTATCATGATAAAGGTGTTTGCTTCCACATTCTTAAGCATTGCATGTCGAATATGAAAAATCGATTCTTCACTATCACTTTAAAAAGATGCAAGTTTCGCATGAACAGGATTTGAACCTATGCTGGATAGCTTTATTAATCGTAACTATATTACGGTAGCGCTACACTATCATGCCACCTGAAACTGGAAGCGAAATATTACTTACCTTAGCCTTGATCTTTGGAACGATCAAGCATCTTCCTGTAAGTTTATTTGCACCTAAGTGCACAACGAAATTAATTTATTCGACGACCCAGAGAGAAATTAGTGCCCACTAATAAAGGAAACAACATACAATCCAGGAAAAATTACAGAAATAAAAACATTATGAATTAGTTTCGCCCTTGCACGTTCAAACACGCCTATATTATTATTATTATTATTATTATTATTATTATTATTATTATTATTAATAATAATAATAATAATAATAATAATAATAATAATAATAATAATAATAGTAATAGTAATAACCTATATTGTAAAATTGAAAGGGACTTTGACTTATAGTCTGTTGAGCCACCCGACCGATCTCGATCAAATATTCAACATTGATAATGTTTGTAACTGGGAGTATTTTAATCTATTCTTTTCGACGGTGTTACTTAGGGCAGGGATAGGATGGAAAAATATAAAAAATGAAGGAAACTTAATAAGTCTTGAATCAAACGACCGATCTGGATGAAATTTTCAACATAGATTACGTTCGTGCAGTGGAATCCTTTTAATCATTTCACTTTGATGCTGGAATGTAGGGAAGGGGAGGACGGGGATATATACAAAAATCAATTTGAATTAAAATAAAAGTGACTATGTTAATGATTTAATAAGTCTTGAACCACCGAACAGATCTGCATCAAATTTTCAACATGGATGATGTTCGAGATTGGAGTGGTTTTCATCATATCATTTTGACGGTAAAACGTAGGGGAGTGGAGGGTAGGGGAAAGATATATAAAATAAATAAAACTTAATAAGTCTTGAACCACGCGACCTATCTCGATCAATTTTTTAACATAGGTGAGATTCGGGCCTGGTATGGTTTTTATTATTTCACTTCGAGGCTAGAAATTAGAGAAGGGGAATGCGAAAGGGGGATATACACATAAATAAAATTTAATAACTCTTGAACCACCGTACCAATCTCGATAAAATTTTCAACCTAGATGAAGTATAAACCAGAGATGGTTTTCCTCATATCATTTTGATGATGTAACTAATTCAAGGGGGAAGGATAGCAACATTTGAAAGAGAACGAAAATTTACTGATATTGGTATCGAATCCATAATTTTTGGAGTGACTGAGATGAACAGTGACACATCTGATGCCGTTTAAATCCAAATTCAGCCCGCAACATGGAGGAGGGGAAGACATATGATATGATCAAAATAACCAATATCATTGTGGAATTCATAGTTTTCCGGGTGGCTGAGATGAACAATGGTGCTGAAGATGACGTGCTCCGCAACATGAGAAGGGGACGGGTTATATGAAACTCATCGAAAATGACCGATATCAAAGAGCGCTTTAGCAATAGTAAAAAGTGACTGAATAAAAAGTATTATTATTATTTCTCAATTTAGCCCAGCAAAGCGGCCAATTGATGCTAGTAATATTATTATTATTACTGTTATTATTGACGCATTTGAACTTGCAGGACGAAATTAATTCATAATATGTTTTTATTTCTGCAATTTTTCCTGGATTGTATGTTGTTTCCTTTATTAGTGGGCACTAATTTCTCTCTAGGTCGTCGAATAAATTAATTTCGTTGTGCACTTAGGTGCAAATAAACTTAAAGGAAGAAGCTCGATCGTTCCAAAGATCAAGGCTAAGGTAAGTAATATTTCGCTTCCAGTTTCAGGTGGCATGATAGTGTAGCGCTACCGTAATATAGTTACGATTAATAAAGCTATCCAGCATAGGTTCAAATCCTGTTCATGCGAAACTTGCATTTTTTACAAAGTGATAGTGAAGAATCTATTTTTCATATTCGACATGCAATGCTTATGAATGTGGAAGCAAACACCTTTATCATGATGGAGAAAATTTACGAATGTTGGTTGGGAAAGGGCAAAGGATTTACCAGGATATTCGAAACACTTCATTGATCTGCAGTAATCACTTTTCGTGTTATCGTTCTCCGAAAGAAATTGTAGAGATTTTTATAGTGAGTTTGTATCATTGCCATTATATTTGCATAACGTTTCTCTTTTGTTTAAAAAACAGTTTTGTGTGTGTATGAGTGTCAGCATGTTGAGCATCAAGAGATCCATATAAGACGGTCCTCCGGAATTCGTAAAAAACACAATATAACAGTAAGTTGTAAGTGTTTCACTTGTTGTGTAGTTAGTGCAAATAAACATTTATTCATTTATCAAAATTAAGCTGTTTTGTGAACATTTATTCAGCAAAAGACAGAAACATTGGTCAACTCCGACCGGATTACAGTGAACTAGCGTTTGATATAAACTGTGAATGTGTATGTGAACAATTGTTACATTGCTCTTTGTTTAGTTTTGTTCATGTATGCAGTGACATTTATTAATTCTTCTGGAAACTATGTGTATAGATATAAGTGAGAACACGTTCATCAGTGTGGACTTGTGTGTGGACTTGTGTTTATTAGTTAGTGTGGACTTACAATATTTTTCAAGCTGGAGGACTCAGACAGAAGCAAGTTAGTGAAACAACGTGGTGTGTGCAAAAGTCAACTGACAAGAATTCAAAACTACGTACGTAATATTAATTCAACAACTACAATTAGTCAGGTGAAAGTACGTAAGACCGCAATGATTGAGTTGTATAAAAAATTCGATGAAGTACAATCAGTTAGAAATTAATTACGAACAAGTAGAGGACGATGCATATAGAGAGGAGTTTGAAACCAGTTACTATGATGTATTAGCGCAACTAGAAGATTTTATTATTCAGCGTAGCCAGGAATCTCATTCAAACAATTCCTCAAAAAATGAGAATCAGGTGTCAAATGATCAATTAAAATTGCCTCGTGTAGAATTGCCATCATTTGGAGGACGATACGAAAATTGGTTTTCATTTTCAGACAATTTTAAAGTTATGGTTCATAATAACTATAACGTGTCAGTGTTGCAAAAGTTCCATTACCTTGGGAGTGCACTGAGAGGGGAGGCGTATGATTTAATAGTGAATCTGCAAGTTACAGAAGCTAATTATAAAATTGCATGGCAATTATTGAAAGACAGGTATGAAAATAAGCGTTTGATTGCAGCTACTCATGTCCGTAATTTGTTACATATTAAATGTATCACAAAGGAAACTACATCAGAATTAAGAGAATTTATTAATATAGCTACTAGTAACTTGAATGCATTACGAGCTTTAGATTTGCAGACACCACTAGAAGAGGTTTTGTTAGTTCAACATTTTGTTTCACAATTAGACAGTAACACTAGGCGTGCGTGGGAGTTACAAATCACAGATCATTCTTTCCCTCCCTTATCAGAGTTCTTTGCTTTCTTGGAACGTAGGTGTCAAGCATTTGAAACTATAAAAAATACACCATCGCATTAAGTAGTGTCAAGGTCAAGGGTCGATAAAAATAGACAGAGTGGTGAACCAAAACAAAAGAAAAAAACAACCAAATCATACATGACAACAACTCAGTCTTTCTGTAACTTTTGTAAACAAAACCTAATACATCAGTTGTTTAAATATCCTGCATTTTTAAACGCTGAATCGAAAGAAAGGCAAGAGTATGTTCGAGATAATTTATTGTGTTTCAACTGTCTCAAAAAAGAAATCAGGTGGCTGTAAACGTTGTTTCAAAAGGCATAATACCTTGCTGCATTATGATATAATGTCAAAAGCAGATGAGAAACCCAGTGTTGCTAATTCACAATCAAGAAATTTTTCGAGTCATTCTAATACGAATAGGGAAAATATGACAAGGTTCTTACTGCATTTTCAAGGTAAAACCAAATGTTACTGTTATGTTATCTACTGCTATAGAAAATGTACGAGATGCAAATGGTAAATTACATCCATGTAGAGTATTATTAGATTCTGCCAGTCAAAGTAATTTTGTAACTGAAGATTTGGTTCAAAGGTTGCGTCTACCTAGAAATAAACACCGAGTTCCAATTCAAGGTATTAATAGTGTGATTAGTGAAACAAAGCATTGTGTAGATGTACATATAGAATCAAGAATTCGTGAATTTGCAATTGACGTAAACTGTTTAATTTTGCTCAAAATAACAGATAATATTCCAAGTAGGCCAATAGATCATGCTGATTGGAACTTGCCGACAGACATAGTGTATGCAAATCCTAACTTTCACCAACCAGACACTATTGACATTTTGTTAGGCCTGGAAGTGTTTTTGGACATTTTGCGATCGCATAAACTGACTAGACCAGGGAATTATCCAGTAGTACAAGAGACTGAATTTGGGTACATTTTGGCGGGTAAAGTTCCTACAACAAGAGATTCTAGTATACCACAAGTGTCATTTTTTGTGCAAGAAAGTAACCTTGATAGACAGTTACAAACATTTTGGAAGCTCGAAACTGTACATTCAACAGTCATGACTCAAGAAGAAAAGCAATGTGAGCGACACATTGACGAAAACACTACCAGAGATAGCAGTGGTCGATTCGTTGTACGTTTGCCAATTAAGCCAAGTCATAAATCATTAGGAGAATCATATAATTTAGCTCTTCGTAGATTTTACCAGCTAGAAAGACGGTTGCAGCAGTGTCAAGAAATTAACGAGCAGTACTATAACTTTATGAGGGAATATGAAGAATTAGATCATATGAAACCAGTGAAAGAAGAACATGAAGATAGCGGTATGAAATATTATCTGCCACATCATGCAGTATTGAAACCATCCAGTACCACAACAAAACTAAGAGTGGTTTTCGACGCTTCTGCAAAGACTTCAACGGGGGTTTCATTAAACGACATACTTATGACAGGACCAACAATCCAGCAAGATTTACATTCAATTGTCACGAGATTTCGAACCTTTCCTATTGCCTTTACGGCGGATATTCAGTCAATGTATCGAATGATTAAAGTTCATGAAGATGACATTGGACTTCAAAGAATTCTGTGGAGATATTCATCAGTGGAACCAGTCAAGATTTATGAGATGCAGCGGGTCACATATGGTGCAGCATCATCACCATATTTGGCGACGGCGTGTCTTCGAAAGTTAGCGGAAGAAGCAAGAAGTAAATATCCTCAAGCAGCGACAGTATTGGAACGTGATTTTTATATGGATGATGTAAGCTCAGGATGCCATAACGTTGAACAGGCGTTAAAGCTTTAGAAAGAACTTATTCAATTATTGCAAAGCTGTGGATTTACTTTAAGAAAATGGTTATCGAACGAGCCAGCATTGTTGGAAGCAGTGCCAGAAGAACATAGGGAAATACACTTACCGTTTGAATTTGAATCCGAGTCAGGTGTTTCAACATCGGGTTTATCGTGGAATCCTGCATCAGATAAGCTTCTCATCACCAACAAGTCAGTTAAAGAATGTCTCACGACCAACATACCAACCACACGTCAAGTGATTTCGACCATAGCAAAAATATTTGATCCTTTAGGACTTATAAGCCCTGTAGTTACTCCGTTCAAGATTTTCTTACAACAAATGTGGATCCAAAAGATCAATTGGGATGACCAAATACCATCAGAGCTCTATCAGCAATGGTTAGACATGTGTCATCATCTTCCAAGTGTTAACAAAATACAAATTGATAGATGAGTAGTATTGAAGAATTATGTTCATGTCGAGATACATGGGTTTGCTGACAGCAGTCAACTTGCTTACGGCTGTTGCATATATGTTAAAACTGTGGACATTTCAGGCAAAACTACTGTTAAACTTTTGGGTTCTAAATCGAGAATAGCTCCTATTAAAAAGGTAACTTTACCAAGACTTGTACTTTGTGCGGCAGTACTTTTGAGCAGGTTGTATCACAAAATAATTCCGATATTAAACATTTCAGTGGATAGTACTTACTTCTGGACCGATTCAAAAATAGTGCTTGCATGGATTTCATCTCCAGCTGCCAGATGGAAAGAGTTCGTGGCAAACAGGGTTGCAGAGATACAGGAGAACACATCAGTCAACCAGTGGCATCATGTGTCCTCTATGGACAATCCAGCCGACATTATTACACGGGGAATGGATCCGAAACAGTTGAAGGAAGCAGATATTTGGTGGCATGGACCTGCATGGTTTGAATCATCTGCATGGCCCGAACAATCAGAAGTGGTAAACGAAGATGTTCCAGAAGAAAGGAAAGTAACGACCATATCTTTAGCCAGTTATGAAGGTGACATAAGCTGTTTGGAGAAATTTTCATCATTGTGGAAACTATTGCGAGTTATTTGTTTGTGTCGTCGTTTTATTTACAATTGTAAAAATCACACCGAGAAGAAAGTAGGAACTATTTCCACTACTGAAATTAGTGATACTTTACAACAATGCATTAAGGTAATCCAACAGGTCAGTTATTCGCAAGAATTCAAAGATTTATCTTCGTCAGGCCAAGTTTCATCCCAAAGTGAACTTAAATCTTTGTGTCCATTTATAGATAATGAACAGTTGCTACGAGTGGGAGGACGGCTAAAAACTCTGACTTACCGTATGATAGCAGACATCAGATCATCTTACCATCTAAAGAGCATCTCACCAAATTGATAATTGAAGCGGAACATAGAAGATTGTTACATGCTGGACCGCAGTTATTGATTTCATCATTGAGGCAAAAATATTGGATCCCACGAGCTAAACAAGTCGTTCGATCTATCATTCATCAGTGTCTAGTTTGTTTTAAATTGAAAGCGTCATCCTCAGAACAACTCATGGGTCAATTACCATCAGCACGAGTACAGCCAGCTCGAGCTTTTATTCACGTAGGGGTGGATTTCGCCGGTCCCCTAATGACTAAGCAAGGAAGTAGATCTCGTAAAGTGACAAAGGCGTATGTTGCAATATTCGTGTGCTTAGCAACCAAAGCGATTCATATGGAGTTAGTGAGTGATTTGAGTAGCCAAGCATTTTTAGCAGCTCTTCGAAGATTTGTATCAATAAGAGGCAAATTTTCGAACATCTATAGTGACAACGGAACCAATTTCATTGGAGCTCAGCGAGAACTTAAGGAGGTTGAACAACTACTCAGTTCACAACAATTTCAAAACTCTATTCAAGATGTTGCAGTGGAAGAAGGATTTGCATGGCATTTCATTCCACCCAGAGCAAGTCATTTTTCAGGCATTTGGGAAAGTGCAGTAAAGTCATTTAAGTTTCATTTAAGAAGAATAGTAGGCTGCACGATTTTGACATTTGAAGAACTGAACACAGTCATAACACAAATAGAAGCCTGTTTGAATTCAAGACCAATCCCTGTTCTATCCAATGATCTCGATGATCCTTCATTTTTGTCGCCAAGGACATTTCCTTATTGGTGAACCTTTGATGAGCATCCCTGAACCAAATCTAGTGGACATTCCGACCAACCGATTATCAAGATGGAATCACCTTCAGAAGATGAAGCAGCATTTTTGGAAAAGGTGGTCTCAGGATTATTTACATGAACTCCAGCAGAGAAGAAAATGGACAACAAAACAACCTAATATTTCTATTGGAGATGTGGTTCTAATCAAAGAAGACAATGCTCCTCCATTGTCATGGAAATTAGGTGTCACTCAACAAGTGTTTCCGGCAAAAAGATGGACTAGTGAGAGTAGTGAGTGTAAAGTGTAAGACAGGGACTGTTAAGAGACCAATTACTAAAATTGTACCTTTACCTAAAAGTGATAATGTGGATTGTGTGTAAGTTGATTGATTTGGTTCAATCAAGAGAGGGGAGAATGTAGAGACTTTTATAGTGAGTTTGTATCATTGCCATTATATTTGCATAACGTTTCTCTTTTGTTTAAAAAACAGTTTTGTGTGTGTGTGTGAGTGTCAGCATGTTGGGCATCAAAAGATCCATACAAGACGGTCCTCCGGAATTCGTAAAAAAGACAATATAACAGTAAGTTGTAAGTGTTTCAGTTGTTGTGTAGTTAGTGCAAATAAACATTTATTCATTTATCACAATTAAGCTGTTTTTTATGAACATTTATTCATCAACAGACGGAAACAGAAATATTACAGCATTTGTTTGGGTAAAGCAAATGGTGGTGTAGTCTTAACGTACCAAACTTCCAAGCAGAAAATCTAGGTTCGATTCTCCACCAGGTAGTATAACTATTTCGCATAAAATAATGGCTACAAACAGAGATTTATTTTCTGTTGGAGAGCTTACAAAGCATCACTGGCGAGAATTCGAATAAACAGTGTGTGTGTTCTTCATCATACGCTGTAATGATAAGTATGTTTCATAATTATATTCGTCCCTCTCTCTCTCTCTCTCTTCCTTGACGTTTCCCTATCCTATCGTTCTTCCCCTATCTCTCACGTACACACGCACTTCATGTGCGTTTGCGTGTTCCAAAGTTAAAACGGAGGAAGACACCGATAGACCTGGTTGGAGAATGTAATTAACTGGCAACTTGAGCGTCGAGGTTTTCGTGCTCTGGACATAACATCTCCAGTCCTGGTCATCTCTGAAAGAAATACTGTTTGAACGCAAGGGAATAAGCAAAATATCTTTTTTTATCATCTGGGTTACCGAGTCTCAGTCGAATGACTGGGTCACTACGCGTTTGAATCCTCGATCCAGTGGTGGTCCATAAGCTAACCAACATCATCCGACTGACACTATGATCCGTTTGAGCTCTAGCGTCTTCTTTCTCTCTGTGCAAATTACAACGTCATATGCGCAAGACATGAAAGTGATGCTGGATGTTCGGTACAGATAAATGTTCGGAAAAGACCTGAAAATGGCAACCTCTTTGGTTATTTGAAAACAAAATTTTATTTATACTAGTTCGACACAAATTTGTTTCCATCTTGTACTTCAATGTGATTTATTCCCGTTGAAATCTGAAACATGCAAGGTCTGCTACATTTATAAGGAACATCCAATTTTCCATTTGAACATTCGTAACTTTTCATTATCATTCTGTTGGGACATTTAATATAGGATATTTCTGATAATAATTTACTAGTAAAATAGCACTTATTCAATTTTATCTTTCTTTCTTTCTTTCTTTCTTTCTTTTTCTTTTCGTTTTTCTTTTTTTGTTCACTTTGCATTATTAGTCTGAAATGGAAGATGTGACCTATGCTACCTACTGGGTTTATTAGAATGTAGTTTGCATCAGTACGTCCAATGAACACTACCGAATTTACAATCGAACCACGCGAAAACAAAGCATGTGTTAAGCTGTTGACATTATCTGAGATGTGTTTGTGAGATCTACAATTCTACTGGAAATTGAGTATGCTATCCTTTATAGAAAAGACTTAATGAATGTTTCAAGCATCCTCTATATATTCGAATAGTCCTGAAAAAATGCAAAAGCAAACGTTATTTCTATGTAACTGTTGAATTTTTTGTAACGGAACTTTATAATCTTAGGTTCTTTTCTAGCTAAGTTTAAAATTCCACATTTTTATCTCCTCTCCGTTTCATTTTTCTTCTTCTCTTGCCTTCTCTCTCTCTCTCTCTCTCTGCCTCGTTTCTGAACCTTTGTGTATTAGACATCCATTGGTTTCAATTTTTCATTATGTGTGTTTCAGTTTCTTCCTAAACCAACTTATGAATCTTGTTTCGTCTCGGTTTTGTTATTTCATTTTATCGATAGTACTAATACATGTGTAGTTTGAAATTAGAACTGCGTCCATGTTGTTAGCTAATTTTAGTATGGGAGAGATGAAAGGAGAAGAGGGAGGGAGTCTCTCTACCAGACACGATTATGGGATAAGAAGGTGTATATTGGGTGGCCTAGCTGCACGGCGTTAGCTCTAGAAAGTTTTGTGATACGGAGTGTACAAAACGTAAGTACCATTTACAGGAAAGAAAGCTAAAAAGAATTTTAAGTAAGAAATGAAGCAAAGTAACTTTTACTTTGTTTAAATTTCTGAAGTTAGATGAGAAAATAAAGAGGAGTTCAGAAGCGAAGGAAATAGCAAAGGACAGTCTTAATGGTACGGGATCACTTATTGATAAGCGCTAAAAGAGCAGCTATTGAAAATGGAATTAGTTGATAATAGAGTTATAACGTTAACTCTTAAAGAAAAGAAACGAGAGTAAGGTAGTTCTTACAGACATTCACACTGACCACCTCGCATAGAATTAGAAAGATAAAGGAAAATTATGAGAAAATAATAAATTATAGAGAAGAGTAGAGTATGATTAGTTGATTTGTAACTGGTTTTCGGTTTGCTGGTATCCTGGGTTTCTTCGGTATTTGCAGTGATTATCAATTTTCTGTTCTTTTTATCTTTGATGGGATTTGTAGTCTATACTTCATTTGAATGTTAATTCTTAGCTGTAGTTTTGTTTCATTTTTGAGTTTGTTAGTTAGAAAGGTGCATGTAACAACAATTGCATTGTTACAGCAGTCGGTATGGTTGCAATACTTCCCTCTTGGATATATAATTACCAGAAACCCATTGTGTCAGGGTTGCCAATTCGGGGGAAAAGTGGCTAAATCTAGGGGATTCAAATTTCGGTATAGTGAAAAAATATTTTTTTTTTTCCGATTAGCGACTTTTTCGGTGATTTTTAAATGACAATTTGGCGACTTACTTTTACAAATCTAGCGAGTTTTGTGCTGGAGTAACTTGTTTTTCTGTAATCAAACATTATTAACTCGAACCATGCTGAAAAGAAATGTGCCTCACCTCAATCTGCTGAGGTTTGACAGCCGAAAAGACAGAGAGATAACTATTAACTCGAACCAGTTTAGATATATGTTTGTTTCCTTTTGTTTATTTAAATCAGCACAAGCGTCGACGAGCTGAAAAAAGTATACAGCGTATTCGTTTTTGATTGCTGTCACCTATAGCCCTCTAACGGAACCAACTCCAACCTTTAATGTTTTGTACATATATAGACCCTATATATATAGTTTGCAGAGTTTCCGTTTAGAGGGCAAATAATACATTACCGGTAGCAAACTGATCATTTATATAGAAGCGTGAATACAAGTGAACTGGATTTATTAATTTTTTGTACACTTTTACTTTCGTTCGTTTTTCTAAACGCGATTTTTTATTTCGGTGAAGTGAAATTGATTATAAACTTAAAATATATATGTTGTACTATTGATAAAAGCGAAATTATTGTTAGTTAGATATTTTTCTTTAAATTACTTTTTTATGTATACGTTTTTACTTTCTTGTAGCTTATAGGATTAGGATTAATCACAGGTCTAATATATACACTTTGTTCCTAAAAATCATGTCTTTCGATGGAGAGTGTTGAATTTTACCTGTAAATTATATATTACACCACCTGTAAATTATATATTAAATTATAAACACCAAAGAAATACAAAAATAACCATGCCTCTCCAACGAATAAAAAATCAGGTAGAATACGCCTCTTAGTATCTACAGAGCGATTGATATCATCAGAAACTCACAAGCAAATTTTCTCTAACAGATATACCAAGGAAATATCAATGTTGGTCAAACATTCATTTTATTTTGCAGATTAGAGTATTTTGTAAAATCTCTAAATCTTTTACAATATTCGCTCAACGTTACCTTTAAATTTGTTACTTATCAGTTTTAATATCTCTAGTAAAATTTTTGAAAAAAAATTCGGGTCGAGATGATTTGACTCCCATCTTTGTTTTATGACAATATTTTTTATCACCTCCTATTGTAGTTTTTATTTTTAAAATGTATTATTATTATTATTATTTTTCATTGACATTAAAGCTAACAAGAATATTTTTTGAAGTTATGCAGTGAACTTATTATACTAGTTTCCAGTGTGTTCGCAAAATGAAACAAAAAAATGAAAAAGAAAAAAAGAAAGGCAATCTAAGAAAGTGAAAACAAGATATGCAGTGTGTGTCAGTTCAATTTTAGTTATTAATGTAAACTTTGCGAAATATTATTTGACATAATAAAAGAAATACGAAAGACTTTTTGAAACGAAGAAAAATAACGTATACCTTTGTAACTGGAGGGAAAGAAACCTAACGTAAACACACTAAAAAGGAACCACTCATCTCGTAGTGATCATGGTTTATTGGTCAAGGCGTTCGCGCAGTAATCTGAAAGTATTCGGGTCGGATCCCGCGCTGATAAGTTTTCTTTTAGTTTGGACATTTTTCTGTCAATTCATGGGCGATGACACACATTATATTATCTTCAGACACACGTTATATTGAATACTTGGATGTTTCAATACTTGATCTATCAAATCTTCAGGAATAATAATAATTAGATCGTAGAAGATTAAAGGTTAGGAGCTTATTATCGTTCAGGTCATACAATTACAAGCAGGAACGTGACAATTCCCAAGAATATTGAGGGTTTGTTTAGTGTTACCCACGAAAAGAGGAATTTGTCTTCTCGTCACAAAAACAAAACAAACAAAATCGAGACGAGAATTAACATTTTACATTCGAGACGGCACAAATCTAACTCTATCGTGTAGCTTTCGAGATGAGAAACGAGACGAGGCGAAAAGTATCGTAAATATTTCTTGTTTTATCGGCATAGTGTATGTCCATATGTCCATTCTTGAAGTAAGAATTGCTCTGTAGACTGAATCTTGTATGCTATTTTGTAACTTTGTATTTCGGAGCTAATCGAATTATGATTTGTGTAGGATTTTTGTAGTAAAGCTTTTATAATTACTTCTGCATATCCTAAAACTTAGTTTATTATATGCCTTACTGTTCACTGATATTCAGTTACTTTTATTACAGTTATCTTCCTCAAAACGTACAGTAGAATACTTTATACATAAAACTTAATGGAACGCTTTCGTTTAATATTTAGGTAGTTGCAGAAATGTGTTCTGGATATCCGGACCCCATCCTCGAAATCCCGATTTTCCTGTAAGTTTTCCCTAATTTTACGGCAACTTAAAAAATTTTAGTACCTATTATTATTATTATTATTATTATTATTATTATTATTATTATTATTATTATTATTTAAGATTTGAGATCTTAATATTACGTCCTATTCCAACAAGATTGAGGACATTTTCGGGCTATTTCAGTGGTACACTCCTGTTCACACAAACTTAGAAAGTTGTTCACACACTAAGTCCAAAAAAAGTAAATCTAGATCTGTGACAATTCCCGCAGATTTATACAGAGGTAATTGCGATTTTCTTCTTTTCTTTATATAGGCACCAGCTGCAAGCCATACATTGCCGCCAGTAGACAAGCATCTTGACCCGCTCTGTTTTTTTCGTAAAAAAACTTGTGAAAATTGAAGATCGAGAGTTCGAAACTCGGTCTGAGGAGTTTTATTTATTTTTTAACATGAAGATATGATGAAATAATTAAAAGTGTAATACTTTCTACATATGTAAATTGCAAATGTAAGGATTTGATATTAAAATCGGTGTTTCGTGCCTATATTGTATGTTTGTTTACATTTAGTTTATAACACTTCTCGGCTTAAAATCTCTAGAAGAATCAGTTACACTTGGATAGGTGAAATTAGACTGAGATAGATACAAATAAGCATACAGAAAATTATAGGAAGAAGGAAAATAAATTGTTTTTTACAGGGTCTAAGGGTGAATTGCCTTATAAGAGATACTTTCGAAGAATTAGTGTCTCAGCCCTAAGAATGAGCCTTATGTGTTCATGAATTGTTTGCTAAACACGTTACGTTCTCACTGACAGACAGTACGAATCAAGGTTGTAGACATGTGTCGTCATGTTGTTAATATTCCTCTGTAAAGAAGGCCGTTTCAAATCTAAAACCGAGAGAAATGGAATATTTTTCATGTTATTATACATCAGAAGTATCAATATTGTAAATGATAAGAAATTCCCTAATTAAATACGCGAAATCGAGCCCAGGACCCTATCATTACGAAACACATGCTCACGACACTACTCTAAGACGGCTCTATTAAGTGAGAGGGAAAAACTTTCGTATATGTGGCAAATTGCACACGTTTGCGATAGAAAAGTTTTAATAAGGACGAAATAATGTGATTTCAAGACGAAAACACACTGATTTCACTCTGATTCTCTGATGATAAAATACTATAGTGCAGAGAATTCTAATATAAGTTTGAAATCAAAAGGATATATACAAACACGCAAGGACATGAAGGAAATGTGGTTTTGAGAATCATTCGAAACCTTACCTTGAACTTTTTGCTTTAGACCACATTTTTTGTTTTTTGATTCTCCAAAAATATCTCCGTAATGTTCTCTATTTTCTACTAGGTTAGACTCGTCTTACAGTTCCGTTAACCTTGAACGACAGGGACACGAACACAGGCATCGAGAAAATTTAAAATTTCAAACGCTGTCCTACCGGGGATCGGGTACCCGGCCAGTGAACTATCTGATGGCTGGAGTATCTAGTTCGTTCCCAAGGCAAGTAAGCTTTAGGTGGACAACATCATGCACGTGGGTTTCCTCGGGACACTCCCATACTTCCGCTTCCTCGCACTTTCTCATTCCACCAATTTGTCCTTCATAATTCACTTGTTCTAATAATGGTCTCTCTTAACTTAACAGGCATAATCGTGGGACACTAAACACAAAAAAATATTTCATTTCATTTTTAAAGAGTTAACCGAAACCAAACTGAACCATATTACAGTTCGGTTTCTGAAATAAACCGACACAGGGGTGTCATTTCAGACTTCGCTTGGGGGAGGGGGGCAAGAGCACCATCGACATAAGACTTTCACGTTTTGTACTAGTATATTAGTAGGCAATCTATTAAAGTATATGTATTCCTCAAACTCTTGGGGGGGCAATTGCCCCCTCCTGCCCCCCTAAATGACGCCCCTGAACCGACACATTCTGTTTGAACCTTAAACGGAACCGAAACCAGTTAACCGGGTTTTGGAACGCGTCTAGTAGCTAGACTGTAGTTGATGTTTCTATTATCTCGTGAAATCAACTGCCATTGTGTAGTGTAACTTTGGAGATAAAGCCCTTATAATCTCCTATTTCCGCCCATATATATATATATATATATATGGTTTGCAAAAGTGTGAAAATCATACATGTCAGAAGTATCATACATGTAGAACGTCTTTGTCCATCCGTTCGCCTGTTGATACGTATCAGAGCGAAAGCAATAAGCCATACTGAGAAGGGCTTCCTTTCTTTTTTTAGTCGATTTAGCGACCCAAGAATAGGTTCTGAGGCAGGGATGCAAATAAGCAACAAAATTTTACTCTAACAAGAAAAAAGCTACTAGCCCGGGCGAGTGATTATTTGTATTCCTGTACTAAGGTGTTGTCCACATATTACGTAACGCGGCAAACGCGGAAGTGTTTCGGCCTTGCGTTACAAAGTGTGACAAGGGAGAAGCGGGTTTACGTCTTCGTTGCGTAACGCATGCTTTTATTGCTGTAACTTTTATTTTTATTCTCAGATTTATATGCAATCTTTCAAACTTACAATTTAATTATGTTCTTTTCTTTTTTTTTATATAAAGAGATAAGTATTTGTATTGTTTTGCAAAAATTGGGAAAATTGCTAACATGTTTTTGTTTTTGTAACACTCAGTATCTCATCCAAAATCATCATAACAGTCATTTTCCCAGTCACTGTATGCTTTCAGCAACAACGAACGTTCTGTGTCATTGTCCAATATGTAAGATGTCATTATTAGTTCGCAGACTAGTAAAATACATACAGCAATTATCAGTAGCGAAGAGCAAGAGTTTTATTGAGCTGAGCGAAGCGAAGCTCTTATACTCGGGTTAGCCGTTTGGTTGTCCGCGAACTCCTCCTAGACCGTTTGGGCGATCTCAACCAAACTTAGCACGCTGATAGAGTATGTCGTGCTGAGTGACAACATAGGTCGAAATCAAAAATCCGATGTACCATCGAGGAATAATCACCGAAAACGCTTCCTCCTAGACCGTTTGGCCGATCTCAACCAAACTTAGCACGCTGATAGAGTATGTCGTACTGAGTGACAACATAGGTCGAAATCAAAAATCCGACGTACCATCGAGGAATAATCACCGAAAAACGCTTCCTGATTACGTAGTTTAAGCTCGCTCAGCTCGTTTCATTGCAATCGGGTATATACATTGCATTCCTAGTATTATTATACATAATAAAAAATTTAATAACATGCTGATGGGATCCATATATCGCAAGTTTGTTGGTTCTTAAGCAAATATATGCTATAATTCTTACATTTTTACTGCTTAATAGAAACCAGACATATGAAAAGTATGAGAAGAATCATCTACTCAGCAGCCTGGTCTGTACCGGCAAAAATATACTATTTGTAATCCGTTGCACCCTACCAGCTTCGGCAGAAGCACACAAGAAGTAATACCTGTAATTCTGTTTAATATTCTGTTTAAGAGAATGCAGATGTTAACCAAACGATTGAGCATAACTGTATTAAGAGGGGCGATATTGAGATGCCATACTGGGAAAATATTTTCTTAACAAGTACATAACTACTATATAACTCTGTCATAAGGAAGACGGGTATTAAAGTTCTAGGATCGATGCCACACACCGCCAAGTAAAAGGTGGTTTATGTATCATGTATAATATTAGAGTCAACAAAGACAGTTTAGAAACACAATCTACCCCTACGTATTTTTCTAAGAAGAAAGGCCAGCAATACTGTGAATGTGAAATAGGTTTCCCAAGCTGGCAAGCAAATTCTCAAACACAAAACGAAGCCAATTGTATGGTAGTAGTAAAGCACGGCTTTTAATTCCAGAGATAGATGACAAGTAAATAGCAATCCTTCCTACAAGGAAGCGTAGCAATCACTTCTCAGACATACAAATGCTACTGTGTAACGAAGTATTCAATATCACAAACAATTAAATCCTCCCAGTATGCTTTTCCTTTGCAGTTCATTGATCCATTAAAGAATTTTTTGTTGTGTAATTTTGTTTCATGCGACTAGCAAACTAAATTGGATATCGTTACTGTATCTCTATAAATGAAAAGTTTGCACTAGTAGGTACTTACGGTCATGTACCACTGGAAACCAATTGTATATATAACACTGGATACTACGAATCTCTTGAATTTTTTTTCTATTATATTACTTGAGGTCGCAAGGTGAATAGTTTCGTTAAAACTTGTTTTACCCAATTTTCTTATTTGAGGATCATTTGACGGGAGTTCATTTAAAAACACGATTTTGTAGGAAAAAATCTACCGAAAGCGGATTCCTATCCAGAAGCGAACTACCAGTAGAAGTGATTCTGCTGTATATTGCCACGCAACGGTAATAAATTGAAATATCAGTCCTGTTTGGAATGTGGAAAAACTGTAAGGTAAACAAGCATGAAGTTTCTCCTCGCAATCGACCGTTATACGTATAAATGTGTAATACCTTTACCTGATGTATGTGAAAGGTTTTGTTTGTAAGGTATACGTATAATTCCGGTTACCAAAAGGGACTGCCTTCCAGAGACTTCAAAAAAAACTGATCCTAGATTCTTACAAATTCCCAATATGTCTGGCTCTTTTTCGCTGTAATATTACTACAGTTAGACCTGGAAACTGAATGATAAAATTGCAGCATGTGTATAATAGTTTCCTTATATAGGCACACAAAATAGCTACAATACACAAAATTGCGGTAACTTTAAGTTGCAAATATGATACACTATTTATATTGTTAATTTAGTAAGATTAAATAAGCGATGGAAGTGGGGAAACTATTATAACAACAGACTATAATGATAATCTTTTCGATCAGAGGACTTGCTAATTGTTCCACTGCCAATTTAAGTGTCCCGAAAACACACTGCCCAGTTTTCTTTCTTGGAACGGAAACTACAGAATAATTTATATATATATATATATATATATATATATATATATATATATATATATATATATATAAACAATAATCCTTTCGATAGCGGGTGCCCAAAGTCACTATCACGGGTGAATCACTCATTTCATCCTCTGCTGTGTGAACACTAACTAAGATATCGGAAGGCCTTTTTCTATGCCATGTATGCTTGGATCGAAGTTTATCCTGATGATTGTTTTCCTGAGTGTTCAATTTCAATTTCAAATTTGAGCCCAAAGTCAAATAATCGGAAAGGTTTGATTTTTCATGTTTTTTTCTAGCTTATTATTAGAACTTCCTTGGTTTTAGAGAGAACACCGTCCATACCAATTGTCAGGTTTATACCTCATATTCTACCTAAGTTTTTAGACCGTTTCGAACAAGTTACAATCGAGGTTGCCAACTATAGAAATTATTATTTCCGTATGTTTTGGTCGAAGTATTCAAAATTCCGTGTCTATATGCACGAACGCAAGTCAACTAATGACAGCTGAACATCAGTCCTTACTAAATAAAAGCAAATACAGGTCATTACAATTGGATAATTAGTGGGGTCTCGAAAAATTAAAATTTAGGTTCCAATCCTTGATTTTGTTTACTTTTATGTTTACCACAATATTTACTACATGCTTTGTTTCTTAGATATCGACATAATACTTCTAGGATACAGTAGTAGTCTATCAAAGTTTATTTTAAAATAGTCTGCATGTAATAGTCGTGTTTTTAGCCGTAAAAAAAATTCATTCCCTGACATTGCCGGATATCTTCCCCTCGTGGATAGGGAGCACGACGTTGCATAGCGTAACGTCAGCGAGTAGACAAGACAGACAAAGTAACATAAAATATCACATAACCTATGAAAATCAATGTAATTCCTTAAGCACATTCCAGAGATCTCCGGTACCTCCATAGGAAGCACGACGGGGAATGAAACGTCAGCAATTGTACGAGATAGATAAATGACATAAAATATTATGTAATTGATAGAAATCAACAGAAGCCCGGAAGCACGTTACCAGAGATCTTCTACATGTGGATAGTAAGCACGACATTGCAAGCATAACGTTAGCAATTGAACGATACAAATAAACAACATAAAGTATTAGGTAATCGATGGAAATCAATGGAAGCCCGGAAGCACGTTGCCAGAGATCTTGCACGTGTGCATAGGGAGCATGACGTTGAATATCGTAACGTTAGCGTGACCATAGGTCTGAATGTGTCTGCTCCCAACACAAAGAAATTTAGTGAAATTAACGAGGTATTTATGTGCCTGTCAGAGAGATACGAAGGTGCATTGTGCTCTTGTTACTCGCAAACCCAGGAACCGAAAACAATATTAGTGACTTCACATCGAGAAACTGAAACAGAGACGAAGTGACATGAGTATAGCCTGGGATTTTGGTATTGCGCACAGCACTGTTTCACCTGCATGAGAAGCATTCCCAAATTCATATACGTATAACTGTAAGAAGAAATGGTCAACCGGTGAACTACATTAGATGATGACCACTATATTGTGAACTAGGCAATAAGGAACTGACATTAAAAAATTGTTCAAATGCGAATATATCTAAGAGAGCTGCCAGCCCAATCTCTTGTTCCATATGGATTACACGGAGATTAATTTTTCACGGGAACTTCAGTCCTCGAGAGCACACATTCCCAACCAAGTAACTTTATAGTAAACATCATGTATGTAGGTAGGTTTTCTCAAAGTACTCTCGTTTTTCCTGCATTCTCATTTCACCAATTGCTCCATAATCATCTGTTTCTGTTAATTTAAAGGGCATAATTGTGGAATTTTAAACTGACATATTTCACTTGATATTAGAAAGGATCCCATGTGAGAGACTACCGAAGTAAGGGAAAGAGACTAACCATGCATCTGTTGCAGAATCAAAATAGAGAGACAATTCGATCTAAATATTTGTGGGAATTAATTTTCTAAACTTCAAGAAAGATTAGTTTCAAATAAAAAGCAAAATTATCCATTACATTATACTTTTCCCATTGATATTAATTTGTTGTAACTGTATGTGCAATAATAAGTAACATTCTACGAAGAAAACTGGTTCATAGAACTCCGTCAGTTCTATAATTTTGAAATAACTCAATTGAAAAACAAAATACATTTTCATGAGCCAAGATTTTCATTGTACTAAAACACTACTAACACTTTCCTGCGAAATTTAGTGAAAACACTCAGTACAAAGCTAATCACACTTAAAATTGTCTCTGAACACGCGTAATACTCTTTACTTATTTGATTATAACCACACGTAATGTCAGAAAGACGTGAATGTTGCTCACCAAAAAGGGCTATGATTTGCAGATATATATTATAATTCAAACATAGAATAGCCATTCTTTTTGCAATAGAGCGTAACAATCACTTCTCAGATATACACTATGTGATCAAAAGTATCCGGACACCTGGCTGAAAATGACTTACAAGTTCGTGGCGCCCTCCATCGGTACTGCTGGAATTCAATATAGTGTTGGCCCACCCTTAGACTTCATGACAGCTACCACTCTTGAAGGCATACTTTCAATCAGATGCTGGAAGGTTTCTTGGGGAATGGCAGCCAATTCTTCACGGATTCCTGAACTGAGGAGAGGTATCGATGTAGGTCGATGAGGCCTGGCACGAAGTCGGCGTTCCATAACATACAGAAAGTGTTCTATATGATTCAAGTCAGAACTCTGTGCAGGCTAGTCCATTACAGGGATGTTATGGTCGTGTAACCACTCCGCCGTAGGCCGTGCAGTATGAACAGGTGCTCGATCGTGTTGAAACATGCAATCGCCATCCAAGAATTGCTCTTCAACAGTAATAAGGTGCTTAAAACATCAATGTAGGCCTGTGCTGTGAGAGTGCTACGCAAAACAACAAGGGGTGCAAGCCCCCTCCAAGAAAAACACGACCACATCATAACACCATCACCTCCGAATTTTACTGTTGGCAATATACGCGCTGACAGATGACGTTCACTGGGCATTCGCCATACCCTCACTCTGCCATCGAATCACCACATTGTGTACCATGATTCATCACTCCACACAACGTTTTTCCACTGTTCAAGCGTCCAATGTTTGTGCTCCTTATACCAAGCGAGGCGTCGTTTGGCATTTACCTGCGTGATGTGTGGGTTATGAGCAGCCGCTCGACCATGAAATCCAAGTTTTCTCACCTCACGCCTAACTATCATAGTACTTGGAGTGGATCCTGATGCAGTTTGGAATTCCTGTATGATGGTCTGGACAGATATCTGCCTATTAAACTTTACGACTCTCTTCAACTGTCGGCGGTTTCTGTCAGTGAAAATACGAGGTCGGCCTGTACGCTTTTGGGCTGTACATGTCCTTTCACGTTTCCACTTCACTATCACATCATACACAGTGGACCTAGGGATGTTTATGAGTGTGGAAATCGCTCGTACAGACTTCTGATATAAGTGGCACCCAATCACCTGACAATTTTCGAAGTCCGTTCGCGCCCCATTTTGCTTTCTCACGATGTCTAATGACTACTGAGGTCCCTGATAAATGAGTTCCTGGCAGTAGGTGGCAACACAATGCACGTAATATGAAAAACGTATATTTTGGTGGTGTCCGGATACTTTTGATCACATAGTGTATTTACAAGCGATACCATCTAGCGAAGGTATTCAATAACAAAAACATTAAAATAATTATTGTAGTAATTGCAATATGATTTTTCCCTCGCAGTTCATTGATTCATTAGTGTCACATTTTATTAACGTGTATAATTTATTCGTTTTGTTTCAGAATTCTGATAAAATGCTAATTGTGATTTCGGTTATTCTACACGAATCAGTACAAATTAACAGTAATTGATACATACGGCTACATGTCAATAGAGGCATATATATACACACACAGTATGGTCATATTCACTAAAATTTGTATAGGTTTTCTAAATGAGAGTTTTTATTCGTGAATTTGCAAAGTGATAGTTTCGTTTAAACTCTTCTTACCCCACTATTCTCACCTGTAGATCATTGTTGAATCGTGCATTTAAATTACAATTTCATGTAAGAATTTTAGCAAAAGAGAATTTCTGTCCTTGAAAAACCTCTAGCATAAGTGCTTCTGCTGTAAACCGCCGCACAACGGTAATAGTATGAAATACCTACTCTGAATGAGGGAAAAAAAAACTGTATGGTAAACAGATATGAATTTGCTCGCTGCAGTATACCGTTACACATGTGATTGTGTTGATACCTTTACCTGAAGTGTGTGAGGGGCTTTCTTTGCAAGATGTTGGTACAATTCTGGTAACAAAAAGTGGGACGTTCTTCCAGATACTAAGTCCGAGAAAATAACCCTACATGCTTAAGAATTACCTTTAGGTCTGGCTGTTTTTGTCCAGCGATTTTGGCACAATCAGTGGTGGAAATTGAAGGATAATGTTGCAGTATGTATATGATATAAACAGTAGTGTATTTACAATTTTGTTTTGGGGGGTGCCGGATTGGCTAACTTTGTTCCTGGAAATGTGAAAATTCTGCAAGATATTTCATTTACTTTAATATAGTAAGTACTATTTCGGGGGGCTTAAGCCCGGAAGCACTCCTTAAATAAGCCACTGGATATAGCCAATAAAACAGATAAATTACCACAATAACGATAATTTTAAGTTGCACATGTGATACATTATTAAACGAGTAAATAAACGAAGGAAGTAGGAAAAATATTATAACAACAAACAGATTACAATGATTATTTAATCTTCTATTTCACGTGACTTCCTAGTTGTTACAATGCCGATTAGAATACATTTTTTTTTTCAAAATCCGTGTTCATCGTGTACAAATTACTTTCTATTCCATATAGAGCTCAGTAAACTCTCCTCAATAGTATTTATTGTGTTCTAGAATTCCACCCCTCAATTCCATTCCCTTGTAAGAAATATGATTATCCGATAGCAGTAGCAAAAGGATTTAAAAAAATTAGTAATCTAAACGATAGTGTTTGTATTCAGTTTAATTTTCCATTTTATCAAAGTATCTTTTAAGTTAAGTGGTAATGCTAAACAATTTTTGTGCTGAAAAGGTGCTAAGGAAAACACTCAACAAAATCTGAAACAGTTGTGAGTGCCTGTTACAAGGCAAAATATTGTAGCAAGTCTAAATCCAATAGAAAGCTTTTGACAACATAATGCCTAGAGAGGAAAGAATCTCTTTAGAAATCAAACTGAACAATATTTCAGCATTAAGGTTAAATTCTTACTAGTGTCATAAGTTACATTCCACGTAAGATAAATCTTACATAGTACTGTAAATCCGCAACTTGACTGTTGATAAGATTGGAAATGTTGTTCTGTATTGTTCACTACATTAAATATAACAATTCATTTTTATATCAATAAATAACCTATGCATACGGGGCAGCTCCAATACTAATAATTTATACTGTATGTATATTATACGAATGAAAAAGACTTGTCTATCATAAGGAGAAATAGCACAATCCTTTGAAAGGATTTTTTGAATACAATTAATATTCGTATATACTTCGAACTGGGTTCTCACGTCATTTGTTTTATAATGTGTATCTTAAGGGAAAGATGGATTGCAAAATTTGCGTCAAAAATAAAGTTTCTCATGTAAGGAAGACGTATTTTCTTATTAAAAATGACTGTGCATGTATCCAAGCATTTTTAGAAATTCCACTTTGAAAGAGAAAATATCTCAGTTTCACAATACTTAAACATGGCATCGATGTCGTATGTCTCATCATCAGAGTAGAATGGATAAAAGGCTTGAAATTATGTGCTTTAACATAGCGTATTTAACAATTGGCTCCAGTCTGTTACTTTATCGTGTTATATTTATTAAGAAGGGGTTAAAGAGATATGCCAATTATAAGGTATGAGAGTACCTCACGAGGACATTATGATAGAAAGGAGAAATTAGAATAATAAACATCTTATTTTAAAAAATATTTATTTAAAAATGTTATTTAAAAAAATAGCCGAAAATTTCTTACAACCCAGCACTAAATACTATTGAAATGATATTTTGCTGTAACGTTAATGGGTATTGATACTTTTCATAGGAGAAATGCTAAACCATGGCACTTTGCGAAAATTGTTCTGTGAGCGCTTGAATTTTGGGCCACAGTTTTCGACAAATTTTGTCGTTTGAATTTATGTAACATTTAATATAACCATAATTATTGTTTATGTGTATATTTTACATTTTTATTTTATCTCTCTAATAATGTTTTAAATTATTAAATTGAAAATAACAATTTTATTGCGATATTTTCCTTATACAGGGCGATTCGAAAGTCAGGCAACCTAGGACAAATAGGTAAAATCTATACATAGCTAAAATTATTTTGTACGTTTATTTTATATATTTATTTTATTTCTGTATAAAATATTTGCTTCTGTGCCATTCATGCTACCTCTATTTGCTGCGACAGAGCACAATGTGTATGCTAAGTGTGGACGGATATACCTTCAGATGATGTAGCAGTTACAATTTAACCATCCGTGTCTATATGATCAGTTTCAAAACCATGGAAATCATGTCATCCGTCGAACATCAGTTAACTGGAAAGAAATTCCTCGGAACTTGCAATTGAACAGAGTACGATGTGTGTTATCAAGAGTAGAGGAGGTTTAACCAAGCGCCGTGGAATGACACAAAATACATGGGACACATGGATTCAATCTATACATATATTTGGAGAGATGTATTCTGCTATGACATATTTAACTGGAATTGAACGCCAACAGAGTGTACAACATTGTAAGTTGTTACCATCACATATGAAGAGGGACCGGACTCATAATAATACAATGGCTTATACTACAATGGCTGAATAATCATCAACCTTTTTCAGTGTACGACACATTGTTGTGCAATGCAGTCACTGGCGTTATAGCAGGAGTTGATAAAGTGAACTGTTGAGTTCATTTTGATTCAACAGCAAAACTATATGAGACGTGGACCTACTGATTAAAATGGAATCCGAACCACATGAGCTCCCGTCGGTAATCGAACTCGGGTCTCTCACACCAAAGGCGCGTACGCTAACCGCTTAGTCACGAAACAAAGTGAACTCTGACCATGTAGACGTTGTTGGTAATGGAATACATCAGAAGTTGAATGGCAAACCTTGGAATGCCATTAGATTGAAGAAGACTGACCAAGCAAAAACATCACAGCATGTAGGAAAAGTAGTTCACATTGGTAATAAGTATTCACTACTTCGACAATTCAATTGTCTTCTGGCGACTTGCTACGCTCGTTGATCTCGAGCGCACACCACCCTAGTACTTAGCACGTGAACTCACTCCCACACCACCAAAAGCTGCACCTAATTCATTCACTTATGGAAGGATTTGAGAGCGTTATACCGCAAGCATCTGAGGAACCTGAGCTATCAGAATCATTCGTTATTGATGGTAGATGTTGCTTTGGTACGTAGTATGGTCAAAACTCCATACTACAACTTCTTCGTCATTTTGTGTGGCGGTACACAAACTGACGATGTCCCACTAGTTGGTTACACAACCTACATGCTTATGACAGCAGGAGCGTCGAGACGTTCCCGAGTAGGTCCCAGCCCGAGCCGTGGGCTGGGTCTTAACGAACTTACATGTAAGTACAGCAATGGAAACCTTTATCAACGACAGAAATAGATCCTCTTGAATGGAGTTGGGTACTCAAAGGTCAGTATCTTTATCCGGAAACTACTGATGACCCTCCAGCACCTGATTCCATCTTAAAAGTTGTACGTTGTCAGCGCAAAGCACTGAGAAGAAAATTATATAGTAGCACGAGCTGCTCCTGCAGAAAATGTAGATTAAAGTGTGTGTTGCATATCGATACTGCTATAGTGTGGCTGCACTAATTGTCATGAAAGCATACGAGTTTCCGTAGAGAATTCATCATGCGAGGAAAGTTTCTAATTAGTGAAGAAACGTGAAAAATGCCCTTAAATTCACAATCAAACATTGTGCTAATATGCGTCGGTATACCAGAGCACTAAAGTGTACGTACCGTAAACTCTGAATTCGGGAACGAGTCCGCAATGAACGCAGGGGAACGTGTGTGAATGCGTATGAGTACTGTATATAATGCAGAAAAGTGTGTGATGTAACAATAAGAATTCATAAAAAGTAGTGATTAAGTAAATACACAATTAAACTTAGAAGTCTCTAGGAAGAAAAGTGATCAAAATTTGTTTTATTAGTGAACAGAACACAAAAAGTGTCTTTATGAGTCGCATCTACAGAGGTTAAAGAGGAATAAATATGGGCAAGGAATGCAATCAGCACAGCATATAGAAAATAACATCACAAACAAAGTAAATAATAACTGATCATTGGGTTGCAGTTACTTGCATACAAGGCTCTGAAACAAGGAATGAAACAATGAAATCAACGAAACATAAAGTTATAAGAGAATTTAAAGAAGTATTTTATGTTTAAATAAACTAATAAAGAATTCATACATGGTAGAAACAGGTTATGGAATATAAATTGCACTGAAATGGGAATTCAAACAGATACATTTTAATTATTTTTACATTAATGAATCAGAAAGCAACAATTCGAATTTTTTTAAGTTGACTCAAGGGCAATATGGTGAAAGCGCTGGGAGACTTTCTTTTTACAAAATTGCAAACTATGTTTGAAAATAATGAATTTTTATTCACATCTATGTTTACCTCATGAGTCAGATGCATATTTTACCCATTTGTCTCACCGTGCCGGACTTTTTAGTCACCCTGTGTATATAACCATCTATACCAATATTGAAATTTCAACACATTTTGACTATAAATTGCCACTGTCTTATTACGGACGAAATATATATTGCACTGCATGCATAAAACAAGTTTGTGTGTACTAACTGGTATTACTTCATAGCAGCATTTGATTCAAAACGCAACTTTGAGTTACACCTTCAACCTGGAATATCTCGAATTTCTCAAACCTTCAGATTTTAGCATTCTCTCGTTAATTCACTCATAGCTACCTGACCTCATACCCCAAATATTACTTCAATAGTATTTAGTTCCGTGTCAACCTCTAATTTTATCCTACTATGAATGTTGCTCTAAGAAGGGTTGTGATTTGGAGATACCGTATACATTATAAATCAAACATATAATAACAATCCTTCCTGCAATGGAGCGTAGCAATCACTTCTCAAGACGTATTCAGATGCAGTACTATCTAGCAAAGTTATTCGATACCACATACATTAAATGAATTAATGTAGCCCTCACAATATGATTTCCCTGGCAATTTGATTTCATTACAGTCATATTTCATTTATTTGTGTAATTTTTTTATTTTGTTTCAGGAGGCAGCTAAACTTAAAACAAGTGACTGAAAATTCTTGTGGTATCAGCATAAATTATAAGTTAAGCTATAATTCGAATATATGTTCATACTTAATATACACACTTATGGATTTTATTTTATTTATTTATTTATTTATTTATTTATTGATTTAGTATGGAAATCCCAGAGCGCGGAAGGTAAATAATTTTCTTTAAATTCGTTTCATCCCACTACTCTAATTTTAGGATCATTTGAGACTAGCGCATGTAAAGTACGATTTCGTAAAATAATTTTAATAGTACTGGGTTTATATCCTAAATCAGACTCACAATATCTGCCTCTCCTGTATACTGCTATGCAACGGTACAAATATAGAAAACCTGCTTTGAATGTGGAAAAACTGTTTCGTATTACGTATTTGGTCTCTGTAGTCGACATCGTATCTGAGATTGTGTTGATACATTTATCTGAATGGTGTGAGGGTTTTTGTTTGCGAGACATAGGTACGTTCTGGTCATAAAAGATGGGGCTGCCTTCCAGAGATGAAGTTCGAAAAAATGATCCTAGATCATCACGAATTCCCTTTATGTCCGGCTGCGTTGACCTGCCTTTTTGGCACAGTGAGTGGTGGAAATTCAAGGATAGTACTGTAGTATATATATATGACATACACAAACAAAACAGTTAGAGTGCAAAATTTACCGTAATTTTAAGTTACAATTGTGATATGTTATATTTTTGCTCTACAACAATTAAATAAGCGATGGAAATAGGGAAAATATTATAACAAACCAGGCACGTAGCCAAGGGAGGGATCCGGGGGGTCCGGACCCCCCTTCGAGACCAGAAATGAAAAAATAGGGAAGGATAAAACAAAATGAAATGAGAAAAAGAAGGATCAGCGTTAAAAATAAACTACAGGAAACTTTTGGTTATTCTCTCTTATGAGGAGATTTGTATTACTTGCAATACATGGTGGCGAGGTGAGCGATATATCCTGGAAGAGTCAGGGAATTTGAAATTCTAGAAAAGTTACAGAATTCTTAGAATTTCTGCTACTAGTCAGGGAGATTTCAAGCTTCCGAAAGCATAGTATCGTTGTGTAATAGTGAATATGTACATTTTATAATAGTTGAGGTCATAATGAAAGGAAAATTGTTATATTTGAATAAACAGAGAAAGGATGTAAATATTGTATAATCTTTTTCAATACTTTTTTTTTTTTAATTTTACTCGAGATTTCTTCACAGTTTATTAAAATACTTACCAACATATCCTCACAAACCAATATATGTTGATAGTAAATAGTTTATATTGATCGAGCTCCTAGGCCTTCAGAATTTCATGTCACGCCCCCTCTCCTTTACGAAATCCTGGCTAAACGAACCAATATATGTTCCAGTAAAATAGTTTAGAATGATCGAGACCCAGGTGTGATGACCATAGTATTTCATGTCACAGACCCCTCCCCCTTCACGCCTGAACAAACATACTACAATGATTATTAATATTCTGCTCACGTCACTTACTAATTGTCTTACAGCCAATTAGAGTTTCCTCAAAACAAACCTTTATTCAGTTATCTTCCTAGAAGCCATAACTAAGGAGTAGTTTATGAGAACCTTATGATAATCAGGATATTTCTTGACCATTTCTGGAATTATATTTTGAAGTGGAAAAAAACCTTAGCATATAATTATGTTCTCTATCTTGTGTCAGGAACTAGGAAAAATAAAATGGTGGTTTCCCTTAGCATTCACCTCGCAGATACCAGGTAAGAAGATGTGATTTCGAGATATTTTTATAATTCAGACATAAAATAGCCGTCCTTCCTGCAATGGAACTTTTCAGACATGTTTACAGGCAGCACCATCTAGCGAAGTTATTCGACACCAGAAACATTAAATGTAAAATTGAAGTCTTCGCCATACGTTTTTTCCTTTAATATATTTTAGTAATTTATTTGTTTTACTTCGTATTGTAGTAAAATTCGTGATTTCGGCTATTCTGGTGGAATAATTATACCGAAGAAAAGCTAAAAGTGATTGGTATGAATTGATATAGGTTACATTAAAACTAATCGATATGACAAATTTGTAAGCATTTTCTCATCTTATTATTCAATGCATGAGCTCGCAAGTTTGCACTTTTGTTTAAACTCGTTACTCCACTATTCTTATTTGAGGACACTGGCGTATCCACGGGAAGGGCGGAGTGGGTGACTCCCCCCGAATGTCTTTTTTTTACTTCCAGCATTTATCGTTGGGAAATACAAATATGGTCTTTTCCCGACCAATCCAATCTGTGTGACAAGCCTAGTATAGTCTAATCAAAATGCGTGGTACTTAATAGTCCTTAATACAGACATATTTGAATTGTGAATACTTCTGTCTCTAGTTCCTTGAGGCGATCACCATAAGCTCCTAAGGATCTAGAATATTATTCATTCGTTGAACGAACACCTGTGGGAAAAAGGGTTAGACTGCTCACTCTTTGAACTATAAATATATATTTTAAAATTGTGTCCTAGAAAAAGGATATGGAAATAGAATATTGTCCCGAAACTTCCATTACCTTTACCCAAGGGTAAAAGTGGATCTGAAAAAGTAAGTGGACGGTAGGTAGTGACATGACATCAGGCCGTTCGCCCTACCTATCTTTGCTCATTGTAATTTTTTTAGGAATTGAAGGACGTTGTATAATATTTTTTCGAGGTAGAGGGACGACTTGCCCCCGCGTTCCAACTCAACGTTACTCCTGATTTTATCTTGAATAAACAAAAATTCAGAATCTTCAGCGCTCCTTACCGAAAAGCTCTCTGAATCGAGACTTTTCGTTTGGTTGATTGATTGATATGTATTTACGTCGTTTGTCAGAAGCGATGCTTTGCAGAACGAGAACTAGAGTTTAAAATTGGATCTGAAGCACTGTAGTGCGTTCAATGCTCACTCAACGGGGATTCAAACCACAGAACTTCACGCATCAAAGGTACGTTCGCTAGCTACTAGACCAACAGAGACGTGAGTTTTGGGGTTCAACACGGAAACATTAGGAAGGGACCAGGGATTCATTGTGACTTTTTATGGCATTTCATGTTTCCATCGGAAATAACACAAACTATTGTAACTCATATATAAAAGACGAAATCCTGAGTGAATAACTGGTCTTCGCAGAACGGACAGTAGATAACATTTGTGACGTGGGTTATCACTAAGGGATGTTTTTTTTTTTTAATTCGAAGAAAGAAAGGGGGAATAGGGTGGAAATTAAGGTTAGAGATTTGAAATTTGGTATTTGGATTTCTCATTTAAAATAATTTGACACGTGTTTCAACGTTTTTGATACTTTAATAAAATGATAAAAAAGAGGTGGAAAGAGAAAGGGGCGGGAATTGCAATTATTATAATAAGATATCAATATCTAAGAATCTTTATACAAACATGGAATTTGGTATATGAACTTCTCACTTAAAATAATTCAATACGGATTCAGTGTTTTTGAAATTTTACCAGGAAGGGAAGAAAAGTGTGGGAATTTTATTATTATTATTATTATTATTATTATTATTATTATTATTATTATTATTATTATTATTATTATTATTATTGTTAAAAGACGCCCATATCTTGGGATCCCTTACGGTTAGAGACATAAAAGTTGGTAGTTTGATTTTTCATTTATAATAATTAAATATGTATTTGAGCGTTTTTTTTCTGGTTGGTTTTTGCCACTTAACGTAGAAGGGAAGGAAAAGATGAAGGGGTGGTTCATTATAATGCCTAACGAGGTGTTTGAATTTCGTGACAGAATTATAGCTGAATCCAATTCTATATGAAAAAACAGAAGGAAGAACGCGAAATATTGAGAAACTGTTGGAATGTAGAAGCATTTGCTATACTGTGTGAGGTCGTATGCCGAGCAAATTAGAGGTCATGGGGGCGAAGGCTTATAATTTTATTATTGTAAGCAAAACTATAATTGTACTATGCTTCTAAAAGCTGCATTTAAGAAAATAACTAATAGAGCCAATTTCCAACTCCCCGTTCCTATTCTGGTCTAATGTTTTTTTTCGTTACATACTCAATTATATCACTGCAAAAGCGATGTATTCGGACAAGAAACGCAATACGGTGCTCATGGTCTCAAGTTCGATTCCCGGTGGGGATACATTTGAACGAAAAAAACTTGTTCGGATTTCCACTGTAATCAGTAAGTGCACATCTCCTTCAGCCGCCAATTTATTACCGTGGAACGTAAGCTCAAGTAACAAACCAAAAAAATCTATGCATATACTTTTGTAACAGTGTCCTATATTTGTCTTCTCGCTCTCTCCTGTTTAAGTGAAAAATTTCTGAATGTACCAGCTTCTTGATATATTCATTTTTAAATGCATCAATTGAGTAGAGTTGGTACTTTTCTTGCGAAATGAACAATTCCATGGACACATAACGTCAAGGTTTATCAGAGACTCCCAACGACTCGTTAATCATGGTTTCTATACCAATCAAAGAAATATTTTCTTCATCTTTGATACATAAGAATATTTGGGCACAATTTATCGAGCCGCAATCAGAACGCACATTTAAGAAAATGTCAACAATATTGACAAACTGAAGCCAAAGTGAAATATTGAGTTTCGCAAAACGAAACGTAACAGAAATCCAACAACATTTTGTCCTCAGGAAATGTTATTCGCATAGCGCCATAGATGAAAGATTATGTCTATCTGAGAGAGGGCACTGAAAACATGTCATGGATAAGTGTCGACGACCGTAACCTACAATCGCATTCTATTGGATAGTGAAATCGATAGATTTAGGTCAATTCTATGTTTTCTTGCGATCACTTTAGGTTAGGTTAGGATTAAGATTTCTGGGCTTTCGGCATCTATGGCCATTTAGACCGTCACGCTATCCGGGGAAAGGGAAGGAAGGAAGGAAGCGACTTGGGACCTATAAGTTAGACACCACCCCGGCATTTGCCTGGTATGAATGAGGAAAACCCAGGAAAACCTCATTTAGGGTGGCTGACCTCAAAAGCGTTTGACACTTTTTTCGACCGAGTGCTCCCACCGTGCGATTACTTTAGTGCAACAAAGAGAAGCTATATTTATCTACACAGAAGAGAAATGGGATAGGCTTAGAGGCTCTGTTACATTGAGAGTGATAAAATATTTTTTGGGTGGACAGCAATTTTGGCATATTTAAAATTCAGCCCGTTATATAATAATTTTAATTTATGGTAGTTCTGTTAGTGTGTGTGTTGAAAATGAGCAAAAGAACTGAAGAACGCGACTCAGTTGTCATGCGACAAAGACGGCAAGAGGCAGTACAAACAAGTAAAAATCCAGTGATGAGAAATCCATACAATTCGGAGAATATTGGCACATCAAAAACAGAAGGTATGCCATTCAACTCTTTGTATATACATGTTTTCGCTTTAAAGATGAACTCTAATCAAATTGAAAGAAGTGAGCTCTTTATAGACTTGTATCACTGATCCACCATGATACCCCCCGAAATATCACTATGAACTAAATATGAAAAAAGTTTGTCCCTTTTAGCACCGATTCTATATGAGACGTAGGAGGGGTGCTGATTGCCACGGGTGCTGACTGCCACAGCCAATTATTGGCGCTGATTGCCACGACTGGCGCTGATTGCCAATATCAAGGTGTTGATTGCCACGATGGCGTGCTGACTGCCACGAGCCTGAGATAAAGTTGCTAGATGTAACATTACCGGACGCCAAGAAGCATGAAAGAAATGTGATGGACCTTAGGATCGTGTTGTTCCAACCAACTTCTAACAAACGTAAACAGGTCTCTGTATGTACTTTCAGTTTTGTCAGAGAGCGGTGCGTACAACGTTGGTACGATTTATGTGTTATCACTTGAACTCCCTATATCAGCATGAACTGTATACATCTGCACAAGTTGTTTCGAGCAGTTCTTGAAAGTTCCATAAAAAAAAACACTGCTGGCATTCCGTACAGGAATTTAAGCTATATGAAATACTGAAGCTAGATGTCTTAGTCGCTGAATGGATGAAGTCATGGTTTGTAGTTAAAAGGTTCGTGGTTCGAAACTCACCTCGGAAACTCAAGATTTTTTTAAATTCTTAATTCCACAGATATTAAGATCTTTCTCTCCCTTCACAATTACCTGATGCTCTAAAAAGATTTCTCCAACTTAATTCGACAACTGCCTAATGTGATCCTCCCAGTTCGAAACCTTTCTTTAATCTGTTTCACAAAATCACAATTTTCGTCATAATATGGATGCTGGCCGATAATTTTTTCTCCAATTCTAAACTTTCACATGTAATTCATCCCTCTCTGTCTCCATATTTGAATCTCTCTCTCTCTCTCTCAATGTCGTCCGGTATGAGCTCATATGACTTGAGATCAAACTTTCGACTTTTCAAAATAAATGTAAGCTCTCTAGCAATGTGCTATAGTAATTCTATAGGTTTGTTGCTGAAAGCAGTGTCATTTTAGATTTTATTCGGAAAGGGGGATTCTCCGCCGACATAAGATTTTCACTTTTTTTATTACTGTATTACTATACATTTGATCAAATAATATGTATTTATGAAGGTTAAGGAAGGGGGAATTACACCCTCCTGTCCTGCCCAAATTACGCCCCTGAAACATTTGCTTGCAATTACAGAAAAGAAATGAAGTTAAGCATTGAATAACACTCATGTCTGTCAGTAGATATCTTGGAGCACTGTGCGTGAATGACAAACTTTAGGAAGCACAAAACCTACTACCGTTATTGGCAATTTCCATGGATTTCTTAGGGAGCATCTTACTAGCTTGAACTCTTTGAAGAAGGGAAAAAATGAAAATAAAGATGTTTATGAAGCTATGGGATATTATGTGACTGCTTATTTAGGCTCCTAAAATATTTCAGAACAAACGAATGAAAAGGAATGTTTTAGAGCTCTAACGTTGTAAACTTGATTCCTGTTGGTTTTTTTATCTGAATAGAAAACGTGTGCTACGTCTTACACACTGCTTTAGATAAGGAGAGGTGGAGGTAGGCGATGTGTGAGCGGATTGAATACAAAAAATAACTAATCGATCGAGACATATATTTTTGGATTGCATAAGAAAACGGGGCAAGAGTTTGTTTTTTAATTTGGACTTAGAATCTTTGTAACAATTTCTAAGCCGCGGACTGTACCACCAGGAGTTGAACCCGGAATCCCGTGAATGAAGTATAGTAAGTTATACACGTTATTATATTTTCTTATACCTCGTGACAGGTACGTACGTAAAGACTGTATTTCGGGTGGGGATCCAAATTTAAAATGAAAATAAATTGTATTAAAATTTGTAAACTCACCACCAAAATGAGACTAAATTTACAGAAACATCGAGATTAGGGGAAGGAGTCCGGACCTCCTGGATCCATTCCCCTGAGTATTTCCCTGCCTTGTGATTTGATACTTCAACATTTCTCTCTGTCATTTTTGTAAAAGAATATTTAAGATGAGCAAGAGAAAGGGATAGGTTTCACAGAGTTTCGGATGGACCTTTAAGTAAACTGAGGAGAAGAATATAAAGAGTGATCTTATGCAAGTAAATTATGAAAGTCGTTACTTAAATGGTACAACGCAAGGTAGGATGCACTTGCGTTCTTTTGTCACTGCGGTAATGAAGCTTCGGATTCATTAAGCCGTAAGAAAAAATATGCTTTCATTTTTTCAAGTTCCAAATTCTGGTCCCAAAATGGAATCATGGAAATCAGGTTTACACTGCCCTCTCCAGCCCCGGATTGATATGCATCCCATTATTGTAAGTTAAAATTCTGGTCCCCCCGAGGCTACGCTTATCTTCTAGGAAGCGAACCGCCCCTCCCAAACGATCCTTCTGGATCCACTAGTGTTTGAGGATCATTTGAAGGTAATGTATTTAAACCATAATTTTGTAGAACAGTTTTACCGAAACGCGATTCCTATCCTAAAGCAGACTTCCAGTATAATATAGGCTGGAATGCACAGCATATAAAGAATATATTATATGCTTTTCTTGTATACAGTCGCCAAACGGTAATAGCATGAAATATTTGCTAGGAATATGGAAAAACTGTATAGTAAACGAACATGAACTAGCTCCTTGACATCCTCAAGCAGAAAAGGAAGAGTATTTGTTTGGTAGCACTTTGACGCAGCATTCCCTTTCAAGAATAGAAGACAGAATTTAGACATTCAGGGGAATATTCGAAGGAGATTCGACGTGTGATTAGCATCGTACTAAGGGTTGACTAAAGCAAGATTATGATTTCCGCATTAAGAAGTCCATTTCAGATATTGAATGAAATATGAAAATCAAATCTCTAAGTTTTACAAGCCACGTATATGCCGGTTAGGCTGAAGTTGACAGACGGTGATGATGAAACGATTGAAATGGTGGAAAGAAGAAAGTGGGAAATACCAGGAGAACCTCGAGAATACCCACCCTCGTGTTTGTCCACCTGAATTTTTACTTGACGCGAGCTGGCATTGTGATATTATCCACGAGATATATCGAAACTCTTTTGCAAGTAACAGAATGTTGTTTTACATTCTTCAGGTATGGTTGTGAAACTCCGCGAGTAAGTCATTGATAAATTAGTCAAAATGTTATTCAGTACAGAAATATTTTTTTTCCTCTGTCTTTCATTCCCATCATGAGATGGGCGGGCCGCAGAAGGTTATGCCCTCTTTATGGCCAGTGATATAAGAAAAGGTTTGGTGAAGTAATATGAGATGGTTCTCAGGATGTTATGCAATGTGAAGAAATAAACAGGTCATCTAATAAAGAGTTGCAGAAGCAAAGTCATTTAGAGATGAGCAGGGAGTGGTGCATAGAATGGGAAGGTCGTTGAGTTCAGACGGTGGAAGCTAAACTGGAGAGGAATCCATGTGTGGGATCATGGACAGTGGATGTGGATATATTAGTGATAGATACGGCGAAGTGGGTTGTGCGTCTCAGGGGAGTTGTCCTGTTCGTAGATGGCCAGGAGATAATCTATAGGTGGGTATGCGTATCTGGGTTGCGTAGGTGTTTGTTCCAAGAGTTCGTTAAGTAGAGGATGGGCATTTGAAATGCGCTGAAAGATGTAGCGGCTGCGAAGGCGTCGGAGATGACGAAGAAGTGTAGGGATAGTGGTGCGTCGGTAGACTTCTGCAGTAGGTGTTTGCTGCGGTAGAGAATGTGCTATGCGGAGTGCACGGCGTTCAAGGATTTGGAGGCGTGCATAAATGTTGGTAGTCGCTGATAACAGAAATATTATCACACTTCTTTCAAAATATTCAGCATAAAATTAATCACACATAACATTGTTCCTCTTTACCTATTTTATTATAAAAATAACAAATGTTAGAAAGACTTGAATTTTGCATTTAAAGAGGTTGTAATTTGCAGACATATATAATAAATCAAATAGAACAGCCATCCTTCTTGCAAAGCTGCGTAGCAAACACTTGCCAGACATATTCGCAAGCGGTACTATCTAGCGAAGTTATTCGATACTACAAACATTAAGTGAATTAATATATTCTTCGCAATATGATTTTGCTTTGCACTTCGTTGGTTCATTACAGTCACATTTAACTTGTCATATGTTCGTTTTGTTTGAGAACTCTCGGAAAATTACAATATGCGACTTTGGCTATTCGAGTCCTACCAGTTAACGCTTACATAGGCTACGGTTATATATGCATCAATAGATAGGATAAACCTGTAGGTGCCTTTTCTCTTGTAAAATGGGTAGTTTTGTTTCAATCTGTTTTATCTTTCTTTTTTCATTTCAGTAAAGCGCAATTTAAACTACAATTTCAAGGAAGAATTTTATCAAAACCTGATTCCTGTCCTAAAGAAGACTACCAGTATATATGTTTCTGCTGTAAACCGCCGACAGACGGTGATGGTATGAAATACCTGCTTGAAATATGGGAATAGGTAAGGAAGCATGATCTCAGTCAATCGTTCTATGTGTGATCAGTGTGACCACTTCCAGTTCTTTTGTACTAGATCAAGTATAATATTTTAGTGTTATAGTACATTCACCAACAAATCTAGAACTTTTCTCCTCCTCTTCTTTTCTCATAAACACATTTGGTAGAGATAAAGAAATCTCTTGAAAATTTGACGATGTACGAAAATGTCACTGTTCCTGGAAACCTTATTTCGTTCCTTTTTTAACAGTGGTATTTACAAGAGCAGAAGTGGAACACAGGTGCCGTCCCTCCAACAGAAGGAATTCTGGCAGTGGTTAGTTGTCCCTAGGGCTCGGGACACGGGATGATAGTGCATCTTTATGAATCGCGGCAAATGCTTTTGGGCCAAGTGTTAGTGTGGATGGAAAAAAAGGAAAAATGAACTATGCAGCACTATTTATAATCTTGAAAGAAAAGATGTTGCAGCACGGCAGATACCAGGTTTCCGGGCCTGTAGATGGTTCCCAGGCCTGGAAAAGAAGGAAGAGTACCATAGGGTTATAAAACTCTACGGAGAGTACAAAAATTTCTGAAGTTAAGACGCCTTATTTGTTTTTCTCCCTGTCATCAATATACATGCCAACAACTTTGAAGTTAGAAAAAAAAATAGTCGTGCAAAGACATATTCGTGAACTCTGAATGTCGTCGTATAATTTCCGAAATGATGGGATATTTGTAGATTACTGGTTATTATACAATAGCTATTTCAAACAACATTAATCAACACATTTGTGGTTTGTTAGAGATTAACTTCGCCCCGTTCTCACTTAATACAATGATTTCGGAGAAAGAGGAAATTTATCTTCCTGACGTGAAAGAATTACTAGCATTTAAAATTTACAACGACTCACCAAAGGTAGTCGTTAACCCTGGTCCAGTTAATATAGGTATATCTCTAGTGGCAATAATCGTTTACACCTTAAAATATCTTCTGAAGTTATATTCACTAGTATGCTCACCTTTTCTACTGAAATTACAAGTCCATGATGAATTTTAAATAATTTATTCTTTGATTCCCTTTTAATGCATATTCACACAAACTGATTTGCAATCAAACATGTTAAGTGAGTATCTATAAACAACGACATAGCAACCAACTAGACAAAAATGTATATTTCTTATATTAGAACATTCTTCTTTTGTTATTTAATTAACATTATAATAGGTATAGTGCTTGTGTAAAAGCACTTTCTGCCCGAGATATATGTAATTATGAACCGATACAAAGTATCTCGTTATATAAAATGTCGCCCGATAAAGGGACTAAATATAAAAGTTACAAGGGAGCTTGACTTTTATATTTAAGAACCACTGGTCCGTTTATAATAATGACATGATAATAATTGTGTTCTCTACATTTTGATCGCCCTTCATATATATAACTTTGTTCAATCACTTTATATAAATACATTTATACTAAAACATTCATTCCATTATCATTTATCTTTGACAACAAAGTTTCAACACAAATCAATATAATATAAATAACCTTTGTGTTTAATCAATTATGAATCGAATTATAATTCTTCACATTAACAAGACAGAATTAAAATCATTTGGAAATTATCATTTGTTAATGAGAATTAAAGAAAATTAAATTAAGTAAAAATAAAAAATTAAATGTAACCTATGCTCGGACGAGCAAAAAGAAGAAAGTAGATTTATTTTTACACAAACAGAAGTCCCTTTTTTTTCTTAGTCTCCTTCATTCTTATTTATTTGAGCAAGAATGTCAGGTGCAACTAACTTTTTTACTAGACGCATCCATTTTTCTCTTGTATACTGGGTAGGTCTCCAAACCTTCAACTCATCTATATTACGAAGTCCAATTGACGTACCCGTTTTAGCGTTCAACAATTCAAAAACCTTAGGGTTTATTTCCTTGAAACATAAATAAGGACCTGAGAAAATGTCACAAAATTTATAAATCTTCTTTAACAACGCATTACTTTGTGGATGTTGTTTAACAAAAACTAAGTCATTGATCTTAATTCGATATTTTCCTTCTTGTAGAGACTCTAATTGAGAATTACGCTTCAAAAATTTGTTGTGTCTTCTAATTTTTACCATATTCACTAAACTTGAAGAATCTACGATTGCCGAATCTTCTAACTTGACATTAAAATGTTGTTCCACAGGGAAAATCAGATCAGAACCGTTATGTACATTAGCAGGAGACACGCCCAATGTGTCTGATATCGAATGGTTCAAAAGATACGTGATTTGACTGACATGCTTAATCCATTCGGCATGCTTATCTTTACAAAAGTGTCGAAACAACATACCAAAATTACGATGCACATTTTCTACAATAGAGCTGCTAGGATGGTACGGAGTTACGTAATGAATTTTAATGTTAGCCTTGTTCATTGCTTTAATAAACACATCACTTTTGAACTGTGAACCATTATCACATAATATGTGTTCGACAGGACCACAATGTGGAATATATACGTTCAAAATTTTATTTATGATGGCAGCGGAAGTTGCTCTACGTAGAGGGTAAGCTACTACATAGCGCGAAAAAATATCCATAGTGGTGAGTAAATAAGTTTCTCCTGTAGCTGCTCGTGGTAACGGTCCATATAGATCAATGGATATGAACGAATGTGGTCTCTCTGGAGTTATTGATAGCATAGGTTTTTGTACAGCCTGGTAGTTATGTTTTATTCGCATACATTCAATACAGTCCTTGATATGATTCTTGATTTGGACTCTCATTCCTCTCCAATAAAAAGATTTATTAATCAAGGCACATACTTTTACATAACCAAAATGACCGAAATCGTCATGATAAGCTTTTAATATGCGGGTTGTCAACGTAGGTGGAATGCAAATTTTGTTTCTAGACTTGAATTTAAAATCTTTAATAAGTAGAATTCCGTTGGATAATTTAAATCTGGAATTCCATTGTTTGGGGCAATTACATTCCGCACTGCATGAAGACAAATGTTTCATGATTTGGTTGTATTCATGATGATTCAGTTGATGTTCTCTTAGATCTTCCATTGAAATGGTGGCTATTTCATCCTGTAAGACCTTAAATTCGTTGATGGACAAGATATGTTGTTCTTCTCCAGGAAACAAACGTGATAAAGTATCTACGGGTCCATTATCTACTCCTTTAATGTGTTGTACTTCAAAGTCATAAGACTGAAGCTCCAACGACCAACGAAGTAGTCTGTTATTATATCCCTGTATACTGTTAAGGTATCGTAATGAATTATGGTCGGTAAGTACTATGAAATGGCATCCACTGAGATATGGAGCAAATTTTTGTACTGCAAAACGTACGGCCAATAATTCGATTTCTGTAGTCGTGTATCCTTTCTCAGCTTTCTTTAAAGTACGGCTAGCACAATGAATAACGGCCGGTTCCTTGATGGTTGGATTAGGTTGCCAGAGTACCGCAGAGATTCCAAGTTGAGAACCGTCACACTGGACATAGAAAGGAACATAATATCGAGGATGATTCAAATGGATGTTTCGCTTTACGCTCTCCTTCAACTTATTAAAACTATGTTCTTGAATCGGACCCCATTGCCATGGTACTCCCTTCTTTATAATCATAAATAAAGGCTGGGCTATCTCAGCAAATCGTGGGATGGCTTTGCGAAACCAATTGAAGAGCCCTAACACTTGCCGTGTCTGTTTTACGTTCATCGGTGCAGGCAAATCTTCTATGGCTTGTACTTTAGATTGACTGAACTGTAAACCAGATGCATCAATTTGATAGCCAAGGAATTCTATGGAATTTTGTAGAAATTTGGATTTCTGTATGTTAATAGTAAGACCCGAACTTTCCAACCTATCTAAAACTATATCTAAGTATTTTAAGTATTCATGCGGATTTTTTCCCATTATCAAAATGTCGTCAGCGTAGGTAATCACGTTGCCGCGTAAGTCTTGACCTAAGACTTTATTTAAGCAGGAAGCTAACGCCGCACTACCATTGATAAGCCCAAAGACTACACGGTTGTACTCATACAAATGACCTTCAAAACTGAATGCTGTGTAAGGTTTCGAATCTTCATGTAATTCCACCTGATTATAAGCCAGTACTAAATCTAAATTTCCGAATACTGCATTCCCCTGTAAAGAGGCTAATATTTCTTCCACTGAAGGATACCTCACTTGTTCCAAGTCAATATGACAATTCGTACGTCTCAAATCCAAAACTACACGTAGAGAACCATTTTTCTTAGGAACTACATGTAACGGATTAAGGTGAATGCTTCGTGAAGGCCTAATGATCCCATCTCTTAACATGTCTGCAATTTGCTGACGTACATTTTCCCTGTATCGGTAGGGAATTATATATGGCTTAGTCACAATAGGTTTGTCTGTCTTAACCTTAAAAGAATAGACAAAATCCTTACAACATCCAGGACGTTGTGAAAAGACATTTTTATGTTTGTATAAGATATCCTTAAAATGAGTTTTTACTGTATCATCCATAAAATCGAGGCTACTTTCCAGTGATTTAACACACTCAGAAAACAATACATCATCTTTTGAGTCCATCAAATTTTGCGTGACTTGTGTTAATGAATCATTTAATTGATCACTTTCTGAACTTACAGAAACATTATTCAATACATTAGGAACATTATTATATTGACAAGCAATATCATCAGATTTGGGAAGAAGTTTCTGAACTATTTCTTGAGGTATGCCGGGTATAGTTAAAGTTTGATTTCTGAAATCAAGCATGACACGTAATTGAGACAATAAATCTAAACCAATGATGAGTTTTTCATTCAATTCTTTTATCACTAAAATAGGAATAGATATTTCAAAATTTTGGATAGCTATTGTAACACGAGTAATTCCAGCTACTCTCTTTTTATGTTTACCGGTAAAATCCACTATAATGAGATTCTCTGCCTTTTGTAACTTAGAATTTGAATAATCACTGGTAATTGCTTTCCATGACGAATATGATAGTAAAGATGCATTTGCGCCTGTATCCAATAAAGCTTCTGTACTTAACCCATTTATTTTGACAGGTATTCTAGCAGTACTATATGATTTTAAAAATACAAAGTTTTCTTCAACACCAAAACCATCATTGACATTATCATCTTTAAACCAACAACGATTTACTACAGGCATAAATTGATACTGACATCTATTGACTGCTATTTCCGAATCATTATTTACAAATACATCATGTAAAGGGTTGTTTTCATTATTGACATTACCACATAAATTGGAAGAGAAATGTTCATAAGAATCAATACATAAATTTGAAGATGAATGTTCATAAGAATCTATAGCTGATATGGGTTTAACCCCTACCACATCAGCTGCAGTCAGTTTAAATTCATACTCGTATATGGTTCCAATAAAGTATTGTACCGCACAATCATGATTATGTCCCGCATTATTATTCTGTACAGGAATTGTGTCATTATTTTGATTTTGATACGAAGTGCCATCTCTTGAACTACGGTTATGTCTATCAATGTAGTTTACAGTATTTCTAGAATTTCGCCATGTATTTCGTCTGTTTTTGAATCTACTTTGGTTAAATGGTCTGACATAATTATTGTCACGATTAGTTAGGTTAGGCGTGTTCCCATCATATCTTTGCCTAATCTGATTGTTCTGATTGTTTAAATTTACTCGATTTAGGTTATGTTCCGTATCGTCTACATTACGGATATTTAGATTTCGGACTGGTACTGGTACTGATCTAAAGTTATCTGAATTGTTTTTAATTTTGCCTACTCCCGCTTGATGATTCTGTGCCTGGTATTGAGTTTCATAACATTGAACAAGCATTAATAGATGGTTAAAACTCATGCATTGCGTAGAAAACAGGATTTGTTGTAATTTAAACGGTAGTAGATTTCGAATAGATGCAATCACTCTAGATTCCGATTGCGGTGGATTTACGACTTTTAATTCATTATAAGTGTTTACAACAAAATCAACAACAGATTTGTGCAAGCGAGGATTAAAAGGTTGATTTCTAATCGTAGCGTCTCTGTTTGCAAGTAGAAAGTCATTCTCATAATTAGCAATCAGCGCTGCCTTGAATTCCTCATATGTATTGACGTGTTCCCGTACCGCTTTAAACCATAAAGAACACGGTGGAAGTAATAAATGAGGAATTAGTTTCATATATTGAGATTTATCTATACACATTATACTGCATTCGTCCTGAAATTTTTCTAGGAAAGAAGTAGCATTTTCATTACATCTACCACTAAACTTACTCATAGCACGTATTTCGCTCATTTTTACACTTAACTTTACATTTCTTTCACCATTTCGTGTTCGTGTTGAGTGAAAATTTTTACCTACTGCGTTATGCGGGGTTCCACCATCTCTTTTCCGCCCATCTGTATTCCTTGGTTGAATTCTTTCCAAAATAATATCCTCATCGGATGGGTTACTTGAAGAAGAGATAACGCAAGGTCCTCGTCGATCTACTGCGGGTGAATGCGAGGTCATCTCTTGTGAATGAGGGAACTCCAAACGATCATTAACCATGTTGTTGTTGTATGCGTTGTCTTTAATCTGTAACGTCCTAATTTCCTCCTGTAAGGTAGGTATCAATTGTGTATTTACACGTATTTGGTTAGAATTATCTGTCACCTGAATCTTTTGCTGACGAACAGAAGATTCGATTACTTCAAAATCTTTTTTTACAATATTAACTTCTTGGATTACATGATTGTAATTATCCTTGCAATCTTCAGATAATCTTTTTAGCTTCTCGTCGAATTGTAACGTGATGTCTGTCACAGCTTGTATTACAGATTGTTTCGCTTCTTCTGACTTTTGATCTATTTTATCTAATCGTCTACCCAATTCTTCATGCTGTCTTTCTAATCGTCCATTCAATTCTTCATACTGTGTTTCTAATCGTCCATTCAATTCTTCGGATTTTTGCTGTAACGTTTGTTTTAACTCTTTGGACATCTGAGTTAAATTTTGTTCTAGTCGTTGTTCCTGCCGCTGTAATGCTAGTAGAATTCTGTCTTCTAATGTCAACATTCCGGGTGCAAAGGAGCTATATTCTGCCCGTTGTTAGCATCATCAACAGTATCATTCTCTACTGTCTCACCAATCATGATTTTTCTTGTAATTACTCTAGCACTTCTAAGAATAGTTGAGTTCGTATTCATGAACCTTCTTACGGCTTAAGTTTAGAGTTGCCCCTCCAGTCTGAAGTTGCCCTTGGACTTTGCAACATACAAAAAACAGTGCTTAAAGTATTAAACATTGTTACATTTCACTTAATTTCAGTACTCCGTGTGTTTCACAAAAATTTAAAAGGTTTTCTTCATTATTTTTGCGCATCCGTTACACCTGTTCGCCATATTCGCCATATTTTACAACTACCATGCTGCTGAAACCTTCCGTAATGCTTCCGCATCCGACAAATAGTACTAACTTCCACATATCTTTTTTCGTATTAAACATAACTCTCCTGCCGAACTTACATTCCTAAACATCAAATAAAAACTTCAAATTATCATTTCTTACCTCATTTCTCCTATAAATTTTCCTGATTTTTATAAAAAGCGGAGGGGTAACTCTAAACTTAACCCCTTCTTACTAAGGAAAATTCACCCTTACTTTAGACTTCGGGATATGAATTTACAAGAATCCCGGGTGAGGTAAACCAAAAATTTTACAACGACTCACCAAAGGTAGTCGTTAACCCTGGTCCAGTTAATATAGGTATATCTCTAGTGGCAATAATCGTTTACACCTTAAAATATCTTCTGAAGTTATATTCACTAGTATGCTCACCTTTTCTACTGAAATTACAAGTCCATGATGAATTTTAAATAATTTATTCTTTGATTCCCTTTTAATGCATATTCACACAAACTGATTTGCAATCAAACATGTTAAGTGAGTATCTATAAACAACGACATAGCAACCAACTAGACAAAAATGTATATTTCTTATATTAGAACATTCTTCTTTTGTTATTTAATTAACATTATAATAGGTATAGTGCTTGTGTAAAAGCACTTTCTGCCCGAGATATATGTAATTATGAACCGATACAAAGTATCTCGTTATAAATTATGAAAATGTTATGATCTTTTTAAACATAATTATCTAGCAACATTTTATAATTCTGAGAGCCTAAATATTTCCTTTCATCATCCAGTTTTGTTAGTTTCTTTACGAGATACCTCTTTGAAGAAAGGATAGACTGAAACGGAAGCAGATAAAAGTTTAGCACTTTTTCCCTAGATCTTGTACTTTTTTCTGCATAGGTTAATATGCTGGGTGGTCACAGTGTGTGTGATTGTGTTGAGACCTTTAGCTGAGGTGTGTGAGAGATTTTGCTTTGAAGGCATTGGTATAAGGAAAGGCAAGTGTCAGTTTTTAGACACCCAGTATGGTTCTTTAATGGTGATTTGATATGTAAATCTGACTTGAGTAAAATTAACATTAATTAAAGATAGATTGTTCATTTATTATGTGTTAACTATAAATAAAATGAGAAGTTGGGTAAACTAAAGTTTAGAAATCAAACGAATAACAGGAAACTACAAAGGCACAGGATTAACTAGAACGTATGACGATTCTCGGTCTGAGTAACTTTTAGACTAATAGAATATTTTGCATCTTCTTACTCATTGCAGGCATCACCCTTGGCATGAAGGCTTATACTCGTACAAGATAAAGTTATATAGTCTTATGCAATATCCAGAAAGTAGAAATCTCTGTCAACGCAACCTCCTGCCGTTCCCAAGAGGAGCAACCATTACTTTGCAATGGCCAGTAATTAAAGGGTAGGGAACGGCTTGAAGTGTTACGCGTGTTGTGTAATTTTCTTATGCATTTCGAAGATGTACTGTATAGATGTGCGGAAATGTACATTCAAATTCTTTTCTGTTCGTTGGTAAAGATGTAGGAGGAGGGAAGATAGGATGATGGGCTGTAATAACATCATCATTTATTAATTAATTGGCTTTAGAAAAACTTAGATTACTTACAAGGGACGTCACCCAAATGTGTGGCTTCGATTTCAATGATTCTTTTCTTTTCTTTCTTTCTTTCTTTTTGCTTAAACAGGGCATGTGTGCATTATTTGTGATGACAAAGGTTTTAAGAGTTATGGTTATTAGAGATTGCTGTAGAAGTCCCTTCCTACCCTTTGTAAACGAAGTGTTAATGACAAAAAGTGAAGAACAGCTATATAAGGCCTACATATGGACACATATAAGGCCAAGGGGGAAGTTGTATGGAAGGTATGACCTTGACATCAGCCATCTTGAAATCCGCCATTTTGAATTAAGGTCAAGTTCTAAAGTAGGAATAGGGTATAATACGATACATCATTTCGGGCTAGAATTTAATCAGGAAAACAATGGCGAGGTTAGTTTTAAGATACACACATTTGGAGAAAAGTTATAGGAATATTAATAATTATTAATTACTATGTGCGTAACTCCCTTACCTTCGCTTCTAACCCGCGTATTAATGATGATAAGTGGATAAAAGCTTCGGTTATACAATTAGGCCTAGAGGGAAGTGGTACGGTAAGGATAAAATTGACGCCAGCCATCTTGAAATCCGCCAGTTTGAATTAAAGTGAAGTTTTGAAAAATGAAAACCATAGCATGTGACACATTATTTCATAGCAAAATTTCCCAAAAAGTTAATAGTATGTTTATTTTTAATTTGTATGGCAATTTTTTGGCTAGTCAGACAAAAATGTCATTCGTTTTCTAGTGAGTGTTGTCGAAGATTCATATTTGTAAAATTTATAATCAGTTTTGATCGGGAACTCGATTAAGTTACACCTCTTTATAAACAAGTTACCTGTTTTCATATTATGTTCATGGAACAGAGTGTTGGGAACAGTCATATTATGACTCTTTGATATTTTCTGTCATTGCTGCTGTTACTTTAAAGTTGTATTTCTTAAAAATGTGTTACTGTTTGTCGTTTGCACAACACGTAGGCTACATTTCCTGATAATTGTGTGTTCATATAACAACGATTTGTTATAATTTCATTTCTATTTCTTTACGTCACATAGGTCCATAAGCTTCTCATGTATTCTGGTTTGAAATCAATAATTACATCGCAAGTCTTCAAAATTCAGAAAGATTGCGGGATGCTTATCCCAACAGTATTCATGAACTGACAAATCGCAACTCTTCAGAAACGTAATTACATTTAGAAAACATGAGCCATGGCAACAATTGCAAAGTGCCAGTTGGAATCTTAAAATGTGGTGAAATTTAGGAGTGTTGCCAATTTGAAAGATCGAATAATGGACGTTTGGTGCACATTAGAAACAGTCCTAAATTCATATTGCTTAAACATAGAACAATAATAAGCATACCATTGGCTTTTTGTAGAAATTTGCTATTAAAATGAGGTGTCACGTGTTATGGTTTTCATTTTTCAAAACTTCACTTTAATTCAAAATGACAGATTTCAAGATGGCTGCCGTCAAAGGTACCCTTACTGTACCACTTCCCTCTAGGCCTAATTGTATTGCCAAAGCTTTCATCCACTTATTATCATTAATACGCGGGTTAGAAGTGGAGATAAGGGCTTACGTACATTGTAAGTATGAACAATTAAGATGCCTGTAACTTTTCCCCAAATGTGCGTATCTTAAAACTAACTTTACCATTGTTTTCCTGATTAAATTCTAGCCCGAAATTATGTATCATATTATGCTATTCGTATATTTAAAAAAAACTCGAAATTAATTCAAAATGGCGGATTTCAAGATGGCTGATGTCAAGGTCATACCTACCATACGACTTCCCTCTAGGCCTTATATGTATCTGCATGTTTGTTCTTTCATTAACACTCCGTTTACAAAAGGTAGTAAGGGACTTCTACAGTAATCTCTAATAACCATAACTCTTAAAACTTCTGTCATCACAAATAATGCATACCGGAAATTTGAGTGATATCTCTTGTTAGTTCAACCCTCTTCTGTACTATTCAATATTTCCACTTTAGTCGTGAGTCAGCGTCAAGATTTGCAGGGAGCAAAATTAATCAGAAATGATAATTAAATTGGTGTTAAATAGTAGTTACATATTATGAACTTGGAAGTCATCATAATATAAGTTAATGTTGTACTTAGAGATGCAAGGGCTCGGAAAAAAACCGGCTTTTTTGGAAAAAACTCGGTTTTTTCTGCTTCGCTTTTTTGCTTGGGAAATTTTGGGCTTTTTTGAAAATTCTGCTTTAAATTGATAAACCAGATTTTGTTTCGCTTCTCTACAACACAAAAAGTCATTTAATTAGTGGTTGATGCCGATAATAATATAAAACCTCGAAAATAAACCATGAATTTCGAAAAGATATTTCAAACAGTTTTACTTCTCAACATATTTACATTATGAATTCCAAAGGATTAACCAATGTGTATAATAAGATTTTTTTAACCTCCTACATACAAAAGTAAGCAGGGTTGGTTGTTTTTGAAAATGCCAAAAACCCGTTTTTGGGGGGAGTTTAAACTAGGCTTTTTTGGTTTAAACCAGGTTTTTTTGGGTTTAGATATTTTGCTTTATGTATTTATATTACATATTGACAGAAATAAGTTTGTTTCGCCTTGGTGTTATTATGCAACAACGGGGTTATGCTGGAAGAGGTCACATAAGCTTAAAGAAGTCCGGTCAGTAAATTTCTTAAATTGAGAAACTCCCGCCCTAGCCATCGGGAAAATCCCGTCATTACTCTAAATGTAAAACAATAACGGAAAAAATCCTGTTATTGCTTTGCATGTAAAATTTAAAGGTCAACGTATCATAATCAGTACGCTAAAACTGAGGTATTAAATTACAAATTTAGTGCGTACATATCATTGAAAGTACAATCCAAGCTAATGTTGGAAGCTACGTAGGCAATCGATAAATTTTGTCAATTTATATCAGTATATTTAAGCAACCTTGGCTTCTTTATAAAACAACAGGCATTCAGGCATGCAGAAATATACAATTTAGTTTCGTTTCGTATGTTCAGGCTTAACATCCTTACGTAATACCGAGGTTATCAAGGAGAAGACTTTCGCTTAAAGTGACATGCGAACCGCTACTTTGTTTACGCATGAAAGAAGGGTTGTGGTTCGACCGAGAATTGAACATGGGACACTTTGATTAAAAGGTGAAAAGGAAATAAAACTAATGCAGATGGTTTGATGTATGGAAACGTCACCATGAAGTTCACACGATTCGCATTTTTCGTACCTTTTATTTTTTTTCGGTTTAAACCAGTTGTTTATTTAAAAAAAAAGAAGAAAAACAGCTGGTGTAAACCAGCCAACCCTAAAAGTAAATACTTCTTTTAAAAAAATACTCAAATAAGTAGCAAAATTCTATGTAGTATTTTTACTTCAAAATATTCCATACCCTCTTTTTGAAACAAAATAAAATTAAAATAAAACATAAGAAAAATACTTAGATTTATATGATACACTTACAGGCTGCACACCTAGAGCTTTTGGTTTTGTATATTCTTGAAATTCTACAGTTTTATATAAGCATCATCACGGTTTATTCAGTCCTCAAGTTTTCTGTATTTTTAACAAGAGTTATTGAACATGAAGGGTGTGAGATAAGAACATGGTAACCCATAATTTTACTATTTTAAGAAATTAGAAATTTTCTGCTGCACAATCCATTTTGAAAGTCGGAAAGCTGATTTTTCACATAAGTCTATACATGAGGGATTAAACGAAGCGGTATGCGTTGCTGCCTATCTGATGCTGCGTAACTCAGCAATTGAAAATTTGTTAGTTACCATGTTCTTGGCTCACACCCTTCATATCATTATGGAACTCTCCCCACCCCACCAACACACACACACAAAAAAAGGACTACGGAATATATTTAAGTTAAGATAAATACAACTGCACAACAAACATGATTAACTGGAGCTTTTGCTCTTCTATCGAGAAGTCCGGAATTCAACTCAACATTCGACCATTCTGACAAAACTTTTCTACATTCCATCTATGAAGTAGAAATAGTGCGTGTACTGTGAGTTGGCTGACTTCATTTCTTATTGTTTTTAAATCGTTATTATTACTAATTACCAGCAGTGACGGTTTTGCGAGGGTTAGGAGGGGGGCAGTCTTTCGGACTGAAGCCTGTTCCCCAAAATTACGGAATGTCTAAAACAAACGAAATATCTATTAGTTATGCCTTTACTCATAAACTTTAAGCTCCCGTCAAATAAAAATTACGAATGTTACAAAAACTAAACATTAGTAAGAAAAAAACCCTCCCAAAATACTTTTCTAAATCCACCACTGATTCTCAGTATAAAATGATCTTCAAGGTTGTATCCGGAAGATTATCGCTAAATATATAAACGAAACGAAATACAGTATTAGTTATGCCTGTACTCATAAACTTCAAGCTCCTCCCAAATAAAATTAGGAGATTTTAGAAAATGTAACAATCAGAGAAACCCGTCCCAAAGTACGTTTCTAAATCCGCTACTGATTATTTGTATAAATTAGTATTCAAGGTTGTATCCGGAAAATTATTGCTAAATCGTTGCACAGCTACAGTATAACAGAAATGTGGAAGTACGGTTTGATGGATATATTAAAAAACGTACGCTTTGACGGAAGTTTAACTTTTGCGCTAGAAGCTAGAGTAATAAGCTCTTAGGAATGAAGCACGAATGACAAACTAAAATGATCTAGAGAAGAAAAAAATGTCGATAACTCAAAAGTTAAAATAAAGTTAAATAGCCTCTAAAATTGCCCTCAAATACTACATTCTTCATGTTAGCTTTAATTCGTAAAACATGTGCTCCATCCATCTTGATGGTGAATTTTAGAGCGAAATATGTCATTTAGGTCATGGAATTCTTATCTAAGTATAGAATATACTATACGAAAGCTATTTAGATAGAAAAATCATGAAAATGAAAAAAGCCAAAATTTCCAAAATTCTCGTTTTTTTCCCAAAAAAACCGGCTTTTTATGTGAAAAAACCATCGATTCAAAAAAGCCGGCTTTTTTGCATATCTAGTTGTACTTAGGGGAAATTAGGTATTTTAGTCAATATGGCCGATTAAAAGTGTGGGTATTTCCTTTTTGCCACTTTCTGCAGTCTTGTAGAATTAATTAGTTGATTTTCTAATAAACTGTCCTAGCTTGAAAAAGATTCTGATTTTGGAAATACGTACTATTCTGTAGTTGAAAAGTTCATTAAAGAGACTTAAGGTGAAGACATACCGAAGACACCTTGCGATCGAGGTCGAGGTTTAAGTCGCAGACGCTATCTCGATGTGTAGATCTAGATGGATGACGGGCGCATATAGCGAGGAGTTTGCATCCCCTTTGCAAGTTCTCAGTTTGAGGAAGAAACGCTACTGTGACGCATGTGAAATTATTCCGTCAGTGCATAAAAATAACTGCGAAAAAAGATTTTGAAATTAAAAGGACTGAACAGTTTATAAATTGGGAAGGATGTGAGACGAGACATGAGAAATATCAAAGTCTTGTCTCTTGTTTCAGAAAGATATTTGAGTTACATCAGTTGTTCATCTCTTTCAATAAATCAAAGACTTTCCCCGTTTTTTTAAACATATACTGTGAAGAAATGCCCTCTTGCAGCACTCAGGCGAGAAATCATTACCCAGTAAAATAAAAGAAATGTATGCCTTGAGGTTTCGAGGTGGAAGGGGCATTAACTTCACCAAGTGAAATTTCCATTATTCGACATTGACTTCCTATGAATATGTGCCGGTCTTTACTCGCATTTCTTTACCTTATATCAGTAACGAATTTAGAATAAATTCTTTTTTATTAATCTCGGAATTGTAGAGGGAGCGTGAGGTTTCTAGGCATAGATACAGGGCCGGATTTACCATTTTGGCGCCCCTAGGCCCAATATTTTTTTCCGTACCCTAGTCCGGTTAAAGTTACTTTCCTAAAAACCCTTTATTAAAAAATTATATCAGGCCTATATGTTAATTGCTTAAACACCACTCCACGATGCAATTTTATCATTGCAAGTTTTTTTGAGGAATTTACTTGGTTCTGGGCTTAACAAAATATCGTTAATGTATTAACAAAAGATTGGTGAATAACTTTGGTTTTGTTCAATTTAGCCATTTGGGCAAATAAATAAATAAAAAACTCTGTAATACATTATAAAATAGCTTTAATCTAAGAAACACAGCTTACATGAAGTATTTTGATAACGTGACACAAAAACTGTGTTTTAAAGTAAAACTAGACATTTTGTATGTACAAATAGTAAATTGTACTAGTATAAAAAAATGACATTTTTCCATTCGATTACGAGATTGCCTATCTAAAATTAAAAATAATACAAACAAGTATGTAAAAGGTATGAAAATGAATAATAGAAATAAAAATCGTACTTACGACATAAATCTGGCACACAATTCATAAAATATGTTAAGTTATGGCTATTTATTTTTATTTCTAGATATTTTTTTAAAAATAAATTTATCTCGGCCGTGCGCTCCCTGGGAGCTTGCGCCCATAGGCCCAGGCCTACCGGGCATATTGGGAAATTTGGGCCTGGATGGTTTACACTGGCTTCTTTTTTCTTTAGAAATTGCTGTATTCATTAACTTCAGCCCAAAAGCTACAGCATAATCTATTATATAAAAGAGAACGCACAAATCCTTTGTTAGCTCATCACGCTAATACGGCTGAACCAATTTCTTTCATTTTTGGGGGGTTATTAGGATTTGGACCCTAGATGGTTTTTATCATATCACTTTAATTTTTAATTACCAGTGTCTTGAGATAATTGACCATTCAAGTGTCCATAACGTACAAATCCTTTGTTAGTTCATCATAGGTATAAAAATAAACGTATTTATATGCAACCCGCATGACCGTGTCACTCGGCGGGTTAACATAAATGACAGGCGATATAATGTTAACATTTACTGGAATCTACTATGGTTTTTATCATATCACTTGAAAGCGAAAAAGTAAAAATTATCTAAGTAACAAAGTTTATTGCGTTCCGGGGTGACCGCAGCGAAGCGGGGCGGGTTAACATAAATGACAGGCGATATAATGTTAACATTTACTGCAATCTTCTATGGTTTTTATCATATCACTTGAAAGCTAAAAAGTAAAAATTATCTAAGTAACAAAGTTTATTGCGTTCCGGGGTGACCGCAGCGAAGCGGGGTGAACGCTGCTAGTTCTCAAATAAATATAAATAACTTATCTGACATTCCCATTTGAGTTGCTATTTTCTTCTATTTTCTATTTAAAACGTGCCTATTATGATGATGTCTGTGCCTCTTATCCCATATTGGTGGAATATTCCTAATTACTTCTACTAATATGTCTTTCATAATTAAATTTAAAGTGCATCAAAATCTCTTGAGCATAGATACGGACAATCCTCTGCTGACGAAATTCTGAACAATTGAAGATTTTATTCCGTACAGCGTTTCAGGGAGAACCAATGAGAACACCAGCCACAGCCATGCTTCCGCTGAACATCGATATGTAAAATCAAACTCGGTTAGTTATCATCGCGACCTCGCGGTCGAATCCATGTTTTTTTTTATTATTATTATCGAGGTAGCGACCACGACTTAAATCTCGACCTCGATCGCGAGGCCTATTCGGTATGTCTTTACCCTTAGAGAATGGGAATGGTATGCAGGGGTGCTACTGAATTCGTTGGTCAAATTTTCAGCTACCGCCCCCCCCCCAAGTAACGATTATCTTGTGGACTTAGCCACCGAACAAAGGGGTCTGACCCTTCGAGGTATAGGGGTTATTATATACTCTACCTCGATCAGAGAACATGATAACAGGAGTTGTCAACGCGAGTACGAAGCACAGATTGAGAGATCACCTTGTACGGATGGATTTCGGGATCGAACATTCTTGGAGGCCATAATCGAGATTCGTAGCTTCGCCAGTATTTCTGGCACTTACCCCTAGCTAACTATTAGTAATTAAGGTGTCTAGTAAGAGTGTTGAGCCTTTGTTGAGAGTTCGTCTAGAAATATTGGTACAAGATAAGTACTTTGATGATGATCGGGTGTTTGATTCTATAGTACATCTTTGTATTATACATTACGAGTAAGTATGTTTCACTTTCAGGTACAGGTACTCACAAAGATAACATTTTTACACATGGTCTCTCTCGTGTGGCCACTAAATTAGACAGCAGCTACATTAATGATACACTTAGTGAATGGTTAAGTTATTTTGACGGGTATACTGCATTCTTTACTTATTATTTTGCCATTATAAATTAGACAGCTGCTACATTAATGATACACTTAGTGAATGGTTAAGTTATTTTGACGGGTATACTGCATTCTTTACTTATTATTTTGCCATTATAAATTAGGCAGCTGCTACATTAATGATACACTTAGTGAATGGTTAAGTTATTTTGACGGGTATACTGCATTCTTTACTTATTATTTTGCTATTATAATTGAATTTGTCCTTGGCGACTTTTATGTTAGATATGGTCAACCACACTGAAAATTAAATGTAGAGATTTTTTTTTAAAAATAAATATATCAGGTGTTTCAAAAATGGCAACCATGAAACACAGAGCTCAATTCTACAGGTCAAAATAAGGCGAAAATGCTATATACGAAACCATAAAGCAGTTGATTATCGCCAGATGGCAGTAATAACTGACAGGCGTGGAGTAAATGAAATTTATATATAATAACACATGAGAATATCAGGGCTTATATGAAAATGCTGATTGGCTGATTATTTGTTTCAGCATTCTTCTTGGCTAGTCCGTTCTCGATTTTCAAAGTAAGTTCTTATTTCTCGTATAACTTTCCCTTAGTCTTTTAGACGTCTCTTAGACGGATTGACTCAACGTAATTGGCCAAGGTAAGCGCTCTGGCTATATCCACTACAGAACAAAATTTAAAAATTCGCATCCATTAACTAGTTATCGTGCGAAATAATGGACAGAGAGATGTGTGATCCTACACGGAGAAAAATACATAATACAGTTGGCAAGTAAATGCTGTTTTTACCAGGTTACGCGCATCACCACATTAAGTAATGTTGTTTCATCCACAGTACGATCTACTATCTACACCACCTTCCAGCGAAAATTTTGTATTGTGGGACCACCATTTCAAATCTAGAATTAACGCCATACCCATTCCGACGGTGGTAACTTACGTACATAATGTTGTTACCACCTTCCTACGACTGTCCCCTCTTGGTTCTTTCTAAATCTGTGACTCCCTACCTTACAAGAGTAATAAGACGTCATATCATTCTGCGAGAAGGAAAGAGATTGATTGATTGATTGAAAGGGCTTATATGGGCGCGTCGACATCGAGGTCTTTTGCACCCTTCTCTGACAGGAAAAATGAAGTACCCAAGAACAAAAAAGCATAGTATCGCATATATAATAAATTAAAAGCAAAGTCTGGAGTAATAAAAGGTGTTCGGTCATTAATGAATTAAAATGTCATAGCATTCAAGAAATGTGCAAACTCGATACACAAACACAAGGACGGGTTAGTACACAACGGCATGTTAATCTTCTCTGCCGGGGCAGCTCAGCAATAGGTGCACACACGTGGGGCAGCTCATAATTAGTAATGAATATGACAGTGCAGTAAAGAAGATAAAAGCAAGGAAATGCTATGACAAGCATAAAACCACCATGCAAAAACACAGAAACAGTAGATAAAAGCAGAAATAAATTAATTAAAAGAAATGTGAGAAATGCACTCACAAATCAGTCAAGACATGCAAAAGCTGCAAGTAGGTGAAAACTTGTTGGATCATCTGAACATCGTCTCCAAGCAAGGTAGACATATCTGCTGGTAGGCCAAGGTGGGTTCGCTCAGAAGCAAGAGGAACACATTCCACAAGAAGGTGGCGGATGGTCAGGAATGCACCACAATGGGTGCAAGAAGGCGGGTTTTGCCGACGTAACAGGTAGCCATGGGTCAGATGGCTGTGACCGATACGTAGGCGTGCCAATCGTCGTTCTTCCAGTCTTGAAGGACGAGAACTCGTGGCCCAAACACCAAGTCGCGGCTTGACAGCATGCAATTTATTCTGAAGGTGCTCATCCCAGTTTGTCTGCCAGCGCTGAAGGAGAAGACTGTTGATTACAGGACGAATATCAGAGCTGGGGAACGGTGACGGATACTCAGGTCCTGTAAGGGCAGCTTCTTTGGCTACACGGTCAGCACGCTCGTTTCCTGGAATACCAGCATGGCCAGGCACCCAACAAAATTGAACATCGCAACCTGCAAGCCGTAAGGAATGGCAGGAGAGTAAAATTTCCTGTACTATAGGGTGCACAGTTGACATATCAGTGAGACTACGTAAAGCGCTGTTGGAGTCAGAGCACAGGAGAACATGTCGAAGATGACGTCGACGAATATAATGCAGAGTCTCCAGAATAGCAACCAATTCAGCAGTGAACACAGTGGAAGTAGGATGGAGCTTCAAGTCAGCGCTATGATCATCCGTGACGAAGGCACAGCCAACAGAATCTTTATGCTTCGAACCATCCGTGTAGAAGACAGCGTAGGTACGGTACGCATTCAGAAAAGAGAAGAACTCCTGAGAAGGAAAGAGAGGAAAGATGTTTTTAACACGACGCCGAACTCCAGACTTGGCATGGTGTTCCCACCTGCTGTACTTTTATACATGAAATTACATTACTTAAGGAGTGCACCCTCGTAAATACGATGTATCCACACGGAAATCCTATTCCTTTTTTTCTCAGTGTAATAACACCATTGTTATTCGTAAAAACTTGGACCAAGGTTTCCATGTCAGTTTGCTACACTCTAGTGTACAAATTACACGTTCTTTTTCCACAAAAAGTACGCCACACTAAATGTTATCCATTTCCTTAATATTGTACATGAGGTCATAATTTATGGGAATTATATTTTAAACACAACTTTACGTAACGTAACGTAACATATATATGTTTATAAATAATATTCTTAAAAATTATAATCAAGGATTTCTACTCAGATCCACGAAACTTACTAATGTACTATGTACGGTTATCAGTTGAATGGAAATCTTAAAGTGAAACTCACCAAATTATTATGTCGCTGGAACCTCTTTCGCTGTCACAAGCACTTTGAGGCGAGGAGGGATAGAGTCATAGAGATCGTCAATAGTAGTAAGTGAAGCATTACACTTATTCCGCTTCCAATACATAATTCATTTTCATGAGAAATGATGAAAGCGAACATTAGCCTCGGATTCGGGTATCCAAAATTAACTACAAATATTCAAGTAGGTTCAGGTACGAGGAAAGGAGGTCTACAACTTCAATGCGATGTTCCTAAATCCGCACTGCAGCAGCTACAAGTGTACCAGCGAGCATCGTGAAATTTGCAAACATTACGAGAAACAATGGACCATTGGATGCATCTAGTACAATAAAATGATTGCATAGTGGCAGACAAAAAATGAAAATGAAATCTTTGAGTTTTACGTCCCACGGTTATGCCGGTTAGGCTAAAGGAAACGGTGATGGTGAATAATGAATGAAATGGTGGAATGAAGAAGGTGGGAAGAAACGGGAGAACCTCGAGGAAACCTACGCACACAGTGTTTGTCCACCACAAAGTTCACTTGGCGGATACTGGGATGGAACCTGGGACCTCAAGCATCAGAAATGAATGTTCTACCACTGAGCTACCGCGACCCCTAGTGACAGGCAGTGGCGTGATTGCCTAACAGCAGCAGAGGAGAAAGAGAATCCAGGATGTTTCGCCCCAGCGTCACAGAGAAACCAATGTGTTTCATGGTTCTGCGGAGACACTGAAATTATACGTTACACTGGATATTCGCCAGAAATGAACATGACCATTGTTTGAAATAATGTTAACGGTAATACATCTGATCACATGATTTCAGCAATATGTGGTTCTGTTTCTTTCTCGCAACAAAATTGGCGTCGTGCTAAATTGATATTGTTTCACTTTTAACCAGAGCTCCTGTTTTCATGTCATTTGACTCTACGTGGACTATGATTGCCATTGCATGCTGTGGAAGGTGCAGCTTAAAGTTCTCCGCAAATTACATCTCACTCGCAGCGAGTGAGAATCCGCTTTAATACTCATCCGAAGCTGTTTGTGAGGCTCTCAATGGTTCCTACCTACCTGTGTGTTCTCGCCATGAGTTTTCAAGGTAGTTGTTATCTGGGATGCTGTCTTTTGCGATACAGCCCACACACTTTTCAGATTTTTTACGCTGCCACTACCTAACCTAAACAATCAATCCGCTTCGAAATAAAAGAGGTCGCCTATTATACTGTATTACCTTTCACTTTACAAATACTGCCGTTCTACTGGTAGGAAGTACGGAGTTTACCTAACACAACTTCAAATGTCCAGCTCCTGTTTATCCTATAGGTGTATTGTTTATTTTATTGTTTTCACTCGAATGGCCTTTAACCATAAGGCAATAGTATTTAACTGTAACGTTGAGTGAATTTGTATAAAACATATGTCTTACTTAATCAGTAGGTCCACGTCTCATATAGCCTCGCTGCTGAACGGGACGTTAAACTCAAAATCAACTCAACTCAATCAACTAATGTTTCTTCGAGTTAAGGTTTCGAAACTGGCAAATACCTGTATATGATAAAAAAAGGGATTGATTATTATTATTATTTGCCAAAACATCAAATAGTGTTTAAGTTGCTTTTCGTACACATTAAAGATAAATAAAAAAACCTCAAACATTTTAAATGAAGTTTCATATTTCATTGTTTCCATCATTTCGCAGAGAAGAAAACCTTTTTCACACATCAAGGGATGAAGCAATCGTAAAATATTTCCGTGTTAGGCGTGCCGAACCAAGAGATTTTAAATTGTACTTGTCAACACTTAGTTCATGCGAAACGTGAATTAATATTTATTTGAATTTAAAATGAAGCCACTTGAAAACCAACTGAATTGTGTGTAACAGTAAATTTTAGAGTTGTTAAAAAGACTTAATAAGTAGTTTTTTTTTTTCAAAATTTATCTACTACTCGAACCCCGAAAGTAAGAAACGACTAAAGCTCCCTCCATTAACAAATTTGTACTAAATAATCGTTATTTCTACCTTTTGCTAAAGGAAAAAAAGAAAGTTGCTTAAGTATGAGACATGATCTATAGAGAGCTACCCTTAAGGCACCGTTACCTGTTAATATGTTAACGGATTGACTGCAGTAATAAAGACATAATCGCCTTAAGTAGTGTTCTTTTACAAAAACAATTTTAAACTTCGCTTGCGAGTATGACGTATGGATAGCATCAATTCTTCCTCCATGAAACAGACGCAAGAGACTATTCCCTCTGATTGTGCCTCTCTAAGTAAGACTTAAATTATTCTAAAACTTACGTTTTCTAGTGGGAGGAGAGGTTGATGATTGGTTAACTCCATCAGTGGCGAAGGATGGTAAGAGGCCCTGAGGCCCGGCCTACCCATTTACTTTCAGAAATTATAATTTATAATTAATTCATTTTCCTTGCACAGAATGCATGATATTTTCTAAGTTGATAAAAAAAATTGTTCGATAAAGAAATCGTGGTTGGCACCACTGCTGGGAGGCTCACCGAGCCGTGTCTCAGGCGGCAGTGGAACTACCGCCAAGCTACTCAGAAAATCCCGCGAGAGAAAGTGTTGGAAATGACGTTTTCTTCACCAGCGTATAACCTGCGATAGAGACCGGCCTCAGCGCTTATCGACTTTCGTTTCTACCTACTAGTTTCTCTCAAGACCTTCGATTTCGATTCGACATATCAAACAAATAAAGAGCAAGATAACGTGGGCTCCGTTCCGTTTGCTTAATTTTGCGTACTCTATCGCAACGCAAAAACTGGAACAAGAAATTCTAAAGGCGCTGCGCCTATTATCGCAAACTAATGCCCCTTTATTCCTTTGCGTTGGCGCAAACCTGTACGAAATCGGACTTGTTGAGTTCTTTAGAAAGAGTGTAGGTTTTTGAGATATTGTGGGTGATTTTTTTCTTACATTTGCAAAAGTAAATGAGAGAAAATGTCAGTAAGTGGAGAATATGAATATACGTAATATAATTCCTATTAAAGAACCTTCTATGTCAGTGGTCTTATGAAAATTAATGTGTTATTAAGGAACGAAGACTAACGCCTGTGTTGAAAATAGAACAAGCAGAGGGCAAGAGAGTTCTGCATGCATTGGTACAAATATATATATATATATAAGGGCGGATCCAAGGGGAGGCTAAGGGCTATACCCCCCTGACGCTCAGGTTTACACTGGATAAAATAGGCTTCAATTCAGCTTTACACTGGATAAAACGGCAAATTATGGTTTAGCCCCTCCCTTGATCATATCCTGGATCCGCCACTATATCTATCTATCTATCTATCTATCTATCTATATATATATATATATATATATATATATATATATATATATATATATATATATATATATAGAGAGAGAGAGAGAGAGAGAGAGAGAGAGAGCATATAAAAATATTTATGTCCGATTATGTTTTGAAAGGGGTATTAAGTGACACACAAAATATCTTGATTGAATGCTTGTCATGTGTTTTGAACAATATAATTAAAGACAAAATTTTACAAGCAGAGTTTGTTTCAGTACATGTAGACTAAACAACATATGTTTCTTGTGAAGCGCAGATAATGTGATAGTCCATCTTCCCCACCCGATCACGCCAATTAAAACAATTAAATTGCATTATGACGAATTAAGATCATCTGAGTCACATACGTCAATTTCATTTATGAAAATTATGAGATCCGGATCGAATAAGTGCTGTCGATGAACTACAATTGCATTAAATTTATGTGTATTCGTCTTCTTGTATTTCTGTAGTAAAATATTTATGTTTAATATGTTTCATATTATTATTATTATTATTATTATTATTATTATTATTATTATTATTATTATTATTATTATTATTATTATTATTATTATCGTTATTATTAGTAGTAGTAATAGTAGAACATTGAGCCTACCCTCTTGAAACTATCACCCTTCGCCACTGAACTCCATACGCCAATTAGAGTGACGCGGACTGATAGGCCTGACATATTATTTTAGACCGAGCGCCAGCGAACGTATCCTAGTCGAGACGTTTGGCATTTGTGTTGTCTGTCTGTGTGTCTCGCTTAATCACTGAACGCGTGAACCTATTTGAATGAAATTTTCACAGATTATTTATTGGTTCAAATGTCCCAAATGCCGTGTCGTCTACAGTGCAAAGTGAAGAGAACAGCACGACAGTACCGATTGAAGTAGTGTGTCCGCTACCACAGCATTGCAGCATTGTGAGTCCACAACTACTGTGTGTTTCAGATGTAAAGCATCACGGGCAGTGGCCAATGGAGCACGATATTCCGCGCGGTGTTGCCGGATTTCGGACTCCCCTTTCCCTTCTCGCTCTTCCTCCAGTTGAGATTATGACACATACATTGGCAACATTATTCACAATGTAAATGTACTATTCCAGCAAACTCAAGAATTTTGACTGTGCATCCTAGAAATATATATAGCAACTAAATTACATGTTAACTTTTTAAGTGGAAATGCTAAACACTTGTCTTCAACACTACTTTCACTATCATCTATGTCAGTTAATATTTCGTCTTTGTCTGAATCTGAGTCTTGTAAATTTATTTTTATGGGTTCCAAAAACTTTAAACGCAAAAAATAATTCTTCGAGCTTGACTTCGTAGCAGTTGAAAGAAAAAAAAAAAGGAAGACAGAAAATAAAACTTCTGCTGTACTCGGTTTACTTAAAGACATTGTCAACTATAACTTTGGAGAATAAACGAACTACCACGAAAGAAAGCAACGAGACACTGATGAATTCTCTTAAGTTAGTTCCTATACAACTAGCTCCTTTGTTTCCTTCTCCGTTTTCATAACAAGTAGCATGCTTGCGCTTGGTGTAGGTGCCACGAAAGTAATCCATCTGATTCCTAAGCAACTCGATATGCTCGAGTTTGTTTTGGGTTACGATAATTTATGACACCATTCAGATGCCTGATGCTTTTGATTCCCTTATAGAGGAGAAAAGAGGGTGTTAAAAGTCGCACATAATAAGGCAGTGGAACATGAAAGAAAAAAAAGATACAGAAAACATACTGCGTTCCTTCTGTCGAATAGGAAAGGGTCTATCTTGAAGTAAATTTCAAAACAAATTAAAAACTTCCCATGCTTTATTCTTACAATGTTAGGCGTATATACAGTATATGAATCAGATTGCAAAGATATGTAGCCACGGGGGAAAAGGGGGCTCTGTCTTTCCGAACTATTTCCAGCTCCAAAATGAGGTTCGTCTGGTATATGTTTAATAAACTTATTTAACAGTTAATGCAAATGAAGGACTTTATAATAAAATATGAAAATTAAAAAAAATCAATCATCATCAATACGGTTTCTATACCTAATTGAAACAACTAAAATTAATCATATGCTTTATATTCTGATTTCCCTAGCTGGGTGCACTGTGAACTCACTACTATATTATTGCATAATAATATCGGAGTTAATATTTTTTCGAGTTTTTTCCCTTTAGTATTTTAACCTACATAAACACAAAGTCAGATAAACAGACTGCTATAAACAGCATTTATTTTCTTATGAATAGCTTGTTGATTCATCTTTTACACTCCGGTTTTTAACTTCAGTAATGTCAAGATCCGTCTTTTGCTAAGGAAACATTGTGAAAATATAATATGCGCATAGTATGTATGTATGTATGGTGAGTTAAAATGCTTTCATGTTGTTAAAGAGGTAATTTGTTCTGCTTTTAATATGTGAAAAGCTTGCCTCCCCCTGAAAGTAATGTTCTCCTAGAACAACCTGCTGGCTACACCCCTGATTATCCTGTAATAAAAGTTGTGAGTTCTATTTGCAAATCGAAACAAAATCCACTGGAAATTAGACGCGGAACTCAACGCTCGTTTTACTAATTGTTTTATATGGAAACCTTTCAAAGCGTCTATCATGACAACCAGTTGACATAGAAAGATGTAGTTTTCACGTATTTGTTCGTTAATTCTTTTCTCTACTTGGTAAAGTGAGCAGTTAATGTGCTAGTACAATATTTCTAAGTAGCGCCTGTGCTATTGTCAAGATTCGCAGTAGCGCGAGAAGACAGCGTGCAGAACTGCTTGTCGTGAACTGTGAACACCGCTCAATGCCAATTGGACGCCGTGTGAAACCAACTCAAGGCCATGTCGTTTCTCATCTGAAATCTGCAATACAGCCACAGCATTGCAACACACTTGGTCGAAAGCCAGGTGAGGCTAAAGTAGTTACGAGCACTCTATACAAAAACGATTTAGAAGCTGACTCTACCTCATCACAACGGGCCTTTACCTAATCACTGCAGATAGTTAAAAAATGTTTAACTTTCCAAGCCCCCCCCCAAAAAAAAAATCCAATCGAAACAGCCAAAGATAAGGACATCAAGTGGCTACAAGTTAGAAAGTTAATCTGAAGAGTAAGTGAGTGATTTGAACAAAGATCGTGACAGTTTAAGTGATCCTACTGATGATGACGATGATGAGGAATGTGGACATTGTGGTAAATTGTGGTCGCTTAGTGCAGGGGAGGGAGATTGGTTAAAGTGGCCACTTTGTAAAAGATGGTCCCACAAAACGTGTCCCATGGAAGATGGAGAAAAATATGTTTGTGGCCAGTGTTTTGCAAAGCAAACCTGGAATTAAAAATTTGGACACCTTAAAACACACTAATCCAGTATGTTCGAACTTTTTCTTTAGATAGAGCATTTTTGTATACTTTATTTGTCGCAACTTCGCAATGAAGAAGAAACAAAAAGTATTCCATATTCGGTGCCTTTACCCTATATGTTTCAGCGTCTTGAAAATGACACTTCTAAGGGCCAATTTCTATAATATTAAAATATCCCACTGCTTATGAGATTTGGGCAGAAAGCTCTTTTCCTTTAGGCCTCGGTTCATCCAGTTAAGCAAACGAGAGTACAAAGTGGCTGATTAATTAGGTTATTTTAATTATTTTAACATGTTGACGTAGTTTAATTCTTTTAAAACTGTATTCTTTCACATTCTATTATAAACATCCTTCATTTGCTGTAATTATTAAACATGTTTAATAAACATAAAACAGACTAACCCCCAGTCCCGGCCAGGAATGTGTTTTTGGTGTTAAGCCATCATTTGCCGTCCGTAACATAACCTTTGATTTTAACTTCACGTACATACAATCAAAACTCGTCTCAGAAATGTAGGATATATGAAATATACTACTACTACTTCTACTACTACTACTACTATTACTACTACTACTACCAATAATAATAATAATAATAATAATAATAATAATAATAATAATAATAATAATAATAATAATAATATGTACTTCTGAAATACGTATGTATCTATGTGTTATTAATTCTTTCATAATCTTGAAAGAAACTTTTGATTTGTTTTTAGTTTGTAAAAATCAAGGCCCTCTAGAATAACTTGCTGGCTACTCCCTGAATGACTATGTATTGGTTTCTGTACACGTATTGTGTTATCACTTACTAGTCTAGTGTTATTTGTAGAACAGGACAATGGTTCTTGTCTTAGAATATTACTAGTTTGGTGTGGTAGTAAAGTGATAGAGTGTGACCTATAATTTAATTTCCCTGTAGGGTATGCTATCTGCAATGCAATAAACTGTATATGCTTCTTCTTCGTAACAAGGATGGGCGATAAGCCCCTGCAATTCCATTACAAATAAGGACGAAATTATTTTATAAACTACTTGGTGAACCTTTGTTAATATAACGCTATTAGTTCTTACAACCTTCTGTTAATCTTATTTAACAATTGCAAAATGGAATAAGAGAGAAAATATATAATGATGATGATTGTTTATTTACATAAGGTATACATACAACAAAAGGGAATCTGTTGGTCACTACTGCGTATCTGCTAAACCAGGGTCAAACTCTGTGTGTCACAAAAGTTAGTTTAACAGAGTTTAAAATAATATATATTTTGTTTGACTTACAAAGATTATCATATTAGCAAAATGATTTGAAATAACACGCCAGGCATAAGATAAGCCTTGGGCTATATCGCCTAGAACTGTTTTAAGAGTGAATATATCGTTTATGCATTAACCTCTACGGTCTCCCAGTACTCATTTGAGTATATTCATTTTAATATTATGTAAATATATGTCGTTTCATTTCAATCGCACCCTTACACGTTTTGCTTCTCAAGTACTCATTTGAGAACAAATTTAGTGCACTCTGGGTTCATCAGATAGCAGCATTGAGCATACAGTGTTAGATTCAAAAGAATGGCTGCAGCAGGAGAGGAAGGGATTGAAAGTCCTGACAAAAAAAAAAAAAAAAAAAAAAAAACGTGAGTATATTATTTGATTTACCTTCGGAATAGTATAAAAAATTATTTTCTTGTAATCTAATAGAAACTTCTTGATATAAAAACATTACTCGTGATTTGGACGTTCTGTACATTTCAGAACTTAGTAAAAATTATCATGTACTCAGATGAGTACTTCGGTACTTATGTATACATATTATTCCCCTGTACTCATTTGGGTACTTTTCATATTGCTAGATATTTTTTTATCTTTCAGGAGCTATTTTAAGTTTTGTTTTCTTTTAATTGCATTTAGAAATAAATATGCTCCATTTTGTAGATAACTTATTTCATGATTCCGAATCACCAGACAAAATTTGAAAAGTGAAGCCAATAGTTGATGAGATGCAACACGGTTGTAACCTGCTGCCACAAACAAAACTCCGTTGCTACCGACGAACAAATTATACTTTTTTCAGGACAGAAAATAACTCAAGGTTTGAAGCAGTATGTTCCTTCTAAGCTCAATCCTTGGAGATTAAAAAAATGCTCTAGCAGCATGTGATGGTTTGGTTTTATTTTATTTTATTTTATTTTATTTATTTATTTATTTATTTTATTTTATTTTTTATTTTTGAAATATCAAGGTAAAAATACATTTCCTGAAGACTTAGGGAAAGTGTATGGAGTAGGAGAAGCTGTTGTAAAAAAAATTAGTTGAACCAATGGATTCTGTAAAATTTGCAGGATTGAAAAAAAAAACGTTTTTTTTTTTAAAACAAACAAAAAGAACGTTTTTTATGTTTAAAACATGTTTTTTTGTTTAAAAGTAGTTTGTTTTAAACAAAAAAACATGTTTAAAATGTTTATTTTGTTTAAAACAATAATCTAAATGCGCATATATATTACATTTTTACACTCTTAGGTATTGCTTGCCATCTATATTCAACCGCTAGATCAAATTTCGGGAACTTGCTTAATTTCGATCCGTCCAAATGTTCAATTCCGGAGAAAGAAATCGGGATTTTCCCGATCTCCGTTCACGGATTATGTAGTTTAGTTTCTTTGTGTTACGTTCTACTGGTCGTCTGCATTCGTAATCTTTAAACGCCCATTGACGCAACTGCTGTGTCAGGGCTTTAAACCTCAATGACTCAGTCTTAAACCTCAAATTAAGGCTGAAAGTTGCAGCTTTGCTGGTGTGCATTTTATGCGTATGGGAGGAGGGTAAATATCGTTTTTTTTTTTTTTTTTTTTTGTTTTTCAACAGTTTTTTGGGGAGCCATTCCTCGTCTTGGGGGATAGATTCATAAAAATTGTTACGTGAAGCAATGAAGTAGGCCACTACATGGTAATATCGTGTATTTGTACTTCTTGCTTATATGGGGGAGAAGGGAGGGGGCAAAGTTAGCCATTTTTTGGAGTTTAAATTTTTTGACGTAAATTACATTTATTTTTACAATAAACATCAATAGCTCAGTCTTTAATTAAGCTAGAAAGATGATTTGGTACCAAAGTATTTTTGAGGGATGAAGCTTTCCGTCAGTTGCATTTTATGTATATAGGGGGTACGTATGTACTGCCGAGAAAGGGAGGATGAAGTTCGTAGTAGTAATGGCGGTACTTCAGGAAACTTTTTGGCCCCTGGGTCCCTGCCTCAGGACCCATGGTCCCTGGCCGGGGTCAATGACCTAGGGGTACCTAGGACCACCCCCTAAAATTTGGCAGGGGTACATAGGACCACCCCCCAGGACCCATGGTCCCTGGCCCGTGTCAATGACCTAGGGGTACTTAGGACCACCCCTCTAGATTTTGGCAGGGGTACATAGGACCACCCCTTAAATTTTGGAAATTGCCAAATCTAAAAATTGGGTGTGGTAGCCTAGGACCACAGTATGTACCTCTATCAGTATTGGGTGTCTATGTCGTTCCCTTTTATGGGTAAAAAATTGCCAAAAATTCAAATTTCGGGGTTTTTTTGACCTAATTTATCCCCTTTGATGAGGTATTATTATCCTATATGGTTATATGTGCATATACAGGGATTCATTACCTTTCATAAGACATGGGTATATTAATGCACCCCTTTAAATATTTGGGAGGTGTACCTTGGCCCACCCCTTCAATTTTGGAAATTGCCCAATTTCAACATTGGGTATTATAGTATGTATTACTATAAATTTGGGTGGTCCACTTCGTTCCCTTTTAGGGGTACAAAATTGCCAAAATTTTAGTACAACCACATGTTTGGTTTTTTTTTGGTTCATTTTTATTCCCTTGGATGAGGTCCTATTACCTTATATGGGTGTATACAGGTGTTTATTTCCTATTGTAAGACATAGGTACATTTGTGCACCCCTTTAAATTTGACAGGAGTGCCTTGGCCCACCCCTTCAATTTTGGAAATTGCCCAATTTAAACATTTTGGTACAATAGTATAGAACCCTAGTATGTATTACTATAAATTTGGGTGGTCCACTTCGTTTCCTTTTAGGGGTACAAAATTGCCAAATTTTTAGTACAACCACATGTTTGGTTTTTTGGCTCATTTTATTCCCTTGGATGAGGTTCTATTACCTTATATGGGTGTATACAGGTGTTTATTTCCTATTGTAAGACATAGGTACATTTGTGCACCCCTTTAAAAATTTGGCAGGAGTGCCTTGGCCCACCCCTTAAATTTTGGAAATTGCCCAATTTAAACATTTGGTATAATAGTATAGAACCCTAATATAGATCACTATAAATTTCGGTGGTCTATCTCGTTCCCTTTTAGGGGTACAAAATTGCCAAAATATAAACGTAAGCATTACGTTGTACCACGTGTTTGGTTTTTGACCTAATTCATTTCCTTGGATGAGATCCTATTACCTTATATGGTTATATGGCCATGTATAGGAGTCCATTCCCTATTATGAAACATAAGTACATATGTGCACCCCCGGGAATGGTACCTTGGCCCACCCCTTAAGTTTTAGAAATTGCCAAATTTAAACATTTGGTATCATAGTACTGGACCCTAATATATATTACTACAAAATTTGGGTGGTCCACCTCGTTCCCTTTTAGGGGGCATTTTGTTTCGCTTTAGGAGTGAACCTTGGAATCGTCCCGAGTTTGATTCTTGGAAATGTTGAATTTAACATCCCCGCGAAAACGGTGAGAGATGATAGGACGAAACATGAACTTACTTGACTGAGGATTGAAGCAGGGACCTCATACAGTAGAGAGACAAGCGCTGAGCCATCGTACACGTGTGTTGATTACTATGCAATGGTCCCGAGTTTGATTCTTGGTGCTAGTTTCAGGAAATGTTAACGTCCCCTTGAAACGATGATGAGAAATGAGAAAACATCATAAACTTACTTGCTTGCGGATTGAAGCAGAGACCTCACACATCAGGAAAAAAAAACGCTGAGGCACCATGCCAACTTCAGTGCAAGCAATTTTTGCGTATGAAAAAAGAACATGAACAGATTATGTTACATTACTACACATTTCTGCTCGTTGTTACGCATAGAAGCTTGTTATTGGGAAATTGCAGAATCTGCTTATACTACATCAGCATTTTTTCTCAGCTGACGGACTTTTAAAGCTCAACTTTACATTTATGTCAAAGACAGTTTCGTAACATATCGATGAGTGTTACATTTTTTCAATCAAGTTTAAGAAAAATGAATCACATTTAGATGTGGTAATTTGAATGTCGTAAGAAACTAACGAGTCAACGGTATGATGTCATTATCAAAATTGCGATACTAGATGTCGTAACGATTGATGTGTAAGGAGAAAAAACGTGAATAATGTCACAACCAATCAGATTGCTTCTTACATCACGTTTCGGCTCATGATACATGATGAAAGCTGTGTTTTCATTGGTTCTCCGTGATGTCATTGATTCATTTTCCTCGTTTGTGATTGGCTGATAGTGATGTCACTTTATAGTTGAACACGTTTTAGATCTAAATAAATTTCTTAATTTCATTTTTGAAGTCCTACTTCCACGAAGATCGTGAATGAACGTAGGTGTACCTCTAGTGACAGCGTGACTTTACTCCGTTCCTTGAATTTGAGGTAAGTATCGACCGCGTTTTCTTAACATCAATGGAGTGTTTTTGCATGAGGATAACATTATTATCACTGTTTTTATTTTAACATGAAATATTTAGCAAATGGAAGAATAACCCTCACTTACTTGACCGGGGATCGAATCAGGAATCCCACACATTAGAAGTAAGCACGAGAAAATTGTTGATTTTGGTTTTAGCGTCCCTTCAGTAGTGGGGCTAGGAATGCAGCTTAATGTTGAATCTGATCGCATACTGGGTGTTGAACCCGGGCCACATCCCACACATTAGAAGTAGGCACGAGAAAATTGTTGATTTTGGTTTTAGCGTCCCTTCAGTAGTGGGGCTAGGAATACAGCTTAATGTTGAATCTGATCGCATACTGGGTGTTGAACCCGTGCCAGAGGAACGTAACGCTAACCACTTAGCTCAGTTTCTGAAAGTTACCATTAACGTAAACACAGAAACTACGCACGATTTTGTTCCCTACAACGTGAGACGTGGACCTACAGTTTAATGTGGGATCTGATCTCCCGCCGAGAAACGAATTCGAGTCTTTCTTGTCTTAGCTCGAAAAAAAAAAGCAAGCGCATGAGATTTTGTTTTCGTTTCATGTTCGTCATACGTTTTAAAGTTCAGTGTCAGAGGAAAAATGCTTACTACTACAATGATTCTTTCAGCACAGTTAGAAAAACAATTTCATTCATTCTTTTTATCACTACAGAAACTTAGGTCATTTACATGTTGATGTTGGTCCGGGTTTGATTTCCAGTA